>NC_060149.1:380613924-381251841 GCF_021461385.2 Schistocerca piceifrons | reverse complement strand
CGGAAGAGAAAGTTGGTGATTGAAATTTCATAAATAGATCTCACCGCAAAGAAAATCGCCTTTGTTTCAGTGACTGCCACCCCAACTCGCGTATCATATCAGTGACACTGTCACCCATATTGCACGATAACACGAAACGAGGTGCCCTTCATTGCACTTTTTCGATGTCCTCTGTCAATCCTACCTGGTAAGGATCCCACACCGCGCAGCAATGGTCCAGCAGAGGACAGACAAGTGTAATGCAGGCTCTCTTTAGCGTGTTTGTTGCATCTTCCAGGTGTTCTGCCAACAAATCGCAGTCTTTGTTTCGCCTTACCCACAATATTGTCTATGTGGTCTTTCCAGTTTAAGTTACTCGTAATTGTAATTCCTAGGTATTTGGTCGAATTGACAGCCCTTAGATTTGTGCGATTTATCGTATACCCAAAATTGAATGGATTTCTTTTAGTACCCATGTGGATGACCTCACACTTTTCTTTGTTTAATGCCAATTGCCACTTTTCGCACCATCATTTTGTAATTTGGATTAATTGTCTGATGATTTTACTAGACAGTAAATCACAGTGTTATCTGCAAACAATCTAAGGGGGCTGCTCAGATTATCACCTAGATCATTTATGTAAATCAGGAACAGCAGAGGGCCTATGACACTACCTTGTGGAACGCCATATATATCACTTTCTGTTCTACTCGATGATTTACTGTCTGTCACTACGAACTGTGACCTCTCTGAGAGGAAATCTCAAATCCAGTCACACAACTGAGACGATACTCCACATGCACGCAATTTGATTAATAGTCGCTTGTGAGCAACTCTATCAAACGCCTTCTGGAAATCTAGGAATATGGAATCGATCTGAGATCCCTTGTCGACAGCATGCATTACTTCAGGGGAATAAAGAGCTAGCTGTGTTGCACAAGAACGATATTTTCTGAATCTGTGTTGGTTTTGTATCGATAAGTCATTTTCTTCAAGGTGATTCATAATGTTCGAGTACAGTATATGCTCCAAAATCCTACTGCAAATTGAGGTCAGTGATATGGGTCTGTAATTCAATGGGTTACTCCTATTTCCTTTCTTGAATATTGGTGTGATCTGTGCTACTTTCCCGTCTTTAGCAACAGACCTTTCGTCAAGTGAGCTGTTGTATATGATCGCTAAGAAAGGCGCTATTGTGTCTGCATATTCTGAAAGGAACCTGAGTGGTACACCGTCTGGACTGGAAGACTTGCCTTTTGAGTTGTTTTGCAACACCTAGGATATCTACTTTTATGTCACTCAAGCTAACTACTTTTCTGGTTTCGAATTCTGGAATATTTACTTCATCGTCTTTCATGAAGGAATTATAGAAAACTATATTTAGTAACTTTGCTTTAGTGGCACTATCATCGGTAACATTTCCATTACTGTCACACAGTGGCGGTATTGACTGTTTTTTTTGCCACTAGTGTACTTTACATACGACCTGAATCTCTTTGGGTTTTCTACCATATTTTGAGACAGTGTTTCATTGTGGAAACTATTAAAAACATCTCACATTGACATCCGCACTAAATTTCAAACTTGTGTGGAACTTAGCCTGTCTTGGGGATTTTGTATTCTTCTGAATTTGGCGTGCTTATTTCGTTGCTTCTGCAACAGTGTTCTGACGTGTTTTGTGTACCGTGGTGGATCAGTCCTGTCTCTTATTAACTTACGCTGTACGAGTCTGTCTATTGCCATCGATACTGTATCTTTGAAGTTGAGCCATATCTGGTCTACACCTACATAATTAGCTTGGAAGGAATGGAGATTCTCTCTTAGGAAGGCATCAAGTGAATTTTTATCTGCTGTTTTAGATAGATATATTTTGCATTTATTTTTAGTGGTTTTGGTTGATATGGTTTTGAGTCTCACTACAAAGACCTTTTGTTCACTAATCCCTGTATCCATCATGACGCTCTGTATTACATCAGGATTATTTGTGGCTATGAGGTTGTGTGTGTTTTCGCAAACCATTTAAAATTCGTGTGGGCTCATGAACTAACTGTTCAAAGTAATTCTCAGAGAAAGCATTTAGTACAGTTTCGGAAGAAGTTTTCTGTCTACCACCGGCTTCGAACGTGTATTTTTGCCAACAAATCGAGGGTAGGTTGAAGTCTCCATCAATTATAACTATATGAGTGGGGTACTTATTTGTAATGAGATTAAAGTTTTCTTTTAACCGTTCAGCTATTATATCATCATCTGAGTCAGAGGGGGGGGGGGGGGGTGTTCGGTAGAAGGAGCCAATTATTATTTTAATACGGCTGTTGATTATAGTAATTCACAGGAACTGTCTATTTCAACTTCACTACAACAGACACTTCACTTCCAACAGACACACACAAACACACCACCACCTACTTTATTAATCTATCCTTTTGGAACACAGTTTTCGCCTGTGTAAAAATGTTGGCAGAATTTATCTCTGGCTTTTAGCCAGCTTTCTGTTACTATAACGATTTCAGCTTCAGTGCTTTCTATCAGCACTTGAAGCTCTGGTACTTTTCCAACACAGCTACAACAATTTACAACTACAATACATACTGTTGCTTGGTCGATTCTCGTAGTTAACACACTGAACTTTTCTTTAAACTTTAGTTAGGATCTCTTAATTCACTCCATTCTTGAGAAAATGGATTGTATATGGTACACTGTCTTGTGCTCGTGTGCTGAGACAACAAAGCGAGAATGAAATATTCATAACACTCTTGTATCTCATAAATGGCTTGAGAGATTGAAACAAGGTTTTGGGAAAGGGGTGGGGGTGGTGGTGGTGGTGTATGGTAACTGTGTGTAACATCATTATCAAGTGCAATATATAAGTAACTACAGATTTTTTTCAATGGAATAATGCACTTATTTTAAAGGTGATCAACAGCTGATGAAATGAGAGTTGTTCCAGGTTAGTAGTACTTTTTCAAGACATGAGTGCCACATTCACAGTAGCATTAACAACCACTGTGAGATTTGTGGCATCGGCTATCAATGTGTTGTGGGATTGCAATTAGCCACTCCACATAAAATGCCTTCTGAAGACAATTTTCAAAATACTTTAAATGAGTTATATAACATACAGAACTTCCTAAATGCAGTTGGGGATAATGACAGAAAACATGCTTCTAAAGTGCCTAAAAATTCTGGTACAAAATTTTATAGTTGTAAACATTTTCATTCAGTTGTACTTCAAGCACTTACTGATCCTCGCAGGAAATTCATTATATTAGATGCTCAGGGATATGGGAACAGAAATGAAGGTGGTCCTTCTAGTGTTATTCACTTGAAGCAAGAAGGGATGCTTAATGTTAGTCACTCTTCACTACCAAAGACGTCATTTGTATTGCCTTTTGTATTCATGGGAGGTGATGCATATCCACTGTTGAGGAACTTCATCAAATCTTACAGTTGATGGGTTTTAGATCCAGGGAAGGAATATTTCAACAAATGATTTTCCGTACCACAAAAATAAATTGAATGTGCCTTTGGAATAAAGGGCACTAAGTGGAGCATATTTTGGAAGCCAATAGAAACTTCACTAAAATTTGCTGATAATACAGGGTGATTCGAAAAGGATACCACAACTTTAAAAATGTGTATTTAATGAAAGAAACATAATATAACCTTCTGTTATAAATCATTACAAAGAGTATTTAAAAAGGTTTTTTTTTTTTTCACTCAAAAACAAGTTCAGAGATGTAACTCTTCAGGCTTTCCCGGCGATCTAATGACATCTTGGGTTGTCGGGTGTTCTTCCGGATATCAGCGTCGTACTTGCACGATATTTCGGTCACGTAGCTCGTAACCTTCATCAGGTGCGACCTGACACTGCTCCTCGAGTTGACCTGGTCCAGTATTTATGCCTATGGCCTTCCCCCTCCACCAACGGCTGCAGGCGCTTCCTCTGTGGTCCGCGCCCATTCCCTGCGATCTGCTGGAGCGTTGCTGTTCCGTTTTCCGTCCGCTGCGATTCTAGGTGTTCCCTCTGCGGTCCGCGCCCACCAACCATGCTCCTGGGGGTTTCATCTACCGTCTGGGGTACCAAGCGTTCCCCCTGCGGTCCGCGCCCGCTCACCACGGCCCGTTGGAGCGTTGCCGCTCCGTTTTTCGTCCACTGCGGCTCTGGATGTCCCCTCTGCGGTCCGCGCCCACCAGTCCCACTTCTGGGTGTTCCATCTTCGGTCTGGTGCGCCTGGCAGTCCGTCAGGGGCTCGTTTTCCATCTCCATGTCTCTGGTTCTTCTGTTTGTGTAGTGTTGCAGCTGGCCCCGTTGCTCCTTTAACAATTCCAGAGCCGGGTCCCAGGCTCTGCTTAGCTGGTACCCTGTGTCACGGTTCATAAGATCGTCAGCCATTTTAATTTCTATCGATTCACTTATACCACTGTCCCAAAATCTGGGTGTTTGTGCTAGAATCCTGGTATCCTCATACTTCATGGCATGATCTAGTTCTAGACAGTGTTCAGCAATGGCTGACTTAGTCACCTGTCTTAATCTAGTGTGCCTCTGATGTTCTTTGCACCTGATCTCCACAGTTCTTGTCGTCTGGCCAATGTAGGACCTGCCACATTGACAAGGTATATTGTAAATCCCTGGTTTTCGTAACCCCAGGTCGTCTTTGACACTCCCCAGCAGTCCCCCAATCTTGCTGGATGGACAGAAAACACACTTGCTATTGTGTTTACGGAGGATCCTACTGATTCTGGCAGAAATAGAGCCAGCATAGGGCAGATATGCCAGCTTCTTTGTTTCATCTTGGTCTTCTTCAGGAACCTGTGGTATAGTGGCTGGTTGGAGTGCCCTCTCAATTTGTCTGTCCATGTATCCATTCTTGGAGAAAACTGTTTTGAGACGTTCTATCTCTATAGGTAGATTCTCTTGGTCTGACAGGGCACGTGCTCTGTGGACCAAAATTCTTCAGAACCCCATTCTTCTGTGCAGGGTGGTGACAGCTGCTGGCCTGCAGATATAAATCAGTGTGTGTTGGTTTTCGGTACACACTGTGGCCAATTGATCCATCTGCTTTCCTCTGGACTAGTACATCCAGAAATGGCAGCTGGCCATTCTTCTCCAGTTCCATGGTGAACTTGATATTAGGGTGGCATGAGTTAAGATGTTCAAGAAACTCATTGAGCCTGTCCATCCAATCTGGCCAGATCACGAAGGTGTCATCCACATACCTAAAGAAGCATGTGGGTTTAAATGTGGCTGACTCCAATGCCCTCTCCTCAAAACTCTCCATAAACATGTTGGCAACCACAGGGGACAGTGGGCTGCCCATAGTTACACCTTCAGTTTACTCGTAATATTGGTTTCTGTACAGGAAATACGTGGATGTCAGTGTATGACTGAACAGGTCCAACAGAGCACTGTGAAATTTCTCTGCAATCAGTTCTAGTGAGTCCTTTAGTGGGACCCTGGTGAACAGCGATACCACATCAAAACTAACCATGATGTCCGAATCTGTGATGTGCAGTTGCTTGAGGCGTTGCAGGAAATCTTCTGAGTTGCGGATGTGGTGAATACATTTGCCCACATATGGAGACAGGAGACCTTTCAAGTACTTGGCTGTTGTGTACGTAGGTGCCCCAATATTACTGACAATTGGACGTAGGGGCACGCCCTCCTTGTGTATTTTAGGCAGACCGTACAGTCTACGTGGCACTGGCGCTTTTTCCCGTAGTTGTCTGATGATCTTATCAGGTATCCCTGTTTCCTTCAAGAGAGCACTAGTCTTCTTGGCCACCTTGCCCGTGGGGTCACACTCCAGAATTCTGTATGCAGGGTCCTCCAGAAGTTGGCGTACCTTCTCATCATAATCCACCCGCTGCAAGATGACAGTGGAGTTCCCTTTGTCTGCTGGCAGTACCACAATGCTGTTGTCTTCCCGGAGTTTCTTGAGTGCAAGCCTCTCCTCGGTTGTGACGTTCGATTTCGGCGGCCTGGCCTTGGTGAGGGCTCTGCAGGTCTCTCGGCGGACTTCCTCTGCCACATTAGGTGGAAGTGTGGCTGCAACTTGCTCTACTGCACTGACGAAACCTGAAATGGGTACATTTCTAGGGGTCGTAGCAAAGTTGAGACCCTTGCTGAGTACCTTTAAGGTTGTATCATCAAACTGTATGCCACTCAGATTCGTCACAGTGCGTGTCTCTTCCATCTGCTGTGCTTTCTTACTCATGCGGTCAAACTTTGCAGATTGGCAAGCTGAGGCATTCCTTCTAGCACACTCAGCTAAAGACCAGGAGGCACGGTCTACCCAATCCCAATCTTCTCTTGTTAAGGAGGCTGCCATGTACAGATGAATGTGTAACAGCTCCCTGGCCACAACATCTAACCTGTGGCACATATCTCGAATCCTCTCTCTCACCAGTGCCATGCTGGCTCTGCGTTTTATCTTGTTCGCCGCTCTGGAGTTGATGTGATGTTTAATTCTGGCAAATACTGGTACCACTTCTCCATCTCGAGACCTCAGCAAGAAACTGAGAGAACTCAGCATCTTCCCTTTCTTCTGCCAAAGCTTGTCCAGCTTCTTGATATTCTGATACATCTCCTCCCCGTAGAGACTTTTGATGTAACTCTTCAGGCTTTCCCGGCGATCTAATGACATCTTGGGTTGTCGGGTGTTCTTCCGGATATCAGCATCGTACTTGCATGATATTTCGGTCACGTAGCTCGTAACCTTCATCAGGTGCGACCTGAGACTGCTCCTCGAGTTTTTATTTTTTTTTTTTTTTTATACTTTTCATTCCCACACCTGAGTGGTAGTGGGCGGGCCACTTGAGAGCTTCTTGCTCTATCTGGCCTTAGCTTAGTGGAATACTGTTTTGACACTATTTTTTGGTTTGGGGTGTAAGGGGGGGGGGGCTTGTATTTCCCAGTTGGGAATTTATGTGCAGGAACTTTTGGGGACAGCTCCGGTATTCACCTTACAGCCTTAGGAAAACTTGCAAAACCCGGCTGGAGCTGCTGGTTGCTTGCAACCTTCTGATTTGGTTAGATTGGACCTATCTCGGTTTCCAATGTTTTATATATTCGTACTCTCTAGAGCACGGGTGTCTTCTCAGTGGCACGGCCGATGTTGTTCTGGGGCCACTTTCTTGGGCGTCGCCTAATATACGTCTTATTCCGAGGTCTTCTACTTCTGGAGTGGGAGATCTCGGAGTGAGAGGTTTGCTGCTCGTTGTTGCGACCGTATGTAGCTTCCATGGAGTCCTAGCGGACTCCATAGCTGCTATTTCGGTTTGCGTGCCGATGGACTCCGCATCTGCCGTTTCGGTTTGGGCTCCTGGATGGCGCTTGTACCGTTTGGACGATGTCTGGGTGCCCTCTTCGACACGCACGCAGAATTCCGTTGGGATGGATGGTGCGCCATCTGTGGTCTGGCTGGCGTGGTTGATCACCATCCTCTTCTTCTTCTTGGTGTTTTCTTCTGTTTGGGTGGCGGCAGACGCGCTGCTATGCGCCGACGATTTTTTGGTGTTATCTTCTGTTTGTGTGGCCGCGGTCGCTCTGCTATGTGCCATCGGGACGTCTCGTTCCTGTTGGAGAGCCCATGCCTCCCTTAGTAGGAGGCAGGCGGCCTCCATCTCCGCGTGAAGAGCCATCCGGAAACGTGACTCCGCTTCCTCCATCAGGGCGACGATGTTGCTCTCTCCATTGCCGCGTGCTGAGTGGTGTTCTGGTTGCTCGTGCGAAGGGCCCCCCCCCACTACATCTGCCAATGGCGGGTGGAGGGGCCGGCCGCGTGTTGTGGCGGGGGGCTGCTGCTTTGTTCGTCAGTTCTGGGGCTTCAGCGCTGGCGCGCTTCCGCCTCCTCCTCCTCCTCCTCCTTTTCTTCGTTGTCGTTGGCTTCTCATTGCGGCAGTTTTCTATGTGGGCGGAGAATGCCCGGCAGCCTCGCCAGCTGGCAACATGTTCGTCGCCACAGCGTACACATGTTGGTTTGTCGTCTCTACACAAAGTGCACTCGCGGGTGTCGTGACCGCCACCGCATTTGGCACACTTTGCTTCGAAGCGGCAGTGCTTTGCCACGTGACCCTCCCTCTGACACTTGAAACACTGAGGTTTCGTGTCGAGGTCAGGCGGAAGTGGCTCGATCATCACGTCGAAACCTGCCAGGGTTGTTAACCCGCAGATTCCGACGTCTTTGCAGCCTTCTTGGCTGGAGTCTACATGAGGCGACTCGACAGCCAGGATGAACAGTGGCGGCCTCATCTTGTTCGTCCTGTTGTGCAGCTTAACTATGGCATCATAGTTATGGTGCAACAGGACTTTGCGCACTGCGTCCGTCATGACCCAGGGTAGCCCCCTTAGTAGGACCTTAAGCAGCGGCTTTTTCTTCTTTGGTCCGCTGTAATTAGTGGGTGGCTCCGTGAGGTACGCTTTCAGCCTATCGCAGAGAATCTTTCGATCCTCCTGCGAACGTGGCTGGATGGACAGTGTAGCGTCATTGTCCAACATCTGCACTTTTGGGTGGTAGCGCAGATCCGTTGCCACCTCGTCGTATGTCTCCACCCAGTCTCGACCCGTGTAGCGTATGCAAACAGGGAGAACTTGGGCGGAGGGTCGACAGGATGATGGTGCTACCACCTCTTCTTCTGCATGGGTAGTCGGGTTGACCTGGTCCAGTATTTATGCCTATGGCCTTCCCCCTCCACCAACGGCTGCAGGCGCTTCCTCTGTGGTCCGCGCCCATTCCCTGCGATCTGCTGGAGCGTTGCTGCTCCGTTTTCCGTCCGCTGCGATTCTAGGTGTTCGCTCTGCGGTCCGCGCCCACCAACCCCGCTCCTGGGGGTTTCATCTACCGTCTGGGGTACCAAGCGTTCCCCCTGACAGCCAGAACACTGTGACCACCAACCTACTATCAATATAAACCTGTCCAGACGATAGCAGCGTCACCTGTGAGGAATAACTGCTAGTCAGACACACGCATAGGGCATCTAGTATCAGCGAGTGTGCTTTTCATGTGTAGAATCGAGAAGGACCACAATCTATCTGTGTTTGACCGAAGGCAGATTGTGATGGCCTGAAGGCTTGGCACAAGCATTTCAAAAACTGCATGACATGTTGGATGTTGGAGGAGTGCTGTGGTAAGTTTCTTCAATACCGAGGAAACCCCATCCAGACGTGTAGGGGTTGGCCAGCCACCCCTCATTACAGATGTCGGACATTGTAGGCTGGGCAGACTGGTAAAAGAGGATAGGCAGCGAAATGTGGCGGAATTAACATCAGACTTTAATGCTGGGCAAAGTACAAGTGTGTCTGAACATAAAGTGCGCTGAATTCTCCTAATAATGGGCCTCCACAGCTGATGACCCATGCATGTGTCAATGTTGTCACTGTGACATCAGCAACTATGACAGGAAATGGAGATGTGACTATCAGAACTGGACACTGACACAGTGACAGAGCACTGCATGGTCTGATGAATCTCAATATCTTGTTCATCATGCCGATGGGAGGGGAAGCCTTCGTCTTCCAGGGGAGCAATTCCTTGACACCTGTACAGCGGGATGGAGACAAGCTGGCGGCGGCTCCATTATGCTCTGGGAAACATTCATGTGAGCATTCATGGGTCCAGTGGAGCTTGTACAAGGCACGATAATGGCCAAGAAGTACACACATACACTGGTTGCAGACCACATACACTCACTTCATCCCTCAAACCTCTGGGAACTCCCCTCACTCATACAAGCACACTTTTGATATGAATTTGATTGACTAATCAATTAAATCGATCAATTAATTAATCCTTCCCCTCTAAGAAAACCCCCCAGCCCGCCCCCTCACCTCCCCCATCTGAAAATTGGCGGGAACAACTCAAATAGCACTGAGCACTATGGGACTTAACATTTGAGGTCATCAGTCCCCTAGACTTAGAACTACTTAAACCTAAATAACTTAAGGACATCACACACATCCATACCCGAGGCAGGATTCGAACATGTGACTGTAGCAGTCGCTCGGTTCCGGACTGAAGCGCCTAGAACCGCTCGGCCACAGCGGCGATTGGGAAAACCTCAGTTGACTGGTAATTTGGCGGGAAATCGATTGCACTGTATGGAATATTGTTTAAAAAATTTACACATTGTGTGGAATATTGTTTATTTAAACAATTTTACGTGATACAAGGCGGTGTCTGGAATATAGTTTATTCATTTAGTTAGAGAATTTTCTGGAAACTGACTGCAGTGTATGGAATACTGTTTCTTTAAACAATTTACGAGACTCAAGATGGTGAATGGAATATAGTTTATTTAAGGAACTTGTCAGGAAATAGATTGCAGTAGTTTTATTCTGATCGCGCATGGAAAAGCTGAGTAGGCTTAGTTTATATTTGCTGTCGGAGTCAGGGATGTTAAGGTTCTTATCTTTTATTCTTCTCAATTTTCGAAGCACACTGGAGTTCTTGTATCCACCAAAGTTTGAGGGTATAGACACCCTCCTCCACCAAAATGTTCCACTAAACATGTTGTTGTTGTTGTTGTTGTTGTTGTGGTCTTCAGTCCTGAGATTGGTTTGATGCAGCTCTCCATGCTACTGTATCCTGTGCAAGCTTCTTCATCTCCCAGTACCTACTGCAACCTACATCCTTCTGAATCTGCTTAGTGTATTCATCTCTTGGTGTCCCTCTACGATTTTTACCCTCCACGCTGCCCTCCAATATTAAATTGGTGATCCCTTGATGCCTCAGAACATGTCCTACCAACCGATCCCTTCCTCTAGTGAAGGTGTATCTGATGAAAAAAGAATCCTACCGATCACACAAACTAGCGATCGTGAGGCGCGCACCGTTCGCAGCTCCCCGTCCACTTTGGCTAGGAGAGAGACCCACACCCGAGCATGCCATGCCTGGTCGTACCGAACGCATGCGTGCACACAATACAAGTATCGCAAACAAGAACTTGATCAATAGGGAATCTGACGTTGCGATTAGATATTTAAAAGTGCTATAGAATTCCTAAATTGGTTCTCTCCACTTCATTTGGAAGGGAGGAAGGTTCTACTGCGTGACAGAATAGAGGCAACAGCAAATACTACTGCAACACAGAGTCCACTGCGATGTACTGAGAAGCACTAAACACAACACACTTAAACCACGATCCAGTCTGTAGCAGTAGTTGTCATGGCTAGATGTCGGAGATGGCTGGAAACACTCGTGCATACTGCTCGCTTATGCCCTGAGCTGCACATGCAGTGCACCTGTCCCCTCGTACACTGCCAGTGCCGGGGTTCAGAGGTCGGTGAAAACTACCGCCGCGATCGCAGTCGCAGTCGTGGACGCGCGTTTATGCCAGAATGCACCATACCCGGCCATGGAGGGCGTCCAGGGATGACTGGAGTGGTAGGAATTCGGATGTTATCATTACGTTCAGCGCAAACATCCATCACTTTGAATCTTCTCTCATGCAACACACACACGCCCGCTTCTGTCACGCTCACCCAGCAAACTGGTCACTTCGCCAGTCCTCTCTGCCATGGACAAGATGAGACAGATCGGCGCATTCTTTGTACACGTCATAGGTTGTGCTAATCCGTTACTTCCAGTCGCTGAAGCCTCATGACAGCCCTTCCGCCAGCTACGGTGCACTGCGAAACAAGCAACTGCGGCTTGGATGTATACAGTAGTTCTAAGCAATTCCGCCCCGGTATAGACCCGTCAGTTTAACAAATCTACTTTACCCAATCCGAGGCAGCGATGTTGTTGACCATACACGCCGAATTCCTCACGCGAAATGTAGATTTCTCCCATTTATACCAGTTATTTTCGAAGCTAGAAGATAGCGTTTTCACATCGCTAAAATATCGTCTCTTGTGGTGAAAATCCTGTACAGGACTATGGCATTGGCTATATTCCCACTAAGTATTCATTCATCAGGTAGAAAAATATCTTTTCTTATTTGTCACGTCCTGCATCACAGGAGTAGGATATTAAACTAATTTTGGCTCATTATGGAATGCTAAGATCTACCACTGTTACAGGACACCTTCTCATTTTCGGACTCTCTCTTAACGTAGCAGCACAGAAAAGTTGTAAATAAAAGATTTATACTACGTATCACTTTATAAATGCGGTAATACATGGCATTTTATTACGATGGTCTTCTCTCTCTCTCTCTCTCTCTCTCTCTGTGTAGGTGAGAGATTCAAATACCTTTAAAAGATATCATAGCAATGAAAAAAACGCCAAGTCAAGAATCATATCTGTGGTGCTCTAGCCATCGCCTCCACCTGCCACACGGCATGTCACTGGTATCAAATTGATCACGAGAGTCACTTTGCATGGCGACTAATTTTTCTTTTTCAGTAGTCGGATTACACTTAACAGGTAGCTCAACTGGGAATCCGTGGAGGGGAAACGATGTTCTTTTCGAGGAACACTATTGAGAACCGACATTTGAACCTGACCACAGAAGGCTTCTGCAGCCGGCACCATACATTTCGCGTAAGGACCATTCTATTAAAAACACGATCAAAGCAACTGAGCTACCGTCACCATGCATAAAAAGCAGTCGTGGTTCTACAGGCAAACACAAGACTCGCTGATAGCATTACTCTTTCTGACAGAAAAGTTGTCTGCGATTTGGGATCAAGTCTATCCATTCAACCACATACTTGTCTCCTATGGAGACATCTTTTAACGGTTACAGCCACTAGTGAATCATATTCGTGGTACTTTCATATCCCTAAAAGAGTCACCTTTTTCGAACCTGTCTGCTACAGTAAAGCTCGAACGTTTCTTTAGACAGTCCCTCTGCGTCTTGTATGTGCTCCTCAGTCTCTGCCCTGGCCTCCCTGCAGCATCGTCCAAGTGATGATCCCAATTTAGGTCAGAACTGAGCAGAAGTCGGAGAGCACTTCATCTACCACCTTCCGCAATCCATAGAGAAACAGGGTGAGCTGAGTTAATGCAATAGGACAATGTTTTGACCACCTGGAAGAAATGGGGACATTTTGTCATAGCTTGGCCAATTGTGTGCGATGTGTAAGGCCAGTGCCAAAATTAAGCTTTCTAGTCCAACACGAGGTAGTATAAACGACATTATGGGAACTGAAAGAAGGATAAGGGTTTTGCTACTGCATTGCTGTGCATCTTCAAACTACATACCGGTACTGCAGTGTGAAGAAGATCTGTGTCCCACATGTTTTTTCCCATCTGACACCCACACATTCCATCATCGTTATTTTGTACCAGCCAACAGAGAAAAACTACGAACGGTAAAAACTCCACTGACATCATCAGATATAGAACTCGATATGAGTTTACCAAATATCACTCTTCCAATATATATATCGAAACCAAATACCGTTTGCATGCTGGCATTGACCATATATGCCGATCCTGTTAAATATACAGGTATTGATCCACTCAGCGATTGAAGTTGGTTGAAGAGGCCAGTGTAAAGTTTCATCACCTGTTCTATAGGAGGACCATATCACACAGACGATCAGTTGCAAGAGAAGCTCCCTGTGTTGTTATTCGATGCATTGTTTTTCTCTGCTGTAACAGGACCAAGCAGTTTGTGGCTACAGTTTTGTACACCACCACACATTTTGTTTTCTCCACCACGACTTAATGGACTGTATCAGGTTCTAAACTGACATTAACATATTTCGATCCACTGGCTCTCATAGAAAACTGGACATCATATGGTGTAAATCATGTTGCTACTACTCCCATAACACACTCTCATACTGGATGACTGAAATAAAAGACAGTCACAACATAAGGAAACCGGAAGAGTTTTCCAGCTTTGTGGAGCGTTTACAAATAGTGATTGATGGCCTTTACATTTAAACTCATCTTTCACAGTGACAGGGTAGCAGATGGCTTGGTGTTCCATTCCGACTCATTTATCATGTACCACAATCACTGTTTTGGTGCTAGCCATCCCCAGAAGGCGTTGCCCTCGATCACGACTCTTTCTCCATCTCAAACAAGTGATCTCAGTCAGTAATTATGTGGTAATCAACAGCATATCAGTTGGCAGATGGGATGGAAGAAATACCATCGATGAACTGTAATAAGCATCACAATTGATAATGCGATCAATTTTAGCAATTTTACCAGTTTTTCAATGCTGACCATAGACACAGGAGCATGCTTCCCAGTTGATGTATCACATACATCTACATCAATGATGCACAGGCCACCGTACGGTGCCACTACTAGTCATTTCCTTTCCTGTTCCACTCGTAAATAGAGTGAGGGGAAAACGACTGTCTATATGCCTCTGTATGAACCCTAATTTCTGATATCTTATCTTCATGGTCCTTACGCACAATGTATGTTGGTGGCAGTAGAATCGTTGCTAGTAGTGTTTCTCGAAAAAAAAAACGTCACCTTCCCTCCAGGGATTCCATTTGAGTTCCCAAAGCATCTCCGTAACACTTACATGTTGTTCGAACTTACCAGTAACAAATCTCGCAGCCCACCTCTGAATTGCTTCAATGTCTTCCTTCCTTCAGTCCGACCTGGTATGAATCCCAAACACTTGAGCAATACTCAAGAATAGGTCGCAGCAGCGTCCTATATGCGGTTTCCTTTACAGCTGAACCACTCTTTCCTAAAATTCTCCGAATAAAGTGAAGTCGACCATTCGCCTTCCCTACCACAGCTCTCACATGCTCATTCCATCTCATATTGCAATGCAACATTTTTGCTGTTGTTGTGGTCTTCAGTCCTGAGATTGGTTTGATGCAGCTCTCCATGATACTCTATCCTGTGCAAGCTTCTTCATCTCCCAGTACCTACTGCAGCCTACACCCTTCTGAATCTGCTTAGTGTATTCATCTTTTGGTCTCCCTCTACGATTTTTACCCTCCACGCTGCCCTCCAGTACCAAATTGGTGATCCCTTGATGCCTCAGAACGTGTCCTACCAACCGATCCCTTCTTCTAGTCAAGTTGTGCCACAAACTTCTCTTCTCCCCAATTCTGTTCAATACCTCCTCATTAGTTATGTGATCAGCCCATCTAATCTTCAGCATTCTTCTGTAGCACCACATTTCGAAAGCTTCTATTCTCTTCTTGTCTAAACTATTTATCGTCCATGTTTCACTTCCATACATGGCTACACTCCATACAAATACTTTCAGAAACGACTTCCTGACACTTAAATCAATACTCGATGTTAGCAAATTTCTCTTCTTCAGAAACGCTTTCCTTGCTATTGCCAGTCTACATTTTATATCCTCTCTACTTCGACCATCATCAGTTATTTTGCTCCCCAAATAGCAAAACTCCTTTACTACTTTAAGTGTCTCATTTCCTAATGTAATTCCCTCAGCATCACCCAATTTAATTCGACTACATTCCATTATCCTCGTTATGCTTTTGTTGATGTTCATTTTATACCCTCCTTTCAAGACACTGTCCATTTCGTTCAACTGCTCTTCCAAGTCCTTTGCTGTCTCTGACAGAATTACAATGTCATCGGGCAAACCTCAAAGTTTTTATTTCTTCTCCATGGATTTTAATACCTACTCAGAACTTTTCTTTTGTTTCCTTTACTGCTTGCTCAATATACAGATTGAGTAGCATCGGGGAGAGGCTACAACCCTGTCTCACTCCCTTCCCAACCACAATGGTTTCTGTACAAATCGTAAATAGCCTTTCGCTCCCTGTATTTTACCCCTGCCACCTTCAGAATTTGAAAGAGTGTATTCCAGTCAACATTGTCAAAAGCTTTCTCTAAGTCTACAAATGCTACAAACGTAGGTTTTCTTTTCCTTAATCTTTCTTCTAAGATAAGTCGTAGGGTCAGTATTGCCTCACCTGTTCCAACATTTCTACGGAATCCAAACTGATCTTCCCCGAGGTCAGCTTCTACCAGTTTTTCCATTCGTCTGTAAAGAATTCGCGTTAGTATTTTGCAGTTGTGACTTATTAAACTGATAGTTCGGTAATTTTCACATCTGTCAAAACCAGCTTTCTTTGCCATTGGAATTACTATATTCTTCTTGAAGTCTGAGGGAATTTCGTGTGTCTCATACATCTTGCTCACCAGCTGGTAGAGTTTTGTTAGGCCTGGCTCTCCCAAGGCTGTCAGTAGTTCTAATGGAATGTTGTCTACTCCCGGGGCCTTGTTTCGACTTAGGTCTTTCAGTGCTCTGTCAAACTCTTCACGCAGTATCATATCTCCTATTTGATCTTCATCTACATCCTCTTCCATTTCCATAATATTGTCCTCAAGTACATCGCCCTTGTATAGACCCTCTATATACTCCTTCCACCTTTCTGCTTTCCCTTCTTTGCTTAGAACTGAGTTTCCATCTGAGCTCTTGATATTCATACAAGTCGTTCTCTTATCTCCAAAGGTCTCTTTAATTTTCCTGTAGGCAGTATCTATCTTACCCCTAGTGAGATAGGCCTCTACATCCTTACATTTGTCCTCTAGCCATCCCTGCTTAGCCATTTTGCACTTCCTGTCGATCTCATTTTTGAGCCGTTTGTATTCCTTTTTGCCTGCTTCATTTACTGCATTTTTATATTTTCTCCTTTCATCAATTAAATTCAATATTTCTTCTGTTACCCAAGGATTTCTACTAGCCCTCGTCTTTTTACCTACTTGATCCTCTGCTGCCTTCGCTACTTCATCCCTCAGAGCTACCCATTCTTCTTCTACTGTATTTCTTTCCCCCATTCCTGTCAATTGTTCCCTTATGCTCTCCCTGAAACTCTGTACAACCTCTGGTTCTTTCAGTTTATCCAGGTCCCATCTCCTTAAATTCCCACCTTTTTGCAGTTTCTTCAGTTTTAATCCACAGTTCATAACCAATAGATTATGGTCAGAGTCCACATCAGCCCCTGGAAATGTCTTACAATTTAAAATCTGGTTCCTAAATCTCTGTCTTACCATTATATAATCTATCTGAAACCTTTTAGTATCTCCAGGGTTCTTCCATGTATACAACGTTCTTTCATGATTCTTGAACCAAGTGTTAGCTATGATTAAGTTATGCTCTGTGCAGAATTCTACCAGGCGGCTTCCTCTTTCATTTCTTAGCCCCAATCCATATTCACCCATTACGTTTCCTTCTCTCCCTTTTTCTACTGTCGAATTCCAGTCACCCATGACTATTAAATTTTCGTCCCCCTTCACTACCTGAATAATTTCTTTTATCTCATCGTACATTTCATCAATCCCTGCGTCATCTGCGGAGCTAGTCGGCATATAAACTTGTACTACTGTGGTAGGCATGGGCTTCGTATCTATCTTGGCCACAATTATGCGTTCACTATACTGTTTGTAGTAGCTTACCCGCACTCCTATTTTTTTATTCATTATTAAACCTACTCCTGCATTACCCCTATTTGATTTTGTATTTCTAACCTTGTATTCACCTGACCAAAAGTCTTGTTCCTCCTGCCACCGAACTTAACTAATTCCCACTATATCTAACTTTAACCTATCCATTTCCCTTTTTAAATTTTCTAACCTACCTGCCCGATTAAGGGATCTGACATTCCACGCTCCGATCCGTACAACGCCAGTTTTCTTTCTCTTAATAACGACGTCCTCTTGAGTAGTCCCCGCCCGGAGATCCGAATGTGGGACTATTTTACCTCCGGAATATTTTACCCGAGAGGATGCCACCATCATTTAATCATACAGTAAAGCTGCATGCCCTCGGGAAAAATTACGATTGTAGTTTCCCCTTGCTTTCAGCCGTTCGCAGTACCACAACAGCAAGATCGTTTTGGTTAGTGTTACAGGGCCAGATCAGTCAATCATCCAGACTGTTGCCCCTGCAACTACTGAAAATGCTGCTGCCCCTCTTCAGGAACCACACGTTTGTCTGGCCTCTCAACAGATACCCCTCCGTTGTGGTTTCACCTACGGTACGGCTATCTGTATTGTTGAGGCACGCAAGCCTCCCCACCAACGGCAAGGTCCATGGTTCATGCCCACATAGTTGAACGACTTGACTGTGTCAAGTAGGGCAGTAACAATACTGTATCCGAACATTTCAGGTCCGATCTCCCTACTCATCCGCATTAACCTACATTTTTCCACATTTAGGGCTAGCTGCCACTCATCGCACCAACTGCAAATTTCGTCTAAGTCGTCTTGTATTTTCCTACTGACACTAAACTTCGACGTCTCACCATACACCATGGCATCATCAGCAAACAACTGCAGATTGCTGCCCACGCTGTCTGCCAAATCATTTATGTATATAGAGAACAACAACGGTCCTACACACTTCCCTGGGGCACTCCTGACGATACCCTTGTCTCTGATGAGCACTCGCTGTCGAGGACAACTTACTGGATTCTATTATTTAAGAAGTCTTCGGGGCACCGACATATCTGTGAACTTATTCCATATGCTCGGAGCTTGGTTAACAGTCTAAAATGGGGTACTGTGTCAAATGCTTTCAGGAAATCTAGAAATATGCAATCTGTCTGTTGCCCTTCATCCATAGTTCTCAGTATATCATGTGAGAAAAAGGCAAGCTGGGTTCGCATGAGCGATGCTTTCTAAAACCATGCTGATTCGTGCACATAAGCTTCTCAGCCTATAAAAGGTTTATTATATTCGAACTGAGAATATGTTCAAGGATTCTGCAGCAAATCGAAGTTAGGGTCTTCTTATATACTGCAGTCACCTGCGCCGTTTTCCAGGCGCTTGGGTCTTTGTGCTGGACGGGAGATTCACAATAAACGCAGGCTAGGTAAGGAGCCAATGCCATAGGTTACCCTTTGTAAAATCGAAATGGGATTCCATCGGGACCAGGTGATTTATTTACTTTCAAATCTTTCAGTTATTTCTCTATGCCACGGATGCTTATTAGTAATGGTGTGCACACGGGAGTCTGTCTGATGGTCAAATGACGGTATGTTTGTATGATTCTCCAGTGTGAAATATTTCTGGAACTTCGGCTTTCGTTTTCATTATCTTCATCTGCCACACCACATTGGTCAAGAAGGGGCAGAATGGAAGCCTTAGACACTCTTAGCGATTTTACATAAGACCAGAATTTCCTCCGGTTCTCTGCCAGGTCTTTTGCTAGGGTGTGACGATGGAAGTTGTAGTATGCTTCACGCATAGATCGTTTCATAGACGCACGAATCTCTAATATCCTTCGCATGTCGTCATTTGTGCATTCCCTTTCGAACCGAGCGTGCATCAGCCTCTGCTTCTTCAGTATCCTCCGAATTTCGTTATTAAACCATGGTGGATCTTTTCCATCTTTATCCACTTACCAGGCACATAACTCTCCAGACCACGATTTACATTTTGCTTAAACTTTGCCATAATTCCTCTACATCCATCCTACTGGAACTAAGCGATGCCAGTTCACTGTCTAAGTGAGATGCTAATAACTGCTTATCTGATCTATGTAGCACAAAAACTCTCATAGCCTTCCTAACTGATTTATTAACTTTTGTAGTCATCATTGGTATAATGATATCACGATCGCTAATCCCTGTTTCTACACTGACATTGTCAATAAGGTGTAGCCTGTTTGTAGGTTAAACGTTTAAGATACTTCCACTGCGTGTAGGCTGCCGACCTAGGTGCTCAAGAGAGTTATCAGAAAACGTGTTTCAACGTATTTTGAATGACTGTCTGTCTGTACCCCCTGCAATGAATCCATTGAAGTCCCATTCTATACTCAGAAGGTTCAAGTTGCTTCCAACTAGTATTGCATGCTCAGCGTATTTACGCGCCGAGATTGTCTTTGAATGACTCTAGAACCGTCACAGCAGTGGCCGGAAAAAACATCTAACAATTAACTTGGTTTCCCCTACACCTGTTACATGTGTCCAGATAACTGAACTGTTACACACAACCTCGAGCTCACTAGAGACAATATTTTTGTCAAGAGGAATGAACACTCCCCCTCCTATGGCCTCTAATCAGTCTTTCCGATAAACGTACCACAGCACGTTAAATATCTCAGAGCATTCCACTTTGGGTCCCACTCAGTCCCAAGAATAATTTGAGAGCGAGAACTTTTCTCAAGGGAAGAAAATTCAGGAACTTTATTTCGAATACTTCAACAGATTACTGATAAAATTATAACAATCAAAGTGCATTTCTTCTGAACGCCGTATGACTTCCCTTGCCACAAATCGACTGGTGAGTGTTCATTGGAGCACCTCGAACTACTGCCTAGCCTAGAAAAAGAAGCATGTGCACTCTGTAAGTACTCTCCAACCCGAGTAGCTGCTTCCTTTGTGTAGTGCACCCTTGTTATTTCTCGGAGAACCCCACAAATCCCCACCCGATATTAGTGGAACAACAGGGGTGTCAGCACAATTTGTTAGTGCGGGTTGCCTACATCAGGGGCAGGTATGCATTCAGCGGCAAACCTATTGTTCTCCTTTGACTGACAGGTATTTAACCTATAGTTCTCCTTTGATTGACAGGTACTTCACCTATTGTTCTGTTAAAAGGATCCTTCCTTTTGATCGACAGGTCCATAACCTATTGTTCTCCCACTTCCTCCCACTCCTCTGCCCCCTCAGGAAACCTCCAACCCACCCCCTCACCTTGCTGCTACAGGTACACTTTCACGTCTGAGTTATTGGAATAGCCTCTCTCATTCTTATCATTTGGTTGACTACTTAATTAAATTGATCAGTTAATGATCCTCTCCCCCTCTGGTAAACCCCCTCCCCTCTCACCCTCCCTCCCAGAAATTGGCAGGAAAAAGACTCAGTTGATCAGTCATTTGGAGGGAATTCGGTTGTATTGTGTGGAATATTGTTTAAACACTTTAGACAATGTTTAGAATATTATTTAATTATTTATGGCAGTGTATGGAATATAGTTTATTAATTTAGTTAAAGAATTTGTCTGTAAATCGATTGCTGTGTATGGAATATTGTTTAAACAATTGAGCCAATATGTGGAATATTGTTTATTTAAACAATTTAGGGAATTCAAGGCAGTGTATGGAATATGTGGAAATTTGTGGCTCTTAGGTGGAGAGGAAGGAGCTCATAACAGGAAATTAAAGGATAAATCGGTTATTTATAAAATATTCAGTTTGTGGGCTGGGATTTCTCTGGAGGCCCCTGCGAAGTGTCAATGCTGCCATCAGCTGCCAAGCCATGCACAGGTGTCTGTGTCCCTCAAGCATGAGGTGGCGGCATCCCTTGCATACTTGGCACCTGAGACATTCCAGTGTTCACCTAGGCACCGTTGCTGGCGTGATGAGCATAGCTGCTGTGCAGATCCAGTATTGTGAAATGTTTGCATAGAAGCTAAATGGTTCTCAGTGTTATACTGATGTCACATATCTATGAAAGTAGCAGCCAAGTCCCCCCTCTAGACATGCTAAATAAATCTGTTGCAATGCTTCCCAGAATAACACAGTCTGAATTGTTCCTAGCGATCCTAAAGGGACATGCGAGGTGTGTCTAGCCGTGCTAGCATACTTACCTGCCCAGTGTGGCTGATGCATTGCTGTGAAATGTTCATTCTGCGGTCAACACACTTCTCAGAAACGTTAAACATTCTCACTGCTAAAAGCCTTCATCATACCTGTGCATACTCATGAGAACACCGTTAATCATAAAAGCATTCTTGTTGTTTGTAAAGAGAGTACTGTCTAAGTACAGATGGGGGGAAATCAGAACAATTATGCAAACAGAATTCGAAGCGCCGTCTGATAGAAGAGAAATATGACAGGAATTTTTCTTATCCTACAGCTACTGTTCTGGAGATGTCCTAATGCCACAGTGGCGGATGAGTGACAGCATCCTCGCCAGAGATGGATGGTCTGCTTGATCTTGTCTTTGAACTCTTGCTTTCTCAGAACTTTCCATAGATACCTTGCATCCATCTTGTTCGGATCAGTTTGTAGATGCTCCTATGTCCTGGCACAATGGATGTCTTGTGAATGAATGGAACATTATGATTGGCTCTTATTGAACTTAACCACCAAATTACTGATACCGCCAGTGTGGGAGCACTGTCCGCCTTTCTTTTTCTTTCTGCAGATGAGACTTTCAGTGGAAAAACCCATTTTGTACAGATCATCATACTGCACAGACAGTTAAACACTGCAAGTGGCCTACAGATCGTCAAATACGGAAAGACTCTTACTCAATTACATTGCTCTCCCATTGAGGATGGGAGCTTGAATATTAGAGCGTAAAACCAATCTCCAACCCAGCAATATATCACCGCATACCATGTCGGTGTAGTAAACATACAATAAGTATCCTGCGCCATACAAAATCACCCCTTTTACATCATTTCTATAGTTATCGACCGCCAGACACTAGTACATCTACTGCAAAGACAGACAGCATAAGCACATGCTCCATAGGTATACTCCCACCTGCACTAGATATTTCCCATGAAGTCGGGCGCTCATCCACTCCAAAAGCGGGATCAGAACGCCCTCAATGGACCGAATTCACCCTCACACTTGTATAAAGGCTTGATCGGTTCCCTTCCGCACAAAGACGTTACTATTTCTGCTCCCAACCTGCTTACTTGCTTGTACACCCATCTCCAGACTCTGGGATTACAAGAACATATGTAATTTCGCATGGTTTGTCAGAGTACCAAAGCACTTTCACGACACATCTCGATATCAAACTCATAGCAATATCACTTGCGTAGCAATACCGCTCACGCAACATAATTCCAAAGATATAGACTGGAAATTATTTCTCTAAAAACCCGAAACTTTAACGAGGTGGAGCATGCTGTAAACCATTGAGTAACTAGAAACTTATCCCGTCTGCGATGACGTTTACATGAAAACTCGAAAAAATAGAAGAAACTGATATTTCCACTCACAAATAACAATGTTAGTGATATAAAAGATTCCAAGTCATCCGTATAATATATAAAGTCAGCTAAGGTGTTTCTCATGTCTAGATAACCAGCAAATGTGTCTTCCACCTGCTAGATGCACACACCACAATCGATGTTCCCCCAACTAAATAAAGGTGCGAAATGTGCAGAAGCAGTCAAGTGGACAATTTACGTGGGAGGGAATAATGGTCCAGTGCAACATATGTCCATCTTGAATCTTCTCAAATTTACACGCTATCATGAAAGCTGTCCAACACATACTAAACATTAGTTCGCTATCCGGTCGTCTAGAGGACGACAAGGTTAAGTCAGCTACATTCCTACACCCCTACGGGCCTCTCCATTTGGCAAGCTCCTGCAGTTAATAGGAAACGTGAATCATTCCTGCCGCAGGCCACCACCGGCGCGCCACGCAACCCTAGACAGAATCATCCTAGGAAATCACTAACAAACATATTTGATTGCTATACTTACAATTAAATGTTATGATAGCAGTCTCAACTGAACGTCATTTTACAATGAGCAAAGTATCAGAAATACACCCTACTGACGGCTGTGGCTCTGGAAATAGAAATATCGGTACTATTATTATAACCTGACATTCTCTTCCCTTTGCTATCACAGTATTTTACGTCAAATCCATACCTTCCTTGTGACTGGAGATAGTCATTTCCTTTGCACATGTCAGAACACAAACACATACTTCATAAGCCTGATGCTCAAGGTGAACCTATCCCGTATACCCTACTACTAAGTATAATACTTCACCGATAAATTATTCCTGAAGATACGAAGTTATACTGAGAGAAAATCAGCGATGGGTGGTCATGCCTCATAAGTTTTTCTCGCTAGTGCTAAAACTGTGTCTTAGGAAGAGAGGCGTAATCGTCTTACAAACCACCAGATCCAGATGTGAAAAAAAAAAACCGATCGCAACAACTACTGTATGTTACTGTCACGAGAGGTCTTGGTTCTACAGGTGCACACAAGTATCCATGTTAAAAGCTATACTGGCTTTATAAATCGAAGTATGGCATTGACTCAGGATAATGAGTTTTTTCTAGACAAATACCGCGACACTTAATATAGTTGGTGATCGCAGGAGCGTATATTATCAGACGAGCAGTGCGGTTACACGTCACCAACAGTGCACCCTCATAATAAAATTACCGAATTTGGAAGTGATTCGGCTAAGGAGCGTGGTATGTAACTGGTATTTGTAACACCCTCATGCGCCCGTAGATATTTTCCAGTATTTGTAATGCATTCTGTCTCGATGCCTTGTCAGAGATTCTGCTGTATATCCACTGAGTTACAGGCGATGGTTGATTGAGAAGGATCACAAACAATAGTAGGTCGTGTGCTGATTGATGTAGCAGGAAATGTACACTAGCTTTTCAGATCTCTAGTGCTACACTTTCGGTAGAAATGATGTCTATGATTTGGAATCAAGTCTTTCCATTAAACCACATTCTGCGTTGTATCTGATAGAGAAGGCCTTTAATACTTACAGCCACAAGTGAATCATATTTCTAGCCTCTCATATCCCAAAACGAGGCACCTTTTTCGAAACTATCTGCTACAGTAAAATTCCATTGTGGTTTTTGGTAGTCCCTAAGCATTTGCAACTGCCCCTCAAACACTGTGCTACCATCCCTGCAGCTTCTTGCATGTGGTCATTCCAATGTAAGTCAGAACTGAGTAGGATTCGGAGAAAGCTATATCTACCACCTTCTGCAACCCATGTAGCAAGAGGTTAAGCTGAGTTACCGTGACAGGACTGTGTCCGCCAACTGTGCATGGTATGTAAGGTCAGTGCCAAATGAAGCATACACCTGCAACACGAGGTAGTATAAAATACAATATGGGAACTAGGTGGAAGGACGTGGATTTTGGTATTGCACTGTGATGCTTCTCCAAACTACAAACAGGTACTACAGCTCTGTGTCCTTCAGGGCCCATTCACATCTATCATCCTAACATTCTATCATCGTTATTCTGTACTGTCCAACAGAGAAAAATTACGAATTATAAAAGCTCCACTAGCTTCATCTGATCGAGAACTCGATAAGATTTTTACTGCATCTCTCTCCTCCCATATACATTTATTGATCCACTGTTCACCAGTTTAAAGTTTCAACACCTGTACTGTATGAGGATGACCGTATCCCACAGACTGTATTGTAAGTTGCAAGAGACACTCCCTGTGACCCTGTGTCGTTGCTTGAAACATTGCTTTTTCTTTTTCTTTTTTTTTTTTTTTTTTGCTGTAACACGCTTTGTACACTGCTATACATTTTGTTTTTTATGTCATGACTTCGAGGTCTGTTTTAGGTTCTAAACTGACATTAACACGTTCTGATCCATTGCCTCTCGCAGGAAACCAGATGTCGCATGGTGCTAATGATGTTGTTACTGCTGTTACCATAACACACCACACACACTGGATGATTTTAAGTAAAAGACAGTTACAAAATAAGGAAACTGGTAGAGTTTTACGTTGTTGTAGAGTGTTGCCAAACTGCAGTCTGAAGGTGATTGACAACCTCTACATTTAAACTTATCTGTCACAGTGCTGGAATATCTGATGCCTCTGCATTCCGTTTCGACTGATTCCTCATATTGAAGTCATGTATGCGATCACTGTTTCAGTGCTAGCCATCCCCAGAAGGTGCTGCCCCTCCACCAAAACTCTTTCTCCATCTCAAACAAGCGATGTCAGTCAGTCATTATGTGGTAACCAACAGCGAGCCAGTAAACAGTTGGGATGGAAAAGACACCCTCGATGTACTGTAATAGCAAGCGTCACAGTTGATAGCGCGAACAATCTTAGCAATTTTACAGTAATTTCATCACTGGCCAATGATGTGACAGCATGTTTTCCAATTTCAGTATCATAGCTAAATCTCCCCTTCTCCACTTTGCGAGTATCATTACGAATTTAGATAGATGACTCTGCAGCACGTCCATTCATTGTTAATTCTCAAATACATACATCATCAAAGAGTACCAGAGAGCGCTCTACATATTTCTAGCACCTCGACCATAGTGCATAATTTACGATCTATCTCTATGTGGATGGGGGTCACAGAGCATTCTCGCAGTCTTACGATAAAATTACAGACAGAAAGAACCCCTCACACTGTCTCTGACCAGCCCGGTGTGCAGCACCATTACCGAATTAATCTGCCGCTGACCAGAAGTAGACCGCTACATTCCACGTCTTGTGAATGAATTGTCCTTGCAGAGTCCTCACCTGTCCAAGTGCACAAGATTTCTCCAGATGCGTCCATGTCGAGGATTTTAGCACCCCTTATCGGTGTATAGTAAGAGATTTGAAAGTGTTGTGATGTGATAGCAAACGGTTAAGAAGAACAAGAAACCGGTGATTTTTATGCATGATGGAGCTCCAGACGGATGGAGTTCCAGGCATTTTACGTAAATCAACTATGCTATCAATTTTATAATAGTGTTCTAGTGTCTGGGATCAGTATCAGGAGGGTATTGGCAAGAGAACATAAACACACACACACTCCTAAGGCTAAATGGTTCTGCACTTAAAACAGGCTACAATGTTAGATCGCTTGAGTTTCCGACCTATCAGTCGTGTGCAGTAGATCAATACATGTATATTTAATAGGATCGTCACATGTGTTCGACGCCGGCATGCATACAGTATTTGTTTTCGATATATGGGAGGAGAGAGATGCGGTAAAAATCTTGTCGAGTTCTCTATCAGATGAAGTTAGTGGAGCTTTTATAATTCGTAATTTTTCTCTGTTGGACAGTACAGAATAACGATGATAGAAAGTTGGGGTGATAGACTTGAATGGACGCTGAGAGATGCGTATCTTTAGTACCTGTTTGTAGTTTGGAGAAGCAAAATCCAAATCCTTCCACCCAGTTCCCATACTGTCTTTTATACTACCACGTGTTGCAGGAGTAGTCTTCATTTGGCGCTGACGTTACACATCATGCACAGTTGGCAGACATAGTCCTGTTGCGGTAACTCAGCTTAGCCTGTTCCTACATGGGTTGCAGAAGGTGTTAGATATAGCTTTCTCCGAATCCCACTCAGTTCTGACTTACATTGGAATGACCATATGAGCAAAGCTGCAGGGATGGTAGCACAGAGTTTGAGGGCCAGTTGCAAGATGCTTAGGGACTACCAAAAACCACAATGGAATTTTACTGTAGCAGATAGGTTCGAAAAAGGTGCCTCGTTTTGGGATATGAGAGGCTAGAAATATGATTCACTTGTGGCTGTAAGTATTAAAGGCCTTCTCTATCAGATACAACGCAGAATGTAGTTTAATGGAAAGACTTGATTCCAAATCATAGACATCATTTCTACCGAAAGTGTAGCACTAGGGATCTGAAAAGCTAGTGTACATTTCTTACTACATCAATCAGCACACGACCTACTATTGTTTGTGATCCTTCTCAATCAACCATCGCCTGTAACTCAGTGGATATACAGCAGAATCTCTGACAAGGCATCGAGACAGAATGCATTACAAATACTGGAAAATATCTACGGGCGCATGAGGGTGTTACAAATACCAGTTTCATACCACGCTCCTTAGCCGAATCACTTCCAAATTCGGTAATTTTATTATGAGGGTGCACTGTTGGTGACGTGTAACCGCACTGCTGGTCTGATAATATACGCTCCTGCGATCACCAACTATATTAAGTGTCGCGGTATTTGTCTATAAAAAGCTCATTATCCTGAGTCAATGCCATACTTCGATTTATAAAGCCAGTATAGCTTTTAACATTGATACTTGGGTTCACCCGTAGAACCAAGACCTCTTGTGGCAGTAACATACAGTAGTTGTTGCAATCGAGTTTTTTTTCTCATCTGGATCTGGTGGTTTGTAAGACGATTATGCCTCTCTTCTTAAGACACACAAAGTGAGGTGGCGCAGTGGCTAACACACTGGACTCGCATTCAGGAGGACGACGGTTCAATCCCGCGTCCGGCAATCGTGATTTAGGTTTTCCGTGATTTCCCTAAATGGCTCCAGGCAAATGCCAGGATGGTTCCTTTGGAAGGGCACGGCCGATTTCCTTCCCCATCCTTGCCTAATCCGATGACACTGATGACCTCGCTGTCTGGTCTCCTCCCCCAAAACAACCTAAGACACAGTTGTAGCACTTGCGAGAAAAACTTATGAGGCCTGTCCACCCATCGCTGATTTTCTCTCAGTATTATTTCGTATCGTCAGGAATCATTTATTGGCGAAGTATTATACTTAGTAGTATGGGATGCGTGATAGGTTCACCTTGAGCATCAGGCTTATGAAGTATGTGTTTGTGTTCCGACATGTGCAAAGGAAATGACTATCTCCAGTCGTAAGGAAGGTATGGGTTTGACGTAGAATATTGTGATAGCGAGGGGAAGAGTATGTCAGGTCATAAGAATGGTACCGACATTTCTATTTCCAGAGCCACAGCCGTCAGCAGGGTGTATTTCTGATACTTTGCTCATTGTAAAATGACGTTCAGTTGAGACTGCTATCATAACATTTAATTGTAAGTATAGCAATCAAATATGTTTGTTACTGATTTCCTAGGATGATTCTGTCTAGGGTTGCGTGGCGCGCCGGTGGTGACCTGCGGCAGGAATGATTCACGTTTCCTATTAACTGCAGGAGCTGTCCGAATCGAGAGGCCCGTAGGGGTGTAGGAATGTAGCTGACTTAACCTTGTCGTCCTCTAGACGACCGGATAGCGAACTAATGTTTAGTATGTGTTGGACAGCTTTCGTGATAGCGTGTAAATTTGAGAAGATTCGAGATGGACGTATGTTGCACTGGACCATTATTCCCTCCCACGCAAATTGTCCACTTGACTGCTTCTGCACATTTCGCGCCTTTATTTAGTTGAGGGAACATCGATTGTGGTGTGTGCATCTAGCAGGTGAAAAACTGGCGGAAGACACGTTTGCTGGCTCTCTAGACATGAGAAACACCTTAGTTGACTTTATAAATTATAAGGATGACTTGGAATCTTTTATATCGCTAACATCGGTATTCAGGAGTGGAAATATCAGTTTCTTCTAATTCTGGTCAAGCGTCGCGAGTGGATGACCACCTGACCTCATGGGAAATGTCTCGTTCAGGGAGGAGTATTTACGGTGCATGTGCTTATGCTGTTTGTCTTCGTGGTATATGTACTAGTGTCTGACGATCGATAGCTATACGAATTATGTAAAAGGAGCGGTTTTTTGTCGCACAGGATACGAATTGTATGTTTACTACATTGGAACGGTATGTGGTGATATATTGATGGATGCTGTCACTCATCTACCACTGTGGCATTAGGACATCTACAGACCAGTTGCTGTAGGATAACCAAAATTCCCGCTATTTTTCTCTTCTGTAAGATGGTGCTTCGAATTCTGTTTGAAGAATTGTTCTGATTTCCCCCCGTCTGTGCTTAGACAGTGCTCTCTTTCCAAACAACAAAAATTATTTTATGGTTAATGGTGCTTTCGCGAGCATGCACAGACATGATGACGGATTTTAGTGTTGAGAACGTTTAACATTTAGCCGCACGGGATTAGTCGAGCGGTCTCAGGTGCTGCAGTCATGGACTGTGCGGCTGGTCCCGGTGGAGGTCCGAGACTTCCCTCGGGCATGGGTGTGTGTGTTCGTCCTTAGAATAATTTAGGTTAAGTAGTGTGTAAGCTTAGGGACTGATGACCTTAGCAATTAAGTCCCATAAGATTTCACACACATTTGAACATTTTTTAAAATTTTTTATGTCAATGTAATGTTAGCGGTACAATAGTTAAGAGGAGGGTGTGTTTGAGCGGGTGACATGGAGCAGAAGAGCAGAGTGCAGAAAACTAGGTTAATTTGCATAATTTTTATGTAAAAAGCAGTACAATAGTTTTAGGGGGTGGGTGACAATGAAGAATGCGCCACAAATGGCGTTCAAAGCATGTGAAATTGGAAAAGTGTACCAGGAAGTGGTGGGAGGACATCAATAACTTCATTTGGTATCAAAGTCGGTACAGTGACGTGGAAAACCACTTAACAGAACAATAGGTTAAGTGCTGACAAAAGGCCGAACATTAGGTTAAAACACCCAGAGTACAGTGTCTAACATTAGGTTATGCAACATGTTTGCCCATGCAATTACTTCTTACAAGACCCGCATGTTTCCAAACAGCAGAGAATGATGAGCAAGAGAAATCCAACCCCCACAAACTGATTTTTTTATAAATAAACAATTTTACCCTTGAATTTCCTGTTATGAGATCCTTCTTCTCCAACAATGAGCCACCAATTTCCACACATTCCATACACTGCCTTGAATTCCCTAAATTGTTTAAATAAACAATATTGCACACATTGGCTAAATTGCTTAAACAATATTCCATACACAGCAATCGATTTCCAGACAAATTCTGTAACTAAACAAATAAGCTATATTCCATACATTGCCATAAATAATAAATAATAATGTAGACATTGTCTAAATTGTTTAAACAATCTTCCACACACTACAACCGAATTCCCTCCAAATGACCGATCAACTGAGTCTTTTTCCTGCCAATATTTGGGTGGGAGTGTGGGAGGGGAGTGGGTTTACCAGAGGAGGAGAGGTTAATTAATTGATCAGTTTAATTAAGTAGTCAATCAAATTGATAAGAGCGAGAGGGGCTATTCCAATAACTCCGGCCTGAAAGTGTACCTGTAGCAGCAAGGGGAGGGGGTGGGTTGGAGGTTTCCTGAGTAGGAAGGGGAGTGGGAGGGGTTCTGGGAACAATAGGTTAAGGACCTGTCAATCAAAAGGAAGGATCCTTTTAGCAGAACAATAAGTTAAGTACCGGTCAATCAAAGGAGATCAATAGATTTCCCCCTGAGTGCATACCTGCCCCTGATGTAGGCAACCCACACTAAAAAAAATTCTGACGTCCCTGTTGTTCCACTACTCTCGATAACTCAGGTCTAGGAATCTGTAGCCAAGACTGTCACAGAGTTGATGAAGCGTTTAGCTGATACCCTCCCCTTGGCCCCAAACCAAAGGACCCTGTTCAACTCAGGGAACACTGCTGCGAATTGTGAGCTCAGCTGGCACCCCACGCATGAGGCCAGCAGTCTTCACTACCTCTGCCAGCCACCCGTACAAACTGAGAATCCATGTGACAGGCGTTGTTGGTGCCGATGTGAGCCACAACATGCAGATGACTGTACCCTGCACATTCTGTAGCCACATTTAAGGCTGCCTCCACATTTCGCATGAGATTTCCCGGAAGACATAACGTGTGCACATTGGCTTTCTTTCCAGCCCTGAATGCTATTTGTGTAAGGAGCTCATAATGCGGTAAACCACCCCTCCACTACTTTCGGATGTCACACACACACACACACACACACACACACACACACACCGAAGTATACAAGACAGCGATCTACATATTTCTAGTACCTTGATCATAGGGCATAATTTACGATCTTTCCCTATAAGTATTGGAGTCACAGAGCATTCTCGCATTCTTAGGATAATCGCCGATTTAATTTGCAGCTGACCAGAACTGGACTGCTTCATTCCACGTCTCGTGAAGGAACAGAGTGAGCCGAGTCCGTAACTGCCATTCAGCGGACACTGTTCCACACCAATCTTGCTCACTGCACCCATCCAAGTGCACAAGTTCTCTCCAGATGCGCACATGTCGAGGAGGCTACCACCCGTTATCAGTGCCTAGTAGATATGAGAGCATTGTGGTGGTATAAGAGATGGCTATGAAGAAGAAACGTGTGGTTCATGCATTATGGAGGTCCAGACGGATGTAGTTTGGAGCATTTTACGTAAAACAACTGCGCTATCAATTCAGAAGTATTGTTCTAGTGTTTGGGATCAGTAACAAGAAGGTATTGCTGTGAGAGAACATAAAAACATGCATTCTTAAGGCTACACGTTTCTGCACCTAAAACATTAATGCAAGGGCAGTGCAGCTTCCGACCCGTCAGTCGTCGTGCGGAATGCAACGCTGTTAATATTCCAATGTAAGAACTATATCCTCAGCGCATGATGTACATTCTCCATGCAAGTTTCTCAATGATAAACTATGGTGGCAAACTGTAAAGTGATAAAACTACTACCTTGCTCACCAAAGAAAAAATCGATTCTTTGTAACACAGACACTACATAGGTTTCCAGAGGTGCATGATACCTGCTGTTTACGAAGTTCATGCCGATTACGGTTCGGAATTTGTGATATAGCCGGCCGTGGTGGCCGAGCGGTTGTAGGCGCTTCAGTCCGGAACCGCGCGACTGCTGCTGTCGCAGGCTCGAATCCTACCTCGGGCATTGGTGTGTGTGATGTCCTTAGGTTAGTTAGGTTTAAGTAGTTCTAAGCTCTAGGGGACTGATGACCTCAGATGTTAAGTCCTATAGTGCTCAGAGCCATTTGAACCATTTGAATTTGTGATATGTTCACAATAGCCCTATAGAATGATCATCGACAGCCGAAAATGCATACAAAGGAACAGTGACATCTTACAAGGAAATAAACACTACGGTCAGTAGCCTGAGGAGATGTAACAGTCTTACCGCAGTTTACCACCACCCCTGTTAACCTTTCTCTTGCACACAGAAGTCATGGTCCGATGTTGCTCATGTGCGAAATAATATTGCCGTTTCACCTTGACATCACTTCTCTACAATGCCTCCTCTCTCCACTATTAAGGTGTGTATACGTAGCATCAGTCTACTCTCCTCCTCCAGAACACGCAATTTTATTGATTTTGCTCAGTACTCTTTTCATGGTATTTGTCTCTAATTTTATACAGGGTGATTCAAAAAGAATACCACAACTTTAGGAATTTAAAACTCTGCAACGACAAAAGGCAGAGCTAAGCACTATCTGTCGGCGAATTAAGGGAGCTATAAAGTTTCATTTAGTTGTACATTTGTTCGCTTGAGGCGCTGTTGACTAGGCGTCAGCGTCAGTTGATGCTAAGATGGCGACCGCTCAACAGAAAGCTTTTTGTGTTCTTGAACACGGCAGAAGTGAATCGACGACAGTTGTTCAGCGTGCATTTCGAACGAAGTATGGTGTTAAACATCCTGATAGGTGGTGTATTAAACGTTGGTATAAACAGTTTACAGAGAATGGGTGTTTGTGCAAAGGGAAAAGTTCTGGACGGCCGAGAACGAGTGATGAAAATGTAGCACGCATCCAGCAATCATTTGTTCGCAGCCCAGGAAAATCGACTCGCAGAGCTAGCAGAGAGCTGCAAATTCCACAATCAACTGTATGGAGAGTCCTACGAAAAAGGTTAGTTATGAAACCTTATCGTCTGAAATTGGTTCAAGCACGTCAACTACCCGAGGCGATGGATCGGCCGCCAGGCAGCCCGTGACAGAGCACTTCATCACTGGCCTCCAAGAAGCCCTGATCTTACCCCCTGCGATTTTTTCTTATGGGGGTATGTTAAGGATATGGTGTTTCGGCCACCTCTCCCAGCCACCATTGATGATTTGAAACGAGAAATAACAGCAGCTATCCAAACTGTTACGCCTGATATACTACAGAGAGTGTGGAACGAGTTGGAGTATCGGGTTGATATTGCTCGAGTGTCTGGAGGGGGCCATATTGAACATCTCTGAACTTGTTTTTGAGTGAAAAAAAACCTTTTTAAATACTCTTTGTAATGATGTATAACAGAAGGTTATATTATGTTTCTTTCATTAAATACACATTTTTAAAGTTGTAGTATTCTTTTTGAATCACCCTGTATATTCTCAGTCAGTTTCCGTAATTTTACTAGGTTTTCGCGATTTAACATATTTCATTGTACTTGCCTCACTTTTTACGTATCTCACATCAATTTTTCGTGATTATACCAGGTTTTCCTCGAATTTTATAGATTTGATGTCATCTTCCATATTTTTTCCACAGTTTTCCATATGCATATGATTATGTTGCTGACATACCCATGTGCTGCTTGATTTTTTGCGAAAATATCTGCGCTTCTTGTACTCCAACCTACTAAAAAATCCTAGCACTTGCCCTATCCCTGATGATCTACTTGCATGCATTTAGGATAGGACGAACATGAAAAGTATAGTAACAGCCGTGGCGTACCTATATGAAACTGAAGGCTCGATTTACGTCCAAAATGTGGCAGAGAAATGGGCTACTTTGCATACATCTCCATTCGTCTAGAGGAGGGTACCGAAACAGATTTTCTATCAATGGACATGTTTCATCACACATGAGTTGTAAGTCTTCTGATGACTGCCGCGCAGAGTGGCCGCGTGCTTTGAGGTGCCATGTCACGGATTGAGCAGCCCCTCCTGCCGGAGGTTCGAGTCCTCCCTCCGGCATGGGTGTGAGTGTTGTTCTTAGCATAAGTTAGTTTACGTTAGTTTAAGTAGTGTGTAAGGCTAGGGACTGATGGCCTCAGCAGTTTGGTCCCTTAGGAATTCACACACTTTTGAACATTTTTCTTCTGATGACTGTGTTTTGGAGAGGTTTGCTATTAACGCTCTAAGTCATACACATCTCGGTTTGCTAGACAACAATTCAAGAAAAAAGCATTAATCAGTTTTATTACAAAGAGTACATGACAATACTTAGCTTTGTTTTAGACAGATGTGTCGCAAGTAAAAGGCGACAGACAAAATAAACCATGTTTTTCAGTATATACAACTCCTAAGTCGCTGGTCTTGAAGTGCCTAATCTTGATGCTGTGGTAGAACTGGGCCGCGATCAGTCGGTATGGCGCTTATGTGCTCTTCGCATAGAGGCCGCTGCCGTCGCGTTATCGTCCTGGAGAGGGGTCGACCAACTTGCAATTGCCTGACGTCTTCTTCACAGTCGCCTCTGCTCCCTCGTTTCCGACTGGGGTGACGGCGCTTGACTTTACGGCGTTAACAGAGCCGATCACAGGTTATACCACACAACAGATCCACCCTGTGAGAGCAACAGAAATAGATGGGTCCTTTAACGCAGATCCATGTAAGTTTAGAGTCAGATGGCTCTCTTTTCCAGGAAAGCATAAAAGACAGCAGTCAACTCGCATGTATCACTATTACCTCAACAGCCATGAAGTAGAATGTTGCCATATAGCAACTGTTTGTTAGCTGACGCCGCAAGATTGTGATTGGTGGAGAGTACAGAGAAGCACATTGAAAATACTGTTTGTTAGGGATTAAACCACCTAAACAGTTCTTCACAGGGTCAGACACGCGATCCATTTTGTAGCTGTATACTACAGTTACCACAGCCCATAATACAACGCTCTTTAGCTAAGGACATTTCATAAAAATTTATAATGAAATTACCGAGAACTTTGGGGTCACATCTGGGCTTGTGATCCGACATATATAAATTTATTACTCTACATTTGTCTGTCATCCACGTTAAGCTTTGTATTCCAAACGTCTTATCGCTGTCGACGGAGAATGGCTGTTTCCCTTGTTCCCAGTGCTCCCATGTCAACGTTTCCCCGTATTCCTCTTGCTGTCACATACTTGTTCCCATGTACAAGAATTGTCCTGCACAAAGCGGAAAACATGCAAGTACTCCCTCAGTATCCCCGCATTTCGGCGAATTTTCCCTCACTTTATACTATTTACCGTCATTTTTCGTAATTTTATTGATTTTATATCACTCCTACCCATACGAGAATGACATCACTTCTTCATCCGCATTCTAAACTTGCTAGTAAATGTAGTACAGTTACCAACACCTAGCGCAAATGCACTATTTTTCTGGTCGGACGGCGCAATATAGCACTGTAGTCGAATGCATCCAATCATCTCCAGCCATATGTTCTACAATTGAAGTGCGTTTGCTCTGTTTTCTGCATACCTCTGTCTGTGCATGTGTGGTTCATTTAAATATTATCTATGTAGCAAATTCTCTAATTTCGTCACTGCAAGACATGGCGTCAAGGTGAAGCTGCTTTTTGTCCTACACGGGAACGACAGTGTGACAGCAAGAGGTATACGGGAAAAAAATCGGCAAGGAAGCACTGGAAACTATTTCAAGTAAATATAAAAATCCTGAGGTTATGCCATATAAAATGGAATTACCTAATGTTGGAATGGATATTCTGATGGAAGAGCTGCCTGTAGCTAAGTGTGGACGACTATTACCGCTTGGATTTGGACACACCCATTTCTTTGCCGGAATTTTTAACAAAATGGAGATGTGCAACTACTTAATATCAACCCACGACTTCTGAATGGAAGGAGATCACCAGGGAAACAGCAATGTGATTCTGGACAACGATAAGATAGCCGGAATAGACTGTCTAACGTGGTTAAGCTCCAACTGTAGAGTAAAGATATATAACAAATTTATATGTCAAATCACAAGTCCGTGGGTGAACTGCAGGAATGAGCTGAACTAATAGTTAGAGGCATAAAACTTGTATTTTACAGGAAGAAAATTAGATATGTATTAGAATTCTAGAATATACTTTCTATGTATTTGTCAAATAAGAAACAGATGATTCAGATGTGGATTTAAGTTATAAGCTAAACATTAAATTGGACATTATTAAAAACACACCTAACAAAAATAAGGGAAGAGTTGTTTTTTGTGTGTAAATGTATATGTAAAAGTTAATAAAGATTTTGTACGAGAATATCTACCTGTCTTGATCACTAACATACCAAAAATCCTAAGCCGTTTCCTATATACAATGATCTATGTGCATGTATTTCCGATATGGGAAATGGGTGGTTCGATGGCCTTGAAAAGTAGTTGAAACTAGGTAGTTGAAAATGTAGCGACCCAATTTTTTTTACCAATAGCAGTGTCATACCACCTTACAACGATGTTACAGAAAGCGTCAGACTGGCACAGTAAATGTCCGCAGATGGAGAGTACAAGGAAGTCATCTGTTGGTTGATGTAATGTTCTGCACGACACAGTTCATCCCATTCCAGTTCCATAAGCTGCACTCCAACACTTCTCAATGTATTTTCAATCTCTGACACAACACTCTAGTCACTGTCCACTGATGCTTCTGTACGAATATTTAACGACTTTGAACCACTAGCTGTTACATTATAAGTTGAAGTGAAAAGCAGTAGAGCACTGGGAGGAATTGGCAGCTTCTCATCCACCACATCAACACTCTGTCCTTACAGTAACACCGGAATGTTCTGAAATGGTGCATATGTCAGAGATCTCTACTGACCAACACCATGTGGTGTAGGGACCCCAGAACAGTTCTTCTGAGAGTCGGGGCTCACTGGGTGTCTAAATCAGTGACAGGATAGATAATAACAGCTCGTTATTCTGCTCCAGCATGCTGGTCAGATGTGTTACAGGATTTCTCGGTGGTGCTACCAGTGCTGATCCTGACAGGTCAGAGTTCGCTGCAAGTCCCGCCGAGCTGATGGTGGCTGCTGCTGGTTCAAACACCCCAGAGGCTGTTGAAAAAAGAAGAAGAAGAAGAAACAATAAGAATCCACAGAAAATGACAGAGTTGAACAAAGAAAGGGAATTTGACAAATAAGAAGAGGAGGAGGACTTGCTACATGTAGTAACAGTAGCAATCACATTTAATGAGTACTTACTTTTACGCTTCTTATGCTATGGAGAGGCAGATGAGGATCTCGACTGCTGGTGATGCTTCATGGTTCTTCTTCTTCCAGAGACTGACTGCGACTAGGAGTGGTGAGCTATCGTGCCTACCTTATATCATGCTCATATGACCGAAAATTAATTATTTATTGGCTTCAGCAGTATTTCTGAATCGATTTTCAGTCAAGCACTTGCTCTGGAAGGAGTTCTTGCGTGCATGACATTGTGCAGGGGTTTACCGGGTAAACGCTGCTTTGTTCGCAGTTCGATCTGACCGTGACCGACGGTGCTCACAGGCCTGGCAGTGGCACACTACAGGAGGAGAAAGAGATGAAGCACGTGGTTCGACAGGAATTTCTCGGATATCAAGTATCAAAGGTTTATCACCACCCGATGCTTTTCTTTGGGCATTATCGCGACATCCAGTTCGTCAGTCACAGGCCCGAGCAGACACCTCTTGGACACCAGTGTGTGGCGCGGCGACAGATGGACACATGGTTTCGTGGGGTCCCAGGTGCACCCAGACTCCGGGCAGCGTGTGCAGGGGTGGCGAGACACGACAAAGTTTTTCAGATATGTTTAAGTGATGTGTGATGGTGTAATTTCGTGTGATGACCGTTTCATGACGATATTCCTTGTGCGATCGGAATTTTTTAAAAAAGCGATCGATTTAATTACTTCTTTTCGATGTATTTTAGAAGACATATATCTTCCCAAACAGCAGAGAATGATGAGCAAGAGAGATGCTACCCCTGAAACAGAATTTTTTATAAATAAGCAGTATACCCTCTGCTAGATAACTGAATTTCCTGTCATGAGATCCTTCCTCTCCAGCACAGAGCCGCCAATTTCCAAGTAGGGGGTGAAGGGAGGGGAGGGTTGAGGGATTTACCAGAGGGAGAGGGTTAATTAATTTATCAATTTAATTAATCAGTCAATCAAATTCGTAGAGTGGGAGGGGAATTTTTGAATAACTCAGGCCTGAAAGTGTATCTGTATCAGTGAGGGAGAGGGGGAGGCTTGTAGGTTTCCTGAGGGTTGGGAGGAGGGGGGGGGGGTACAGGTGGGAGGAGGTTTCTCAGAAGGACAGATTATCTCCAGGGAATCATAATCCACTTAGCAGAAAATAGGTTAAGGATCTGTCAAGCAAACGAGAACAATAGGTTTACCCCTGAGTGTGTACTTGCCCCTTAATCTAGGCAACCCTCACTAACAAAATGCACTCATATCAGCCTTGCCCCCCTACTATAGATTACGGTGACCATTCTAAAATCAGAGTCATATGTTTGCTTGGAGAATGAGGCAGCGTCATGCTGACCACTGGCTTCAAATGGCATTGGTGTTGGTGCACTTAATCTAGTGTTGACTACTTAAATAAAGATAATGTGGTGTTGCCTTCCCTTCTAATGGCAAGCAGTTCTTATGAGGCTCTGGCTTTAACATCATGCTCCACAAGCTATACACTGTTGTGTGACTATGAACACCTTCACTACTACACTTCCTCACATTTCCATCAAGAACAAGTAGAGAAGGGAACTAAAAACCCTTGAGATTAGAAGGGAAACACGAATCAGTCTGCTCAGTCCAATACGCAAAACACCTACCTCATTAGTATTATGCAGACACGGAATTAATTCTAATGATACATACATTAATTCAGTAGATAACTGCTTAGGCAAATTACCATCTCCTACGCAAATGAAATAACAGTCATTACACAGGTTCTATATGTTAAAGTTATTTAAGTAATCAATTTCCTGCAGTATTGTTTGCATTGTTGTGAAATATACTGCCCATTAGTTATTTGAATCAATAGACGTTTCACTTTGAGTCACAAGTATTTAACATGTTAAAGCCGCAAGACAAGACAATAACTAGCGAAATCGTGCCATTAAAGTCTCATTACATGTATTGCCTAAAAAACAGTTCTATATAAAATGTCGTCTGAAAAGTGTTTGGCAACCCAGGGAGAGCGACGAACTTTCAGGACTGGAGCTGGATTACCGTAGCTCACTAGATATTTGTTTGGAATTTTGATGCCTGAATAATTCGAGTGTAATTAGCAATAGATCGTTGGAAAATTAACGTTTTCGCCCAGTCGAAAACCCCCTTTTTTGTTAAGACGTTGTTGTATGCTGGCTAAGGTCAAGGACCACGACTGTGTGGAATAATTACGTCCGAAGCAGTGTCAGATTAAGCGGTGAAGTAGTGTAATGTCATAAACCACTGATCCAATGTACCATAGATGCAGATGGAGCGTGGGATGCCAAAAATGTAAGTGAATAACTGACTTATAAAAAGTGTATTACACGACATCGCATCACAACAACTGAAGAATGATTATCCGCAACAGGCGCAGGCAGAGATTTCAATCACGACAAACGAAGAGACACAGATCCACGCCGGCAGAAGGCACCGCTGACAGTCTAAATCTGGCCACTCACTGGCAACGCTTCCCCTCAAATACTCCAATAGCCACTCCAGCGGCGATCAGTGAACAAAACAGTTCCGACCTAAGATACCTCCTCCTTAAGTAACAATCTTCAATATGCACAAACGCCTGATGATGAGCAAAACATCCTTGAACAGGGCTGTAAATTAAACACAAAATAAATAATTATAACAGCTAATTTCTGCCTTAGCCTGTAATAAAGCAATGAGAGAATGTTCGCATTCCCCACGATATCTCACTAGCTGTGTGCTGCTGCAACTGTAGCCATACATTCAGATCGCACTACAAACATATGTTTAAAACCAGATGTTTTTCCTCTTCCTCTATTTTAACTGAAAACGACGGTAACGAAATCAGCTAAAGGAATGCTATGAAACACTTAAGTTCGTAACCGTCAGTTGAATGATGGAGTTCGCCACACTTTGCCAGTTACTGCTATAATATTGTTTATCAGACATAAGCGCATATATGCCGCTCATTTTCACTGCATTTTGAATGGTGGAGCTGGAGGAATGGAGACATTGGATGTTGGCTACAATAAAATACTAGTAATTACCTTAGGTGTTCATCTTCAGAGTAGCAGCATAATGACCACTCAAGAAAGCTGATAAAAAGAAGTCAATAAGGAAGGTATGAAACTGGATCCAATGTCATGTTTTGAGAAAAAAAGCATCACGCTGGTTGTTGTGGGTGGGCGGGAAGGAAGTGGGTGTGAATTATTGTGTGGTAGACTGCACCAATTGTTTGTCGTTTCCAAGACGAGGTGACAGTCTACTGCGCAAGAAGAAAACAAATAAAAGACGTTGTCAGAAAGACGCGAGCATATGGCATTTCACTGTGATTAAGTGGCACACTGTGGGTCTGGGTTTTGTGTGGGGTACCAGTGTGTGGATGCTATTCACCCACTGCTGAACAACTCCTTCACGAGCAGAAAATAAGTCTGAGCTACAATCCGATGTAGTGATAGTCTCTGCAAGTACTAGAATTGGCTTCCCATCTGTGCCCTCATATTACAACCCGATAATTCTCATATGAGTATTGTGGCAGGATAGAGGCGTCAGGAACTCAGTTCATAACACCGTGCACCCACTGTGAAGCACTGTGCAGAAAATTAGCACAACGCTCAGCATGGTGAACGTATTGTTATCTCGGTATCTCTCTGTTTTAAGCATATTGCAAGTTCGAAAGCTTTCGTTTTTACTGACAAAACACCAGAAATGGCTGTACTGTAACCATTATAAGTAGATACTTGTCATTCTTTCCGTATTTTTAAGCTTAATGTCTGTTTTGTTTAAGGATGACTTCTTCTAAAAATTACTGTCAGCATTTTTCATTCCTTATTCCTTGTCCCGACGACAACTGCTTCTCGTTTCACGTTAGCAACAGCTCGAATCGAACTAACACTGTGCATATTCGCTAGTGTCAATTACAGTTTTTTGAGTTCACTTTCCAGCTAATTCCTGGTTTGGAACGTCCCGTTAATTGTAGCTTACGATGTTTCTCCTTGGATGTTCATGTTTTGCAATGAAAACTCAGCTGTCCTTTCATTAGTATTCCTCAATTTCGGTGACGATGCCAATGACAGCTTTCTTAAGGGAAATTTTGATTTTATTTTCATAGTCTGTAACGATCAAAAGATGTTTTACTTTCTCATAACGTACGCAGTATAACCACTTGGGACGCTCCAGACACGTGGATCGCGTTTGCGAATTAGTTTTTTAGTTTTCGTGTACTTACGACAGAAAAACAGAAATAACTTTGACAGTTGCTGACTTATGATGTTTAATCTACAGTCGGAGCATCTGTGTATTATTAGTAACTACGTTGCAGTTCAGAAACGCGAATAAAACAATTGAAGTATACAACGATCAGCCAGAATATTATGGCCATCTATCTAATAGTCGATATGTACACCTTTGGCACAGATAACAGCGGCGACGCGTCGTAGAATGGAAGCAATGAGGCCTTGGTAGGTCGCTGGAGGGAGTTGGGACCACATCTGCACACACAACTCACCTAATTCCCGTAAATACTGGGGAGGGGGCGATGAGATCTGATGCAGTGTTCAGTCACATACCAGGTGTGTTCGATTGGATTCAGATCTGGCGAGCTGGGGGCCAGCACATTAATTGGAACTCGCCTCTGTGTTCCTCGAACCACCCCATCAGACTCCTGGCCTTGTGGCATGGCGCATTATCTTGTTTAAAAATGGCACTGCCGATGGAAAACATGATTGTCATTACGGGGGTCTACGTGGTCTGCAAACAGTGTGTGATACTCCTTGGCCGCCATGGTGCGTTGCACGAGCTCCACTGGACTCGTGGATGCCCACACGAATGTTCCTAGAGCATAGTGGAGCCACCGCCAACTTGTCTTCATCCTGTAGTACATGTGCCAAGGAGCAGTTCCCCTGGAAGGCGACGGATTCGCGCTCTCCCACCAGCACGATGAAGAAAGTATTGGAATTCATAACAGCGTGCAACGCTCTGCTACTGACCCAACGTCCAGTGCCGATGGTCATGTGACCATTTCAGTTGCAACTGCTGATGTCATGGTGTTAACATTGGCATATGCACGGGCTTTGGGCTGCAGAGGCCCCTCGTTAGGTGTGTTTGGTGCACTGTGTGTTCAGACATACTTGTACTCTGCCCAGCATTGAAGTCTGGTGTTATTTCCATCACAGTTCTTTGCCTGTCCTCGGTCTGCACAGCCTATGACGTCCGACATATGTCATGGGGCGTGGCTGCCCAACCCCACGACATCTGGATGTGGTTTCACCTTGGTTTCGCCACATGCTGAAGACACCGCACCACTCCTCGAACACCCGACAAGTCGTGCAGTTTCCGAAATCCCCGTGCTGAGCCTCTGGACCATCACAATCTGCCCTCGGTGAAACTCAGATAGATCGCACGCCTTCCCCATTCTACACGTGGACAACATGCTCACTGCTACTACTTGCACCATGTGTGGGTCTGTCTGATAGTCATTCCTCGTCAGGTGATGCTGCTGTCGCCTAGAGAAGTAGGTCGGTGGTCATAATGTTCTGGCTGATCAGTGTACTTTTGGTATTCAGGCCCTCATTCGCTGCGTCTTTCACATACAAGATGTGCTCACTTCCGCGCCAGACTTCACATTGGCTGGTGAAACGCATTCTTCCTGCACGTTGTATAACTGAATCTTGGCAACAACGCAGAATATGTAATTGCATAAGCTTCCGCGGACAGAGGAGTCAGTTGGCATAAATGTTTTCTGGGTATGGTACCGCGTTAAAGGTATAAAACTGTTTCAGGAGAAAACTAATGTTTTAACTATGGTCACAGAGGCCTTCTTTAGGTCTACTGGTGCCTTTTAGCTATGCAGTGTCACTTATATTTTGTCGTTACTGTTCACTGCACACGACGCACAGTCGTAATTTAATAGGACAGTTAATTACATTGGTCTCTTAAGGGAGAAGGAGAGAGAAGTTTATTTTAATAGACTATTGCAGTGGAGGGAGTGTGTATCCTCAATTGTCTATTGGCTCTTGAATTATGTGCCGTGATTGGTGGTCAACGGCGAAAGAGAATTTGGCTCCTGTTTACGTGAGCGCTATATTTGTCTAGGGCAACACGAGAAATCTGCAGTGGCAGAAGATCACCAAGAATGCGGAAAAGAAATAAAATTCAACGAAGCCTGTATACTGGCTATGCAACCGGGTATGATAAAATGATGGGTCAGACAGGCCATCGAAATACTTTAACATCCTATAAACGTGAAGAGAGAGGATGGATGCAGGCTTGCAACATCCTGGTTGCCAGCCATCAGAGCCCAACAGGCTGTACTGTCAACATGAGGTGTGAGCATTACTGACGAGTAACTGCAACCATGCAACGGCGTCCATCAGTTGGTAAACCGGAGGCAACTTCCCATTCACCACTGACCACAAGTCACTGCACATAATGAAAGGCCAATAGACAGCGGGAGATACGCACTCCCTCCCCGGCAGTAACATATTAATATAAAGTTACGTCTCCTTCTTTAAGAGATCAATGTAATCAACTATCCTTTTAAATTATGACGCCATGTTATGCACAGTGGACAGTAATGACAAAATACAAGTGACACTGTATAGCTAAAAGGCACCAGTAGACCCAGAAGAAGGCCGCTGTATTCGTTGCAGAGACGTTGGTTTTCCCCAGCTATAATTTTATACAACATGACGCCGTACAATACTCAGAAAACTTTTATGTCTGGCAATGGTATGACCGCCGAGTTACTTCCTGGATGACATATAAATATGCTGACAGATTCAGTTGATATTTTCTTGTCAGTTTGATTGAATAATCTGAGTTCTTTCCTTTAAAGGTGTGACATCGGCGTATCACTTTACGTTTGAGTCCAGAGAGGTCATTCCACGCGGAAATTGCAACTAATCTCGTCGTTTACATTGCAGTTTGTCAGTTCCAGTCACCACTGTGTCAATAAGGAAGGATCAGTCACAACAGCAAGATAAGCTACTTGTGTCTGAGATAAATGGTATTTCTCCACTCTTAGTGTAAGGTGTGCTGCCCTTAATCTACTAAACACTTTACCCAGACGTTTAACATGATCTGCTATAGTTTTTGAATAGACGACTATACCGTCAAGTTATACCACAAAGATTTTCGGTTTCAATCCGCGAAGTATAACTTCTAATAGTCTTTGGAAGGTAGCTCGAACGTTGTTCAGTTCAAACGAAACCCTTCGATGTTGGTAATGACCTGAATTTGCCGCGGAAGTAGTTTTCGGTCTGTCTTCAGGAAACACTTCTAGCTGGTGATAACCACTTCTAAGATCACGCGTTGAGTAATATTTACGTTTTCGTAGGTTGTTTAACGTACCCGTTTTGCTCGGTATTGGGTATGCATCCGTCGTGGTTCGTGCGTTCAAGTGACGATAATCACAGTAAAGTCTATATTTTGTGATGCCGTCAACTGATTTTTGGGTACTAGGACAATATTTGCCAACCAAGGGCTATCTCTGTGCTCAATAATATCCTCATTAATTGCTGATCTATAAATTCGTCTACTAGTGGCTGTATATGTTTCGCTATCATGAATGTTTTCTTATAAACTGGTGGACTGCCGCGTGTTAGTATGCGGTGTTATGTGATAGGTGTTGCTGGTAGTGGACCATCTGAATCGAATAAGTCCGAATATTCTAACAACAATGCTTCTAGGGCTTCTCGTTCACTATCTTTCAAGTGACGAACCCTGTCACGTAGTACAGACGCACTGGCGGTTTGTTTGATGCTGTGATCACAGTGGACACTTCGATATCCTCATCTTCAAGTATTTCTAAACTCGCTATATGTAATCCTTTCGGGAGGTTTACTTCATCTGGCCCAAAGTTATCCAAGTTTACTGGGATCATGAGTTTCCAATTAATGTTGGCAACTTGCGCAACTATTCTTCATATAAAATAGTGTATCTCTTCTGATGGCTCATTGTACTGCAGTGGTTCAACCACACATGGTCTCTGCTGTAGCACATCGGCATCTACAGATACCCAAACCAACTTCCCTATACCAGCAGGTCATGCGTAATCATCTTCACTGTACATGTACGCAGTTCAGTTGGTGTCACCTTAGCAATCGGTGTACGTTGCGACATTGAAACATCCACAGCTGTTCGACCCATTGGAAACAAGTTTCCGCTAAATTCAACCGTGCGCTGTGAAAGATTAGTTTTTGCATGCTAATTATCCAGGAAATCTAGTCCAAGAACAGCAGAATATCCTTGTCCCATAGTTGCCAACACTTCCAGGTGCTCACGAAGTTATATAGGTCCAGTCCTAAAAACGAGCCGAGTTGTCCCAAATGATACCAAGTCATTGTTTCCCATTCCATGTAAATTATATCTTAGAGTCCCTAGTCTTCTCCTACCCACGAGGTCTAGACTAATAATAGATACATATGCACCAGTATCGACTAGAAATTTACATTCTTTATCGTTTACAAAACCAATTAAACAATAATTCGTCTCCACCTTAGTGTCTGCGGTACTCTGGCTTACCGGGAATGTTTTCCGACGGACGAAACATCCCATCTTACGTTTAACGTTTTCCGTTGATAATTTCCTTCACTTTGCTTCTTATTCCCACACACGTTTGCCTTGTGACCAAAATGCTCACATTTGTAACATTTTGGTTGATTGCATTGCGCCTTCAAATGCCCTTTATTCTCAGAACGATAATAGTTCTTTTCAGAAGTAAAAAGTCGCTTATCAGTGCGCACCAGGGTAGTAATATTGATCTCCTGCTGATGCGTGGCAACACTCAGTGCTGCAGCCAAATCCTCCTCAGGAATTCCTCGCAAAAAACACATCGACTGATCTTTTTCTGACCCCTGAGTATGACGCTATCTGTGTCAGGATTTCACGTCAACTCATAAGTTTGCGCATTTATATTACAGTTTCTATCTGAAAAAGTCTCTACAGTCTCATTTGCCTTCTGTGTCAACCCACTCAACTTTTCCCTAAAAAACCTGGCACTATTTTGCTAGCGGTATCTCTGACGCAAACCTTCCGTTAGCTGCTCAAATTTACTTGCCTTGCTCAGTGTGTCATGATACATCATTTATGTCTTGGCTTTACCCGTAAGGCATAAATTGGCCATCTGCAGAGTAATTTCATATGACCAATTACACATTCTAGCTGTAGCCAACACATCATTAATGAATACCGTGACGTCCTCTGTTGTTTTGCCGGAGAAGGTTGTGATGGGGTTAGCTATTGAAGAATCTACTGAAAAGTGGGGCATTGCTACCGACGACTTAAATTCACTCGAATCCGGCTACGAATCTCGCGCGGCCCGCAAAGATTCTAACTCAGGGCTTCACAACATACGTGCTCGCGGAGCAAGCTGTGAGCAGCAAGGCACGAGCACGGAGCAGCGCGAGCACGCTACCCCCACTACCGGACCATAGCGGAGAGTGGGGAAAGTCACGTGGGGCACACAACAGCTGCCGCCAGTCAATGACTCAATGTAAATCCGCGGCCACCTGCAGGGATATCACTCACGAATTATTACTGCGGCAAATGAAACAAATAAAGGAGAATGTACACATGCCACATAATTTTATTAGCTTAGTGTATGCCTCTACATTCGCATTAATTTGTGAACTGTTACACAATAAAAGGTGTCACTGAAGTGTGGGATTCTCGGTTATCTTGTACTTTTTGCCCTTTACAATTGCGTCTATGTTCGGAGTAATTGTTCTTGTCCATTTTAGGCGCAGCGTGCAGTTTAAATTTCGATCGGACAATGCGTTTCTCAGGTGCGTCTTGTCACATTTCACTGCAGAGAACAGTTGTTCACAAACATACGTGGAGCCGAACATTGATATTATTGTAGCCGCCAGTTTGTGCAAACGAGGAAATCTATCCTGAGGGAAGTGTCTGTAGAATTCCAAAATGTTTTTCTTGTTCTTAAATTTGTCTCTGTATTCTCTGTCACACTGCAGGTCAATAATTTCTTGCTGCAGCTCAGGACGAATCTCTTAAATATTCGCTGAGTATGGAGAGAACAGATCAAAATCGCTGTCTAGTGCTGTCAGATCTTGAAAGCACTGATCAACTAAACTATGTGAATAACGTTCACAGTCTTTGTGAACATCCTGCGTGGATGATAATTTAGGAAAATGAGCTAGGGTTTCCTGTTTCCAGCTGACTCACCCAAAGTGTCAATTTCATTTTAAAAGCTCGTATTCGATCTATGAAATGAGTAATTAGCAGATCTTTACCTTGTAAAATGTTCAAAGCATTCAGATGGCTAGTTAAATCTGCTAAAAACGCGAGATCACATTGAAACGGCGCGCGCATTTCCCCTCCCTCCCCTGCCTCACTACTCCACGACCTTGTACCTGCTCGCGAGCACGTGCCTGAGCAGACGCGAGTAGTCGCGCTCAAAGCCGGCCAGTTGTTAAGCCCTGTTCTAACTGAACCACCAATTCCTCATGGCATAACTTCTGTTGATTATTTTCCGCTAACAATTGTGACACTTTATCCGTTAAAGTGGCTATACTATCACCAGTAGTAACTGACCTTGTGCCTAGCATATTTGTGCAGTTTACCACTATATTGTAAGAAGAGTGAGTGAACTCACGTCACGGCTCGCTGCCGCCGCGGCTCAGCGACACTTTGTACACTCCTGTGCTGTATGACCATAACGTCTACACGTAGAACAAGTTGCCGGTACAAACTTAGTGCATCGATCACTATGACCTGTTAAATTATAAATAGCACATCTCACTGGTACCAAATACGTTTCTTTACAATTGTCTCTGAAGTCTAATAAACCCACAGGCTCCGTTTGTTTTACAAAAGATACTTTTGACATACCGCGTCCATCAATACGCATAGATTCTGCCGTATCACAAAGAAAGAAACATGTTTTTGCGTTCACCGCGTTGCGGCTACTGCTGCGAGGTATGGGCGCTGTAGAGGCAGACCACTACCTCCGAATTCCAGGCCTGGAGTCGTCTGATGACGGCGTCGGAGTGCACTTTTCTGACAACAATTTACAGAGGGGCCGAGTGGAGATTACTCTGCATGAAGTCACGATAGCAGTTCAGTGGCTGTGAAGCGTATCTGACGCTAGTAAAACACTGTCAAAGTTCAATTATTTAATAACCATGTTTACGGTCGTCTTGTTCCACACCAGCCTTGTAGCCTGTGCCTCATTCCCACTGATGGTTGCCGAGTCAGATCCTCGTCCTCAGGCCAAGGCAAAGAGTCAGTGAACTCACGCCACGGCGCGCTGCCGGAGCGGCTATGGTCCAGCTTGAATGGTCTTGTACTAGCTGCTGGTGTGTGCTCCATCTTACTCTGAACTCTGAGTTGACCCTTGATGGCCCATCTGCGATGAGATGTTGTCGGAAGCTGCGTGGTCGGTCGATTTCCTTTCTACAAGGCCAGGTAGGTTACAGCACCCAGAGGCAACTAAGTGTTGAACAGGAATGTAGACCCCACGATGTCCGGCCGCCAGTTTCCCCGCCGAAGTTGGTTACTGTCAGCACTCCACGACGTGGCGCTGTCAGAAGACAGTCAGCTTCTCCGTCAGCAATGGTAGGCAGCGAACAGTATGAAGTTCGTCAGGTGCATCTTTGGTTGGTTCATAGACTGTTCTGGAGTATCGAGGACATAGATTCGCTACAGTATCGTATTCATGGAATCGAGTGTTATTACTGTGAACGCCATCAATCCCAATGAACAACTCCTTGACAGGTGGAGAGGTTGAGTATTTAAAGGGAGCTAACGTGAGGCTATGATGTGATTTCGGTTCGTAATGACCGCATGTGTCCTCCTTATTCTGCTATACTCGCTTAAAAGGCTCTTAACTTCAGTGTAGGTTCTCTGATACTGGTTCTTATGAAATAGGTACGATTCCTTTCAACACCTCGTATGAGCTAACGAATATGCATGTCGCATTTCCGTTGGTTTTCTGTCCCATGCTATTTTCTGCCGAGCTCGTCCTCTCCCTCTCGGCATGGTGTTGTAACGTGCTCAGGCCCGATCCACTTGCGACATACTGCTTGTATCCTGGTTCTGTCTCTGGCTCTGGAATGACCACATTTTGCTTTTAGCAAGGTGATTGAGTTTTAATGCAGCCGCGCGGGGTAGCCGCGTGGTCTCAGGCACCTTGTCACAGTTCGCGCGGCTCCCCCCGTCGGAGAGTCGAGTCCTCCCTCAGGAATGGGTGTGTGTGTTGTCCTTAGCATAAGTTAGTTTAAGTTAGATTAAGTAGTGTGTAAGCCTAGGGACCAATGACCTCAGCAGTTTGGTCCCATAGGAACTTACCACCACCAGAGTTAATGCACCTGTTTAATACTTGTCCATTTTCGTAAGGAAGCTGTGTGATTTATGTGCCAGATGCAGCCTAAAACTGCCACTGGAGAGCGCCAAGAACACAAATCACGATGAGAAGCGCGTTCCCTAAGATATATCAGATCGTTTCAGAACACATCACAACCACAATGAACATATCTGGTGTGCTTCATGATGAGAAACACATCCCATGTGAGGACAGCTAAGGGCTCACTATATAATTAAGGGCAGTAAGAAGGAATGCAGGGAGCGCTATAGTAGTGGGATAAAGGGGGAACAAGCACAATTTTAAATTATTCAAGATGGCGGACCCACCCCACCCCTGTCCCCTGCAGCCTGGTGAAGATATAGCAATGTCTCACTGATGACACCAGGAGTTTTCCTCACTCCTCTTCCCCCTCCCCTTCCACCTCTCCAACTGCCTCCTCCCTTCTCCCCCCCCCCCTTCCCATCCTACCCAGTTGGAACCTGGCAGGGAAAAGCTCAGTCTGTGCAGAGCTGTTGGACTGGAAGGACATTGGGTGGTTTTTCTTCATTTTGGGTATTATAGTTTTGGAAATTGGAGGGAAAAGCTCAGCCCCTCCTCTCCCCTCCCCTCCCCCACCTGGCAAAATGGCGGGATACTCTCTGTCCGTGGTGAGCTTTCGGACTGGAAGGGTCTCATGACATAAAATTGAAATCAAAGTCAATTACAATGAAGAGGATAAAATAATAGTATATTGATTGTTTATAAAATTCAGTTTGCAGGGTTATATCTCTTTTATGTGAAAGGAAAGCTCACCATTCTCTGCTATTTATTTAATTTTAGGAGGTGCAGGTATTGTAAAATACTTTCAAAAAATTATCGACAAGTCAAAAACTAATTAAATACAAAAACAGACTGCTTTTTTTTCCAGTCTCGCTTGAAATACCGCCACGAAACTGGCGTCAGCATTAACATACAACACTCACCGCACATAACTGCACTGCTACAGATCGTGCTAAACGTATCTGTCAAAACTCTTGATGGTAAATCATACATATCGCCAAAAAAAGGTAGTTAAAAACATTGTCACAGGTTCATAACACACTCACCGCACATAATTACACTGCTACAGATAGCAATCGTGTCCTGCTCTAATTACACTGCTATACATTGGCGGGAATAACGTATCGCAAAAATTCGCATCTGTAAAGATCCAAAAACATCACTTATAAAGATCTAACACGCACCGCAAATGGAGTCCATAATGATACTTGTGTCTTCCCAACCATGAGCGCAGAGCTAGAAAACATTGTTAGTGCACTGCACCTGGAGCGTCGCGGGAGATGGGCGTGGGAGCACAATCACTCGCCGCAGCTGTCAGCAGTCCGCTGGGCCACACTACGGGCTCGGGCTGGCCGTTATTCCCTCGCCCACAGACCGGGAGCGGCGCCTTGTGACTGCCGTATCAGTTAACTTGATGCAGTCTGTCGGCTTGTAGCGGTTGCATCAAAAACATTTCCTGGAAGCACTGCTTACTTAACAATATACTTCCTGCTTTCTGTCTGAAGAACTCTCTTCCTTTGTGAACAAACCCATCCCTCAGGGTGTTTGAGCCAGAAAACTTGTGGTGGCAGCTTCAAAGACTTTTCTAGAAAGACCGACAGAGAATCATGCGTTTCCTGTCGAAGCACTTGTTTCGAAGGCGTCTGGAAAAATATCCAGAATGAGATTTTCACTCTGCACCAGACTGTGCGCTGATATGAAACTTCCTGACAGATTAAAACTGTGTGCTGGACCGTGACTCGAAATGAGGACCTTTGCCTTTCGCAGGCAAGTGCTCTACCAACTGAGCTTCCCAAGCACGAGTCATGACCCGTCCTCACAGCTTCAGTTCTGCCAGTACCTCGTCTCCTACCTTCAAAACTTCACAGAAGCCCTTCTGCAAACCTTGCAAAACTAGCACTCCTGGAAGAAAGGCTGTGACTAAGCCATGTCTCTGGAATATCCTTTCTTCCAGGAGTGCTAGTTCTGCAAGGTTCGCAGAAGAGCTTCTGTGAAGTTTGGAAGGTAGGAGACGAGGTACTGGCAGAACTGAAGATGTAAGGACAGGTCGTGAGTCGTGCTTGGGTAGCTCAGCTGGTAGAGCACTTGCCTGCGAAAGGCAAAAGTCCCAAGTTCGAGTCTCGGTCCGGCACACAGTTTTAATCTGTCAGGAAGTTTCATCTGGAAAAGTTGTTCAGCAAACACACAGACGTTGACCGTGGCTGTGATGTAGCCCACAACTGGTTTTCTGAGGTAGACTGGTGAACACTGACAAAGACATTCCCTGTCCTCCCTCCGGTGTTCTGTATATGGGTGGTTCTGAATTATGTCAGAAATGCCCATCCCAGGGCATTTGCACTTGTTTTGATGTAGCCGACATCCAGTTTTCTGGGAAGGACTGGTAAATACAGACAAAGGCATTCCATGTCTTCCCACATGTGCTCTTTATGATGCGTCTGAACCCACTGATCAGGCTTTCCCCCACCTGCAAAATGATGGGAGACTAGTTTACAATACTGCAACCAGAAGGAGCTCAAAACTGTGATGTCCACGTCTCCCCATCCTACTACCCTCCCCTCCCTTCCCCTCACGCCCCCCCCCCCCCCTGTCCCTCATCTGGAAATTGGCTGGAAAAGCTCAGTCTGTACTGAGCTGTTGTTGTTGAAGGACATGTCTTCATTTAATCATTTTTGTTCTGGTGTTATCCTGTTGGAAAAGGCTTCCTAAAATTTCTTTGTATGTGTGTATTCATCTTGGTGTGGAGAGTGGCCACTTAAATGTCTCAGGGATAAATACCAGGATGTTGAACAATATGCTTCCCATTCTCCCCCACCTGCAAACTAAACATCCTTAGATGTGTTTTCGAGATATGCTGGAAAGGTTGACCCAGTGAACAATATCAAAATACCTATCTGCTGACCACCCCATCTCAAACGCGTCTGAGCCTGCAGAACGTGGTTTCCCTCAGAATAAAGTACTGTAGAAGCATTCCTATTGGTTCCCGTCATGAGATAACTCAAAAGGGAATCCCTGGAATGAAGGTGATGTTCTTTTTGAGGAACACTATCGAGAAAATTTAGAGAACCGACGCTTGAAGCTGACTGCACGAGGATTGTACTGTAGCCAACATACATTTCGCGTAAGGACCATGAAGATAAGCTACGAGAAATTAGAGCAGATGGAGGCATATAGATGGTCTTCTTCTCCCTCACTCTATTTGCGAGTGGAATAGACACTACGATGCCAGTCCATCCATTGCTAGGAACACGAAACTGGCGGAAAAATGTTGTCTCTTATTTGTTTAGAAAACAAAAGATGGAACTTCTGCTGCAGATTGTCTCTCAGTAAAAACTTTCATATTAGTCTTTAATTTTATCATTGCAGTCACTTCGCGAGATGTATGTCAGAGGCTGTAATATGTTTGCCCACTACACTTAAGACAAGCGGTATAGAGCTCACCTCTCAACTTTGCTTTTGTCAGAGTATCACTTACCCTCAATATTCTCAAGAACTTTCCAGTCTTTGATATATAGCATTTGAATCCACCTGATTTTAACAAGTAAATGTTCCACACCACATCACAGACCCTGGCTAAATCTCTCAAAATCCCCTCACATTACAACAGCTCTGTTTCAATAGGTAGAAAGCTGTCTAGCCCCTCACCTGTCACTGACTAGGTAGAGAGCTATCATAATGAGAAAAATATCACATCATTTTTTTTCCTGCTGCCATATCACCATGACTGCCCTGCAGTTTCTATTTATCTCATTCCTAAGGTATTTGTATAGCATATTACTGTCTGTCCATGAACATTTTTATACTCCCTCAATCAGTTTGTTAATTAATTGAGCCATAGCCGCTAATTTTGTCACCTCATGAGACATATGTGGGGGCAGTAATATGTTTGCCAACAACAATTAGAAACAGTGGTAAAGAGATCACCTCTCACCATCCCTTCTGTCAGTGTATCACTTACACCCCACCCCATATTCATTCACACAAATGTCCCAGTCTTCGATATATACCCTCATTCAAGTCACAAACTCCTGCCTCTCGAAATCCCATCACGCTACGACAGCACTGTTCCATTAGTTAGAAGGCTGTCTAACCCTCTACCTGTCAATGGCTACGTACAGAGCTATCACAACAACAAAAAATAGCACACTAATGTTCAGAGAAAATTCATTACCGTTCAGATGTCCATGTCCTGATATTTTTCACAATTGGTACTGCTTCTAGTGATCTGTAAAGAATGATGTAATAGAACACTAGCACATCTCTTCGACTATTTTAGATTCAGTAGTTACATTTATCTGCGTTCAGTTCCAATGGCCACCAGTCCTCAATCCTCTGTAAATTGGGATAACGTACCAGTATTGCAGCCCTGCTACAAACAGGAGCATACATCTAAATAAATATTCCACAAACCACTGCATGGTGTGGACTGTGTCATAGCAGTATTATCAATTTTGTTGTTCCTTTTCTGGTCATGTGCATATTGATATAATAAAAATGAATGTCTGTATGCCTCTGTATATACTGTAATCTTCTCTATGATTGCTACACCAGGTATAGTTTTTTTAACATCCAAGGAAGCATTACTACTGCGCATTTACTATATGAGAACACATAGAAAATCTGATACATCTGCAATTCATTGATCTCAAATGATTGTCTGTAAATATGTCCCTCTATGTGTCCTAATCTCCTTGATCATATTTCAATGATCACTATGGTAGATATGCAATGCCATAATGGTATCACAGTCTTTATTGACACCATACAGTTTCAAGAGAAATACACCACCAGTTTTTCAGTTGGGATATACTTCCATAATACAATTCGAACAGTATCGCAGAGCTTCCAACAGACACATTATCCACTCAATCAGTTACATCGGGCCAACAGCCTCACACCTCCATGCACAGTTCAGAGCTACTGCAAGAATAGGGAAAGATTCAAGGATTAATCATTGCACTGTTCATTTTTCCTCCCCCACACTCTTCAGGACTGGGCTGACCATGACACTATATTCCATCTAGAACAGTATGCATATGAATAGTGTAGTTATTTATTTAGAAGCAAACCCAGTACCTATACAGTTATCTGACTTTCATACATTGTGAGCCAGTTAACCAACAACCACAAGTCAGACCAAATCAATGTTGATGTTTCCTCCAGCAATAGCAGTCATCTTAGTGCCTCTTACACCTTGATCCGAATTTTATTGCCCTTGTCTCTAGGCAACATGCTGACATGAACTGCAGCCACTCACCTCCTACACTGTCACTTCTTAATTGGTAGATTACACCCCCTTAAAATCCATCATTTGAGCCATGCATGTTCCTCTGCCTTAGCTTTTTGACCTGTCAGCCCTCAGAGTTTGGACTGCTTCCCTTAAAATTCCAGCAAATGAATCTGAACCTGACATATGCATTCTTCTTCAGCTCACTCCAGATACATACTGCTAAGTATTTTACTGCAATTAATGCTTCTGATGATAGTGTATTGGGTTTCTAGTCCTACTAATATACAACACATTTAGTTACATTCAGGTCAACTACCAGCCCCACCATAGATTTTCCCACCTGCTTGGAGACAACTCTATCGCCTGTAAACATTCTACATATAAAACAAATATGTCGCAAGCTTTACAGAGCATATATTGCACCAAAAAGTCATTTTTTCCACAGACTTTTTCTGTCACATATTCAAATGGAGTACATGAATCTATCCAATCCTAGCAGCATCCACATGATGCTTCTGCTTTGCAGATCAGTCAAGTAACATGAACAAATGTGGGCGCACAGAAATGGTATACATAGGCTACGTAATGTTGAGCTGTTGAATCGACATTACTGTTCACCAGTACATATCATGTAATCACCAATGGGTCTATGCATGATAATGTCATGACTGCAGCTAACAATGACCTCAAAGTTATAGTGAAAATTGGGAATGTATAGGGAGATATGAAGGAGGGGGCTCGTTCAAATAGAGTGAGGGAAGCTGGATGGCAAACTGACATATATATCAAGGGGCAATTGATGGCTAAGTATGATACAGTCTGTCTCGGTAGGCTCATCTTTGACAGCAGCAGTGCTAGTGGATCAATACTCACTGCATCCGCCCCGATAGTTGCTGGCACGGAAGCTCAGCATGTTTGGTCAGAGCATTAGATGCCCTCTGTAATAAAAAAAAACTGAGTGAATGGACCAGAGCTGAACTTCAATGGGTGTCATGCGACCTCCACCCCAAGAAAACGCAACAAACAAAACCGAACCAAATGAGATTTAAAAAAAAAACTGAATGGTCAGCATGATGGACTGCCGTCCTAAGGGGCCCGTGTTTGATTCCCGGCTGGGTCGGGGATTTTCTCCACTCAGGAACTGGGTGTTGTGTTGTCTTCATCATTATTTCATCCCCATCTGGTGTGCAGGTCACCCAATGTGGCGTACAATGTAATAAGACCTGCACCAACAAGGCAGCCAGACCTGCCCCATAAGGGCCTCCTGGCCAATAACGCCAAACACTCATTTCTATTTTTCAATACTCATTGCACTTGGTGTTGCTACATTAAAATTAACAACTTGAGAGACATCACAGGATGTATTTCTAAAGCAACAAAAGGCTGCAAACATGTGTGGTCTGTAGGAAGTGGTATTCACTGCAGTGGAGTGAGAGTAGAACTTTGGTATTGTTTTGCTTAAGACAATCAGAGCATTGAGATGAAGATGTGCCATTTGTCAATTCACTCACTCAGTCTTTCTAAGATCAACAAAAGTTCATTGCAAGATGGTATGTCTGATTTTTGCTTGCAATAAATGTAAAGCATACAAAAAACAATTATTTGTGAAATACTATCACATAGCTTTCCAAAAGACAGTCAGTGCTATTTAAGTACAGTGATGCTGTGTATGGTACTCCCTCCCAACATTAACAAATGTTCCATTAAATTCAGAGTCTTCCATGCCATATACATGCTTATAGGCTCTATCTTGCTTTCCAAATGTCAACTGCTTATGATGAAAATACAGTCCATCATGCAACTCAATGTTATCAGATATCTCTAACATAGTTGCCAAACATATGTCAGGGCTATTTAAGTAAAGTGATGCTGTGTGGTGCTCCCCACACCATCAACAAATGTGCATGAAAACTATAGTATTCCATGCCATATACCTGTATATAGATACCCTCTGGATTTCAATATGTGATTTGCCTATGAAGGGGAAAAAAGGATACCCATTAATCCAGCAGTGTAGTGCAATGAGATGTGTGTAACTTAATCTCCAAACGCCTGTCAGGGCTATTTACACACAGTAATGCTATGTGTGGTATTCCCATCCATCATTAACAAATGTTCCATTAAAACTACACTGTTTCACACCATATGCATCCCATACTGATTTCTGAAATGTACTTCTGTATTACTAGTTGTTAGATAGGATCAAACTCAAACAGTTCACTTCCATAGTCATAAATGAGTGCTTAAAAGCCATGTTCTTTTTAGTGGAGGAAGATGTAAATGTTTCTCCCAAACATTATGTACTCGCACATATCCATTCTGATTATCTGAATCCATAAGCTAGTAGTCAACTATAGAAGGCTATTACAATAGTACAGGTCCATTTCAATGTCAACCAGTTCTTCTTTAGACGAATTTTTTTTATATACTCACTGAATCTGTACCAATTTCTCCTAATATGCACCATGCTCCTGATTATGGAATACGATACAATGTCTCCATACTTCCCCCTACTAAATTACTGACATATGACATCATCCTTCTATCCAACATATAGTACATACCACCAATTCAGATTACATCTGCTGTGTAATGCTTTACACTAAAGTAACATTACACATGGCTGTAGGCAGCACTCATATTTTCTCTTTCACCCTACAATATACTCCAATACAGAATCTAGTCACTACTAGCTTAGTGAGGTGTACATGTCTCAGAGCACTTGTTACTGATCATATGGAATTCCATAGCACAGATCTTAACAATAGTACTCTGCTGATAGGTGAAATGATGATTTTTAACCCCATGGAAGAGAGCAGAGCTAGGTGTGATTGATGCAGGAAAAACAAGAAAAGAGCTTGTTTTAACGAAAGTGGTTTATTCATCACAGTGTGTATTAACAAAGTACAAAAAATATATCATAAAATAACAGCATCTCTTATGACATCATTGCTCTCATCAAAACTGTAGCTAAAACAGGTCTCTGACACATGGCACAAGAAGAAAGGGAATGTCACATTTAATACAGGTAGCAATACATCTTCAGGGAAAAAATAGCTCTCCTACTTCTTCCTGGTAGCAGATTTTACTCAGGTGACCATTGTCAGAAGCTCTCACAGTCACACAGTATTCTGATACCATTTTCATAAGACCTGATGCAATTTTAATATTAGGCATAAGCTACAGAGTTCCGTATGATCTGGTAACAAGTGCTTTGTGACATGTACACCCCACTAAACTAGTACCGACTAGATTCTGTGTTGGAGTGAATTGTAGGGTGAAAAAGAAAGTTTGAGTGCTGCCTACAGCCATGTGTCATGTTACTTTAGTAGAAAGCATTACACAGCAGACATAATCGGAATTGGTGTTTGAAGGTGCTTGGTTTCTTAAAGTGTGCACTATATGTCACATGGAAGGATGATGTCATATGTCAGTACTTTAACAAGGGGGAATCTATGCACTCTAGAGATGTTGTATCATATTCCATAATCAGGAGCATGGTGTATATTAGGAGAAATTGGTATGGATTCAGTGGGAATATATATATATATATATATATATATATAAAATCCATCCAAAGCAGATATGGTTGACACTGAAATGGACTATCAGGCTGTACTATGACAATGGCCTTCTATAGTTGACTACTAGCTTATGGTTTCGGATAATCAGAATGGATATGTGCAAGTACGTAATGTTTGGAAGAAATGTGTACATCTTCCTCTGCAAGAAAGAATGTGATTTTTAAGCTCTGGTTTAGAACTATGCAAATGGACTTCTCGAGTTTGATCCTGTCTAAATGCTGGTAATATGGAAGTACATTTCACAAATCAGTATTGGATGTATATAGTGTAAGGAGTGTAGTTTTAATGGAACACTGTTAATGATGGATGGGGGTACCACACATAGCCCAGAGAGATGTTTGGAGATTAAGTTACACGCATCTCTTCCACTGCACCACTAGATTACTGGGTATCCTTTTTTTCTTTCCCAAGCAAATTACATTTCAAAATCAAGAGGGAATCTATACGCAGGTATATGGCACGGAATACTGTAGTTTTAATGGCACATTTGTTGATAGTGGTGCTCCACCATGGAGCATCACTTTACTTAAATGATGCTGACTGATGTTTGGAAATTATTGTTTCTTTTATGCTTTGAATTCCACATTTATTGCATGCAAAAACCTGTTGGAGTAGGTATACCATATTGCGATGAATTTTCATTGCTCTTAGAATGAATGAGTAACTAAAATCACAAACAACCCATCTCCATCTCAGTGCTTCCACTATCTTAAGCAAAACAATACTACAGATCTACTCTCACTCCGCTGCAGCATATACCATTCCCAGCAGACCAAGTGTATTTGTGCCTCTTTTTTGCTTTAGGAATATATCCCATGACGACTCTCGATCTGTTAATTTTAACATAGCAACACCAACCACATAGAATATTGATCCACTAACACTGCTGCTGTCGAAGACGAGCCTACCAAGACAGACTGTATCATACTTAGCCATCAATTGCCCCTTGATATATATGTCAGGTTGCTGTCCAGCTGCCCACACTCTATATGAATGAGCCACACCTTCGTATCTCACTATACATTCCCAGTTTCCATTACAGCTTTGAGGTCATTGTCAGTTGCTATCTTGACATTAACATGTATAGACCCATTTGTGATTAAAAGATATGCACTGGTGAACAGTAACGTTGATTCAACAGCTCGACAATACATAGCCGCTGTCTACCAACCCTGTGAGCCCACATCTGTGCATGTTACATTACTGATCTGTGAAGCAGAAGCATCATGTGGATGCTGTTAGGATCATATAGATTGGCATACTCCATTTGAACATGTAACAGAAAAAAAATTGTGTGAAAGACAAATTATTTCTCCCATAAAAACAATTGGCTAGATTAGGGTATGTATGTATGTCTGCAGACAATCAATTCTTTTATTCAATTAGAGCACACAACTGGGATGGGACTGATAATAATAGTGTGATGTACCCTCCATCAAACACTGTGCAGTAGCTTGCACCATATTTGTTTTATAAGTAGAATGTCTGCAATCAGGTGGGAAGATATATGGTGGAGTTGGTAGTTAAATGTGTTGTACATTAATAGGACTAGAAATCCAGCACACTATTGTCATAAGCACTAACTGCAGAAACATATCTAGTAACATATCTAGCAGTAAGAGTCTGGAGCGAGCTGAAGAAGAATGCATACATTGTGTTCAAATTCATTTTCTGAAATCTTAAGAGAAGCAATCCAAACACTGAGAGCTGACAGGTCAGTGAGCTAAAGCAGAAGAATATGCATAGCTCAAATTCATTTGCATGGATTTTTAAGGGCATGTAATCCACCCACTAAGAAATGACAGTGTAGGAGGTGAGTGGCTGCAATTCCTGTCAGCATGCCACCTGGAGACTGTGACACTACAATTTGGATCAAGGTGTAAGAGGCACTCAGATGTTTGCTATCACTGGAGGAAAAGTCAAAATCGATTTGATCTGGTCTGTACTTGTTGGTTAATTAGCTCGCAAGCCACACTGTGAGCAACAGCAGCAGTGCATGATGAGAGTGGCAACTGGATGGGGGTAAGGAGGAGGCTAGGGTGGGAGGGGGGAGGGATAGCAGGATAGTGGTGGGGGACAGTGAAGTGCTGCTGGGGAGTGTGCAAGGAGGAGTTGGAGAGAGGGTATGGCAGGTAGGTACAGTTGGGTGGTTAGACGGAAGGCAGGAGAGAGGTGGAGGGATTGTGGAAAAGGAGAGAAGTAAAAAGACTGGGTGTGTTGGTGGAATGAGGACAATGTAGTGCTGGAAAGGAAACAAGGAAGGGTCTTGATGGGTGAGAAAAAATCTAACGAAGGTTGAGGCCTGGAGGGTTATGGGACTGTAGGATATATTGCAGGGAGAGTTCCCATCTGCGCAATTCAGAAAAGCTGGTGTTGGAAAGGATCCGTATGGCACAGGCTGTGTAGCAGTCATTGAAGTGAAGGCTGTTGTGTTGGGCAGCGTGATCAGCAACAGGGTGGTCCACTTGTTTCTTGGCCACAGTTTGTCGGTGGCCATTCATGTGGACAGATAGCTTGTTTGTTGTTATGCCCACATAGAATGCAGCACAGTGGTTGCAGCTTAGCTTCTGGTTTCACAGATAGCCCTGCCGTTGATGGGATAGGTGATGTTTGTGACTGGACTGCAGTAGGTGGTGATGGGAGGATGTATGGGACAGGTCTTGCATCTAGGTCTATTACAGGGAGATGAGCTATGAGGTAAGGGGTTGGAAGCAGGGTTGTGTAGAGATGGATGAGTAAATTATGTCGGTTCAGTGGATGTCAGAATGCCACTGTGGGAGGGGTGGGAAGGACAGTGGACAGGATATTTCTCATTTCAGGGCATGGTGAGAAGTAGTCAAAACCCTGGCGGAGAATGTAATTCAGTTGCCCCACTCCTGCGTGGTACTGAGTTATGAGGCAAATGCTTCTCTGTGACCAGATGGTGAGACTCTGGGATGTTGTGGGAGACTGGAAAGATAAGACACAGGAGATTTCTTTTTTTACAAGGTTGAGAGGATAATTACGGTCTGTGAAAGCCTCAGTGAGACCCTTGGTATATTTCTAGAGGGACTGCTCATCACTGCAGATGTGATGTCCATGCATGTCTAGGCTGTATGGTATGGAACGGGTGGCAACTGTCGAAGTGGAGGTACTGAATGTGATCAGTAGGTTTGATATGGATAGAGGTACTGATGTAGCCATCTTTGAGGTGGAGGTCAACATCTAGGAAGGTGATTTGTTTGGTTGGGTAGGACTAGGTAAAGCAAATCGGGGAGAAGCTGTTGAGGTTCTGGAGGAGTGTGTATAGGGTGTCCTCACCCTTGATCCTGATCGCAAAGATGTTGTTTACGATTCTGGGTGTTTAAGAAGGATTCCTCTAGATGGCCCATGAATAGGTTGGGATAGGATGGTGCCATCTGGGTGACTATAGCCATACCCCAGATTTGATTGTAAGTAATGCCTTCAAAGGAGAAGTAATTGTGGGTGAGAATATATGGGGTGTGCAAAAAGTCTCTCTGCAGTGCCGTATGATTGTTAGCCACGTGTGCCGTATGCTGCAGTGAATATACCAAAATGAAATTCAGTGAAATACAAGTTATTAATTTATTGAATATTCATTTTTACTTGCAAATTTTCACATTAAATGTTGAAAGTTGTCCCCACTTGAAGGGAAGTAGCCCAGGCCGGCGAACAATCATACAGCATGCGTGGCTAACAGTCATATGGCACTGTGGAGAGACTTTTTGAACACCCTGCAGTTGGTCATTGTGACTAGGAAGGAAGTTGTTGGTCTGGAATCCATAGGGCACTGGGAAAGGTAGTGTTCAATAGTGGTAAGGCCATGGGCATTAGGGATGTTAGTGTAAAGAGAAGTGGCATCAACAGTAATGATTAGGACACCATGCAGTAAAGGGACAGTAACTGTGGAGAGTTGGTGGAGGAAATGGTTGGTATCTTTTATATGAGGGTAGGTTCCGTGTAATAGGCTGAAGGTGTTGGTCTACGAGAGCAGAGATTCTCTCAGTGGGGGACGCAGTAACTGGCCACAATGGGGCATCATTTGTGGTTAGGTTTATGGACTTTAGGAAGCATGTAGAAGGTAGGAGTGCAGGGAGTGGTAGGGGTGAGCAGAGAGTGCACTCTAGGGAGAGGTTCTGCGATAGGCCTAAGGATTTGAGGAGAGACTGGAGATCCTGCTGGATTTCTGGTATGGGGTCACTGTGGCAAGGTTTGTTGGTGGATGTATCTGACAGCTGACAGAGTCCTTCTGCCAGGTAATCCTTGCAGTTCAAAATGACAGTGGTGGAGCCTTTGTCGACAGGTAGGATCATAAGGTCAGGATCAGTTTTTAGATGGTGGACTGTGGTTCTTCCTGTGGGTGTAAGGTTAGTTTGCATGTTGAGGGATTTGGGGAATGATGGAGAGGCAAGATTTGAGGTTAAGAAAGTCTGGAAAATTAACATGGGGTGATTTGGGGACAGTGGGGGTGGATCACGGATGGGTGGAGGAGTAAACTGAGTCACGCAGGGTGCAACACTGGTCATTGGTTGAGTCTGATTGGTACGGCTGGTGGCAAAGAAGTGTTTCCACTGTAGAGAAGGGGAGAAGATCTTTAACAATTCCTGCATTATTGAATTTGGGAATGGGGCAAAAGGTGAGGCATTTGGAAAGGACTGGTATTTCTGTGGGGCCAAGGCTTCTGGAGAAAAGGTTCATCATGGTGTTTCGGGACTGTTTACATTTTGGATTTGGTGTGGTGATGGGAGGGAGTTTTGGAGGGTGGGGTAAATGTAGTAGGTCTGCGAGACAGAGTTTGTCAGCTATGGGGGGATGTGGGGGAGGTTTGGAGGTTGTTGTAGAGGTGGTGGACAGTGGTACTCTAAAGTGGGAGTAGGAAGTGAATAAGATGGAGAGTTTTTTGAGGTGGCATTGTGCATGTTGCTCCAGTTCCTGGAGGACAAGAGTTTCAATGTGTGTTATGGGTTCCAGGAATTTGGGATAGGATAGAATGAGAATTTTATGGATGGAGAGGAGGTATTGCAATGTTTGGTTGATATGGTTTTGCAGGACTATGTTGATGAGGGTTATGATTGGCAGAATCTGGACAGATGGAGGTCATTGTGGAAAGAGGGGTGGTAGCCAGAGATGGGTAATTTGATGTTAAGGCCATTTGGGGTGATTCAATGAGCCAAGCAACAGTGCAGGAAAATTATGTGGGACTGGGTTCTGGCTAGGGATAAGGAAACTTTACTGTATACCGTAATTCTCCACCCAATCTTGTACAAAAACAAATCTCTCATGCCTTATCTTTCCAGTCTCCCACAACCTCCCAAAGTCTCACTGTCTGCTCACAGAGGAGCATTCCCCTCATAGCTCAGTAACACCCAGGACTAGAGCAACAGAATTAAATTATCTGCCAGGGTTTTGACTACCTCTTGTGCCCTGAAATGAGAAATGTCCTGCCCACTATCCTTTCCGCCCCTCCCATAGTGGTGTTCCGCCATCCACTGAACCTACATAATATATGCGTCCATCACTACACAACCCCTGCTCCCAACTCCTTACCTCATGGCTCATATATCTATAATAAAGGTGGATGCAAGACCTTTCCTATATGTCTTCCCACCACAACCTATTCCAGTCCAGTCACAAACATCACCTATCCCATCAAAGGCAGGGCTACCTGTGAAACCAGTCATGTAATCTACAAGCTGAGCTGCAACCACTGTGCCACATTTGATGTGAGCAAGACAATGAACAAGCTGTCTGTCCACAAGAATGGCCACCGACAAACTGTGGCCAAGTAGCAAGAGGACCACCCTGTTGCCGAGCACGCTGCCCAATACAACATCCTTGATTTCAGTGACTGCTTCACAGCCTGTGCCATATGGATCCTTCCCACCAACACCAGCTTTTCTGAACTGCACAGGTGGGAACTCTCCCTGCAATATATCCTATGTTTCCGTAACCCCGCTGGCCTCAACCTTCATTAGTCGTTTTTCTCACTCATCGAGACACTTCCCTGTTCCCTTTCCAGCACTACACTGCCCTCATTCCACCAACACACCCAGTCTTTTTACTTCTCTCCTTTTATGCAACTCCCCACCTCTCCCCTGCCTTCTGTCTAACCACCCAACTGCACCTAGCTGCACTGCTCTTTCTCCACCTCATCCTTTCGCACTCCCCAGCAGCACTTCATGGCCCCCCACCACAAACCAGCTACCCTCCCGCTCCCCGCCCCAGCCTCCTCCTTACCCCCACACAGTTGCCACTCCCATCATCATTGCTGCTGTTGCTCGTAGTGTGGCTTCAGCTTACAGAGGCTGCAGTCATGTGTCTGTGTGTTGCTTTTGCATGTGTGTGTGTGTGTGTGTGTGTGTGTGCAGTCTTTTTGTCTCCACAATATGATGAGTAGTAACTTTCCTTTTCATAATGTTGCTACATTTCATCCTGGATTTTCCATTATTTGACTGTTGACTCTAAATTAACTGAAGAGACCTGCTACTGTTCTATTACACCACTGATAACAAATCACTAGAAGCTTTGATATTTGTAAAAAATATCTGGTCATGGGCACCCAGATGGTGAATTTCTTCCTGAACATTAGTGTGCTATTTTTTTCTCATTGTGAAAGCTCTTTACATAGCCAGTGATGAGTAGAGCATTAGACCCCCTTCTAACTACTGGACCTATACTGTCATAGCATGATGGGATTTCAAGAGGATTAGCAGAGGTTGGTGATTTGGTTCGGGGTTATATATCACTATATATTAAAGAAGGGGGGTTGTTCTATGCAAACAAATTACTCCCTCCCACAGACATCTCATGGAGTGACTGCAATGAGAAAATTTGGAGTTACATCTCAATTGTTCAACACATGTCTTTAAGATCTCCTTCTCTGTAATTGCCTTATGCAGTTTTCCTACTTTTGTGCCACATCCTAGTTTCCACTTTAGGGATAGCACTTTGCTAAATAGTGCATACTCTTGTCTATTACTCTAATCTTGTTTCTATTATTGACATGTCAGCTGTTACCCATTACGTTTTCAGTCTTCTTACTTTTACTGTTCTGAATCAGCTGATTAGAAGGAATTCTTTGTGCTGTAACAGTCTTTGCCCTTAATCTGGTTGACAGGGATGGGGTGTGGTGTGGTCTGGGGTCTCCCTTGCCATAGATGTGCCCTGGGAGACTCCTTGTCAGCTCTGACCTACCTGATGGCCTGATCCATATAATTGTTTGTAAATTATTTCTCAGCTCTGGTACGAATATTGCCTTCAGGGCAATACTTTCATCATCAGAATACATTCCTGACAGATTCACAATCTCTGGGTGAACTATCCCTGGCTCAAGGGACTGGTGACCTTGCTGTTCCGCTCCTTAAACTCTAATCAGCCAACCAACCATTAGGATAGGCAGATAGAGGTTTGACTCATGAGAGTCTAGCGTCTTGGCAACAGTACCATTTTGATTTGCAAGTTCCTAGAAGGAAGGGACGTTACTTGGGTTATAAAGTGCTTGTAATACAAGAGAGGGCTGGTATCATTGCCGAGAAATACACTCCTGGAAATGGAAAAAAGAACACATTGACACCGGTGTGTCAGACCCACCATACTTGCTCCGGACACTGCGAGAGGGCTGTACAAGCAATGATCACACGCACGGCACAGCGGACACACCAGGAACCGTGGTGTTGGCCGTCGAATGGCGCTAGCTGCGCAGCATTTGTGCACCGCCGCCGTCAGTGTCAGCCAGTTTGCCGTGGCATACGGAGCTCCATCGCAGTCTTTAACACTGGTAGCATGCCACGACAGCGTGGACGTGAACCGTATGTGCAGTTGACGGACTTTGAGCGAGGGCGTATAGTGGGCATGCGGGAGGCCGGGTGGACGTACCGCCGAATTGCTCAACACGTGGGGCGTGAGGTCTCCACAGTACATCGATGTTGTCGCCAGTGGTCGGCAGAAGGTGCACGTGCCCGTCGACCTGGGACCGGACTGCAGCGATGCACGCCAAGACCGTAGGATCCTACGCAGTGCCGTAGGGGACCGCACCGCCACTTCCCAGCAAATTAGGGACACTGTTGCTCCTGGGGTATCAGCGAGGACCATTCGCAACCGTCTCCATGAAGCTGGGCTACGGTCCCGCACACCGTTAGGCCGTCTTCCGCTCACGCCCCAACATCGTGCAGCCCGCCTCCAGTGGTGTCGCGACAGGCGTGAATGGAGGGACGAATGGAGACGTGTCGTCTTCAGCGATGAGAGTCGCTTCTGCCTTGGTGCCAATGATGGTCGTATGCGTGTTTGGCGCCGTGCAGGTGAGCGCCACAATCAGGACTGCATACGACCGAGGCACACAGGGCCAACACCCGGCATCATGGTGTGGGGAGCGATCTCCTACACTGGCCGTACACCACTGGTGATCGTCGAGGGGACACTGAATAGTGCACGGTACATCCAAACCGTCATCGAACCCATCGTTCTACCATTCCTAGACCGGCAAGGGAACTTGCTGTTCCAACAGGACAATGCACGTCCGCATGTATCCCGTGCCACCCAACGTGCTCTAGAAGGTGTAAGTCAACTACCCTGGCCAGCAAGATCTCCGGATCTGTCCCCCATTGAGCATGTTTGGGACTGGATGAAGCGTCGTCTCATGCGGTCTGCACGTCCGGCACGAACGCTGGTCCAACTGAGGCGCCAGGTGGAAATGGCATGGCAAGCCGTTCCACAGGACTACATCCAGCATCTCTACGATCGTCTCCATGGGAGAATAGCAGCCTGCATTGCTGCGAAAGGTGGATATACACTGTACTAGTGCCGACATTGTGCATGCTCTGTTGCCTGTGTCTATGTGCCTGTGGTTCTGTCAGTGTAATCATGTGATGTATCTGACCCCAGGAATGTGTCAATAAAGTTTCCCCTTCCTGGGACAATGAATTCACGGTGTTCTTATTTCAATTTCCAGGAGTGTATATCATAGTTTAGATCAAATGTTGTATCCCATGGAACTTTACAACATCACATATTGTGTTTGTTCACTTTACTGTTCAGCAATACATGCTACTGAATTGTGAGCACCATGATAACAATAAAACAGCACTTTTTTCTGGGGGGTATATTGAAGCTGGGTTTTTTCAAAAATATATGCCATTGATCTATTCACTGATGGCATTTATAGGTGCACAGTGCAAGCCACCCACCTTCTGGACAATGAAAGCAGACCCAGACCTAATAGCAATCATGCTGCCTCCCCCCCCCCCCCCCCCCTCCATTGTCTAGCCCAATCCACTGGAGATTGAATTGAACCTTGGTGGTATTGAGCCCTCTGACATCAAGGCACACTTGCATTTGATGTCACAAGATTTTTGGTCCTACATGTGCACAATCTCTTCTCTTTGACAATTCATCATTTATTGCTTGCACACCCTTCTTCACATGTTCCAGGTCTGTATTTATTTGGACCATTCTTTCTGAACATTGCAATTAACTTGTCTGCATGAATGAGATTCTGGATGACAATTGTGCTTCCAGAAGGGCCCATCTACCGAGCACCCCATCTACCATTTCATTGATCAGGTATTAAACTATCTGAATGACAATATTTCACTGACTGGAATATTATGTAATCTGTCCATGGCATTTAGCAGTCAAAATCTTAATTCATTTGGAAACATCTACTGGTAACCAGCCTGATTCATACCAAAGTGTTACCAAGCAGAGTCATATTAGATAGCTCAGCAATTTTCAGAATGAATATTGTTTTGAGTGCAAAAATTACTTTAAGTGTTCCACAGGCTTCGTTATTCAGATTACTATTCTTCCTATACAGGGTGTCACAGGAGGAGTAGCAAATATTCAGGGATATTATTGGTCCTATCACTCAAAGCAAAAAAGTCTAGTAAACATGGGCTCTAAAATGCATACCATAAGAGCTATGACCACCTCTTCATATCTGCTACTGTGAAACATACCTCATCTACACAACAAGTACTAATAGCTCTTAAGGTACATTTTTTAGAGTCCATGTTTACTGGACTTTTTTGATTTAAATGATCACTCCTGTCACATACCTTAATATTTACCATTCCTCCTGGAACACACTGTATATAAGTGACCTTCCATATTTCACATACTCAAGTAAAATACAAATGCATCAACAAAAGGAATAAGACACAAAATTTTCAAAAAAATGTTTGTTACTTGGTAAATGTTTTGTAACTAATAAAAAACACTATTTATGTGATTCTGTGTAAGACTTACTCTCACAGGATGTGAAAACTTTCATGAATGAGGAGCTAGCGACATCACAGCATGGAATTCCATGTTCCATTACACTGCAAAGCATGAAAGGAAGTATCTGTGATGCCAGATGGAGAGGCATAGAGAGGCATGTGGCCAATGAGATGCAGCACTTGTTTTATGTCACTAGCAGCACTGAGCATATGCCATATTGCATTCATATGGGATTGAACTCTGTATTTAGTAGTTTTTATATTATGGTGTATGTGGTAAGAATATAAGCTGTTTCAAATCACCAGCTCATTGAAGACCTATCAAAAACACATCATTTTAGGTAGGATTTGTATTAATAAATGACAGAAAACAACACATTGGCAGTTAAAGGAATCTCTTATTTGATTCCTTTATATGTTTTAACTTGCATGCTATGCCTTTCATTGGAAAGGCATAATGATGATTTATCAAAAACTTCTTGTTTTCGGTACAGTTTGTCATAGTTAAAATATATCAAATGAAGACAGTCATGGTTACAGCCTTTAGACATTTTATAAATGTAACTCAGGCACTAATGTCATGTTGAAGCCACAGAATAGATCAAGTGTGTCCAATCCCTGGTCTACAGGCTGCATGCAGCCCAAAACAAGTATCAATGGACCAATGACCAACCAGTTTGGCCCCTTTCCCCCATTTTAAACCAACCAAGTATCAATGCGGCCCAAGAGGTGACCAACTATCACTCAATAGGTAAATAAAAAAAAAAAAAAATTAAAATTAAAATTAAAAAAAATAAAAAAAATCCATTTATTTAAAGTTATGATAAATTGACTATTTTAAATTTGGAACTCCCACTACATGATGCTATTCTCTCTCCGGTTCATCCCTTTTTTAGCAGTTATTGTTAGTGATAAGTATATTATGTGCAGCCCAAAAATACTCATCTTCTTATAGAGTGGTTCAGGTAACCCAAAAGGTTGGACACCCCTATTGTACATGATAGCACTGTAAGATATAATGAGAAAAGTAGCACATTAATGTCCAGCTACTTCCATTCTTTTTTTCCACCTTTTGTTTTCTAAAAATTCTGGGACTTCCTTATTAATTTAATAGTAGTATTACCTGCAATAGTCAGTATTATTATAAATAATGCACACTCTAAGATACAAAAATGACACACCACAAAGGAATTATCCAAATGGGAAGGAAATCAGTAGATATGATGTAAAGTACAGACAAACAAATGACTACAATTTCAGAAAAATTGGATGACATATTTAAAAGAGCTTCACAAATTGATCAAGTCAAAAACACATTGATCCACATCAAGCCCTTATGCAAGCAGTTATTTGGCTTGGCACTGATTGACAGAGTTGAACGTACTCCTGGCGGATATTGGGTCAAATTCTGTCCAACTCGTGTGTTCATTGGCCAAAATCCCAAGCTTGTTGAAGGGTGATGCCCATTATGCTCCAAATGTTTTCAATTGGGGAGAAATCTGATGACATTGCTGGCCAAGGTAGAGTTTGGCAAGCATGAAGACAAATAGTAGAAATTCTTGTTGTGTGCAGCCAGGCAAGCCCAGGATGGCTTACCATAAGGGGCAACAAAATGGGGCATAGAATATCATCAATCCACCACTGCAAGTTACAGCCAAAGAAATCTTGCTATGGCACCACACACCATCAGTCCTGATTGTCACGGCATATGGCATGTGACAGTCAGGTTGGTATCCCACCGCTATATAAGGCATCTCCAGACAAGTCTCAGTGGTTATCAGGACTCAGCTCAAAGCAGACCTCATTACTGAAGACCATATACTTCAGTCAGTGAGATTTCAGACTGAAGACATGTCTGGAGACACCCCAGACGGCGGTGAAATGCCAATGTAATTGCCTCCAATCATGCAGCTTGAGAACCAGGATTGATGGTCTGGGGTGCCATTTCTTTTCATGTCAGGACCACTTTGGTTGTCATCCACAGTGTTGTAACGGTGACCAGAACGGTCGCGGGGTAGTAGTGATGGAAACGCAGCGGGACCCGTGGAGTGGCCCGCGAACAACAACACAACGGGAGAGGACAGACACGACCAACGGAGGACCTTACGACACAACAAGAACAGACAACAGAGTACGAACCAAAACAAGACAACTACGTCCACTGGAATAGAAACACAAAGTCAATACGCTGTCTGAGACGATATGTACCGAGACACAACGTGATGTTAGACTGCTGGCTGAGCACGAGGCAGGCACTTAAGTATGCTATTGGGGGCGCCGCTATTGGCTGCTGGGAACACGTGTTTCACTGTGGCGCCCTCACACTAAAAGCGGGCCAGGAGGCGCATGCCGCCACAGCTTACAGCGTGATGGTGCAGAGACCTCTATGGGTCTTCGACGTCCATGACGTCTGGCGCGGATTCAAATTCCGCAGCGCGCAGTACCAGACACAGCACCCTTACAGCACAGCAGTATGTCAACGATATTCTATGTCTGTTTTTTTGCCCATCATGCAAAGCCAACCTGGGTCTACATTTCAGCAAGATAATGCCCGCCCACACATGGTGAGTGTTTTAACTGTCTGTCTTTGTGCTTGTCCTAACTTGGCCAGCAAAGTCACCAGATCTCTCCCCAATTTAGAATGTTTAGAGCATCGTAGGCAGGGTCCTCCAGCCAGTTTGGGTTACTGATGATCTAACGAGCCAATGGGAGGGAATTTGGCATGATGTCCGTCAGCAGGCCATCAAACAACTCTATCAATCAATACCAAGCCAAATAACTGCTTGCACAAGGGCCAGAGGTGGACCAACATGTTATTGACTTGCTCAATTTGTGAAGCTCTTCCTTTTGAATAAATGATCCAGATTTTTTTGGAATTGAAATAATTTGTTTTTCTGTGCATGTACATCACATCCAAAGTGCTTTTTCTTTTTTTTCTTCTTAGAGTGCATTTCCTGCAATTGTTATTGCATAGATCAAATACTGGAATGTTTATCCAGTAACCAGAAATCTTAAGATGACTGCCAATCTGTCTGAAAGTAAACACAAGTTAATGAGCTGCAAGTTTTTGCTATTATGAAATTTTGTGTGAAAGATATGTACTTATGCCTCTTGGTTCTATCTTGGTAGTAAGAATCTTAGTCTTGAACTTATATGATGAAATATGTTAAAAATGACATTAGACACTGTACTTCAACGATATTCAATTTAAAACAAAGAATGTGATGGAGATTCAATTGAGTTAATGAAAACTTCTACTCATACATATCTCAGATCATTGTTCAGCTTACGTAGTGTTCTTCTAGCAGCAATTTGCTGTTCAATCCATTGCCAAGTCCAGAATCTTTTTTGTAATTTTCTCCACTCTGACTATTACTAACAGAGTTAAAGTAACTATTTTACACACACACAGCTTTATAAGCAGACCATCTGATCAGCACAACTGATGCAGCCATCATCTGCCACTGGAGATACAATGGTGGGGACCATATTCTGTGATATGTAGCGGGTTATTTCAGAGCGTCCCGCAATGACAATGGATAACGTGTTTGGTATACTTGTTGATCACAAACAGTCCCCGAGTGATAAGGGCTTGAGGGAGGATACATAACCGTCAATAACAATGGAACACAGAGGAAGAGAAATCTGTAAAACCCTTTGTCCAAAATTCCTTGGTGTACTTATTTCTCAGAAGGTGAATTGGAAATCATGTACCAGATTTTTTTTCGAAAGCTTTAGTTCAGCAACATTTGCGCTATGTGTAAGTGTATGACATGAGCATTGCCATGAGGCCACCAACACAGCTGAGCCCTACACCTTGCACAATGCCCCACTGGTAGTCATAAGCTCCATTCTGTATATACAGTATATCTTTGGATGGTGTGTTTGTAATACATTAACTGCTGCATACGACTTGATGATGAAACACATACTATCGAAGAATATCATCTGTAAATGCTATCTTAGGCTGGTGACCTATAATTTGTTTTACCTTGTCACAGTTATGACTTTATAACGATACAGCCTTCCCCAAAATCCCAAAATTCATATGAAATGTCTGATACCACCCTTTATTTCAATGCTTCCTACGGCCTTGTATGTGTGTCTTTATATATATATCATTCTGTCCTATTTGATAAAAAACTTGATATTCATTGTGAAAGCATATGGAATTGTCTGGAAGGATGTGCATTGTCATAATTATCGGTGGATTGTTGTCATTGATAAAATTATGTACATCTACTAAATTAAGCAACTAACCAAGAAATTGAAGTAATAAGTCCTTAGCAATAAATAACCAGAGACTGCAGAGATGTTAGCATGAAAAATCAGTGCTTCTATTTAACAAAATGGTAACATAAAAGTCCATAACAGAAGACTTCACTATCTTGAGAAACAGCTTAAAAGCTATTACCAAGCAATGCATTTCCATTTGTTATTTATTTTTATGTCTTCCTCTGTAATTAATAGTCTTTGTAATTACATTTCTAATTAACTCTCCAATTGTTTACATCTCACAGTTTTCCCCTATCCAGAATCTGAAGCCTTATTTGTGGATTTTATGTATGTAATTAGATAAAGCACGAGCTCTGTACTGCCATTGAATGTTAGTAACAAAATCAAAACTGTAATTAATTATGTAACTAAAATAATATGAGAGACATTACTGTAATTAAAGTTAAGAATGATTTTCTTATGGAAAACTAAAGATATTACTATAAAAGATTGTCATTCAATATTGTATTTTATACCTTATTTGGCTGTAACATCAGTTTCTTTACATTTTGTAAATTTTTAATTGTAACATCAAATTTGTACAAAATTAATAATGCTTTATTTTGGAAGCTATTGTTAAAATTCTATATAAAGCAATGCAGTAATGTTGTAACAAGTCAGTTTTGAAGTTACTTTTGGTAGTCAAAGAGATCAGTGAAGTTTGTCCATGTTTTGTTTACATGACGAGTGTGCAGTTCAAATGTCAATCAATGTGAATAAGTTTTGTGAAGCATGAAAATTTCGCATTCATTCATCAATGGACCAGGCAGAAGAAACTTAGTTAAGTAACATTCAACATTAATCATTACAACTTCTTACAGTTGTAATTGCTGTAGATTTCTTGCAATACTGTCTGTTAACACGTTGACTGCCTCAGGTATAGTAACGGATGTTTCTCCGCCAGCCCAGGCAACTCTACGGTGTCAATTTGGAGGTTCTGTTGGGGCTGTCAATGGGCACATGCTGTCTAGTGTAAGGCTCTGCTGTGACCTCATGGCACTCAATGTTTTAATTCGTATTTCTAGATTGAGCTGATGCTGGTGTACAGGAAACTGGGTACAATATATTGTTCAAAGTTCTCTAAGAACAAACAAAGATGACCAAAATCCAATGCTTCAATATCAGAAAATACAAAAGGTCACTGTCTGACAGGTACACAAGAAAAAGGTAACAGATACATAAAAAGCATGAATGAGGAGCCAAGATGTTACTTGGTGATTTGTGAAACTTGTGGAAGGTCTGAAACTTTGAAATGAGCGAAGAAGAAGGTTTTTGCAAACTTCCTAGCAGATTAAAACTGTGTGCATGACCGAGACTCGAACTCCAGATCTTTGCCTTCTGTGGACAAGTGCTCTACCGACTGAGCTACCCAAGCATGACTCTCACCCCATTCTCACAGCTTTACTTCTGCCAGTACCTTGTCTCCTACCTTCCAAACTTTACAGAAGCTCTCCTGCGAACCTTGCAGAACTAGCACTCCTGTAAGAAAGGATATTGCAGAGACATGGCTTAGCCACAGCCTGGGGGATGTTTCCAGAATGAGATTTTCACTCTCATGCTTTTTAGAGAGTGGATAGGACATCAGGAAGCTAACTTACTTTGTGCACTTCCACTTATTGATGTCATGTGAAATAACTTTCTGGGTCAGTTCTACACCCACACAAAGTATTTATTGCATAGAGCAGCGTTCTGCAACCAGTGTACTGTGGCACACTCGTGTGTCACCACAAAGTGAAGGGGGTGATGCAAACATTTTCATATTATTGTGAGAAATTAAGGGATTTCAATTTTTGACATATTGTGAATTTTTATGCTTTTGAAGATATTAAACGTAATTTATTGCTCTCATTTTTAAGTAAGAAGGTGCTTGTAAATTCTTCAGTTATTTGATATATGCTGATAACTGTCATATTTTGATATAAATTAAATGAAATTTATTTACTCAATATTGTTGTGATATTTTGCTTATCTTCAGTTAATTTATTCTCATCTGTACAGTGGCGAAACAAATGAGGAGAAACAGGAGAAATGAAGTCAGTAGGCTGAGATATATGGTAAAAAGGTGAAAAGTTGATGAATAATTCCCACAAGTCGTGTGAGAAGGTTTGAGAAATGTGTAGTCTTGCTTAAAGCAGATGATCATTTAACAGATAAATACAGGCAACAAAATACAAATAATTTTATTTTATTTCATGTTTCTATATAATTTATATACATGACTTGTAAAAGTTAATTATGTTATTTTTCCTATGTATATATGCATGGTTATTTTGTAAGTGTAGTGTTAAGGGATTTTGCTAAAAATCAAGGAGTCAGTTATACTAAGATCCCTTGTTTCTAATATTTAATTTTATTTAAAAATAAAATTTTTCACAAAATAAATAGGAGGTGATGTTGTGAAACAAAAACTGTATCATTGGAGAGATACACAGGCGAGCGAGTGTGCCAGGCCTTACTCCAGTTCACTGCTAGTAGCACCACATCACCACAATGCATCTGTGCGTGGCACACAACTATTGCACCATAATTTAAGAATGGAATTAAAAGTTAAAGTTGCTTTTCCAAACTTTGTTAGCATGTACTTTAGTATATTAATTTGTAAACTGTTAAATCTCAGAGTGGTCGGGTCAATATTTTCCCCTAAATACATCATTGCAAGAAAAAAAATGGCACTAAATAATAAAGCTAGAAATCTGAAAGTTGGTTATAATGTGCAGATGTATGTTAAAATTAATTGGTACAAGTCTCGGTATGATTAAAGAAATATTTTGGTCAGAATCTGCGTTTTTAAGAAAAATTGAAGGCGCTAAATATTAGACTTAGAAATATGAAAATTTGTATGAAGCTTCAGTTCAACATAAAAACATAAATTATGCACCCCATTGCGCTACCTCTAATAGTTTTCGAGTAATTTGCAGAAAACTAAATTTGGAACTAAAATGTCCTTATTTGTAGTAGATTAAGTATCTGTTATATTAGTGCTAGAAAGTTTTGGTTACAGCACATAATGAAACCTATTAAATAACAGAGCTGTAAAAAGTTTCAAGGCCTGGATGTAAATAATAACAAATACAAGGTCTCTTAAAGTTGTAGTTCAGAGGTCAGGTTCTACTGTCAGTTCTGTTCGGAAAATTCTAGATGGCAAAGTTTAAATGCAGGCAAGCTAAAATTTTTTCTGTGATTTTAACCAACTTAACCACATACATACAAAAATTACAAAGATTATAAATTAATACACAGAAGTGTTGTAGAATATAATATGTCCAAGAAAGCAAATGTTTAGAGGGTGCTACCATGTTCTTTCCTATTAACGTATGTTGATGGGGATGTAATTGGAAGTAATTTCTGTTTTTTGCAAAGAACCAGCCAAATTAGCAACAAGAGAAGAAATATTTTGTGCAACTAATGAATATTTGATCTATAATAAATTACATCTACATCTACATCTACATTTATACTCCGCAAGCCACCCAACGGTGTGTGGCGGAGGGCACTTTACGTGCCACTGTCATTACCTCCGTTTCCTGTTCCAGTCGCGTACGGTTCGCGGGAAGAACGACTGTCTGAAAGCCTCCGTGCGCGCTCTAATCTCTTTAATTATACATTCGTGATCTCCTCGGGAGGTATAAGTAGGGGGAAGCAATATATTCGATACCTCATCCAGAAACGCACCCTCTCGAAACCTGGCAAGCAAGCTACACCGCGATGCAGAGCGCCTCTCTTGCAGAGTCTGCCACTTGAGTTTGTTAAACATCTCCGTAACGCTATCACGGTTACCAAATAACCCTGTTACTATTGAAGAGTTAATTTAATGTGTATCTAAGTTGACGTACCTTTCCAATCTTTTCATACACTTGATTGAACTAACAGAAAAATGTGGGAGGATTTTGTTAGTGTCTCTATAGACAGAGCCACTTCTATAACAGGCCAAGTGAAAGGATTAATGGGTAAAGTTAGCAAAGTAAATCCTAACTACAGAAGTGACCATTGTGTCATTCACTGTGAAGCCACTGTTGCTAAGACTTTGCAATCTCCTCAAAAAACTGTGATGGATGAAATAATATTAGCAGTGAACGTCATCAAATCGCAGCCTCTAAATATGCAACTTTTTAATATTTTCTGTCAAGAAGTGGGATCATAGCACATTACACTCCTTCTACACACAGAAGTATGATGTTTATCATGGGACAGTGTTGATGTGAATGTTTGAACTTAGAGATCAGGTACTTGCATTTTTTACTATTGAGGAGTTAATTTAATGTGTATCTAAGTTGACGTACCTTTCCAATCTTTTCATACTCTTGATTGAACTAACAGAAAAATGCAAGGTAGAAACTAAAATATTCTGAAAAATGCAAGGTAGAAACTACAATATTCTGAGTAGTGTGGATGATATTCAGGATTTATTAATAAGTTAAATTTGTGGATACATACAATTGAAAATTGATTGTGTGAAATGTTCCTTACTATATGTCCGCTTCCTGACACTAATAAGGTGTTGCTGGACTTAAACAAAGAATGTTTAGTGCTCTTGCTGCAGAATTTCAAAATATTTTGCAAAGAGTTTTGAAGATTTTGACTGGGTTTGTAATATGTTAATGGATTCGAAACATCTTCCCAATAATTTAGGTCTAGTCTTACAAGAAGAACTGGCAGTTTTGAAAGCTGACAGAACATTGAAGTCAAAATTTTTTGAAGTGCCTTTGGATACATTTTTGTTCTGAATAAGCAGTGAATACCTCATATTTGTGTGAACTGCTTCTTGACATTGACTGAAATTAAAACATCAAAGGGAGAGAGATTCAATTCCATCAATGAAAAAATGAGGGTTGCTTTGTCAGTGATTCTGCCATAAATCAGCTGACTGTGTGCTGTTAGCAGAGTCAATTATCACATTGAAGATATGAATAGAGTTATTTACTTTAAAATTCTTATCAGAAATGTCTGTTATCTACAATGAGTTAAAGTTAGTAAATTGTCAATAGATGCATGAGTATATTCTTGCTTTATAATAATAATTATTATTATTATAATTAATTATAATTATCATTATCATTATTATTATTATTACATAACAAAGTAATAATTTGTAATTCTAGTAAGATTCACATGATTTTGAAGGAATATACATTTTGCTGTGCTGTGTTGAGTCTAGGCCCATCAGAATTTACCACAAGTAATAAGAGGTTGTGACACACTGGCACAGACACGTGCTGTAAGGATAAAATTTTTCTCCTGAGGATTATTGTAAAGGTCTTTGTACAAGTTGTTCTGATGTGGTTCCATACTCTTACCTACAGAATAAACCCAGAATTTCATTGTGGCTCTAGAGTAGACTGATCTATTGCGGATATGATATTCTCCCTTCGTCAGCTTCAGGAGAAGTTGCCAATGATAGAAACCACTTTTTGTTACATTCATCAGTTTGGTAAAAGCTCTTGGCTTGGTTAGCAGAGGCAGCCTATACAAGCTGCTTCATAAGACTGATTTCTCTTCTAAACCCCTAATAATCATCATCTCTTACCACGAGGACATGCAAGCTACCATATGTTTCAATGGGAAATAGTCATATGGCTGCAAACTATGTCCTACGCTTTTTGGCATATTCTTCTTCTGTTTTCTGAAGTGTACTTTTGGTCACAGCAGAGGAGGCATGTATTGCCATATAAGAGTCAATGGAAAACTTTTCAACACTGTTCACCTTGGTGCAAAAACCAAACATACTTGTATGTGAGCTTTCTTATGCTGATGTTGTTTTGGTAATACACTCTGAATTGCAGCTCCAGCACCTCACTGACTGGCTGTCAGATGCCTGCAGAGAATTTGGTATTATTGTAAGTTTGAAGAAAATGAAGATCATGATGTAATTTACAGACACTCACCTAGTCATCAGCATCAACAAACATTCTCAGAGGTAGCAGACAGCTTCATATATGCAGGATCCATAATAATTAGTAATCTGTTGTTGGACATTGATATTATGATGAGTATAATAAGAGCAGCAGTTGCTGCAGCTGTGTACATGAAAAGGGTTTGGGACAACAATTTGCTAACAGGAAATACTAAGCCTCACATATATAGGACATTTGTAATCAACATGCTTCTTTATGACAGTGAAACATGGACAATCTAGTGAGTCAAAGAACAGAATCTCCACTATCTCAAGAGGATCCTCTAAATCTCATGGAGGGAAAATATCCAAAAGACTCATATTTGCTCTGAGCCAAGTAAGCTAAGCACCTTAGTGATGACTCTGATGACCAGGTTATGTCAAATACATGGATATTGTGGGAACAAATAAAGTGCTGCTCTAGACAGTACTTTTTGAGAGTATATGACCAATGGTAAAATCTTATGTCACCGCCAAGGTGTGTGTAACAGAGACTTGAGGCACAACCATAGTCAGTGGGAATATATTGATGATGTTAGAGGTGCATGATGGCTTTTCTCTTTCCCTCAGCAGACATGGATGCTTTACACATCTGAACTGAAACCATTGTAGAATTAAATGGTGCATTCCCAGACATGGGTTTTTGTTCAAAATAGCATGTACTCACTCCCCTCTACAAGTTCTAGAAGTTTGTAACAGGAATTTCCAGACACACTGTATATACACTCTTTGGCATAAAACCTGGATGGTGGATGGCCGCTGCAATGTCTAAGCTCGCACTGACATGGGACAAATAACTTGCTCATGCTAATAATTCTCTAAGTCTACCTATCTGCACAAACTGGCAACACTGGAGGCTGCAGCAGTTCCTAAAGTAAGTTTTGTCTTCTGTTCGAGCTGTTATGCTATGTGTGCCCTCTTGGTCTAGCGGTAAACTGCATGTCTCGATATCGAAATCGCTTGTTACCTAAACTTTTGTAGCTCCTTTCATCTGAATGCTGAAGTCCTGAATGTAATGGTAGCATGGCTACAATGTCTTTCACTTTCTGTAACACTGATAATAATAGTTCTGTCCAACAACATTTTTGTGACAGGTTACTTGGCAGGCTGCCTCTGAATGCCACATGCACCACAGATATCTTGGACCCAATTGCTAGTGCTGTGCCACGAATAAGTACAGACACAGATTTGGTTGTTCTGACATATTACAACCTCTGAGCTTGGGGAGGGCTGTACAATATGTTGTCAGGAAGTGGTCATTTTGCTTTCCAACACAATACATTGCGTCAGAAAGTAACGGCCCATGTCCAACACTATGTTTTCGTGAGAGAGTTGGTTTTGGTGAGTGGTGAGTGAGGCAGTAGCACTTGACGTAGGTACTAGTTCAGGCAAGGGGGTGCGGTGAGTCTAAGTTTTATTTATAGTATTTTTTATGTTTGCTCTCGTTGTCAGAGTTAGTTGTGTGAGTTAGGGTACAAGATGTTTGGAGTTACTTTTGTGAAGCTGTATCTTTGTTTAGAGGTAATGGTATGGTGGACAGGATAATTTAAGGCCAGTGAGGTGTCCATTTTGCAGTTTGTCTGCGCACGAGGTGCAGTGTACCAGTGCTCAGCTATTTGTTGTGTATGTAGGAGTACTGGTCATCCGTCTGGTAGTTGCAATAAGTGTATATGGATGATGATGATTCGCTGGAGGAATTAATTTTTGTTTACATTTCTATGTGTAGAATTGAATGTAAGTTTGTGTTTTGTTTTGTTTAAAAGAAAGGTGGAAGTGGAGTACATAAAATGGTGGAAACATGCTTAAGGATATTAGGGATGCAGCGGAAGCACATGGGTGGTCAGATGAAGTAACCCCGTATGTCGCTAATATGCGTTTGGTGGTGGACACCAAATCATATGTTGTCTACCATGAGACATTGAGTAAAGCACATATGTTCTACGAGTGGGCCATACGATTGTGCCAGCAGTGCCAAAAGCAGAACAGTGCGCGATTTTTTCAGGAGAAATTAAATACGTTGTCAATGCAGCATAACAAATCTGTGGAAGCGTTCTCAGACAGAATATGTAAGCTAAATGCAAAGACTTATGTTCAGACCCAGAATGCAGAAGCTAATAGAGTAATGTTACAGGAGGCAGAAAATAGGGTGATGGATGTTTTTTGCGCGGTATACCTGCTGAAATGTCATCACGAAGATACGAATAGAGAACCTGGAAGACTTAGAGTCAGCTCTTAGAATTGGAAAACTTGTAGAGGAGCAGGAATGGCCTCAAAGCAGAGAATGGAGTATCACGTGTTCGCTTATGAAGTCAAGTGTTATAGATGTGGTCGGGAGGGGCGTATAAGGAAGCAGTGTTAGCAGCCAGAGTGCTAAGCTTGTGGCATAGTGGGCCACCAGGCATTTGAGTGTAGAGGTAGGAAGGGTGGAAAGCACCAGTAAGGGAAGCAGCTGTTGAACGCTAGCGAGATTGCTTCAACTGTCAGAAGACAGTCCCGATAGACCATAACGCGGCACAAGTTAGTGCACAATGGAATGTAGCTTAGTGGGTGGTAGGAATCAGAGATTTTTGGTGGACACAGGTGTGAATGTGTCCGCAACCAGTTTGGACCTAGTAGGAAAGAGGAGACTGGGGCCACCACGGTATAGATTACGTGGGGTTGGCGGTAGTAGGGTGGAGTCATTGAGTGTGGCAGTACTGGAGTTTTAAGTCAGGAAAACTAAGATCAGAGAACACATGGAGATGTTGCCATGTGTAGATGAAGGTTATTCAGTGATTCTCGGGCTAGACTTTCTCAACAAACACCACGCTAAGACTGATCTTTTGTAGCGCACAGTGGAACTCAGTGAGATTTTGTTTCAACTGGGGGGAACCGTTGCAACTGAGACGATGGCGCAAAGTTCATCTGTCATTGAGCTGAGACCAATAAACTGCGTGTTTTCGGTAAAGATCGACCGGCAGGATAAAACACCATCAAGAGTTGGACAGTTTGCATTGTTTTAACTGCAGGAGTTCAGTGCATGTGATTGATATTTGAGTCCGTTTAGTGTGGATAACTTTGGCGGAGGGGAGGGCACTCTGTCAAAGGGTGCAGTAATAGCCACTCTAGAAGTCTTGGAAGATGAGCACTTCGATAGCTCGAGCCTAGAGGAAAGCCACAAGTAAACCAACTCAAAGCAACGACGGAAAGTAGATCATTTGAAGGGTGGTGACCAAATGGCTAGGAGATCTCGCTGTTGAGGTTTAGTGATTTATTTTGCGTGAAAGGAAGTTTACCAGTAACCTCACTGATGCAAGTTCACATACCGACAGAGGATAGTGCACCAATTTACAGGAAGCCATACTGTATAGCAAAGCATCTGCAACCATTAGTAGTAGAATTTATTGAACAACAACAGCAAGTTGGGATCACAGAAACGAGTGATTGTCCCTGGAGTGCAAATACTGTCGTCATGCCAAAACAGTTGGCAGACGGGACACGGAAATACAGATTTTGCTGTGACTACAGATATCTAAATGCGCAAACCATTTTGGATGCTTATCCAGTTCCAAAAATCACGGAAACTTTGGATAATCTGGGTCAGTGTCGGATTTTTACAACTATGGACCTCAGGAGTGGATACCATCAAATGGAGATGGTGCGTGAAGATAGGCTGAAAACAGCGTTTACCGTCCCAGCAGGACATTTTCATTACAAAAGCACGCCATTTGGGCTAAAGAACGCACCGGCAACTTTCCAGCGGTTGTTAGATGGGGCACTGAGAAGATTAAAGCCAAAAACTTGTCTAGTCTATCTCGATGACATAAATGTAATTTTTTTGGTTTTTTATTTTGGTTTAGTATATCAGGGAGTACGTATTTTTTGCCATGAGGATATTTGATGTTTTTCTTTTTTTGTGGAGTTGTTAGTTTTTCATGTCATTATTACTATTTTTTATGGATTGCGCGTTCTTGGAAAGAGGGAGGGAGTGACAGAGTAATTTGTGGGCAAGTACGGACTGATATGTGGACATGTGAAGTCAGTTTTTTTCTGGGGGTAGTAAATGGGACGAGTTGTTGGAAGGAGCTACTGCCAGACCGAACATATTTCCAGAGGGTGGGTACTCACTGGTCATACTCCGTATTCATGCCATAATGTATGATTGAATTGCTGCAAAGGAGGCAGACCGGCAGGACTGAAAAAACTCGAGCTTTGGGGAAGTGGAGTAATCATTAACGGCGAGACTTGTGAGGTAGTCGGGACGGATTTTCATCTTCCGGCTACTCTTACAGGCTCGGTTGTTATGACATTGTCGTGGAATACATTGTATTGGCCAGAAGGATCTCTGAGGTTATTACGCTCCAAAATGTAACGTATTTAAATGACACACTCAGTCCAGAGCTTTTGCACTCCTTGGACAGATTAACAGTCACAGCAACGGGGAATTTCGATGAAACAAATATGGCATCATGCACACAATTTCCGGGAACAACAGGAGCACAAAGTATTAATGGTGAGCTTATCGGCCACCAGTTGTGGCGTGTTTCTGGCGGGCTCTTGTGAACTATATTTCTGGGTAAGAAGCAAGAGGGCACAGGCTGTGGATGTACCAACACACCAGTTACCAGTAGAATGGTTGACCGGCATTGATCGTGGAAGCAAGTACTTTTGAGGTCTTAAATAGTGTATAAGGGGTACATGGTAGTAGTAAAATGTGAGCAGAAGTCCTGTATGTTGAATTCGGGAGATTATTCTCAATGTGTAAATTATTAGACTTAAAGTAGTTGAGTGGGAGCACGATGTTAAAGATTTGGGCGAATCTTCTCAGAAGGGAGGAGGTATGCTGCGCCCCGAATAAGCATAGGCGTGGATTTGGAGAATTCTTGTAAATTTCGCGCAGCTATGGCTGGAAGGCGGTAGTTAAGGGGCCAATCGGGACATCGGATGGCAGGCACAGGCAATGTTGATATTTTGCAAATGAGTTTGTGAGGCAGGTTTACGACACCACTGACAGGCTAGAAAGCACGGCCTGGTAAATGTAAAGAAATCAGGATAGTACAGGGCACTGACCTGTTGTGAAGAATCCGTAAGTTGCAGTTACAACACCACCTAGTAACCTGTATATAGGGACCGAAGCAGGCTGAGGAAAGCTGACATAATTATCGGAGAACACTCCACTTGTCCCCTCAAGAGGAACTACGTCAGGGGCGTAGGGATAAGACGTATAAACAAGCGAGCCCGGAGACTCAAGTCGAGCAATCGAGTCGGCATTCTGTCCGCGTCTAGAACTGGAGAGAATGACGACTGCTTAAGTTGCAGGCCAACCAAGACGACTGTCTTGTGATGGGTATCGGCGGCTAACCGGCCCACTGAAACTACCTCAAACCTTCACTGCACGACACGTCATTGCTCTGGCGGGGCGCGTCACACCTCGGAGCTCCACTGGCGCGAGGAGAGAGAGCTGCTAGTCTCCGCTCTCTCTTGCCATGTCCGGCAGACTGCAAGCTGCCATCCGCAGGGGTGGGACCGGGGCGCGAAATCGCGGCCTCACGGGTGCAGAACGAGTTGCCGCGGACGGACGGCCGGAGGTGCTAAGGCACACCACGACGACGGTGGTCGGCTGCTTCCCTAAGACGCTCTACATGGGGTCCACGAATCGCGCTTGAGGCAGCAGTCAGCCGTGGTCCGGGCTATCGGGCGCAGATAACGCACGCGGCGGCCAGCCGTGGCGTGAATAGCATGGAGGTAAGAATAAGGGGAGATGGCGCTACGTATCCCAGCCGTACTACGTTTTGAAGCCGTGGGGGCGTGGCTCGCTGCCATGACACTCTGACCAAAACATTGCCAGTGTGCTATAGCGCTGCGTGTATTACAGTCGCTAATTGCACCATATACGCATGTAACGTAATCAGATTGGTTGTTTCAAAGTTTTTGTTTAAAATAAAATCTCGTAAAGGCGAAATTCCGCGTTTCTTCTGATTAAAAATAGTTTTTAATGTAATATTACGAATAGCTAGCCTTCAATGTAAACGATACAATTTTGTTAATTCAGCAATAAACGTGAATCACAAACTAAATAATAGAAACTGAAAACTAAGTTAGCTATACCCTCCCTCCCAAGCCCCATAAATACATCTTGTTTGTAATACGTACTGGGACAAAAAAAATGGTTCAAATGGCTCTGAGCACTATGGGACTTAACTTCTAAGGTCATCAGTCCCCTAGAACCTAGAACTACTTAAACCTAACTAACCTAAGGACATCACAAACATCCATGCCCGAGGCAGGATTCGAACCTGCGACCGTAGCGGTCGCGCGGTTCCAGTACTGGGACATTTCAGTTACGTTACACTACTGGGAAACACTGTTCATTACCACCAATATTTACTGAAATACGGTACATAGAATGGCAAATCTACACAGTGTCCTGTTTAGGCCTATACTTTACGCCAGTTAATGTAGTGTTAGCTTTTAATTTGGTACATGATGAAGACAAAGTGAGTTACTCAACACTTCGATTATCGACGATACGTACGTATTGTACTGAAACGTCAACTTGAAAACTAAGAATTTAATTCTTTGAATTAACATACCTTTTGCAAATGTTTTGGGTGCGTAGGGAAAACTGATGGTACAGCATTTTCTCGGAGCCTTATTGTTGAAAGGGAAGTTCGGTCTATGTCCTCTTCTCGGAAATGCTGAGAACACACAGTGCTCCATTTAGACGCACGCCAATTCTTCCTCCTCACGGCATTCTCCCACAGAGCTTTCCGACTTTCATTTTTAGGAAATCTAAAATCATACAGGAGAAAAACACGCTATAGTACAAGTACCGATGTAGCACACGTTCATTCACAATGAAGTTGTAAAATCACACTTAACGAGACAACTTACACATGAAATGTTATTCCCTTCGATTTCGCATCACAATCAGAACGATTCCTTCATCCAAACACCACACAAGTCACCATAATAGCGCAAAATCCTTCCAAAAGCGAGCGACAAGCCTACGCACACAAGCTTACAGCAGCAATGTTTTGGTCGGATTGAGATGGCTACCCTCGGCTTCACATAGCTTCACAGCTGTGACGTCACGGCGTCTCCCTCTATTCTTATCTCCATGGTGAATAGGAACGCTACGTCTGCACGGCTGGGCGACCGGACGCCGAAGCTGCAGACTGTGGCACTGATACACGTGCGCGCGGTGTGCGGCGCCATCGCCGAGTTCAGCACGAAGCCCGCTGTGCACCTTCGGTGTAATAAATCAGTGACACACTTGCCTGAGTTTCTCTGCACGCTCTGGCGTGAGTCATCCCTCTATCCCAACCCATACCTCTCGGTCGCTCTGACATATTACAACCCCTGAGCTCGGGGGGTTGTAACACTAGCAACCAGCTGCAGCGGCGGCGGCACTGCGCTGCGCTCCTTTGCCCTTTGTCGAAAGTGTCAGCTATCGATCATCGGTTTGGAGAGTATAAAATGTCCCACAAAAGAGTCTAGGATTTGTATTCCACATTTGATGGCAACGGAGGGAGACGACTCGGTTTAATATGAAGAGTGCTACATCACACTAATATACAAGAAATGAGTATGGATCAAAATTACACTACTGGCCATTAAAATTGCTGCACCATGAAGATCCCGTGCTACAGACGCGAAATTTAACCGACAGGAAGAAGATGCTGTGATATGCAAATGATTAGCTCCTCAGAGCATTCACACAAGGTTGGCGCCGGTGGCGACATCTACAACGTGCGGAGATGAGGAAAGTTTCCAACCGATTTTTCATACACAAACAGCAGTTGACAACCGTTGCCTGGTGAAACGTTGTTGTGATGCCGCGTGTAAGGAGGAGAAATGCGTACCATCACGTTTCCGCCTTTGATAAAGGTCGGATTGTAGCCTATCGGGATTGCGGTTTATCGTATCATGACATTGCTGCTCGCATTGGTCGAAATCCAATGACTGTTAGCAGAATATGGAATCGGTGGGTTCAGGAGGGTAATACGGAACGCCGTGCTGGATCCCAACGGCCTCGTATCACTAGCAGTCGAGATGACAGGTATCTTATCCGCATGGCTGTAATGGATCGCGCAGCCACGTCTCGATCCCTGAGTCAACAGATGGGGACGTTGGCAAGAGAACAACCATCTGCACGAACAGTTCGACGACATTTGCAGCAGCATGGACTATCAACTCGGAGACCATGGCTGCGGTTACCCTTGGCGCTGCATCACAGACAGGAGCGCCTGCGATGGTGTACTCGACGACGAACCTGGGTGCACGAATGGCAAAACGTCATTTTTTCGGATGAATCCAGGTTATATTTACAGCATCATGACGGTCGCACCCGTGTTTGGCGACATCATGGTGAATGCACACTGGAAGCGTGTATTCGTCATGGCCATACTGGCGTATCACCCGGCGTGATGGTATGGGGTGCCATTGGTTACACGTCTCGGTCACCTCTTGTTCACATTGACGGCACTTTGAACAGTGGACGTTACATTTCAGATGTGTTACGACCCGTGGCTCTGCCCTTTCGAATGATCCCTGCAAAACCCTACATTTCAGCAGGATAATGCACGACCGCATGTTGCAGGTCCTGTACGGGCCTTTCTGGATACAGAAAATGTTCGACTGCTGCTCTGGCCAGCACATTCTCCAGATCTCTCACCAACTGAAAACATCTGGTAAATGGTGGCCGAGCAACTGGCTCGTCACAATACGCCAGTCACTACTCTTGATGAACTATGGTATCGTGTTGAAGCTGCATGGGCAGCTGTACCTGTATATGCCATCCAAGCTCTGTTTGACTCAATGCCCAGGCGTATAAAGGCCGTTATTACTGCCAGAGGTGGTTGTTCTGGGTACTGATTTCTCAGGATCTATGCCCCCAAATTGCGTGAAAATGTAATCACATGTCAGTTCTAGTATAATATATTTGTCCAATGAATACCAGTTTGTCATCTCCATTTCTTCTTGGTGTAGCAATTTTAATGGCCAGTAGTGTAGTTTTATAGTTTGTGATTCACTCAGACTATCTCACTACGTTGTTCAATGTTTTCTTAAAAGCTTTATATCTCGTTTATTTTACTTTTAAAAGTGATTCGCCAATCATATGTTGTGTCAAGCCAGAGTCAGTAACTGTGGTGTAGTGTGTTTTACTATCGTTATTCGATTTCGTTCTATAAATGTATGCGATGAACTGTGTGAATACATTACAGTGCATGCTCTATAGCCACATAGCTACACTGCACATTTTGAGGTCCACGCATGGATTCATGGAGAAACTGACGCCGACCGAAACAAACTGCCCATTTTTGAAGCTACTCAGAGCGGTCAGCAAACATCTATGGGTGTGCCTAATTGCTGTTACACAGATTTAATGCAGCGGAACTATATTCACTTCATAACTAATCCCTTCAAATATGGATCCTACATGAGGAACAAAACCCAAATTCTTCACAATGAAGGTCGATTCGAAACTCTTCATAGACGTTTTTATAGTAAAGAAGCTTAGTATTCACAAAACAGACGTCTATGACCATTAACACAGCCTACTGAGTCGAGCTAGTGACACGACGTAATGCGTAAAGGTTTCCTTTAGATTTTGTTAATAATTTCTTCTAGCAATTTCCAGCTCCATCAAATAAATCGGCAATTGAGACCCTATGGAGTACTAATCTGCACTGAGATTTGTACTGTGATCTCACACTATCCTTGATCTCTGTCACAGTAATATTGGTCGCTGAGCTTCATAACGCAACCTTACAGATAACAACTGTTGTTACTTATGTGATGTACGGCATTCCTGAGGTCCAAGAGTTAAAGAGTCTCGTCTCGTCTAACGTGAGAGCATAAGTCATCGAAGTGGAAAAGGAATGCCAAGAGAATTTAGCGGGACAATTCAGGACCATATGCGGAAGTAAATGTACTATCACACAGTTGCCAAATATTTGCAATGATGCTGCCAAATCTTAGCGGTGCTAAGGGCGAAATGCTTCTAGTGCTCGTCTTATATGCAGTCTTACAAGAGAGGCGCGACCGCATTTAGTTTTCATGCAGGTAACGTCATTTTTCAGGGTATCTGTATCTAAGGCATTCAGTTGGATTTGATCTAGAATTCCTCATTTTTCAAAAATTCTAGCATGGAATGGGGCTGTTAACACCAGTGTTAAATAATTCCAGTGCAGGGATAGCGAAGCTACTGATATCAGTTTTCCACGCATGCAGCTTACGGTAGGTGAAATATTGAGACATATAGTTTTCCATGACAATTAAAATTTCCTCAAGTACAAAGGAATAAAGCACTTACATTGATAGTTTGTAACGAAAACTTATTTCAGTTGAATAAAAAGTAATTGGAAATCAACCTTGCCCCACACATCACGAGTAAGTAAGACATCAAAAACTTCGCTCCTCAGAATCGATTGTATCTAAAAGTAGTCTTGTGCTACATGCAAAATCAAACAGAATTTCACAACTAGCACGAGAATGCAAAAGTTGCTTGTGGCATTGGAAGCAGAAAGCAAGACAGTTAATAAATTATTCGCTGCCATGCACTTGAGGATTCTGGTGAGTAGAAACTGAAAACTATATTTATTAGCACAAAAAGTAAACTGTAAATGTGGACAATGAGCAATTCTGCTCTTTCATATGTGTTTCAGCTTGATATCTATATATCTAATGCGTACCAACTAGCGTGTTCATTGCTTTCGTAATGATCCCTTCTTGTTTGCTCCCTAAATGATGGAAAGAAACTAAATCCATGTCACTGATAAATCCTTTAATTCTTTCCAGCGGCTTTGTTTATGTGTTGTTGCTTGCTATTCGTAAATCTCCCTCGAGATACTGGATCGAGGATGCCAGGAAGCTGACGAACTGTGTTAGAAATCGAATGTCACAAGTGAAACACGCACCTGATTACCTAAAATTTTTCATGGTAGATTACATACTATGTAACTAAAAGCAAGAAGAATCCTTAATAGATCCACCAGCGTAACTCATTCGAACAGCAGCAAAACACAGTTATCAAACATAGTCTTCCACTTACAATTGTAATACCACAACCAGCAGCTGAGTCAATGGTGAACCGTGGTCGTAGTCACAAATTCGTAGCTGTCTGTATTAGTGGCAGAGTACATACGACGAATTCAAATGTTGAGTAATATACTGATACGAATTTATCTGTCGTCACGGTTGTTACAGAGTTCTGCCTTTGTCTGTGACCTCCCGTTATCGTCTTTTGTTATTCTGCATTTCATTTTGCCCTGGAAGAGAGAAGCTCAGGTAAATGTGTATATTCTGTTTGGTGAAACATTTAGTATTCTGTTCTTCCAGATTCACTTGTCATGTGCTTCGCTACGAAATACAGATAAGAAGGCGCTTGTGAATGAATGAATAATAGTAACATCAGGAGCAACAAAAAACTAATAATTAATGAAGTTTATTGCATTTCATAAGAAGGCTAACGATTTAAAAAAAAAGAAGAAGCTGATCGTTCAGTTTGCACAATGCATAGATTTCTTTCCTTCTTCTTCTTCTTCTTTTTTTTCCCCTTGGATTGCTTCATCAATATGAACAGAGAATATCAGTGAGTAAATGCTCATGGGATGCCAACCATTATTAGCAAAGTTATCAAGCCTCAACTGCACTACGAATAAGAAGAATGTCATAGATACCGATAGCTCACAGTGTCCGCATTGCTATCCACTAGCCAGACGCCAATGTAACAGACGACTTTAAGCCAACAGCAGATTACACCATTAAAAAATACTAATGAATTGCACACTTATCCCGTTTGGCTTGCTGTGGCAGCTTATTTTAATAAAATTAAAAATGTAAGTGAAAGGTCCTTGTCCAGAATGTAAAAAACAGTAAGATAGTGCAAATTGCTCACCTCAGACGGATTGTATCTACATCCTGTCTTGGGTCATACAGAACTAGCATATAAGGAATACCACCAAAACATGGAGGTACTATGGATAATATACTACTACATCTGTTCAAATGGCTCTGAGCACTATGGGACTTAACTTCTTTGGTCATCAGTCCCCTAGAACTTAGAACCACTTAAACCTAACTAACCTAAGGACATCACACATATCCATGCCCGAGGCAGGATTCGAACCTGCGACCGTAGCGGTCGCGCGGTTCCAGACGGTAGCGCCTAGAACCGCATGGCCATTGCGGGCGGCTACTACATCTGTGCCATGGCGTAATAAACAAATTGTGCATTCACAAGAAAAAAATTGAATGTGTGACTATTGATACAGAAACAAAACAGAGGAAATATTTAAATGTGTACTGTGCTATTTCATGCGTTTGTCACCTCCATATCTACCGTAGGTAGGTAATGCATACTAACATGCTTGTTCATTGGTTCTGTAAATTTTCTCGTCTCGTTTGATACCGAGTTGATAAACAAAATACAGATTCATGTCATTGGCAGTTGTATTGACTCTGTTCAGAGACTTTCTCTTTTTTGTTAGTGATGAAATTCGGTATTCATGAAGTAGACATCTATGGATACTCCTGTGAGGTTGCCAGGAGATACATGGAACAGAGGATTTAGATTTGTCACTCACCTGTGGCAAGTTTGCACCTCAAGTAAAGTAGTAGCGAAAGGAAGTGATAAGACACAGCGTTTGCAGCCGAATTGGAACTGATTCCGAAAGCAGCTACCGTTTTAGAAAGAGAGCACTGTATAATTACCATGCAGACAAAGCACTGCTGCAGTAAACACTCTCTCACTGTCATAATCATAGCTGAGACAGACAGCTCGCAAAGTCAAAGATGAGAGTAGGGGTAGCTTGTGTCTTTCTAGAATCAAACACGTTTACTATATTAACTCAATGTGATATATTGTATGGGAATTATTTAGGATATTTCAGTAAGTTAAATCATTTTCCCACCTGCACATTACTGTTATGGCGGCTGAGCTACCAAACAGTGCCTATGATGTGGCGAAGTATTCACTGCACTTTTTCGTAGCTGGAATCTTACATGTTCGTACACGGACATCCAGTCTAGCACAAGATACTGTGCTCTCCAACTTTCAGATATTCTTTGTTTTCCAACCACTGTACAGAGAAACTTGCAGTTAAATCGATTTGATGCTATACAACAATGAAGAGCTTTCTGCATGTCTGCATTAAGTTCTGACTACCAGATGACATGACGCTTTGCGAAATCAGCGAAGCAGGCAATAGAGAGAAGTTCGAAATCCAATCAGAACGTCATCAAGAGATGGGCTGAAATTAAGAATTGCCAGAAACTGAGCGCCACCTAACGTAGCAAGGCATTTTGAAAATAAGATCTCCAAAGTAATTCCCATTTAAATATGCCGATAATTTTGTACTAACAACACCTTTAGGAGCAATCAGGTAGTAAGTTCAGAGGCAAGAGTACCAACTACAGGGTACTGCATCACCCCTGTTAATGCTCTGATTGTTTTGTTTATCTTTGTCTGAAATACACAGCAAATTGAAACGCTCATTCACCAGACGCTAGTATTGGGGCAAGGACATTTCTGAGCCACTCTGCATTGTTGCCAGATGTATCCAAGATGGCGGCGATGACGTCATCCAAGATGGCAACATGTAGACTTGGCAACAGCACATGACATTTCTAAGATGTCGGATTTTGGTGGGAAAATAGGTCAATTGGGCTACCTCCACTAACCTAACCCCCTCCCCTCCCAAAGAAAAATGGTGGGAAGTTCAAATTCCAGTGGGATAATGCATCACACCATGATTATCTCTACTAACCTAAGAAAATCGCTGGAAGATCGGGTCACTTGGGCTACCCCCACTAACCTAAGTTATCCGACTGCCATCTCTTCGTAGAAACTGGCGCCAAGTTCGAATTTTGGCAGTAAAGAAATGTCACTTGGGCTGTCTCTACTGACCTAAGAAAACAGCGGGAAAGAAAGGGCACCTCCACTAATCTAAGTCACCCGACCACCACCACCTCCACCTGGTAGGGATTGGTTGGCGAGAGGACTCGACCAGTGCTGGACGTAAATCTTTATTTGAACAATATGATGCAGTACACCCATCCAGTGTGTTCACCATGAGGTCCAGGTTCCAACTGACTTAGTACACAGTACTGCCACCAGAAGGCGCTGTAGTCCAAGATGACATCATCTGATCACGAGAGTACCGTTATCGAAGATGGTGGGAAACAGCGTGTTCGCCAAGAGATCCAAGTGGACTAGTACACAGTATCACCACCAGAGAGCGCTATCACTCCTCTCATCTGTTCGACCGCTTTCTCTCTCCTGCGATTCTAATGGTACTCGTGTGGCGTGTGTAACCCATGTTCACATAGTGATGCTACAGCGTATAGCCCACATGCTCATACTGACGTCACATCTCTATCTAAATAAGCGCCAAGTCGTCCTCTGGGCCGCCCGTGTGCGTGTTCACCGCTGCTAACGTCATTCCCCTCTCTACCTGCAGTCCAGTGAAGATCTATTTGCAGAGCAACTCACCCTTGCAGAGGCTATAGAAAAATTGTTCCACCACCCTGGACATATGTGTGTGACATGCATACTGACGTCACAGATCACGCAATAGAATTCCACAGCACCGTTCGCGATTCTAATGGTACTCATGTGATGTGTGTAGCCCACGTGCACATAGTGATGTCACAGCGTCTAGTCTGTATGTGTATAATGACATCACAGATTGTGCAATAGAAATCTGCTTGCGATTCTAACGGAACATGTGCAACGTGTAGCTGACACATCGAGCAGTCACAATATCTTTATAGGGTATGCCAGGATTATCCCAGTGAATTCCATAGTAGAAATGTGTTAACCACTTTGCACTCTTTCATGTCTTAGCACACTTCACATATTTGAAAGACCTTGGTGATGCAATGTTTGCTGAGAATGTCTCTATTATTCCAGCATCTTGTGTGTACGCTACAAATGCAACATCTTTGAATATGAACTGTCTACGCTCACTATCATAGAAAACCCTGAAAATTGGCAATGATGTTCACTCATTGAGACACCATTGTGAAATGCTCTAGGTATTGTGCAGCACCTATTCATTTATACAGCTCGTTGGACAACACCAGTGAGCGGGCAGAAGTTGATCACAGGGTCATGTAGAACTAGAGCATACGCGGCAGTGTGTTCTGGGAAATTTGTCAATGATTCAAATTCAGTTTGCACATCTATAGGTCCAGATTTAAATCTCGTTCTGTTTCGAAGATGACTGTTGAAAGCTCCTAGAACTTACACGGACTGAGTAGACACCATCCTCCCTCTCCTTCGCCAATTTCATAGTAAGAAGCACAAAACCTTGCATACATGTCATATGCTAGACTGTATACATTTTGATCCCACTGCAGATGTAGATTGTCATATGAGTAGAATTGTGAATTGAGGTAGACTCTGACATTAGTTAACCTTCAGTTGTCATACACAGTGGAATCATTTGCTACATTACCTCTTCTATCAGTCTGAAATGCAAGTATGATGAATCTAGGTGTCTCTAGATGGGAGGGCGTTTTAATAGCCCATGTTCTCTGGCCGCAGTCAGTAACACAGGATACTCGAAAACGTCCCACGAGGGAAATGTCAGTGATAGAAATGTACCTGAATTCAGGACATTTAAAAGCTTCAAATGCTCCTCGTCTGATACACTGATGTGAGGCATTTTCTACATCTACATCTACATCCATACTCCGCAAGCCACCTGACGGTGTTTGGCGGAGGGTACCTTGAGTACCTCTATCGGTTCTCCCTTCTATTCCAGTCTCGTATTGTTCGTGGAAAGAAGGATTGTCGGTATGCCTCTGTGTGGGCTCTAATCTCTCTGATTTTATCCTCATGGTATCTTCGCGAGACATACGTAGGAGGGAGCAATATACTGCTTGACTCCTCGGTGAAGGTATGTTCTCGAAACTTCGACAAAAGTCCGTACCGAGCTACTGAGCGTCTCTTCTGTAGAGTCTTCCACTGGACTTTATCTATCATCTCCATAACGCTTCACGATTACTAAATGATCCTGTATGATCCTGATATTATCTTGCTGATTGTGATCATACTCTCCTCTTGAGCTCCTTGAATGTATGAGTTATTGTCTGTTGCACTCTGTACTAGAATGAGTTCCTGTTTAGCGTTCATAATAATCTATCTCATGTCTTCAAAGTACCCCATAAGCATTTTTAGAGGTATGTAGGCAGTAAATCGCTTGTACTCTGCAACTGTTCTGTCCTCTGGATCGTCTATGAACCATCCTGCATTTTCTAAACCATACAAATCTGCGGGTGATGCCGAAATGTATGATTTAAAGGTTCATGTTATGCCGACATTGTGTGTATGGTCGATCTCACGCCAATTGAGTTCATAGCTTATCTCTTGGAACAGGAATACTAAAGTGTTACGTGTCAGCTTGGATCCCACTGTATTGCTGCCGTCAGTTTTCTTGAATGACCCCTCTAGATATATGAAACTCTTGCATGGAAGCATGAATGTGTCTTGGTGCTGGATGACAATCCTGATTTCATCGTTCTTCTTAAATGTGGTTGAAGCGTAAGGTTTATGAGAGAAGTATTCCTGACATATAATTCTCTCATTATACTCTGCTGGACTGGTTATGTTGAGTGAGGATGTCATTGCGTGGCTTCATGTCGACTGATTTAAGAAACTCGTAGTTTGCACATGTTATCACTTTTCTGTTCGGTAGCAAAGTCGCATGCTGTGGATTGTATGCACTTGTTTTATACCGTACACCCATCCTGCCTTAGATGTAATCATGCAATGATTTCCTCACCATGAAAGACAAGAAGTTGATTATTCTGGTCACCAATACGCAGCTCCAAATAGTCCAACGTCTGAGCTGTCACTGGAAGGTATATTGCATTGGCAGTGGTCTCAACAATCTTATACCCCATTGCAATTGAGGGGAAGAATCCATAAATAGTGTGAATCAGACTATCGTTGAGATAGGAGTTCATTGCATTGTTACACTCGATGTGGATTGTGCTGACAGTTGCATGCAATACAGATGATCGTTCTTTTAACGGAAAAGAGTACGACATTGCATCTGAACCACAACTGATGAATGAATATTTACACCTCCTCCTTATATAGCATGCTTCTTATTCTTCTTCTTCTTCTTCTTCTTTGTGAACGCCAAGAAAGACATGATGCATAGATGTCCACAGAGGTGTTTGTAAAGTCCAGTGATGAAGCGTGAGGAGAGACTTTGAGACTTAGTCTCCTCTGTATTCGTGCTTAAAAAAGATGCAGTAGTAATTCAAAACAAAAATATAAACAACTTTCTACTGAGAGCACTAAATGTGCGAAGACACCAGATTTGTAGCCCGCGCCGCCGCACCCTGAGTATTGGTGTGTCTACCTGCTTGAGACTCCACTGCTCTCAGTCTCCGCCTCCCTTCCCTTACCTGGCTGTGTGCGCCTGCGCCCCCTCCACTTCCCCTCTTCCACGAAGGCCGGTGCGCTGCACTTGGTAGCAGGTATCGAGACTAGTCTCTGCCGCTTCTATGCTGGCTTTTAACGCGGAAGTGAACAGTCGCGCGGTTTGTGTTCATAGTCATTATTGTATGATTTTAGTTCATATTTTCGTTGTGTCGCCAACATGAGAGAGCCAGCAACTGTACACCTTATAGAATTTTTATTAAAAACGCCTTTTTCTACATTAACGTACGAAAAAAAAGTGCGAATTGAAGGACAAACGACCTACTCCTATACTCAGTGTAGTTTTAAGTGAAGCCAAACAAAACCGCACTTTTCAGACAGCCTGGTACGAAAAGTATGCTTGGCTGACTGCGAATCCAGTCAATAACATATTATATTGTTATATATGTGTTCTGTTTGGTGGTGAAAAGGAATGATGCAATGAGGGCATTTGTACAATAAAGAACTTTGACAGGAAAGCACAAATTCATCAGATATCAAAACGTCACCTGCAGAACAAAGAATCATTTCAGTTATTGGGCAAAGTAGAATTTAGCACGCCCTTTCTGAAGCCGCTCGTCTGACAGCAATAAAATACAACAAACAAGTTGCATCCAGCAGCAGAGTATTGGCTCGTCTTATTCAGGCAATTGTATTTATTTTTAAAGAAGAACTAGCCTTTCGCGGCCATCGAGAAGACGAATCCTCCAGCAACAAAGGTAACTATCTGGAATTGTTGGATTTACTAGCTCAAGGAGAGCAGTTAATCCGAGAGCATCTGTCATCATCTTCAACCTTTAAAGGAACTTTTCCAGATATACAGAATGATGTAATAGAAATGATAACTCTGGCAGTTAATGAGAAAATAAAATCTCAAACTCAGAACTGCAATTTCATTTCGATTCAGGCTGATGAAACATTAGACGTGTCATGCAAGAGTCAAATGAGTATAATATTCAGGTACTGTATTGCAGACAAAATTGAGGAAAGATTCGTTGGATTTTACGATGTTTCTGCAGATAAAACTGCTGAAGGTTTGTCAAACATTATTCATGCAGTATTGAAAGAATGGAATGTGGAAGGAAAAGTGGTTATTCAAACATATGATGGCGCTTCAGTAACGACGGGTAGAGAAAGAGGACTACAACAACTGGTGAAGCAGTTCTCTCCCTATGCGCTGTTTATTCATTGCTATGCACACCAACTGAATTTGGTACTGTTACATTTCTCCAAAATCATACGACAAGTACGCATGTTTGTAATTGATCTTACTGCATTCCATTCGGTTTTCAGCAAATCATCAAAACGAACCGTATTGCTAACTGAGAAAGGATTTAAACTGCCACATGCGAGCAACACTCGCTGGAACTTTCGTTCCAGGACAGTTTCAACATTATCTAGTCATTTCTCAGGGCTGTATAGTGTTTTTAATTATATATTTGATGATACAGACTCTCAGTGGGACCCAGAATCTTTGAGGTGTGCTGTGGAAATGAAACGACGAATGGATGATCCTATGTTTGTCTGCTTGCTTTGCTTCTTCCGAGGGTGCTCTGTTTATGTTGATCATCTCTTTAATGTTCTTCAGTCAAAGTCTGTCAGTATAACTGTTTGCCAAGACGAAATAAGAATTGCTTTGAGAAACTTACGACAATTAAGAACAGAAACATTCATTGATGAATGCATTAAATGCAGCTTGTGTTTGAATTGTAACATATCATTCTGTGACAGTCAAAAGACATCTCTCAGGACACTAACTTACTGGATTTGCAAATTGTTGAGATGGAAAGAAGGTTTCAAGACTTTCCCCAAATTCAGTTTGTTGAACTTTTGAACGAAAAGTGTTTCCCAAACTATAAAAAAGAATTCCCAAAGTTGAAACTACTTCAATTATTAGAACAGCACCCTTTTTCAAACAAGAACAACTTGAAAATGAACTGTGGAACATACAAGCTGATGAGAAAAAACACTATCTCCAAGAATCCTCTTAAAATACATTGTCAACAATGATTAAGACTCCGCTTATGAAGAAACAACGAAGTTCCTTCGTTTGGTTTTGACCCTACCCGCAACTACAGCAAGCAGTCAACGAAGCATGAGTACTCTTAAACGAGTGAAGAGTTATTTAAGGAATTCAATGTCCAACATCCGGCTGTCGTGTTTGAGCACGTTAGCAATAGAAAAGACACTATTTGGAGAGCTATCCAGTGATCACATCTTTGTAGACCGAGTTATAGACTTATTCGTGGAAAGAAAAGACAGGCGCATTGCACTTGTGTACAAGAAAATATAAGTGCTTCTTCTCTTGCTGCTGGAGCTCCACAAATCTGTCATCGTTTCTTGAACAAGTTATTATTATTATTATTATTAGTGGCGGTGGTAGTGGTAGTAGTAGTTGTTATTATTGTTTTATTTGATGCATTTTGTTTCGTTTGTTTAAATTATTGTTTATTGCACCATTTTGTCTCCCTATAATCAAGGCAAAGTCTCCCCAACCTTTTCAACCACGCTACGCCACTGGTAAAGTCCTGATAGCGTCGATAATTGTAGAGAACATGTCTTCTGTGAGTGAAGTATCATTGTAATTCTTCTGGTGGTTGCAGGTCACCAAATGAGTCGAAATGGTAGACAGTATCCGCATTTTTGATGACACACTATACCTAGTGGGTGCCGTGGCCTCCTTGCTGCTTCAGTGCGTTTTTAGCTGCATACAGTTCTTCAAACAGCCCTGCTTCCCCCACTTGTCCTTCTTCTTGTTTAGTGCACAACATGCAGCACTCATAACTCACTTGAAATTCATCATTCCTAAACAATACCTAATTTTTCCACTCATGGTTTTATCAACTGCAAATGCTGCAATGCATTGACCTATACCAATATCCTTTCTTCTCCGTATTGCCTTAGCCTTAACAGCTAAAATCCTATCTGCAATGTGACGACTTGATAGATCTTTATTGGGAGCATATGCAACGTCATGTTCCATACATGCTTCGTCGAGCAGATTAACTCCCTTACCACCTCACGCCAAGCGTTTCTGAAGCTTTGACCCAGGCCCACAGTAGTTATACCCAGGGATGTATAATTCCACTGGCAGTTTGTCTAGAATACCACCACCTTCTCTAATGCGTCTCCTAGCACACATGCTATGCTACTGCAATGGTTGTGGACTATGGTGCGCCCATTATATAGTAAATCGCTGGCATCAATCCAACTGTTTTGTGTAGCCGGAAAACCAAGCCATTTGACTAGTGCTTTATTTCCACGACGTCTTATGATTCTCTCCACGAGAAAAACACCTGGTTCTGAGCTTTTCTGTAACTCCTCAGTGTAGAAGCAACCTGCAATTTCTTCACCTTTACTATCCTTCAATATATGTTCTAGGATTCGTTCTTTGCACCTTTGAAACTGTAAATATCTCAGTTGACCAGTTCGGTAAGTATGATTTCTCAATCGTGTCTTGAGATAGGCACCAAATCATCTACATTAAATTTCTGTCTGTGTGTATCCAGCATCTTAATGTGGTAGTACACCGTATCCATGAGTCCATTATCACGAACATCGATTGGTCTCATTTTTATTGTGGTGTGTTTGGTTCGATTATACTGAGCAATTATTTCTAGGAGGATATTTGTCCATTTGTATGAGCCACGAAGGTCAAAACACAACCACATTCGACCTTTTTTTGTTCTGTTCAGACGCTCCACGATACTTGCCTTCAAGTGAGTGAATGTTGAGTAGTGATGTATTCTGTACTGTTGCATAAAGGTCTTGAAATATCTATTGTAGAATTCCCCACTGTGATCGATTTGGAGGTTGTCTGGGCATCGATTCCTCCCTGTCTGTAGCAAAGGCTCAAAAACATCCGCAACATTTCTAGACACTTTAGTTTTGACAGGTAATGCCCAGGTAAATTTGGAGTATGTATCAAGAACCATTAAAATATATTTGAATCCATTATTCTCATGTGAATATACCCTCATATCTACAAGATCAGCTTGCCATAAGTCATCCAAACCTTTAATCACAACATGCCTTCGAGGGTATATTTTGCTTGCTGGTTTGTGCAATTATCGAAATACTGTCTCCATACTTATTTGATGATGACTCTCTCTCTACGCACAGAAATTATTGAAACTAACTCATTCGAATGAGCTGTATTACCTGCAGCAGCTGATGCCATGAGCAGCCACAGTCGATCTGTTAGATCGTTGGGGTCGTCATAATATATATAGTGCGGGATTCGATTGTTCACCGCTTTATGCTCAATGTCCATGGCAGCCCCACCGCAATAGACTGGCTACCGTGCTGCATATCACATGCAAATAAGTCCATGGTCATCGTCGGCGCAGAAAGCGACACTGCATAGTGCATGGTGGAAAACGCACCCAGGGAGGTGTCCTCGCCCAAGAGATGGAGAATGAGCAGGACTGCAATGCAACGATGAGAAAGTGGGCTACAGATCTCAACGCACAAGAGACATGATGCACCATGTAAGGAGCCCTTCCCCAACTGACTCGCTCTTTGGTAAAATTTTGAAGAATGGAGGTCAAACCCTACAGGGGACTATCACATAAAGGCCAAAACGTCTGAGACTTCTTTTAGTTGCCTCTTATGACAGGCAGGAATACCTCGGGCCTATTCTTACCCCTAGATCCACAGGGTGGTCTTTGATAGAACCTGGCAGTAATGAAAAGAACAAACATATGCCGCAGTCAACATGGATTTTCAGTTGCCCAATAATGCATGTTATGCAAATTAACATTTCCATGGTTTGTGAATGTAGCCTTGTCAGAAAATAAAATCAAATTAATAAATGTGTCATCCCTCTGAATCTGAAGTTGAGCCCATCTGCAGAATTCAATGCGATGCATCCAATCCACACCAGTTAATTCTTGATGGAGACTGATCTAGTGAGGATGATATTTATGGTGATTCACAACACGAACAACACTACTCTTGTGATTTGACACGAACTAACACAAGGATCTCGAACCACAGTTCAAAATCGTTCAAATGGCTGTGAGCACTATGGGATTTAACTTCTAAGATCATCAGTCCTCTAGAACTTAGAACTAATTAAACCTAACTAACCTAAGTACATCACACACATCCATGCCCGAGGCAGGATTCGAACCTGCGACTGTAGCAGTCTCGCGGTTCCAGACTGTAGCGCCTAGAACCGCTCGGCCACCCCGGCCAGCCTTGAACCACAGTGCGAAGAGTACCAATCTCCATTTCCTTGTTAATACCTTTCCTTTGCCAGATATGTTTCCAATGCATTAAAGAGCCAGTTGTTCTCAATTTATCATACACATATTTAAATGTACAACATGTAGGGTGAATACCTTGAAGACATCTTTCAGCGTAGAAGTCTCTAGCTCTCATTGAATATCGCTGGCATTCTCCATAAATGAGAAGCATATCGACTTGTTCTTCAAAGGAATACATCATTCATATTCGCTTGATTCAATGATACTAGTCTTACCGTTATCATTGAATCAAGCGAATGGAAAAAAAATTTTTTCCATTCACTTGATTCAATGATACTCTAGTCTTACCGTTCCTATTAGTGCTCTATTGTGAAACTGTCGAATGGTGTTTACATGTCAATGGCACATTAGATGGATACTCCGTTTTCAGTGAATATTTACTATGAGCACGATATACAAGATACAATTGTCAGAGCATTTGCTTCGATAAGTGCCGAAGTGATAAGAAATACCACTCAACCATGATAAGAAGATTGCAGCACTGCATTGATACCAATAGTCACTTTCAACACCTTCTGTAAATGGACGTTCATGCCACATTTTTGACCTTCATTTACCTTCAAAGACCTTACTGTTACACATCATTGGATTCTTCTCAATAGCCCTCCCTCCCACATTCCTAACTGGCAAACTTTTTTCAATCTGTCCTACAGCATTTTCCTTCTAAGCAGGGTAGTTATGATCTAAAAATTGTCCATTCTAACATTGAAATTCTAATACTTAAATCCTAAACCATTTACTCCCTAATGGTAATTATAAATAATAATAAAGAGTCAATTTACTAGACACTGATTTGATTTACGAATTTTCTGAATGTCAGGCGAGACATTCATATGAATCCTTACCCACTGTTTCAACACCTTGTTTTGCAAATGCAGTTTTCCCATAGTATCTCCAGTTTTGCTGCATTTCTCTTCCTGTGCCATCACTATATACTTCAGTGACTAAAAATAAAGTTCAACAACTCCATTACTTAACATCAACATGTTTAAACTTGAGTTACCTTTGAAGTAGCCTTCCAACAGCCACTACAACAGTAGGCCTACTAAGTTGCATACAACACAGCTGTGAAACGAAATTTGCGGTTTATAACGTTCATGAGTACAACACTACACATGCAGTTTTAGTACATACATCACAGTATTAAATACATCCTATTCATTTATATTCTGTGGGAAAATACGATATTCTAACCACAATCATTTTAACCGAGAACTTATTTGCCTCACAGAATGCGAATGTATATTACGTTTCCTGTTTTCTCTCCAACAATTTTTCGTTCCGCTTTTCGTTTCTTAGAAATCACAATAGCACAAAGCCTATTACCACAGTCTAACATAACAGTCGCGACACTCACTGCTGTAAAAGTTGTTACCGTTTGACACATGGAGCAACGTTAGCGCTCCAAGCGGCGAATAAGGTGAACGTCAGACACGTCATAAGCATAATGTTTGTTTTGCAACCATTTCCTACGTAATTTACGAAATATATGAGTTATTTTCTTGCCTCCAATGGTTTGCGTAGTATCAGCAAGCATATATGTTTCTAAAAATGATTCTAAAGTAAGCCCAAGTATGGACAAAAACCATGAATCGAGTGGCAAGCTACAATACATTCGTGAAGAAACACTTGTGACGTTGGATATTATTGCAGCTTACCACATTTATATCAAAAGAATATAAACACACGGATTCACACGTAAGAAGCACAGACATGTACTTCTACATGCAAAAGCGATCGACAGCTCATTTATCGTTCTGTAGGCCTACTGTGTTTGTCATTGTCGCCTGCTGCTACAAGTACGACTTTCGTCTTTATATTATTCTAAGTGGGACGAGCAAATGCCAAATAGTGGCAGTAATATTTTGAAAACATTATAATGAGCTGATTACATTACATTTCACGCAAAACCAAATATTTGAATAATTTTCAAACAGTGTGTCAGTGAACAAGGTGCTAACAAAATAATGTCATCACACGAAGGACGCAAGGAAAATTAAGTGACTAACAACAGAAGTGAATGAAATACATACCAAAAATTACGCTTTTGTAAGATATGAGTAACTGCACTTAATCTAACCACTTCATCGTCAAAGCAGGTCTCTGTTCACGATTCACACGAATCTGGCACTGATACATGGAGAGTTGAATTGGCTGCTTCTGTGTCATAGGACTGTTTTACAGATTTAGATGGATTGTCGAATCATTGTGGCAGTTTCCTCTTCATCATCATTTGAGGTAGCTCATTTGGGATGTCAAACAGTGTGGGTACTGCATTCCACACGAGTTTTTTATTATCTGCGTTCATGAACTGGTTTTGTCCGAAATGTAGCGAACAAAAACTAATATTTATTATACAGGTAAACTGGGTCTTTTTTATAAGGTCTTCTCATCTGCTATTAACTAGCCATTTTCTGCTCCTAAAACGAAACATTATTCATTAATACACATGTAGTTTGCAGCTGAATCCTGACGATACAGTATAGTAACATGATGGTATATACCTCAAAGAATCCTTAGGAAACCTAAAAAAAAGACAGATGTTGTGTCATCTTCCTGTTGTTGCTGCAGTTTATTGCGCTACAAACGCTCCCGCTTGTAAAAACCATTGTAGAAATCAAAATAAACAACCACTATTCGCTTTCACGATCGCGCGAACTCACAGTTTAAGTTACTGGCCGCTTGGGGCGCTGCTGGCGCGGTAGGCAACAAAATCGAGGCGAAGCGTCGCTACTATTATGTTAGACTGTGCTATTACTGAGTTATTACAACAGTTCACTGCAGCATCTACCACCTCGACGAAAACAATAACAAACACAGATCTTTCTGCCCGCCAAAAATTTCCTCTTCAAAATTAATACTCGAAACGCCATGGAGGTTTATCTCCATGCGCATCGCCTTCAACTGAATGTGGTACCTTCTGTGTAATACGTCACTTCCCGTGTTTCGCTGTCGCTAGAGTCTTGTTGCAAAAAGTTCATGGCATTAAAGTACCAAAGTGTTGTCTCTAGCAGCTCATCAGCACCAGTTTTGCTATCTGATACACTCGTAATTCTTTTCATTTATTTTGTTTAATTTTACCAATTGATGCTTCTGAGCACATGTGCTATGTTACAACAACAACTGATTTTATTGCTCCATTTTCGTTTGACGATTACTATATCTGTACCATGTAACACACCATAAGGCTCGCAAATCCCTAGACACTTCCAACAGTTCTTAAATCAACGTCTGTTCTGCTGAGTTCGAACGCATTTCCGCTTCACAAAACAACAAATCGCACGAAACAAACAATTTAGCGAGGCTGAGCTGACAAAGATTTACAGCATTAGCCAAAGACTATACAGTTTGCTCAATAAAATGTAATTTCAGTTCATGCGTCAATATATTTCACAAGTTTCAACCTTCAGCCTTTGTTGGTCAAGCACCAGGAGACTAGCAAGTTGCATATTTAGCTTCTCTGTCTCTGTTCTTAGTTTAATTCTTAAATCATTTCTGTGTTTTTTATATGCTTGCAAAATGTACTTTTTAAGTTCATTGTGTATTTGTGTATTTGAGAGTTACAGTGACACGTTTTAGTAACGATAACGTGTACATTCACGCAGTCTGTAGCGCAATAGTCATTTGTTTCGTTGTTTTTGAGCACCCACTAAACGTTGTCCAAGACTCAATCAGCTGCCATCCTCCATTGCTGAAGCATCAGGAGATTAGCGAGTGACAGAATTACCTTCTTCTGTTTGTATTCACAATTTAATTCTCAATTAAGTTGTAATAGAATGGATAGGGTGTGTTCATGCTGTGTGCAAACGGAGGAGGAATTGGGCACAGTTCGTGAACAACTGAAGACGCTTATGGCCATAGTCAGCTGCCTGCAGGTTGCTGCCTCGGGGTGTGGCGGCAGCGTAGAAACTGGCACATCATGTGGGACAGCTCAGGTGTCACTTGTTTCGCCCACAGGCTCTGTGGTCGAGATACTTTCCAGTGTGCCCAACACAGGGGATCCGCACTCAGTGCGAGGTGAGTGATGGGTTGGTATGCAGTTACATTGTTTGAGGTGGAGAGCCAGTGTAGAGAGTAGCTGTCTGGTCTCACCCATTCATTCTCTCAGTGAACAGGTGGCTTCACCTTCAGTAGGGTCCAAGAAGGCACAAAAGAGGAGGTGTGTACTAGTTATCGGGAGCCCCAATGTCAGGCATGTAATGGAGTCCCCTAAGTAAATAACGTCCAGGGCTGGAAAGATTTTCGATCTGCACTAGTTGTGTCTGCCAGAGGGCTTCATCCAAGATGTGGAGGAAGCCCTATCTGTGGCTATCGAGGATGGAGGGTGCATTAGTCTAAAAGTTGTTGCTGATGTTGGCATCAATGATGCCTGTCAATTACATTCTGAGGACATGCTCAATTCCTACAGACAGCTGGTAGAAGTGGTGATGACTGCTTGCCTCGCTTGCAGTGTACAAAAAAGAGCTCACAATTTTCAGCATCATATCCAGAGTCAGTCGGAGTCCTTTGGTTTGGAGCTGAGTGGAGGTCTCAACTAGAGGCTCTGTCAATTCTGCAATTATTATGGCTGCAGATTTCTGGACCTGTGGAGAGTTGTAGGACTCCTCTTGACAGGTCAGGAGAGCATTTCGCAAAGGAGGCAGCTACTTGGGTAGTGGAGCACTTGTGAAGTGCACGTAAGGGTTTCTTAGGCAAGACAGTAGTCTGAGGTCCTCTGACAAACGCTCGCCAGTCGATACACAGAGAGCGAAATCAGATCACATACAAAGTAGTCAAATATTTGGACAGTAAATGGTCAAAGTATTCATAACAAAGTTCTCTAATTTACTGCCCACCAGAAACGTCTTGTGCTCAAATTATTATCAGGACTTAGAGCTGGTTGGAACCCAAAGCAGTCATGGAACATATATCAGAAAAACAGATTAGACGCCATATGAGGGAGAGTGTTCACTGTAGTTGACAAAAATATTGTCTCCATTGGGATCAAATTCGAGTGTGAGTATAAAGTTATTTGGCCATGTATAACAGGTCCAGGCGATATCAAGTTAATTGTTGGATGTTTCTGCTGGCCACCTGATTCTGCTGTGACAGTTTTAGAATCTTTCAAGGAAAATCTACGTCAGTGGCGCAGAAATACTCAGATCGTGTAATACTAGTTGGAGACGACTTTAACTTACCAAGTATATACTGCGACGTCTATGGATTCACTGCAGCTGTTATGGATAGACAGTTTCGTGGAGTACTCCTGGTCATCTTTTCTGAAAACTCCCTTGAACAACTAGTTAGAGAACTCACTCTCAACGGAAATGTTTTAGACTTTGTAGTTACAAGCAGATGTGACCGTTTCGACAGTTTCAGTATAGAGACAAGGATTAGTGATCATGATGTCATCATAGCAATGATGGTTACTAACGTTCACAAATCCGTCAAGAACGCCAGGAGAATGTTTAAGCTAGAAAAAGCAGATAATCAGTTGTTAGCATCCCACTTAGATAATGAATAGATATCATTTAGCTCCAATATGAAGGATATAGATGGGTTATAGGCAAAGTTTAAACTGTTTGTAAATCACACTGTGAGGACGTATGTGCCAAGTAAATGGATGAAGAGTGGAAAAGACACTCCATAGCTTAATAATCAGAGGAAAATGCTGAGGAAACTGAAATGTTGCAAAGTCGGTAAAAAAGAGGGCGTGCAAATGTTTACATGCAATACTTAGTAGAAATTCGGGCGTCCATATGAAGATCAATGCGCAAAACATACAACAACTTCCATTGTCATACTTTAGCGAAAGGTCTTTCTGAGAACCCAAGAAAATTCTGGACATATGTAAAACACTATGCTATCCAGTCATTCGTCTACCAGTCTGGGATGGCAGTATAAGACAGCAAAAGGAAAGCCGAAGTTTTAAAGTTCGCAGTTAAAAAGAGTTCACTCAGGAAAATAGTACAAAATTACTGCTCTTTAACTGTCGTAGAGACTCCTCATGGAGGACACAGAAATTGACATCCATGGCCAGGCCAGCACACAGGGGGGATTCCCAGGGAGCCCTTGCTGACCCCCTCTCTGAAATGTTTGGACTTATACCAGATATAATGGCACACTGGTGCCAGTAGAAATGTTCTGCAGTAGGCCTCAAGTGCCAGTTCACTAAATATCCGCAATAATGTCTTGCAAAAAGACCGTCGTCTTCCCTCCAAGGATTCTCATTTGAGTTCAGAAAGCAGCTCCGCAATATTTGTGTGTTGATCGAATCTACCAGTAACAAATGTAGCAGCATTCCTCTTAATTGCTTTGATGTCTTCCTTTAATCCAACCCAGAGGGGATCCCAAACAGTCATACAGTACTCAAGAATGGTTCACACTAACGTTCTATACGCCATCTCGTTTATGCATGAGCTACACATTCCCAAAATTCTCCCAATAAAATAAAGTCTAGCGTTCGGCTTTCCTACTTTCATCCTCAGATGCTCATTCCATTTCATTTCACTTTGCAACGTTACATCTAGATATTTAATCGATGTGAATGTGTCAAACTGCATCCCACTAATGCTGTATTCGAAAGTTACAGGATTGTTTTTCCTACTCATCCACATTAACTTACATTTTTCTACATTTAAAGCAACTCGCCATTCATCACCTCAACTAGAAATTTGGTCTAAGCCATCTTGTATACTTGTACAGTCACTCAACGGTCACACCTTCCTGTACACTACAGTGTCATCAGCAAATTGCTGCTCACGCTGTCTACCAGGCCAATTATGTATACAATGAATAAAAGCTGTCCTGTCAAACTTCTCTGGGGCACGCCCTTGTCTGCAATGAACGTTCATCACCAACGACAACATACTGGGTTCTATTACTTGAAAAGGCATCGAGCCACTCACATATCTTTGAACCCAAACCATATGCAACAGCCTGCAGAGGGGAACCATGTCAAACACTTTCCAGAAACCTATGAATATGGACTCTGCCTGTTGCCCACCATTCATGGCCTAAAGATATTATATGAGAAAAATGCTAGCTTAGTTTTGCACAAGCAGTGATATCTAAATCCATGGTAATTTGTGGGCAGAAGCTTTTGTGTCTCAACGTAATTTATTATCTTTGGACTCAGCATATCATCAAGAATTTTCGAACAAAACGATCTTAAGGATATTTGTCAATAATTATGCCAGTCAGTTCTTTTAACCTTATTATATACAGGTTTTACTTGCAATATTTTCCAGTCACTTGGGACTTTGCACTGGGCGAGAGATTTATGATAAATGCAGGCAAAGTAAGGGGCCAATCTGCAGAGCACTCTCTTTAAAACAGAATTGGGATGCCATGTGGACCTTGCATGTTATTTATGTTCAACTCTTTTAGTTACTTCTCTACACCATGAGCAGGCCTGCACGCAGGATTCATTTTCAGAAAGGGGGGGGGGGGGCAACTATAACCTAATTTTACCTAGTGTGACTTTTCATATAGTAATATAAATACTGATTCAATAAACCGTTTAACGGACCTGAAAAGTGGACAAGAATTGGTTTGTAGTTTTCATTTGCCTTGAATAATCCATAAATTTATTAACACCTTAAATTTCAGCAAAATTCCTAGACAAATATTTATTTAATTTACATCAGTGTCACTGAATTACATAGCATACAGCAGAAAAGCAAATACCTCCAAAAATTCAAATAACCTAAAAAGAGATCACAAAGTAAAGTCAAGTCATCAAGGGATTGAGCAAAAATGTCACTTATTACGTTGGGCTTCACATTAATAAGTCAGTTAATGGATAGGTGTGTCAGTCCATTCAGCCTCTCATCTTCATTCTCGACAGTTCTGCCTGCATTGTCAACACTTATGAATCTGTCAAACAAGCAATTAGAATGGTAAGTACACGAAATGGGTAGCTGAGTTGTAATTACAGTTCTTTCCGCTTTAGTTTCTTAAGTTCTAATTTTAATTGAAAATATTTAATGTAGTATGTTTCAACTGTACTGGAGAAAATAATTTCTCTTAGAATGTTTGTATGTTTCTAAAAAAATGTGATAAAGTTATAATTTTGTCAGAATCTATTCACTATGGTGCTTTTCGAAACACCTTACTCAAATATGGTTTAACTTCCAACTTATACTGTATATTCAGTCACACGAGGCTCTTAGCGCATCATTGGTATATGCCATTTCAAATTCTACTTTGGATTGACACCTCCCTCTCTCTCCACGCAAAGTATCATTGGCTTGTTAATCTTCTAAGCTGGTAAAAATCATGTGCAAAAAGTCTTTTGCAAAGAAAATGTTTGTATCCATACTTTGAGGATAAATGTTATTAATCTATTTGTCAGTCAATTTAAAACTATGTATGTGCACCAATTTTCCATTTATAACAGTGTAAACACCATGAAATAGTGTGGCAGATAGGTAGCTTTCGCAGTTTTTACTTTATTTTGGTGCCCTCATATTAATGGAATGAGAAAAAATGGTGGCTCAATTTTTTATCATGAAAAAACAAAAATTAACAGTAGCAACTGAGTATACATACACTAAGCATCTCAAGAAAGTAGCATAGTTACCTTACAAGAGATCGAAAGTTTCCATCATTTTTTTCTGAAGCCATTTGTACCACATAAGGCAGTACTCTGCCTTCCGCAGAAAATCACAGTTTTAATGATAGTAATAAACCTAGGACAAATTAAGACATAATTAGTGAATATTATTTGTTTATTTAACGTTTCTGTTGCCTGCATCATACCTTTAAAAGTTCATAAAATAAATCCTGAATCATCTACCTGAGTATTACCTATTACCAGTTATACATGGTATATTAATCTGTATTTGGAAAGTGAATCAAAGTACAAAGAGAAATATGATAAAAAGTATTTTAACACATTTCTTGCAATTCTATTCAATCAGTGATTTATATCCAGTGTTGAATTTGAAGACAACTTTGTGACTTAAGTTCTTAGAGCAAGCAATAAAATTTTTCGTATCAACCTCAGCCTCGAAAATTATAGGTCACTCACAATTATTCTAAATAACAGTTCAATTCAAAATGAAAGGTATGGGATTGTTGCGTATTCAGATTGTAGCTTCGGGTCAGTGTACAGAATGTAGACAGCACTATAAAAATTATATACGAAGAGTATGTAGAAGTAAAATTCGTTTTGGTTTAATGTTAAATTAAAGGTAATTGTATTGTATGAAAATAGGTGTACTGGGAAACGTTTTTGAAAATTCATTTAGCAGTTTTTACAGAAACTTGTCAGAACTTTGAAATCAGTACCTCTTTTTTTGAAAGCTTTTCTCAGACTGATGAGCTCTTAAGGTTCAGTGGCTTTCTTATATTTCCACAATAGTGATGTGATGACTGTCTGGAAATTTTGATGTGCTCGTTTACCAGTAGTTTCTTTTGGAAACACAACATACTTCATCTATTACCGCAGCAGGATCCCCCATTTTGTGATGCTTGTGGTGTGCACATCTCTGTCCTCACATTTTAACAGGCTGCATTTTATACCGTGATGCAAGGGTAGAAGCACAAGTTGATGGGGATCTGCCCTGTGTGTTAGCTAATGACATGACATGTGTGTCTAGGGTTTTAAGGTTTTGTGATATGCCTGCACTCTGGCCTAAACGTTTAGATTGGAGGTTTTAGTGTATTGCAAAGTGGATGGCTCCTCCCTTTTTTCCTTGCAGTCAGCCACCCACTTCCATCTGCTATATTGTTTTAGCTCCCTCTACCACTTTCTTTTTGTGTTATCCATGTTTTACTGCTGACAGAATGCTTCTTCCCACGTTTCAGTGTGGGTAGGCACATATTTTTCCAACCTTGTTATCTGTGTTTTATGTTCTGTTTTATCTTACTGTTGTGAGTCTTTTCTTGACACCCGACTCAATCTGTTACTGAGCGGGCACTGAAACCTTGCCGTCATGCACCCATACAACCATCTCCTTCATCATCATCATGTAAAAGGCACCCTCTTAATGGAGCTGTATGCAAGCCATGGAAACAAATCCAACCATGAAAGTTGGAAATATCTGCAAGCAGACGAAATTTAGATTAGATGTTCATAATAGGTATTGTAGTGGGAAGAGGTAGAAGGCACCATGTTAAGACTTGTCTGAGCTTTCCAAGTGATTTATTGTTTCCAACTACAGTGTCACGTTCTCCTCGGTCTGCGTCACTGGCTCCCACAATGCTGAGGACCTCACCTCAGCGACCCGTCAAGCACTCTGCTAATGTGTCAGCATTGTACGGTCGCGGTGATGTGATAACGTCAGAACTGCACCAGAAAGCCGAAAAAAATCAAATGGCTCTGTGCACTATGCGACTTAACTTCTGAGGTCATCAGTCGCCTAGAACTTAGAACTAATTAAACCTAACTAACCTAAGGACATCACACACATCCATGCCCGAGGCAGGATTCGAACCTGCTTCTGTAGCGGTCACTCAGCTCCAGACTGGAGCACCTAGCACCGCACGGCCACTACGGCCGGCCCGGAAAGCCGACACAGCAGCCTTCGTCCTGCACTGCCTCATCGCCACCTGCTGACAACTGCAAGGTGGCCTGCGCCATGCGTCCCTGCCAGCGTGGCTTGGGTCATGTCGACAACAAGCGCCTGCGATCCGGCAGCTGAATCTGCGCCCCTCACCCTGGATGTCTCCGGTGCGTGTTGGGAGCCAAGACACTTGCCTGCAGTAGCAAGCTGTGGAGTGGCCCTCCGCTGGCTGGCTGCGGACCCCGCATCGGCCTCAGAGGGTCGAACCAATGACCCGCCTTGGACAGGAACGCTGGCGACCCATCTGCTGCTGTGTGTAGCCAGTGGTGTGACACGTCCCGCCATTCAGGAGAGCTACCACACTTCAGTGCTTTGTTAGTGAAGCGGCGCTTATTTATATGCCTCTGTTTTGCTAAACGCGCTGCCCTACATCACATTCTCAGAACACTTAGGTTGGCCAGTGGGCCCCTTCTGCCTGTGACTTGCGCCATGCAAACTGCTGCATATACTTTCATGCCCCTGTGGCCTCTACTTTACTTCGCAACTGCCAGTGAGTGTAATTCACTGTAAACAGGCCTGCGCCTGGGTGCAACTTGCGCGCTCAGAAATATTGCACCAAGACTGACTTTTCCTAACCTAAACGGTAGTGCCGCTACATTATTCCCCCCTTCGGAAAGATCCGGTCCCCGGCTCGACCTTTAACTAACACTTAATTTGTTTGGGTCGGCACCTATAACATATTTCCTTACTTTTAGAAAATTAAATGTGGTCTAGTGCCCCTTAATGGGAGCTGGAACACTCCATCTAATACATGTTAACTCTAGCAAATAGAAGAAACATTTTTTTCTAAAACTATTAAACATATTGATCTGAAATTTCCACTACATGTTCAGTAAATATTTCTCTACAAAGTTATAATGCCATGTTAAGAAATATTTATTGGTTTTTGTTTTACAATTTTTTTAAACATAAGCTTATTTTTTCTCTAAAATTTTGCACTTTTTCTTCTATAACTCTTGAATTATACAGTATTTTATTACAATTTCTTATAAAAATGAAGCAAAGGAAGTAAACAATATTGTGTATTAATTTCATTGATATAATATTAGCAGTTTGTGAGAAAATGTTCCTCAAAGATGAAGATTTTGAAGTTATGGGAAATGGATTCCAAAGTCTTTTAATACATTCCTGCCCCATATGATGGATTATCAGCATCCTCTTCTTTTTCCAGTGTTAGTGTCCTTTTCACTGGCATTTTTTTCCCTTTTGCTGCATGTTGTAGGCTTTTGTCTCTTCTTCGTGCACCTCTTAGTCTTTCTTCATCAATTAGGTGCATTGTGGAAATGGTGTTGTGTCCTGGTTGGAAACCTAAACGTTTCAGCACATCACATTTGATAATGTTTCCTTCATTGTATGTTGCCACTGCATCATACACTCCAAAATGCAATGTTTTTATCTGTACAAACACACTTTTGGGAATCCTAATCCAAATTAAATTATTTACACTTTCATTTGGATTTTGTGTTTTCCCGTGTAAACACTTTTCTAATAAACTTGGCTGTGATAAATCTCTGAATATGGGCTTAATTACATCAGTTACAGCATTTAGCAAACTGTTTTTATGGGCATATTCCTTTCCTGATTGGTACTTACACCATGAGTCATCATCTGTTTGGCACAGTGCATGTTGTGGGTGCTCATTTGTTTATGCAGTATGAAAAATAATGCCCATACTGCTCTCCTCATATGCTCAATTCCTCTTGTATTTTGCTTAATTGCACACCCATAATACCTCTGCAATCTATCAATTGCCTCATCTGTCAATTTTCTTCTTCCTCTAAGAGTCTTACCATCACTAAGCTTCTGGGATCATAATGTCTGCTTTAGTTTGCGCAAGCGAGCCCCCATGCTCTTCTGCACATGCCCAATGCACTCTGGTTTTTTAATGTGAATTTCACTTCCATAAGGTTTGAGTTCCTCTACAGGTTTATATCCCTTATAATCACCATCTCCTAGTTAGTTAGTTTATCGTACATGATACCACTCCTGTGATCTGGAAAAAATTACTTTCACTCCCTCTACTTCCATTGCTCCACTCGTGCCATGAAAATTTGCTTCACAACTTCCACTATGTTAGTCCTTGGTGTTGCCCTTACATCTACAATGTTTTGAGAGAATAGCAACATCAATTACTTTGCAACTGTCTCCACTGTTAGCTGTCACAACTCCAGTTAGAGATTTATGACCTCTACATTGCCATGATCCATCTAAAGCAACAGTTAAATCTCTATAGTTACCATTATCTGTCACAGCTTCTTCAACTGCTTTCTTCATTATTGCTTGAGCAGTGTCTTCAGCAGAAGATCCAACCAATTCATTATAAAAACCAAACTTGGTTGGTGGTTTTGGCAAGTTCATAATTCCACATAACATTGTCCCTGCAGCACTGCTCTTGCCAATGCAACACAAGTCATACACTAGCCTAACATTTATGTCATACACCTTCTTTCCACTATTACCACTACGAGGAATATTGTTAGAATTAAAAAACGAAACTTCTGTAGCACATCTGTTACACTTCAATAACATTTTACATGCCAAACCAATGTGTGAAGTTATTTTCAATTCCAGTCCTCTTTCTTCGCAAACTTGACAAAATATATTATGTCTCAAAATATTAGAGAGCAAGGAAATGTTAATTTTTCATTCACGTCATTGCTATCACTTTCATAGTTTTCAAATTTTTCTTTGTGTCACAAAGTTTCTTGCTGGAAGAAGTTCTATCACATTCATTTGCAGTAGTTGGTGAAGCAGTCTGAGGAGCATCTCCCTTCAAAACAACAAAAGATTTCTTCTTCCAGTCATTGTGCCTTTTCTTAAACACTCGATTGCTCAAATGGGGCATATTGATATCCACAAACCAAATACGTAAAACAGGTACTAGCAAAATTCATCAAATACGCAAAATTGAACAACTAAACAACACAAAGCAAACTCCACAAGACAACACACACGACATAGCGTTTATGTTTACCGATATGAACAGTAACTTGCCACAGAAATAAAGCCATACAACGTTGGAAAACAAGACACTGTCTAATTCCGCAAAGATAGCCTTCTTGCAGCCAGCGAGTGGCGCCATCAGAGGTGACACACCAAGTCGCTACAACCGTATATGCGGCGTGTCAACTTTGCAGCGATAAAAAACACACTTAGAATTCCCTTAGAAGGGTGAAACTTGATTTGTTTTATTCAGAAAACTCCATATAATTTTATAATGAAAAAACGAGAAAACGTTAATTTTGTCATTTTGATCATTCCAGCTCCCCTTAAAACACATGACATGAAACATAATGTAAAAATTCCTTACTGGACGACCACTACTCGATCAAACCTTTACCTACTCGTCTCACACCCTCGGTATCCAATCCACTAGGACTTGGACTAACCCTTGGTTCCTCTTGGAATTGGCTCTCCACATGATGAGAATGAAAACATAACAAAGTTAAGGCTGCGAAGACACTTGGCACAAAGGTGCTCAAAATGATCGTCATTTCCCGTTGCCTTTCCCTATACTGAGCCACATATTGCACAAGCTGTTTGGGTGATATGCGCCCCTCTTGCTCGAAAATGAACTGGTTTACGGATCTCAACAGACCTGGCTCCAGAGTTTGAATTAACAAGGTCAGATTCTACCTTCGCAAAAACTCTAAAGTACCACCTCAGTTTCCTATTTCTACCAACTTGTTTCCACATTCCAATTTTCAATTACCTGAGGACAGGAATCACCATCACCCTTCCTGCCTCTTCCAAACTACTGCTGCCCGCAGCAGGCTATACTCGAAAAATACACATACGAAAATACAATGCCTAATTAATCTACACAAACCCAATGATACATAACAAGAAAACAAATAAACTACAAATACTCTACAACTTTCAGGATCGCAAATGATACGGTATTTCATGCTGTACTCCATCTTCCTGGTATTCTCTGTGCTTAGCACCTCTCTTCACGCTCTCTTTCTTTCTCTTCCCTTCCTGTGACACGCCTGGAATCACATCCGGGCAATCCTTAAATGGCTGTAACCGCCCAATGTATACTATCTTTCAAATAATTTCTGGGAATTCAGCCAAGTAACACTTTCAGCGACGCCTATATTTCGGCAGGAGAACACTCCGCCATTTTCAAGGCAAACTGCAACGGACAGGCGACGTACATGCAAATTTAAAGCCTCGGTTCTTGGGCTGATGCAGGAAAGATAACACACACACTGAACACTAGTGCCACCAAAGATGACCAAAGTCAGAGTTATCGATAGTGAGACTACGAACTCACAGGTGAGGTAGCATTGACTCCGTCCCTTTGTTTTTTGACAAGGGAGAAAGCCAGATTCCAAGCAGAGTTTAATCAAAAACCCCCATCCCTTTTAACGAGGTCGCTCGCTAGTTTAATCTGAACTGCCTGCTTAGTAACACTGTCCCAATAGCTGGTCGTGCATGCCAGTATCTCGGTGTTATTATATAACATGGGGTGACTAAAGTGCGCGTCATATATGTTGGCGGCCGAGTTTAGGTATGTTCTGCGCATCTGACGTCACAAAACACAGTCAGTCAATGAACAGAGAACGACGTTGCCAGATCTCGACTGCAGAGCAGAGCACGGACGAGTGTCTTCAGTTTTAGAAACGTTCAGTCATAAATAAAGTAATAGAACAAAAGCAATGTCTTGATAGCAGATTTTCTTTGATAGAAAGTTTGGAAAAAGCATTCTTTATACCAATTACTTCATATTCTATTAATTAATTAAACCAAACAAGCAATAAGTCTTCTAATTCAGGCGATAGCAAGGAAAGGTGTTTGTATCAATCTCACGAACCGCTTTTTCGCAATAAAGAACAGCGGTAATTGTTTATTTCCTATTGTACTTCGACGAAGTGTGAGTAATTCATAATCATACCAACAGTGTTTGTCAGTATTTTGCGTGACCTGTTAGATACCTCGTGGTGTTATAATTTCGGACGAGTTGCGGTAGCGTAACGGCGAAGGCGTTGGGTTAGTAAATGAAAGGTGTAGAGTTCAAACCTTGTGTGATGCAAAATATTTTCTTTATTTAAAAACAATATCGAAGTGTCTTACTTCACGAATTTTATTCGTTTGAATGCAGTTTTTTGAAATTTCTAGTGCTTTGTCTCTTCATTAACCCTTTCGCTGCTGCAGAAACGTGCTCCCCGCATTCCGCGCTGTGTCATCACTGCACTGCTCGCCTGTGCAGACACATGGTGTTCTCACTGCTTTGACACACTTATCATTCGATTTCACATAAACTATTTGGCCCAAAAATTAGATTTTTACACATCTTCTTGACTGATACCTTCCCCCCATAAATGACTTAATTTTGTTTCGATGTTCAACCCAGTTATTGTGCAGCATTAAATATAGTAAACCATTGCACGAAATTTTGAAGAGTTTGCAGTGGTAAATGTCCATAGAGTATACTTCCCGTATGGTCGATTTTAGTTGCCACAATGTTGAGAATGAAATGTGGACAAGATACCTAAATTTCATATAAAATTTACTGTGTAACAATATCTCATTTAATTTAAGTACCACATAGGTGTCGTATGTAATATTGAGAAATATTCCATCTTTCGCGACTGCAACAAAAGTGTGTCTGCACAAGCGAGCAGTGCCGTGACAAAATCGCGCACAGCGCGGAATGCGGGGAGCACGTTTCTGTAGCAGCGAAAGGATTAATGCGGCCGTGGTGGCTTTACTTCATAAACTGCGCGCTCCCCCCCTAAACGTAAGCTTGCGAACTATACTATACTATGGTGCTGCTTGTCTTGGCGCGTGCGTCGTTTGCAACTGGCAACGCAGCAATCTCCCGCATCTGGGCGGGCATGCGCGAGCCGCCAAGATAAAAGAATTGAACTATAGTATCCAAGCAATGTTCAGCAATAGCAGATCTACTTGGCTGCTGTAATCGTGTGTGCCGTTTGAGTTCAGTACTTCGGACCTCCACGGTCCTGATAGTTTGACCAATATATGCCATGCCGCAGCCACGACGAATGCGATATACACCCGCCTTACGCAGACCAAGATCATCCTTAACAGAACAGAAAAGTGCTCTAATTTTAGATAGAGGTCGGAAAACACATTTCACGTCGTATTTCCTTAAAATACGACCGATCTTGTTGGAAGTGTTTCCTACATAAGGCAAAAAGGCAGTAGACTTAGGTGTCGACTCAGAATTATCATCAATCACGCGATGTACAGTTGGTCGACAGCGCAGTGCACGTTCAATCTGTCTATCACTAAAACCATTTTGACGAAATGTAACTTCAAGATGCGACAGCTCAGCTGGCAAAGTCTCAGCGTCAGAAACGCCATGTGCCCTGTGTACCAAGGTACGAAGTACCCCTTCACACTGAGCCAGATTGTAACAACTATTAGCCTGTAAGTACAAGTCGGTGTGAGTACGTTTCCTGTAGACTGCATGTCCCAATGATCCATCATCCTTCCTCCTAACCAACACGTCAAGAAAGGTAAGGCAACCATGCTCTTCCACCTCCATCGTAAAACGAATGTTCGGGTGGATCGAGTCCAGATGTTCTAGAAAGGCATTCAAATTCTCCCTATCATGAGGCCAAACAACAAAGGTATCACCAACATATCTAAAGAAACAGGCGGGTTTCAAAGGCGCCGACTCCAATGCACGTTCCTCAAAGTCTTCCATAAACAAATTTGCGATCACAGGAGACAACGGACTACCCATCGCAACTGAATCTGTCTGCTCCTAATACTGCTCATTAAATAAAAAGTAAGTGGATGTCAACACATGCTGAAAGATATTAGTTAATTAAGCACCAAATGTAGCCTCAATTAAGTGCAACGAATCAGAGAGAGGAACGCGAGTGAAGAGAGAGACCACATCGAAACTCACTAAAATATCAGTCATTCAACTGCAGTACCTCCAAACGACGTAAAAAACCAGCTGAGTTCCTGATACGATGTTCACACTGACCTACTTATAGACTCAACAGAGAAGCAAGATGCTTGGCTACACAATATGTCGGAGTGCTGATGTTACTCACTATAAGACGGAAAGGAACCCGATCCTTGTGAACGTTCGGAAGGTCATATAACCTAGGGGGAACAGCACTGTAGGTGTTAAGACTCTTGATAGTGTCCTGCGACAAACCACTTTTCTTCAGGAGGCTGTTGGTCGTTCTCTCAACCCTTTTTGTGGGGTCAGCATCGATTCTGCGATATGCAGAATCAGATAGCAAACGTTGCATCTTTTGTACACAATCCTGTTTATTTAAAACAACGGTGGAATTGCCCTTGTCCGCAGGTAAAATAACAATATCAGGATCAACTTTGAGACAGCTTAAAGCAGCCCTCTCTGGTGCTGTTACATATGTCTTCGCTTCACCCATTAATCTAATCTTGGCTACATGTAATAACTATTCATCAGACCAACCATTCATCACAGCTGAAGTTTCCAAGGCCTCGACAAACGAACGCACATCCTCAGATGCCTTGCCAGAAAACGGAATAATCAAACTCGTGGAAACTGGATCAATCTCCTGCTGTGGCATCCTAGGCAACAACGACTGATCCGATGCTGTTTCCCACTCACTTCTAGATGTTAATTCACTCCTCAACTGTGTATTGTCTGCTGTCAACTGTGCTACCTTTCCCGACAAAATCCGTACTGCTTCTGGTTCCGACACATCTCGCGCTCCTGGCTCTGCCATTGTCTTGCTTTTGTTCCCCGTTAATCCTGAAACAAAACAATTAAGTACAAAAATAACCCAACTCCCTACACCTCAGTATCATCATAGTCAGTAACATCATACTCAAACCAATACAAAAGTAGTCAAATGTAACGAGAAACAACATCTTACTGCTCCAAACACACTAACACTTAATCTGACAAAAAAAAATTATGCCTACGCAAAACATCTGAAATAGCCTGCCAGGAGCCATACTCAAAACACAAACAAAAAAGGAAAGAGAACGTCCAATACTCAAAAGAACACTGGTTTAAACTCACCACATCTTCTGACTGTAATGCAGGCAGTGGGCCAGATCATCGTACTGCACAGATGATATCTGCTATTGTAGCTCCAAATGTAGCGGGATAGGTAGAAGTCACTGTATTAAGACTCGTCCGAGCTTTCCAAGTGATTTACTGCTTCCAACTACAGTGTCGTGTTCCCTCGGTCTGCGTCACCAGGTCCCACAATGCTGAGGACACAACCTCAGCAACCCATCAAGCGCTCTGCTAATGTGTTGGCCTTGTACGGCCGCGGTGATATGATGACGTCAGGGCTGCGCCGGCAGCCGACTCAGCAGCCTTCATCCTGCACTGCCCCAGCGCCACCCGCTGACAACTGCAAGGTGGCCCACGCCATGCATCCCTGCCAGCGTGGCCCAGTTCGTGGCGACAACAAGCGCCTGCAATCCGGCAGCTGAATATGCAGCCATCGCTCTGGATGTCTCCAGTGCATGTTGAGAGCCAAGACGATTGCCCGCAGTAGCTAGCCGTGGAGTGACTCGCTGCTGGCTGGCTATGGACCCCACGTCGGCCTCAGAGGTTCGAACCAGGACAGGAACGCTGGCGCCCCATCTGCTGCTGTGTGTAGCCCGTGGTGTGACATGCCTCTCCGTCCAGGGGAGCTGCCACACTTCAGTGCTTTGCTAGTGAAGCAGCACCTATTTACATGCATCTGTGCTCCTCTGTTTTTCTAAACGCGCTGCTCCGTGTCATGTACTCATAACACAGTGGGCCCCTTCTGCTTGTGAAAACTGCTGCACTGGCTGGAGTGGCCGAGCGGCTCTAGGCACTTCAGTCTGGAACCGCGTGACCGCTATGGTCGCAGGTTCGAATCCTACCACGGGCATAGATGTGTGTGATGTCCTTAGGTTAGTTAGGTTTAAGTAGTTCTAAGTTCTAGGGGACTGATGACCTCAGAAGTTAAGTCCTATAGTTCTCAGAGCCATTTGAACCAAATACCTGGGTCTACTTTTTCTAGTGTTTCTATGCCCCTGTGTCCTCTACTTTACTTCGCAACTACTGCTGAGTGTAACTCACTGTAAACTGGCCTGCGCCTTGCTGTAACTTTCGTGATCAGAAATATTGACTTTTCCTATCCTAAACGGTAGTGCCGCTACAATACTCTAATCTCGAAAAGAGAGATCTCAGAAACAGACAACTGATATAAAGTTTATTGACATCCTACCTTTTCTTTCCTAATGTGCAACTGGAAAATTATAAGTCTCACTACGTTCCTAATAGTTTGTTAAGAGCTCAAACTTTACACTGTTAGGGATATTTCGTTTTCCAACAAAGCGACCTATGCCAAGACACTGGAATTTGGATGGCTGCTCCTCTTCCTGCGTTTGTACTTCTTTACAGATATCCAGGTGTTTCTTTTGTAACTCTGAAGTAGTGCTTGAAGATGGTAATGCTATATTAATCCCTATATGTTGACCTTCAGACACGTCTATCACAGAAGGGTCTGTTGCTTTATGTTTCTTAGCAGACAGTTCAATGAAAGACAGTTGTCTTGATTTCCTTTCCCCTTTTCATTCATATTGAAACTTGCATATACTTCTTTTATTACTGAGTTTACTTCAACAGTTAATTGGGAAAGGCTGGGTTATTTGTTGTATTTAGCATTCATATATCGCTCTCTCATTGCCATACAGAATTAACACACACTCACACACACACACACACTCACACAAAACACGTATGACTTAAGCAATTCACAACTGTTTGAAAGGAAATAACCAAAAAAGAACAGACTATAGCTATTGCCATGTTGGCTGCCTTGTTCGACTATACTTATTATGTTCCTGCAATCATTTTCCATGTGTTGTGCCATTCAATGTCACTTTGAAATGAATATGACTGCAAAAATCATAACCCACATGTCGCCAATAATGGTCAACAATCGTAGTTTGACCTGTACACATCAGTTATATGTGGAGTTAGGTTTGTCTATTTCAGAATTTCAGTAGGCAGTGGAGCGATAAAAATTATTACATATAACATTAAAATAAATTAGGAATACAAATACCCTTCCCTATGTAGCCCAAAAAATCGCATTGATCATCAAAATATCGTTCAAACGGCGATTGTCGCATTCTTTGAAAAAACTGTCACAAAATTCGATAATCAGTAACCCAAAAAGCGACATATTGTTCAATCTGGTCACCTTACACTGATCTACTTCGATGTAACAAAGTTCATTGTTTATTAGATTATTATTTGCTTACTGTTGTAGAATGCAAGAATGGACTCCGCTCTCACTACGTAGGTTACTCTAATAGAAACATTTGAAATACATAGAGCTTCCCTTGAAATTTTACTGATTTTTTTCCTTGCAGTTGGCTGGCTAGTGCGTTTTACCACTTCTATGAGTGGACGCCCTTCAAGTGTACTACAAATTTCCTAGGTTTATCGCCAGTGAACTGCCCACGTCGTGCCTTCCCCTTGTAAGATTATCATCTAATCATTTAATGTAACCTACAGAGATAGCGGAAACACTATTCTGAAATAAGGTCATGGGGGCTAATCTTGTTTGTTATATTGAATGGCTGGATACAGTGTCATGATCATGAATAACCAGTAGTCAAACCCTGATCACTATGATTTAGAAATTCCAACTAGCTCTACTTGGAAACAGTGTGTTCCAAGGCCAACTTGGATCTACACTATGCATTTTATACTCAGAATCGATATTAAGTTTGGCAGACGAGACAGCTCTGTTAAAGATATACAGTGTTACACAAAGACTATAAAATCCGCTCTGCGAAACCTAATTTCAGTAGATTTGTCAATACATTGCACAACCTTCAATCTTGTCTACAGACGTTCGGTATTACACTGCAGTATGAAATGTTGCGCAATATTATTGGCAGTCTAGGGGCCGCTTAAGAACACACAAAAGCTTCATATCCACAACTATATTTTTGTTGAACATGGCGAATATACGTTAGCTTCTGCTGTTACCAGACGACTACACTGTCAATACTTTCTTCATTGGAAACCTTTGTGTGACGTGACGCGACGTTGATGGTTCGTTGATGGCAACCATTTGAAATGCCTTGTGTGCAGAGCTGTAGCAAACTGTATGTATTCGGTACTGAGTAATGAATACTTTGGATGACTCGAAGACCCGAATCGTTATTCACAAATACATTTCGTTACTCGTATCTATCGATACGATCTCTGTAACGGAAACCAGTACAGAGTATGCGTATATTGGAATACAGCTATGGCGCATGGGGTATGAATAATATGGATACAAGCTGTATGGCATTGCCACTCGATTCGGTATGCACGATGGAATTCGTTACCGCACTTTGCGGTCGGCTCGGTTCTCTCGGTTCAGTAGATCGGTTCTATTCGTCCGTTTTCGGAAGGTTTAAGGATGAGTGCATATCGGCGAAGAATTGCCCTTTAGAGGATATGTTTTGTGTTGTACAAGCTTTGTTGTTATGTAAATTTAGTTCCATTTAAAATATTCTTTTTAAAACTGGAACATTCTGTGAGATGAGTAATTTATATAGACCTCCTTGACGAATTTAAAATGTGTAGCTCTATGATTTACATGGTTATTATTTGTTATAAAATATTTTAGATCTTTTTATTGGTCCATATTTGTAGATCAATTCTCGATGATCCGCAGGTCTGCCTTTAATGCAAATACAGTGGATTTTTATTTTTTACATGTTTCAGTGTAATTGTTACTTGTTTTTTTTTCTTTTTTGCTCTCATCTAGTATGAAAAGTTGTATAAGAAACTGTTATCTTCAAATGCGATACCTTTTCACTCATGTCGATATTATTTTAATTGTTAATGTCACAAAACACAGTACAACAGTCCTGGGGATCGTAAATGTAGTGCCAAAACTATGATCGGTCACACCTGCAGCAATCGGAAACAAGCAATAGTTGTCACGAAATATTCCAACTGGATCTTTCATCCCATGAGCGATCTTCGGGCCAAGCCACCAAGATAGTCTGGGAACAATATCTAGCATTCTTAGCCCTTTTCCTGTCCTATAACCCTTGTGACACGGCCGCCTGTATTAGAGGCCGGAGGACTGAAATGTGGCAACGTTACGTTAAGGCCTACCGCATGGCTGTGGCTATAAGGTAGCGAACGGAAGCATTTGTTTACGTACTTTCACGGTGTCTGTTTTATCCGACATTACAGTGTAATTATGCTATACTGGACTCTGCAAAAATTATAGCAAGTAGTCGTGACTACAGTCGAAGATATAACACAATGTAAGTATACAATTCTGTGAAGTTTGTAGTGTTTTTACGTGTATATGTGCAAGTGTGCTACGTAATCGAGTTTCATCTACACAATTGCAACAAAAGTTCTACTATATTCTACATATAATTTGAAAATAAAGTTTTGAATTCATAAGTTTAGTATCAGAATCTTCTCCTAAGTGATTTTGTGTTAATATTATGAATATTTCTACACATTAGAATCTATTTGTAGACTTGTGTTTCGTGATATCCAAGCAGTAGAAAAAACCAGTCCACTCAAATTCTCATTTGCTATTTTTACACTATAGTATTTTGATTTAAGATGTTAGCAATTAATGCATCATTCTATTTGCAGATGCCAGAAAAATGTGTTCCAGGTTGCAAACAGCAATTACAATTTCCGCAAGGAAGAGGGTTACATCTCAGTGTTCAGATTCCCTACTGATTCCCTAACAGATTCATGTCTCTGTGGAAGGCCACTTACTGATATCTACAAAAAGCTGATTTCCATTATGTGTAACATACTGTTAAATAATTATACCAAACTCCAAGAAGGAGGGAGTTAATAGAAAATTAAAAACATTACATAACTTTTGACACAAAATTATGAAATTTCTTTCTCACCCATAACCTCAGTCCTTAAATGCTCTGATTAGTACTGGCAAGGAGGAGGTGGCCACTATGAAATAAACTTTAATGCACTGATAAATTTTAGTCATGCTTCTCATGCAAATCCTACAGCAAGGTCCCCAGTTCATTCTGACTCAGAAAGATGTGTAGATTGTGTATGACCTGTGATTAAAAAAAAATTTAACATACTAATGAACGATACACAAAAACGTTCGTTAAAAATTATTGTTATTATGCCACCCTCATATATAAAGGTGTGAAAGATATGCTGCAGCTGTCAGAAACTTTTATATTAGTTTGTCATTTATGTAGGAAGGAACATGATAATACATTTCAAATAACAGACTGAAATAATTCCAAGTCTGCAAATAATGTTAATAGGCACCTCACAAAATTGTTTGCTGAACTTGTATCTCCAAATCTCGGGTAAGAAACGTCGTAATATACTGCTATGAAGCACATGTGAGTTATTGAAAAGTTCAACGTTGCAAGGAAACGAGAATAAAATGCGTAATTCCGACATAAAGTCGGCGTAATACTGCGAGAAATTAGCTTTTCTAGGTTACTGTGTTGTTTATAGGGACCAAATCTACAAAAAAGAAAGTGATTGCATATTTATATCTGACACGTCGTCTGCATTCGACGAAATCTAAACTTCAGTCTCGGCCTAGCTGGTCATGCTAGTCGGCCTACTGGCGTCACAGGCTACGACGTTGTCAGCTTGATGACTCCGGCCTCTAATACAGGCGGCCATGCTTGTGACAATCAGGTCAACTGTTTAACAGTTGTGTATTGTCCTTTCGATTGCAATTTGCAATAGACAAAAAAGAGTGAAACTGGTACTTTTTTACCGAAGTTACCTATGATAAAGCAAAGTGTGGTCATTGCCATATCTTATATTCTATGAAAGATGATTCTACATCAAATTTTTAAAAAATCTTATAAAAAACATTGCTCACCATACAAGACCATAGTTACAGTTTCATCAGATCGGCTAGAGTCTACCAGATCCCAAGAAGTCCAAGAATTTTCTCTCTACATCGAGATCTCAAGTTCCATCGTTAAAATCTTAACCTCAACAATAACAAACAACCACAGCAAGAGAACAACTTCCTGAGTTAGTTTTTAATATCATCATTAAAAATTTGCAACCGTTTTCTGTGACTGAAGATGCCCTTTTCAAAGCTTTGATTGAGTTCTTGGAACCCAAGTATAAATTACAATCAAGATAGTGAGCATAACATTACTGGACGCTCAGTATGTATGAATGCAAATTAAATTAAAAGACAAATTTTAAAGTGTACCTCACGTTTCCATCACTACCGATGATTGGACATCATGGGCAACAACGCTTTATCAGGCAGTTACAGTACACTACATTGTAAATTGGCAGCTGAAGTCTGCATTACTAGGAAGTTTTGAATGTTATTAGCAGCAAACAGTAGACTACATTAAAATGAAATTATGTATTTTATTGTTTATGTGGGAGGCACAAGATAAAGCATTTGTCTGTGTTACAGATAAAGCCACTAACATGAAAGCAGCAACTCAGTTGGCAGGCCGTGAAAGTCTGCCTTGTGCTCTGCATGCACTTAATGTAATAATGCTTTTGGGACTTAAGAGAACTGGAAATGTTAGACAAAAACCAAAAACCATCGTAGAGCACTCTTCAAAAAAATTAACTTAAATGCAAGAGCAGCTCAGGCCTGGACAAAAGCCTTTAACACTAAAAATTGACGTTGCCACTAGATGGAACAGCACTTTGGATATGCTGGCAATGATTACTATTCTCAATTATCGCTTGAAGTGGCACCTGTACTTCTCCATATTCCTATCGAAAGTCTTCTTGAAACTGGATAGCAAGCTGTACGAAAATTTGCTAAACTTCAAAGATTTTTAAAACAGTGTACCAAAGAACTGTCCTCACACACAAACACAAGGGTCTATCAAAATCTGTGCTAGACATCCAGTCCTTTCAAAAGCAGGCCTATTACATCCAAGATTTAAGGGGCTGGCTTTTATATACGAATCTGCTAACAGGTACGTTAAATTTTCATCAAAAACTTAAGGGTACATTGATCGTGAAATTCGTTGAAATTTCACATTTTCTGTTTTCCATGCCATAATGTACTTTTGACTTTCCTGGACATTTTGGTATATAATACATGAAAATCAAACAATCGTGAGACCTTCAAACAATATTTTGAATGTTGACATGTGACTGTCAAATTTAGCGGCTACGCATATAGTGCCACTTTTGAGCAGTCATATCTTGGGAACTAGACAGTCCAGAAGGGTGTGAATTGCTTTGTTTTGTGTCTACTGCTACGTCTCAGAAGTTGGCGTTACGAATAAACAAATCAGTCCTTTTTTCTGATACTAGTTTTCATTGAATGTAGTGTGATTATCGGCTATCTTTGTAGTAAGCTAGCTTCTATCGCTTTTTATACGAAAATAAAATGACTAAGTGTAAAAGTAACTTCAAGAAACGCAAATTTTGACAATTTAGAGAAGATGAAAAGAGCTGTGTGGAGCACTTTCTTTCATTGAATATCAACCGATGGAAAGCCATGTAATGCTTTGTGTCCACCTCCACCAAACACTTCGTGTAAATATAGCCAAGCTGAATTTTCTGGCACCCGGCATGAATTTACACATAAACATTGTCTTCCTTTGGCAGTAATGAAGGCAATCCAACCTATTTACAGAGATTTGGCAAATCCTGAGCTACTAAAGAAGTGTTCACATGGGAAAACCCAGAATGTGAATGAGTGCCGTGCGCCTAAAAATGTATTTGTTGGCCTTATGAGTCTAAAGTTAGCAGTGCCTGATGCTGTAATAACTTTTAATGTTGGGAACTTTGAAAGACTTAAGGGTCTGGAGAAGTTAGGGGTAAGATTCGGACAGAACACAGCTAAAGGACAGTGAGTACTGGATGAGCTTCGTGTACGTGAAGCAGAGTTAGCTGCTCAGCAAATGACAAAAGAAGCAAGGAAAAAAGGAGGAGGCAAGCATTCGGCTGTTGTGACACTGAAAAACACACAGACTGTAGGCCAGGGCAATTCTAGTGCGTAAAAGACACAGAAATGTCAGGCTATATAAGAAATTGTAATGAAAAAAGTTTTAAACCCCAATATCTCTGAACTACATTTTTTGCAATAAATGAAGCATTTTCTAAAAAGGTACTGATGGAAGAGACATGAAATTTTCACAGCATACCAAGTGTGAGATTCAACACATATGGAACTAGAATAATTAAAATATCCTGAGTTATTTTGTTTTTATGTTCATTTATTTACAAAATTCTGTCAAAATTTTCTGTTTGAAAAAACAAGATAACATGCCCCACAATTAAATTTTAGTAATAATTCTAGTTCAGTGTATCTAGACAGGTGCATTCAATAATTATGGAAAATTGTAAGTGGTGTCCTAAAAAGTTTCCAAGATAATGGGTCACAAAATTTGATAATTTAACTTTGGTGGCATGGGATATACAGTGTCCCTTAAGTAGAAAAAAAGTTCATTGTAAGACACCACTTGAAATAGAGTTGAACGGGTCCATACCGCCCAATCCTTTTGATGAAGAGGACTCGGTTTGGAAAGAATTTGATGCAAAGGCTTCGTCAAGCTGTATGACATGACCTGTTACCAGCATGATTTCATTGAGGCAATATATGTGGTAGCAGTAGTAGTAGTAGTGGTGGTGGTGGTAGCTTTATTCATCTGTAGAGCTCTTTTTACAAGGATATAGGAGATGTAAAAGTATTTACAAGTTTAGATCAATTTAAAATAAACCAATTCGTATACACATATATTTACAGACTTCTAGTTACAGATGATCATTACATTTACTCCTGGTATACAAGGCTTTTTTTTTTTGCAGAAAACTTATTAAATAATGTAATGTCACACTGTCCACTCATATTTCACTATCAGTCACTGCACACACTATACACACATTGTTTCATAACACTTCACTCACTAAACACACACTCTCTCTCTCTCTCTCTCTCTCTCTCTCTCTCTCTCTGGTGATCTCTGGGCCATTTTCTGTATCGCAACTTCCCATTTGCCATCCTGAAAAACTGAGTCAGTATCCCTCCATAGTGGATGAGATGTTGAGCTCAGAAAGAAGAAGAGGTGTTAGTATTGTGCTATGCATAGCTTGAGGGAAGAGTGTTTCTAAAAAGGAAAAAAGAAGGAAAAAACATAAAGTGAAGGTGTTATGTGGAAGGTTGGATTTTTATAACCATTATTTTTATATTTATTTTTGTAACATTTTTAATCAAACCCCTAAACTGTTTTATCTAAATAATCCTTCAATGTATAAAATGTATTGCATAACAGATACTTTTTAGCTGCCTTTTTAAATAAGTGTATTTTTGCAATTTCTTTAATCTTTTTTGGTAATTTATTGTAAAGTTTTATTCCTTGGTAGAAAATGCTGTTTTGAATTTTATGTTTCTTTTTTCTTGGTAAATGTAAGTTGAGTCTATCTCTTGTTGCATGGTCATGGACAGAGCTGTTTGTGCAGTAATTACCAATGTAATTTTTTATGTGTACAACTGACTGGTAAATATGTATTCAAATGGAGCAGTTAAAATCCCCAATGTTTTAACAGATCTTTACAATGACCTCGACTAGTATTTTTGGTTACTATTCTTATATATATGGAAAAAAAGGTATTAAGTAGGCCCCAATTTCCTTTAAAGGGATGGCAGGCTCGAAAACTTCTGTATCCCTAGTTGTCATTCTTAGCAAAAAAAAAAAAAAATACTTATTTGACATCGCTACTTCATCCCCATTAGAAAGGACAAAACCAGGTCAAACATTGTCTGATAGGCGAAGTTCCCTGCAGCGAAAATGCTTGGAAAAAATTTTATTCTTAAATTTAGACGAAAGGTTTCTGTGAGAAACAATTACGATGCAATATATTGTTTTTATATACACCACATATGTTGATTATGCTGGTTATTGCAAAAAAGACTTCGCAACTGAAGTAAATTTCATGAACATGCAGTCCGCCGTACCAGGATTGGTATGTATTGCTTTGACTGGCTTCTTCCTAGTTGCCAAAGTCTGATTAATTGCATGTTCATATATATAATAAAAGTCTTTTTATATAAGTTCGTCCTAGTTGCCAAAGTCTGATTAAAAGTATGTTCATATATATAATAAAAGTCTTTTTATATAAATTCATCATTTGGATCCTAGTTTCAAATGAAGTACAACTTTTTTTTAAAATTTATTTAGTTGACTGAAGAACTGAGAACATTATTTTCATTTCGCTTATCAGTTATTTGTCAATGGCCTTCCCGCAGTGGTAACATCGGTTCCCATCAGATAACCGAAGTTAAGTGCTGTCGGGCTGGTCTAGCACTTGGATGGGTGATCATCCGGTCTGTCGAGATTTGTTGGGAAGCGAGGTGCACTCAGCCATTGTGAGGCAAGCTGAGGAGCTACTTGATTGAGAAGTAGCGGCTCCGGTCTCGGAAACTGACACATGCCCCTCCTTATCCGTATCCAGTGACGTCTGTGGGCTGAAGATGGCACGGCGGCCAGTCGGTACCTTTGGGCCTTCATGATCTGTTCGGGAGTAGTTTAGTTTTTTTTTAGTTTATCAGTTATTTAAAATACACATTCAGTATAGTAAATCTGTAAAAATTAGATTTCCACATTAAATAATTTAAAATTTACTATTTCTCGTTTTTATTTTACTATTAAACCCAATCCAAACGGATTCAAGTATAAAAAATTCATCCGAGTACTAAGATGTAACCAACAGTATTAATGCGACTGGATTCCATAGGAGTTTTGCAATAACGTCGGTAATGAAAGTTACGCGTAACGATACATTTGTAGCGAGTACTGTTACTTTTAGTAACGCAAAGGTAGGGATACATTTCTTTCGTTACTTTCACAGTTCTAATTGTGGTATGTTTCAAAATGACGCGACTTGACGGCTAGTGTGAATTGGCCTTAAGACGTATAAATGTGTTGTGAGACTAAGACGCGAGGAATCGTCTATATCTGTATATTAATTTCAAGTTATTTAAAAATGGTCATTAAAATATGCTCTGATGGAACATTTTGGTGGAATTAAGACTCTCATATCATTTATTGTTGTAGAAACCTATCAAAGATATTATGTATACCGAAGGACGTAACTTTCCGAGAGTGGTACGTCTTTGCTAAGGTAACTTTGTTTTGCGTGCCGTATACCGGTGCTCACATGAATTCTTTGGAGTTTAGGCGGAGAGGAGATTAGTTCGTCTGACCAGGTTGTGTTGCCACGTGTGGAAGTAATCCAAGCGCATCGTTAACTCAGTTGGCAAGAAAATGGTCCAGAAAAAGGTATAAAAACTGTGTACCTCGATTTATCATCTGGAATGTTATTTTTCTGTTGTTTACGTTTATTTTATATTTCTAGCCACTTCTTGTTGATTATTGCAATGCAGTCAGTATTTAACTTTGCGAAGTGAGAGATTGTAATTTTGGATTGCCATTATGAAATTGCTTCCGTTGTCTACTTTTAATTAGAACTGTTCTACTAAAATGAATATAACTATTCAACTGTTCTAAGTTGTATATTCGTAGCAGACTCAAAACAGCATTCATTAAAGTGAAGTCAGTTCATTTACTATAGAAATAAGTAACCTAATGTTCTAAACAGTTCTATATATCGAATTACTAAAAGGCATCAATGTAAAGGCTGATATTTAGAATGGCCAGCCAGTTTGCAAATTGATGAAATTTATTCGTCTGTTGATACTATAGTTATGTGCAGTTTGCAGAAAGTAGCTGTTAAGTTTTGTATGATAAGACTGCAGAGTTCATAAAAACAGATTAGATTCTGGTGAACCATATCCGCCGTTGTACAATAAATCCGTAGTTGGCAGCAGGTTTACTCTTAGTTCGCTCTTTATTGTAGATGTTTTCACGTGGTTGGACTTAATGTTTACTTAATTAGGAAAGAGGATTAAAGAATTCAGGATAGCCTTGTAGCCAGTGTGTTATGATGCGACTACAGCATATGGTCAGATGTTCAGGTTAAGATTTATCTGACCATGTGTTGTAGTTTGCCTTCATTTAGGAATTTTTGTATATGTTTTGGGGAATTGTTATTGGACGTGTAAATTTCATTGGCTCTAGCTTGTAATGGCGTCAGAAAAATTTAGAAAATAGTTTTTCAGATTTTTTTATACATAACTGTCAGTGTTTCTGTTGACAGGTTGAGAGTTGAACTATTAATGAGGTAAAGGAAGTTGAGAATCACCTGTTCCATGTTTTGGCCTAGAGTGGACAACTTGATTTTTGAGTAGATGCAAATTCTACTGCACCACCTAGTTAAATTAGCACTTTTCTGTTGTGTTTCTAAGAATTTCAAGTAGCCTATGATATATGCTCCTTGCCCCACCTCCAGGTATTTGAAGTGCCAAAGGAAGTAGCTAATAAATTTTTGACAATTTGGTTGAGAGTGTAGGCACATCGTGTGAAACAATGTGATGAGACTGGTCTGTAGGTTTGTTTGAGCAGTGCCAGCAGGCTTGTGTACATGCAGAGTGTTTAATTAGTGTATGAGCAGTGTCTTCTCCAGCTTCTGGCTACTTGAGTGTGGCTGTTTGCCGTATCAGCAGTAGCAGCCAAGTAGCTAGAGGCTACCCAGAAAAATTATTCCGGTGCGCCCAAGCTGCCAGATCCACGCATGCGCAGAGCAAGCTGAGGTATAGTGGGGGGCCTTCTCCACGTGACCCGTATGTTTCGTGATATTGCTGGTCTCTTCATATACAGCTCCCACGTCAAATGAAAGCAAAACAGATTTCTGTGGCTGGGAGCCACCAAGTGAATAAATATACATTTTCATAAACATGAAAGGCCGAAATTAGTTTTGATTTTATATTATTTCCACATTTGAACCATTGTCTCAATGAAGCTATGTCAGTTTTGTAGAGCAATTTGCTTCTATTAATTTTTTCTGCTGAAGCAGTTAGTCTATTTGAAACAGTTTCATTCCGCTCTATTGGCTACTTTAAACTTCGTTTTGTTTCAAGTGCAAATTTTCATTTTCTGGGACGAATGACATACCACAAAGAACCAAACATGAGAGTACGCTACGACACCTCCAAGAAAATTGGTATCACGAAGCCTACATAGAAAAGCTGAATATCAGGTACTTCAGAGTGCATCTGGACATAGAAATTTGCAGTTAAGAGCAGAATGAAGCATTTTAAGTATGGTTTATGAAATTTCAATGCTATTGGAATAGTCTCTGATGTCCAGTTTGTTGTATGACACTGTAAGATCTCTTAATGCTATATTCGTATGAACATATGTAAACATTGACTTGAAGCTGACGAAGTAGGCAAATTTGGTCAGTAGTTTTGAACTAAATATTTTGTTTCAAATATATTGACAGATGTAGCAGAATTTTACAAATCTGACTTCTGTGAAAGTGTTTTTTGATCACAAGGCACTTTAGGATTTGCTCTAGGCCTGAAGTTATTTCTTAATTTCTTTCTTAAATTTATAGAATGCCATTCTATGCTAAATTGTAGATGGCCAACATACCGTGTTTTATCATTTTAACTCCCCACATGGCTTTATTTATTCCTAGAGTAGAAAATACTGTCAGTTGTAATTTATTTGCCTCACAGAAAACCTTGTTCATTTTTTACGCATTTTGAAATAGTCATGAAATTTATTGTCCTTTATTGTTGTGTAAGCTATACAAGAAACTGTTTTTGCAAGACATTTGTATTCCATCTTACTAGCTTTTGCAGTGCTGTGTAGATGTAAACCTGATTGGAAATGCTACATAACAATATTGCAGAGTAAGAATTTTTTTAAAAAAAAGTCAGTCACCATATAGCAGATTATTATGGTACTTTGAGCTGTGGAGTCTAGTTTTGAAATGAATAATATGCCAAGAACTGCTTCCTTATTTGCATTCCTTATCTGGGTAGAATAGATAAAACAATTTCTCCAGGTACAACTCCTTAGGTCCTCTCAATGACATGCCGCAGGACTGCACATGGTCACGTGATGCCTCACCATGCACGAAATTCCACACACAAATGTTATGAAAAGTGTGTGAGCAGAGCAAACACAAAGCACGGGTTGCATGTGTCATCGTAGCTGTGCATGCGCAGTAAAGCCTGTTGTCTGGCAACTGCTCAAATGAACCTTGTATTGCAACCTGGCTGGTGGTACATTGTACACTTGACTATAACTAAAACTGGAAAATTAAGGAAACTTAATGGAGCCCTGTTTTTATGAAAAAAGTATGTTCTACTGCCTAATTCAGTTTGATTTGTGCAGTTGATGCATGAAGTCATTATTAATATATCCTGCTTAAGTGCTCACTAGATGATTAGTGTGGACTATTACTGAAATTCTCCCTAAACAGTCCATTAATATTTTGGTTTGGAGTGTTAAAATGGTGACGTGCTGCTGTGATGACTGCTTCATTGTTGTAAGTGGGGAAAAATGGATGCAAAATTGGTTCAAGGTATGTTGGGGATTACTCACTTGACAGAATTAAATTGAACACAGAGGTAACTTTCTTGTTTTCAAACATTATGTGCACTGTATATATTGGCAGTCAGCTGTGACCATAAACAAATGAGAACTTAGGCTGCCCAAGGGGAGAGGAGTGGTGTGGGGAATAAAGCCCTGCCTCCCTCTCAAAGGGCTGCATTCTGTGCTTCCGTGTATGCAGAACTAACATAATGGTCAGAGGGAAAGCGGATTCCTTTTGCGGTGAGAGGTGCATTCGAATCCCTTTATGCACCATGATTAGTCTCTTCACTCGTTTCAAAATAAGAAAACAAGCAATCCACAATGCAAAATAAATTGGAGTACACAAAGCATTTGGTTAGTGACTATAGTGCAATTAGTACTGCATTTGACAGAGTGTTCAGGCCTGACCTACCGGTATCTTAAGTAACAATAGTTCAAAACACTTCCTATCTATAACTACCACAATGTGTGTGTGTAACTCCTTTTAATGTTTGTCCGCATGCAGAGATACATCCCCCCCCCATGGCGGCCACTCTTTTATGTGGAGTAAGGAGTTTTTATTTGTTAAGAAATTATCATGCTTGTGGAAGTGATTTCCTGTGGTTCAGCTGAACCTCTTGTTTAGCACTATATGGCTCATGCAGTAAGAAAATCTGTACTTTAGCAAATGCTGTGGGTCGATGGAAGTGTCAGATTCCACCCGTCGGCTTTGACCTGTAACGTAAGACTAGTGTGGTGTGTAATGTCATGATGACGTGGAGTTTAGTTTGTGAGAGTGGTGTGTTTGTAGGTGTCGTTTTGATGTGGTCGGTGCTGCTATCTCGTGGTGTGTTTGAGTTGCGTGTTAGATGATGTTTTTGGTTTAGTTTGCATGTTTATAGGTGGCGTATTGTTGTGGTCAGTGGTTCTCTGGTGGCATGTTTCTGGGTAGCGCGTTATGTGGTGTAGTTGTTCACTTGTGTGGTAGCATTGCATGTGTGTGGTATTGCTGGTGACCGTGCTTTCAGTGGAATATTTTTCAGTGAGTTAATGATTTTGGTTTTGTTATGTCAGTGTTATTCATTGTATGTGAATTTTGGTAAATTGCTTTGTCTTTGGTAAGAAAAGATATGTTTTTTGGTTGTTGGCGATGGGGGGCAGTGCGTTCTCTCTCTCTCTCTCTCTCTCTCTCTCTCTCTCTCTGTCTCTCTCTCTCTCTCTCTCCCTCTCTCTCTCTCTAGTAAAATTTCGTCAGCTATTCGGCCTGTTGGCTGAAGTCGTGATGTGTTCAGTGTGTTGTGAAGAAATAAGGCTGACTAAAGTTCTGGCATCTCTGACCAGGGATGGCTATATGTGGAGATGCCAATTTTGATTTTCTAGGTGTTTTTTGTGGCAGGATTAAGTGTTTGGTGGTGGTGAAAGTTTTGAGATTTATAGTGTGGTATCGGTAGTTTCTGTTGACCTATATAGGTCAAGGGAAGTGATAGATTCCAATGGATTTCGTGTGCAGTGTTTTTTTTAATGTTGTGGGGTCTTGTTATTTTAGTGTTTTTTGTCGTTTGGTGAGTGGTGTGTTTTAGTTTGTCCCCACCCAAAAAACCCCAATTTCCCGTGCTTGTTCTGTTGGTTTGATTAGGTTTTTTGTGGAAGGTGTCTGTTGGTTTTCGATGTATTTTTGTTATGTTTACGTAATGTCATACGCGCCATATTGGAGATGTAGTGGATGGTAGTTTCTGCCATATTTGTGATGTCATGGTTCAAAGCAGACGAGTGGAATTGGGTGCTTCCGTATTTCCAATGCTGTATAACTTGTTTTGGTAAAAAGTTCTTCATAATTGATATATATGTGTGTGTGTGTGTGTGTGTCAATATACTCATACTTGTCTGTTATCTAAGACACATTTTCTGAATTTACTGTGCAGTTTGAAAGTGCACTCATAACCAGAATCACCTTTCAGCTCAACCCAGGCATTGGACTGACTAGAGATCAGTCTCCCTGGCCAAAATTTCATTGGTGTCCTGTTGTCTGGGCTAGGTTTTCACATCTAAAATTTAGTTCTGGCATTAACACAATTGTCGGAAATGACAATTTGTCTTGTGCCCCTCCAGTGGAGAAATGTTGGTGCCCATATCCCATGATGAAAAACAGTATGATGCAAGTCCAAGTCAGCACATACCTGGTACTATACTCCAGTTCAGTGAGTAGAGTGGTAGGGGCCAGCTGACAGCCAAACGGCCCACATGCTCACTGTTGCCTGTTCTGTAGGTATGTGCAGTGTGTAGTGAAGAATGGCTGGCTGCATGCTGGTGACACTTATTAATCAGAGTATGCTAAATCTTCCTGCTGGCTGAAATTTTTGCCATACATAAAACCTGTTTTATCACATAACAGGCTCACAAAAATCAAAACTTAGCCTTATTTAACATAATTTTAATTTTGAAAGATGATTGACTCATTTTTCAAGCATTTTAAATGGTTCCAAAACGTGTGTGAAAGGTGCAAAGACAAAGGTTTCAGTTTACACAACATGTGTGCACTCTGTTTTGTACTGAAATTTGCCAGTCAATGAACTAAGAATGTTCCACTGCTTCAGGCTCTTCCTTTGATAGTGATGCCTTCCTGTTGAACCAATAGAAACTAGAGCACTTAGTCTCCAAAACAGGAATTCTACACAAACTGCCATAAAGCACGACTTCAACACCACTACACAGCAAAATACACATGGGGCCCAGCTGTCCGTCAGCTACTAAACAGAAACGGAAGGTGCTGTGACACCTGTCCTCTAATTCGTAGTAGTTCTGCGTGCAGAAATAAGCATCCTTGCTTGTGCTGTTGATTAAGCAACTGCACACTTTTTACATATATTTCCTCTATCAAAATGTTTATCACTGGGTCTCAGACCTTTCTTAAAATTTACTTCGTGTTTTATTACTATTATTTGACATGTCTTGTGGAAACATCTGTAACAACTGTTTACAGTATAACATTTTTATTGCAGTTGGTGTTGCATCAATTCTGTCCAAATTTTGTCATGTTAAGCTTTATCAACTCTTCTGAAACTGATGATAAATATGTGTACAAAGAATGAAATGAGTTATTTGTTGCTGAGAATATGCGAAAAAGTACCATGACACAGACACAGACCTTTTAAGAATTGAAAGTTATGAATAAAAGTATATACAGATATTAATGCGTGTATATACCTGAATAGAATCTAGTGCAAGTATTATTGCGTAATATTTCTATAACTGCCTTAAATACTTTTAATTGAAACTACACTTTCACATTTCACATCTGTAGGATGTGCAGTATTAAAAAGCTGAATTGGTATTTGTGAAAAATTCCTTGCAAGAGTGCTTTGGTTCATTTTCGTCTGAAGATGGCATTTCTACTTTGAAGAGTGCGGTCAGTTTTGCTGTAGTGTGTGTTCATCCATAGCTTTAGTAATTTCTCTGCACTTTCTTGATGCATAGAGCTTACTTCACTGACCATGGTTTCTTAACAGGACTAACAACCACCTATGTAGCTGACTGATTCAAGGTATTTAATTCTTCCTCTATTGAAGTAAAACCTGCATCATCTGCACCATAGGAGGCTTCAACTTGTTTGAATACTATCATTGTTGTTCTTCTGTCAAAATGTTTCGAACAGTTGTCACTGGAAATATGTTAACTTTGAAGCAGTCTTCAAATTAGAACACTTATTCGCAACCTGAACAAAGTCTATTTTTTTGTTTCTAATATACCACTCTTTCATGGATATGCAACTAGTCAGCACACTTAACTCTCCTTTGGCCCCAGTCCTTTTCGCAAAACACAGAACTAGGTGGATGTTCTGATTTCTTAGAAACCTCTTCAGTAAACAATTTAGCACTGGTCAACTACAATACAGAAACCTGCAATGAACAGCCATGACAAAGCAGCTGACGAACAACAAAAAAGTGAAATGAGAACTGCAGCAAAGAAAGCAAAAAGAGAACACATTAGAAATAAACATTCTAACAAAGAAGTTAGTAAGAAAAAACTTCAGTTAAGACATAAATTACCCTTGAAAGTTCAAAAAAATATTTTTTAAAATAAAACCTGTCCAAATTAAAAGTGGAAGCTCTCCTACTATATGATACTAATCAACAAAAAATCAAAATGTTATGGATTGGCACTTCTGGAAAAGTATTCCATAAATAATAAAAATGTTTGGAATGCTATAGTAAAAGAATTTTGACAGATAAGTCCAAATGTAGTAGTTCTTTGTAATCATAATGCAATTATCCTTCCCATAAAAACCCACCAAAATATCTAGAACTGTTAGAGATACAGCATTTTAAAATATTTTCTGAAATTTCACATCTTCAAAATGTTCAGTGTCATTTTTGGAAGCCCGAATCTCTGGGCAGGAATTTTTTGGAGAAAACAAAGTTTGTGTTTTTTACTTCTGATTTTTAACATATGCTAAATTCAATAACATGAAGACTAAAGGTAACCCCTCTTCAAGAAGTGATGTGGATTATGCCTGCTGCAGTTTTCCAAGCAGAAAATCTAAAATCTTGCTGTGATCTGAAACCTTTTGTGTACCTGTTGTTCAGATACTGTTTTACCCAGCTGTCATTTTTCTTTAGGCTTTTATCACAATAAAAGCGGCACAAATTGCTGAGCAAAGAAATGGATGCATAGTAGGCTGCTTGAATGAGACAGTGTGTGTATGAGAACATGTGTACGTGAGCTGTTCCTATGTGAAACTGCACATGATGAAAGAGGTGTGTACATATGACTGAAGACATCCTTGGTATTTCAGTATAGAAGGGTTCACAAATAGTGTGTTCAGTCTTAAAATAGTGCTGATAAGTATGGGACCAATACCAAATAGGGTGAACAGGAGATGTTGAATATTTTTCTCACCGAATTCACAGAAATGCTGAACAATTGGAAGGCACTTGTAGATCCAATTAGCCTGTTAAATCCTATGTACAGAGTTTAAAGAAAAAAATGAATATACTGCAACCCCTGATATACTGTTCCTATGTGGGTGCAGAAGAGAATGTGCAGAGGTGTTTGTGTTCATTCTACTCACTATGCTATTTGAATGGGAACTGAAACTAACATGTGATAATGGTAAGTTCCCTCTGCCATGCACTTGCTACTCAGTAAGAGGATAGGTGACTCATGTCTCAAGGAATTTCATCAGATGAGTTAAGAATGGAATGTTACAATTTTTGAAATTGTACTTGATTGTTAAAACAAACATTCCAGTAAAATCCCTCATTGAACAAGGATATATCAGTGACTAATTTTGTGACCATCATGTGTGATAGTAAAATGAGAATGTGAGTTTAAATGGATTTGTTATTAAACTGCATCCAGGCATGTAATTGGCAGTAAAAGTGCAACAATAAAGTGCATAGGCTAATTTTACAAACTGAGATAAAGTTATAAAACCTGCATTTTTGGCAGACCGTTCACAGGATCAGTCGGAATGTTTAATTTTATGTAGAAGGCAGTGTGATAGTTTGAACAGTCTTTTATGGGAAACAAGGTATTGACGTGGATTTTCAGTCTTTGTTAATCTTGGTATAATGAAGTCTGACAAGTCAGTTTTTGGCAGCAGCTTTCATTTAGTTCGTTACAGTTGTTAAGCCCAGTTCAATCTGTAGCCCAGCTTCAAATAGTGCAGCATGAAGGTCTTAACTGTCACATGAACTAATTAGTTAAGATAGTTTACATCACCCTCTTCCTTTGTATCAAGATAATTGCAGTTGCCACATTTCAAATCATTGGCAGTAAATGTGGTCTGTTTTAGTTCTTTAATTGTAGGAACCATAACTTCATAGGATTAGCTGGTTTCAAAGTGATGTTGTATGGCTCCTGACATCAGTTTTTTACTGTGAAGCAATTATTTGTAACAGCTTAATAATGTGTACAATATTTTGAGAATAATGGTTTAATTACTTTCAGCCCAAGAAGAAGACTGTGGGGAAGAAGGTGGCAGCTGCACCACTGGCAGTTAAGAAAGTAGAACCAAAGAAGGTTGAAAATCCTTTATTTGATAAAAGGACAAGAAATTTTGGCATTGGTAAGCATTTCTAAGAGGAAATATAAGTTGATACTTTCTTACGTTGTGTAATTTCAGGTGTCTGATGTGCCGCATTTTGCAAAATTAAATTTTTATACTGAGCCTCTGATAAATTATGTGCATGTAACACTGGTTTAATAGTGAATTTGTTTGTAAACTTCTGTGGAGATTGTTGCAGGATAACTTTTAACATAGAGTTGAAAAAATAAATATTTTAACTAGGCCCATTGAGGGGAAAATGGGAAATATTTGATTGGGCAAGTCAACTACAAAGGGAACTACTTTTGTAGTGTTTACTTGATCCATTGTGAAGGCTGGTCCACATAGTGACTTGATTGTGCAAATGTCAGCACACATTTTCACAAAAAATAATTACCTGTAGACATGAAATTTGTGTAAATACAGGATGCTCACAAACTGGAAATTGGAGTTAGAATTGCTCAAATCTGTCGTTGCATACCCACTGAATTCTAAAATATTTGTTGTAGAGTTCATTATTTAGTGTTTTCCAACACAAGTTACATGTTTGGGGAAACTTGAATAATGAATGCAGTGATCAGGATAAGAAGGCAGCTGCTTGCGGTTCTTTAATATCATGCTACAAGGAATTGTAATGTACCTGTCAGCTTCTCACAAGTTGAATTTGTTTTCTTCCAGATTTCTTGTTTTGTTAAGAGTTATGAACAAACAAAAATTGTATGATTATGCATCATGTAACAAATTTTTGTGATTAACTTGTGGGAAAATTGCCATTGTTTAACATTCTGCTGCTATGGACAGTGTCTGCATTCCATGCTGAGGGCACCTTTCATTGTGGTGGTTATGCTTGCCAAATGATGGTGTCTGTGCTGAGAGATGGCATTCTGGCCAATGTTACTGATCGGATTTTTCGAAAACTACTAAATTTTTTGCATATCTTACAGTCCAATATCTCGCTCGATAAGGGGCTTACTTTTTGGTATGTATCATAGTGCTGCATCAATTTAAGTAGAACATTGAACGAAATTTTCAAGATTTTGCAGAGGTAAAAACATATTGTGTAAGCTTTGTGTATGGTTGATTTAGCTCATACATTGCAGTGAATGAAATGTAGATAAGATATTGAAATATTATTTAAAATTAAGAGCAGAGTGATACTTGCTTCGTTCTTGAATTATTGAGTTTGATGTTGGACACAGTCGTGTGTGACATGACCATTACTGTCCTTGCAGATCATGAATTGCAGTGATAGGTTGGTGCCTCAGGATGCATGCAGATGTTCATAGCATTAAGTGGCACACTTATACATATTTTCAGCACCTGGAAAGTGGGATAGCAGATATTTATATACACCCACAGCAATGGAAGGGTTAGAGCCACCGTCTTGATGGTTTAGACTATTCTTCGTGCTTTTTATAGAGAAATGGCAAACAAAGATCAAATAAGCTTAAACCTAACTTCATTATGAATTAGTGTTCTGAGTATAGTGTATGCTTTGCAGGTGTAGTTTCCTGCTGGAAGTTCTTTAGGTAGATAAATGGCAGCGCGGCAGTAGAGTAAAACTGTTTGTGGGCACACGAGAGTTATGATTTATTGCATGCAGACTTCAGCACAGTTGGATCGAGCTGTTTGGGCTGGATTTTATTACGCTGATTTGGCTTTGGGGATCTTAATGTGATTGTAGGTTCCATGCATCTTTCGAATAGTGAATTGTTTCATGCACTTTGTGGTATTTTGGGTATTTTGTTTTGTTTGAAATTCAAAATGGTTAAGGGCTCTGTCATTCACTTCAGACTTGGTTGTTGCTGGCATACTTGCTGGATATTGTAATTTTCTTTGAGGGCTTGTCATTGAAAATATCTTCTAATGTGGATACCAAAATCTTCCAATTCATAAAGCATTTTCCATTTTTATTGTAAAACGTAAATTTTCTGCTGAGGGATATGTGCAGTAGTCAGGAGCAGTACATTCTGTTGAATTTATGAACATGCTGGAATTGAATTAAGCATTGTTTTTGTTAGTAGGGTGCATGTCGGAGTTTTTGTATCTATGGGATAGCTACTTTCCCATTCTGCTGTTCCTTACGATTGGGACATTCAAATCTCTCTCTCTCTCTCTCTCTCTCTCTCTCTCTCTCTCTCTCTCTCCTTTGTAACTGATAAGTGCAGTGCTTGCCTTTTTAACATACAAATATTTTTGCAGGTCAGGACATTCAGCCACCTCGTGACCTTAGCCGTTTTGTGAAATGGCCAAAATATATTAGGATTCAAAGACAGAAATCAGTACTGCAAAAACGACTGAAAGTGCCACCACCAATAAATCAGTTTACTCAAACACTAGACAGGCAAACTGGTAATGTTAAACTCCTATTCATTTACACTCTTCGTGAAATGATGAAAATAACAACTGAGTATGATGCTGACTTTTAACGAGCTTTTTAATTCTGATACAAAAAATGATAGAACTAAGATTTTAAATGATTTTTAGGAGATTCAAAAAGTCTCTTCTTTTTATAGCTACTGCACTCTTCAAGTTGCTTGATAAGTATCGCCCAGAAACTCGCCAGGCAAAGAAGCAGAGATTGTTTACACAGGCTCAGGCTAAGGTTTCGAAGAAAGAAGAGACACACGAGAGAAAGATTCTTTCAGTAAAGCAAGGAGCGCAAACAGTAACAAAACTGATTGAGCAGAAGAAAGCCCAGCTGGTTGTAATTGCACATGATGTGGATCCAATTGAGGTATAAATTTAGATACATGCAAAGAATAGTACAATATTAATTTAATGATGTTTTGAATTTCTTCACCTGATTAAATTGATGACAATATGCACTGAATAGTATACACTAATTTTGTTTTTATATTTAACAATTCCATATCTCCTGAGTAATTCCGTTGTTACAGATGGTACTTTTCCTGCCATCTTTGTGCCGAAAGATGGGGGTCCCATATTGTATAGTTAAAGGAAAGGCCCGTCTTGGGCGTTTAGTACATAAGAAAACATGCACGTGTGTTGCCATCACTCAGGTACTAATTACCTTTATTACCGTATAACAAATTACTGAATTTTCAAATAAAAATTTTCTGCTAATACCCAAAACTGTCACTGTATAATTTTACAGGTGGAGTCATCTGATAGGGCAGCATTGACGAAGATTGTAGAGTCTGTAAAAACCAACTTCAATGAGCGCTATGAAGAATTCAGAAGGCATTGGGGTGGTGGTCTTTTGGGATCAAAATCTGCTGCCAGGATTGCCAAAATTGAGAAGGCAAAGGCCAGAGAACTGGCTCAAAAGCAGGGCTAATTTTTGACATTCATTATACAATAAAAAGTAAGAAAAATAAACTTTTGAAAAAAATTACAAAATTGTGAAATGTTCCATTATTTAAAACCATAATGAAAACAACTTATGCAAATTGTCAAGTGTGTAACACACTGAAATTTTATCATAAAATACTTTTGGCTAGCATTTTGATTTTGATGGCCTGGTAAAATCTGGTTACAACTGAAGCTATTAATGCCTGAGAACATTCCTGACAAATATTTTAAATATATTCTAATATGAGGCTCTTACAGTAGTATATTGAGGACTTTTTGCTGGTATGTAACTTGGTGATAAAAGCTAATCATGTGTGTTCAGTGGAAAGTTATTTAAAGAATGGTTTACTCTGATTCAGTTAACTTTATAATATTCCGTTAGCATGTGCAAACTAGCAAAATGTTTGAGCTTCAGTTGTAAAGTTCATAGAGGCTGTTGCAGCTTACTCATGCACCAGTTGTCAGTCCACAGTGTGATATCCATGTTTTTCTTCCTTTGTTGCAATGTTTTTCCATTGCCTTGAAAAAGTGAGCAGTTACATCAGTCCTTGAAATTCTTAAGTGTTAATCAAATATGCTGTGAGGATATTTGAATTCATAGGTTGTAGTTACCTGCAGTGAGTTTGCCAGTTTGTGTAGTTCACATGAATGCTGAACTGACATTGATGAGGAAAATAGTGTTTTTTGGTTTCTGGGCACTAAATTTTGTTTGCATTTTAGTATAAATAGGAAAATGAAAATGTGCTTGATAGCACTATAAAATGTGACGGAACAGTTGGACAACACACAAATTAGTTAAGCTAAATCCAGTACTGGTGATTCACTTTTCAAAAGTGAGAAACTTCCTAGCTTTTGGAACAAAAGTTCCTTTCTAACAAAGGAACCTCCCCATCGCACCCCCTCAGATTTAGTTATAAGTTGCCACAGTGGATAGACCTTGAAAAACTGAACACAGATCAATCGAGAAAACAGGAAGTAGTTGTGTGGAACTATGAAAAAATAAGCAAAATATACAAACTGAGTAGTCCATGTGCAAGATAGGCAACCTAAAGGACTGACAGAACACAGGAGTACCGTGGTCCTGTGGTTAACGTGAACAGCTGCGGGGCTAGAGGTCGTTGGTTCAAGTCTTCCTTCGAGCAAAAAGTTTAATTTTTTATTTTCAGACAATTACGAAAGTTCAGGGACACACACATAATCAGCTTCGCTCTCCAAAATTCCAGGACATGTGCAGATTTGCTTGGACATATGCAGGATTTGACGGTCTACACACGGAAAAATTTGAAAACGTGAAAAACACATGTTTTGACAGAGCTCAGGGAAAAGTGTGCGAGTGTGAGACTTTTGGATTCATTTGTTGCAGTTTATGTGACAAACTCTTTATGTTTTCATCACTTTTTTGGGAGTAATTATCACATCCACAAGAAAACCTAAATCGGGCATCGAAGAAGAATCTTTTTACCCATTCGCCAAGTGTACAAGTTAGGGTCGACAACATATTCCTGTCATGTGACGCACATGCCGTCACCAGTGTCGTATAGAATATATCAGATGTGTTTTCCTGTGGACGATTCGGTTGACCTATGACCTTGCGATCAAAAGTTTTCGGTTCCCATTGGAGAGGCACGTCCTTTCATCTACTAATCGCTCGGTTTTGCAGTGCGGCTGCAAAACACAGACACTAAACTTATTACAGTGAACAGAGACATCAATGAATGAATGGATAGATCATAACTTTGCTTAAATAAAGAAAAATTTTTTGCTTGAGGGGAGACTTGATCCTAGGACCTTTCGTTCCGCAGCTGCTCACACTAACCACGGGACCACGGCGCTCCTTATCCCGAAATGTCCATGATGTTACCTATCTTCGCGTGGACTACTCAGTTTGTATATTTTGCTTATTTTTTTATAGTTCCACACAACTTCTTCCCGTTTTCTCGGTTGATCTGTGTTCAGTTTTTCAAGGCCTATCCGCTGTGCCAACTTACAACTAAATCTGAAGGGGGTGCGATGGGGAGGTTCCCTTGTAAGTAAAGAAATTAAGTACTTGCTGATACATTAGGGGATGTGGAATATTATGCCCATGTTGTGTCCAAATCCCAGCTTGTGCTGCTGCCTGCCCTCTGCCAATATTAGGCTTTTGTTCTGAAAGTGAAAGATCAGTAAAATTGCAGAAAATGGATAATTCTGCCTGTAAATGTGATGATGAATGACAAACTTCATACTCTTCACTTTCAGGTCATTAACTTTGTTAGGCAATATTATAGTAATCTTTTTGCATTTCCAGTTCTGATGAAATGTTTAATGCACTGGAATTAAGTTTTGTTGCACCAATACCATCAACTGTCCATAACTATATATGCTGATTCAAAGTCTGAAACTGGTTTTTTTATTAGTTGTTAGCAGTATATTTTCTTGTAATTCTGATTTAAAGACTTGGACAATACAGTTCTGCAAAAATTTTGATTGAAAGATTTATAAATCTAATTTTTTGGGAGTTCAGTTTACTGTCTTAAGCTACATGTATATTGTATTGCAAAATGTGCTCTTTGTGGAATCATTTACCTACAATCATTTTTATTTTCAAACTGAAGACTGGTTTGATGTAGCCCTCCACCCTAGTCTATTCTGTGCGAGCCTAATCTCTGCAGTAGGTTATGTCCATGTGGACCAGCTTGCTGTAGCCATGTGTAGTTAGGTCTAGAATTTTTAACCTCCACAAGCCCCCCTACAAAACTGACAAGTCTGATTCCCCAGGGTGTCTTGTAAAGCAACTGCATTTTAGTTGTCATAAATTTTGCTTCACTATTTTGATGCCACCCCATTATATGACCTGCCTGTCTAACCTTCACCATTGTGCTATAACAGCAAATGTTTTATAGTTCATCTGAAAAATGAGTTGATATCCTTCCCCATACTCAGCTTGTGCTCAGACATTGTTGAGAGAATGTTAAAGTGCTGTATTTCTTTTTCCAATCCATAGACCTGTTGATCATCTTTAGATGACACATTTGTGGGAGGTTCTACTCAGATATAATGGACAGCACTACAAAAGTATAAGGATGGCTGAAAGAATCTAAAGCTTTCATATTATGAGAAAGTGCAGTATGATGGAAGAGTAAGAGGTGATTGGGGAAAGATTGCCTGGCTTGTGTAAATGTTTGGGTAGGACTTAACTATTTTCTGTAGTGTGGAAATAAATCTGGAGACTCTTGTGGGAAGAAAAATGAATTCTTGATATGTGCTGTATCCAAAGGTGTACTTCAAATAACCCTAGCATAGTGCAATGGAATAATTTTAAGCTCTAAAACTCCATGTTTCAAAGGCAAAAAGGGTTGGACTGGTTGTCAGTGAACAGTACTGAAACATAAGACTATCCTTCCTAAATGTGGGAGATGGATTTAACCTTGGCAACAGCTGCAATTAACGGCCTGATAAACTGTTAAGTGCTAAATTCAGATGAAAGAATTCATTATTTGACCAATACCTCCATACTAAATAGGTGGAACCTGTTTCGTGTGAAACCACTCTGGATGATCCACAAGCCATCAGATGCTCCTTATTACTGAAAAATCTGTCTGTTGATCCTTTAAGACCCCCTATGCACAATTTGTCAAACTTAAGTTTGTTAAAGACTTGACCATGTTATGCTGTTTGCCATGTTCATCAAACATCAATGATCAAAAGAAATCTATTGATGGCGGTTAGACAAGGCGGTGGACATGGTCTTCCTCCATGTGCAGCAATGAATGTTTAAGTTCTCACTGTATAAAACTATGAAAACTATTATTTAGGATAAAAATGAAGCAACTTTTAACAGTTCCAATGTGACAGGTTGTGCAGTAAAAGGTTAGGAAAATAAATACTACAACCACAACATAAAAATGGGGTGCTATCAAATTAAAAGAATCAGTTCTCCAATTCTTCCACGAACAATGTATAATGTTCCCAAATTGTGATATTTTAATTAGCTGTCATTAGAAGAGAATAAATTTTCATGTACTCCCTTTTTAATGTGGGGTCTCAAACTCTAGTTTTGTCCATTTGGAGAAAGTTAATGTAATAAAGTTCTGGGTGTAATGTTACATTTATTATCAGATTTTCATGGGTACTTCTCTAAATTTCAACTGAGCCTGGACATGTCTAAATATTTTTTCCTTATTGTATTAAACATTGCAAGAAATGTTTTGTCTGCACTGATAGCCATCCCATTACTCATGTCGAAATACTTGAGTGTCCATTACAAAAATGAGGTTAAACTGACACTTTGTTGTGGAGATATGGCAGGGGCACACTGGTTTTTAATTGTTCTTGTAGCCATTGAAATCAAAACAGTATTGGAACAAAACTGTGAAATTCATGAGATTGGTTTACAGAGTTATTGTTAGTAGCGCAAAAGTTTTGGAGAGTAAGTTTAGTAACAAGTGGTTTGAATGCCTTGCCTGCTATTTGACATAAAATGCTGTGATATGAATAGTATGTCAATGTGAAATGGAGTATGAGAGTTGAAATTGTTACTAACAGTATTGTGATTGCTACATTGCAGTGGTCATGTCACCCTTACCAGTAAATAGATTTTTGGCGTGTTGTTGTTAGGTTGCTGTATGGTACAAATATTGCAGTTGATTGCTGACAAGCTAGATGCTTTAAATTTTAAAATTCACTGACCTGGATGGCAATGCAATATTAACTCTTTTTGCCTGTCTTGATCCATCTAGCTCCCTCAGCAGAGGGGTGAAAAGTGCTAGTAACACTAGACATCTCTGCTGTCCTGCAGGCCGGCATGGGTTGTGGGTTGCATCGAAATGTGTTCATGGTAGTAAGTGTGGAACTCTAGGATGATTCCTGTATATCACTACTGCATCTGATAGTGTAGTATCACCTCTGAAATGCTGGCCTGACAAGGCCACACCCATCTTGCCTGCCTATTAGTGCTGACAGTTGCACTATAAAGCCAACTGTGCTGCAGCTGTGCCTTCAGTTTGGTATTTGCTACACTTCCGTATTCTCGTTACACACTGGTTTGGTGTGATTCACTATGCCTTAGGTGTTCACTCTTGAATTCCTTGTTTGAACTTCTTTCTGACATGCTGTCCGTGTCAGTTTCCCCCCTGTTCGCACTGGGTTAACTGCTTTCAGTAGCACCTGGCTTGTCAACCAGTCTCAGCTGGTTCTTTGCCTTGTTCCCAATCCTTGTCAGATTCTGGTTACAATAGTTTGCAGCAATAAAAATCTTATCAAAAGCTTACAAAATTTACTTCATTTTTTAGGAAAAAGAATTAAATGGGCAGATATTTTACTGAATGTTATTTTATCCATGTTTGATGTTCTGAACTCGACAGCCATTAATGATAGTTGGTGAATGACTCAAGTCAGATACTTTTAAATGTTTTATTTTAGAGCCATAACTAGTTTCAGGCGTCCTAGCTATTCCTGATCCCCTGTAGATATTTATGAAAATTTGTTACTGAATTTTTAATTGCTGTGAAAATAATACTGAGATTTAAAATGTAAGAACAAGGGGCACATGACGTCTGTAGCTGATGTATGAGTAGTTTACTTTTTTATTGCAAGTGGTCTGTTTTTCATTTTGAATCTTAAAAGTATTTTTATAGCTATTAAAAATTTAGTCACGGATTTGGAAGACTATTATAGGTGTTTAGGATTCTGTATGGGGTTAGGAGAAATTTTATGCCGTTGATTTAAAAATGTTGCTACAGATTTTTTATTTATATAAATTATTAGATCTACTGTGGTAGCCCTAACATTGACTATAGATGTGCATGGGTAACTGAACAGTTGTTTAAATGTTAGTCTTTGATTTAGGTCTGAGGCAGACTGGCAGTGCTTTTTTTAAGATGACTAATGTGATTTTACTTAATGAAAAGAATACCTTCACGAATGAACAGGTATTACATTATTACTAGCATTTTACTGTTACACACTGATCTGTAAACAAGAGGACAGATATGCAATCATCACAGCACATCGTCAAGCATATGTAAGAGCTTCACATTCCAGTACATGTGAGTGAGGAAAGGTATCAAGATGGGAATAGGGAGAAGTGACCTGTTAGATGCCCTAAAGTGTTTTAACACAATGGTGCAAGTGTAGATGGCTCATCTGAAAAGCCCATAGCTAATAGAAAGGGTCTCTGAAAGAAAGTGCCAACCCCCTCCCCAAAGAATATTTTGTGCCATATGTTTGGTTAATTTCAAAGATAAAAATTTATAGTGTACAGTGCTTTGTAGTGAAAATCATGAATGTGTTAGGTCTCAGTATTTGGTGCATTGGGAAACATGACTAAGCCTGAAAGTTTCCTGGCAGATTAAAACTGTGTGCCGGACTGAGACTTGAACTCGGGACCTTTGCCTTTCGTGGGCAAGTGTTCTACCAACTGAGCTACCCAAGCATGACTCTCACCCCGTCCTCACAGCTTTACTTCCGCCAGTACCTCGTCTGCTACCTTCCAAACTTTACAGAAGCTCTCCTGTGAACCTTGCAGAACTAGCACTCCTGAAAAAAGGATATTATGGAGACATGGCTTAACCACAGGCTGGGGGATGTTTCCAGAGTGAGATTTTTCACTGCAGCGGATTGTGTGCTGATATGAAACTCCCTGGCTCATTAAAACTGTGTTAGACCAAGACTCGAACTTGGGACCTTTGCCTTTTGCGGAGAAGTGGTAGAAATCAGGGAAATTACAGAAAACAGGATGACTGGTATCTGAACTGCCATTTCCCAAATCCACCATTTTTGTCAATCACATTTTCCAGTAGGATAGTGATTATGGAATAACTCAGTTACACTGTGAGATCAAAAGTATCCAGACACCTCCAAAAACATACATTTTTCATCTTAAGTGCATTGTGCCTCACCTACTGCCAGGTACTCCATATCAGTGACCTCAGTAGTCATTAGACATTGTGAGAGCAGAATGTAGCACTCCAGGGTACTCATGGACTTAGAACGTGGTCAGGTGATGCAGTGTCACTTGTCTCATAAATCTGTATGTGAGATTTCCACACTCCTAAACATCCCTAGGTCTGCTGTTCCCAATGTGATAGTGAAGTGAAAACGTGAAGGGACACTTTCAGCACAAAAATGTACAGGCCGACCTCGTCTGACTGAGAGTGCAGACAGTTGAAGAGGGTCATAATATATCATAGGCAGACATCTATCTAGACCATCCAAACTGCATCAGGATCCACTGCAAGTACTATGACAGTTTTGTGGGAGGTGAGAAAACTTGGATTTCTTGGTCAAGTGGCTGCTCATAAGCCACACATCATGCCAGTAAATGCCAAACACCTCACTTGGTGTAAGGAGCATAAACATTGGACAGTGGACAAATTTGTGGAGTGACAAATCATGGTACATGATGTGGCAATCTGATGGCAGTGTGTGGGTATGGCAAATACTTGCTGAACATCTGCCAGTGTATGTAGTGCCAACAGTAAAATTCGGTGGCGGCGGTGTTATGGTGTGGTCGTTTTTCATGGAGGGGGCTTGCACCCCTCATTTGGTGTGGCACTATCACAGCACAGGCCTACAACGATGTTTCAAGTACCTTCTTCCTTTCCACTGTTGAAGAGCAATTCAGGGATGGTGATTCGATCTTTCAACACGATTGAACACCTGTTCGCCTGTGGTGAAGTTGCATGGCATGGACTCACATGCTCAGTCGTGACATAAGTCCTATAGAAAACCTTTGCGGTGTTTTGGAACCCCGAACTTCGTGTCAGGTCTCACCGACTTACATAGATACCTCTCCTCAGTGCAGCACTCCGTGAAGAATGGACTGCAATTCCCCAAGAAATCTTCCAACACCTGATTGAGCATATGCCGGTGAGAGTGAATGCTGTCATCAAGGCTAAGTGTGGGCCAACACCATACTGAATTTCAGCATTACGATGAATGGTGCCACGAACTTGTAAATTATTTTCAGCCAGCTGCCTGGATACTTTTGGTCACATAGTGTATGTATTCAGTGGAGAAGTACCTCTCTGTATTTAAACTGAGGGGATAATAGTAGTGAAAATGTTACTATCCATCTTTCAGGTACTTTTAAGAGGTCCATTATGATCTAATAACAGTACCAGAGATTGTTATAAATGCCTCAGTATTATTCACTGGTAGAAAGGTGGTTGTCAAATGAAGAGTAGAAAACTAGTACAGGTGAAAATTCTATTATAGAAGACACTTTGTAATTACGGAAGTAAAACTGCCATTGAAGAACAAGAGCTCAGTTTGTAAGTTTGTTTAATTATTCACAACTACCACCATCAGTGAGGACATTAAGTGCTGACAGAATGGTAAAAAACAAATAGGGAATGCTATGGCTTTCCTCTAGGAGTTGCAATGTTGTACACACTTAAAAAGTTGAAGGAAGATTCGCCAGAAAAGTGTAGGTGAAGCATCAGCAATAATAGCATGTGGGGAGTGTACTCTGTAACATTTTGATTGCTGTGTACATCCGTAAATGGGAGCTGAACCTTAAAAACCGTCTGATGGAAATGGTGAAGAAACTAACAGTGCCTACATGTGTAGACCCATCAGTCTGTTACTGCTAGGTTTTGAGGCTAATCAAAACAGTGTAAAAAAATTTGTTTCAGAATAAAATGTCATGTCCAACATTTCTTGTAGTTCGTGGAATTTAACACCAGCTTCGGCCTCATTACCAAGCAGAGATGTTTGCTCCAACTCTGTCAAGTGTGTGTCCAATAGTGAATAACTTCTGCAAGTACTTGCTGAGGTGTTTACATTAGAGCAAAAACTTGGCACATTTTCTCTGCAAGTCTCCAACACACATTAATTTCAGGAAGTTGTAGTTACACGTGGAACTGTCCACAGTTCATGAGGTAGCCACTTGGAAGTTTATATTGCTGGGCTTAGAAACCAAAGCAGCTGCAACTATTGTTATTGAAGCACAAAAAACATTTTAAGGAAAAAGTGTTTAAGTGAAGCAATGGAAACAGTTGTATGATTGTTTTCAGAAATGCTGAATGCACTAAAAATCAGGGGACTCCACTCTGAATAAACCCTCCCAGAATGTTTTATGCATGTTTGAAGACCTTTTGTCTGTTGTACAATCAGGTGTTTGAGAACAGGATACAAAAATGTGGCAGGTTTATCACCAAAAGAGTGCATTTTAATTACCATTCAGATTTTAGCAACAGGTAAGCAAATAAAACACTTAAATATCAAACAAAATACTTATTTTTAGTAATGTGTGTAATGAAATGAAATGATCGTATGGCATTGTTGGCTGGGAGGCCCCATACGGGGATGTTCGGCCGCCATATTGAAAGCCCTTTTTAGTTGACACCACTTCGGCGACTTGAGAGTCGATGATGAACACACAACACCCAGTCATCACAAGGCAGAGAAAATCCGTGACCCCGCCGGGAATCGAACCCGGGACCTCGTGCGCGGGAAGCGAGATTGCTACTGCAAGACCATGAGCTGTGGACAATGTGTGTAATTATTTGGTTTGTCTGATTGTTTCCACTTGCTCACATCCTTTTATAGTTTGTTTTAAAAACATTCTGGGTTGCAAAGTTATTTAATTTCAATAACGTGTTTGTCCCTGTTGGGACATCATCAGGTTGTGTTAAAGTAACTGGATATAAAACCCATCCATTGTAGTCATACAGAATTAGAGATGGACCTTAAGCACAGAATTTTATAGTTCTCGTGTGCTCAATTTCCCACATTGCTCTTGACGGCTGAGAGGCTCCATTTGAATGTTTGAAAAGAATATATGAAGGTTACTATTCTGATGTTTCATAAGTGCACTCAAATAATCCACTTAAGCAAGACATTTTACTAAACAATTATCTTGTGAGTCATCCACTTTGGCAGTATCAGAAAATTTTTATTCCATGCAATGGCATATACAGTGTCAAAATGAAATTTATATAAATCAGAAATCCACATATTACTGCAAGTGTTTAAATTCATTCTCTGCAGAAACTCCCAAAATTGCTTATTGCATTATAAGTTTTAATTTTTTACTTGATACTTGTGATTCAAGCTCAACATGCCATGTAGTCTCCAAACACATGATATCAATCAGCAAGCTTCTGCAACATTTCTATTGCATTCCAAACATCAGAATTTACCCTGCTGACTTTATTCCATTTGAAAGGCATTCTTGTGGTTTCTATTTGTGTAAAATTTTCCTCCAAAACAGTATTTCTGTCACATTCACTTTCCCCATTTTTGTCTGATAACTGGAATGTATGTAGGAAATTTCAGATAGTGATTTTCTATTTTAAGGTACCTTCAACAGAAGAATGGTTTTTGCAAATGGCTCAACTATTCCAAACTATTGGTCCTATGGCTGGAAAATCTGTAGTGACACAGGTTCCCATGAAAGAAGGCAGTGTTTACTGTGACCACAAAGGCACCCATAGTATTGTGCTATTAGCACTGATGGGAACTGAATATAGAGTTACACTTTGATTTACGCGTAAGTGTAGAATGTCGGATGGTGTTTTTAATAACTGAAAACCATGAAGATTACTTGAGCATAATACTTCGAATTTACCAGTTCTGCAAACCTTACCAGCTAGAACTTAAAGGACACTGTAATTGTTACTAATGGTGCATTTGCTTAAAAAACATGTTATGGGGCCCCTACTTGTTAAGGAGTCAACAAATGGAGGTGTTTAACGTACTGACTGCCATTTGGCCAGTGGCAGCAAAAGCAGAGCCGCACACATGACAGTGTGCCTAGCAGTGAAATGTTCATCACTATGCACATGACAGTCAACACATTGTTGGCTCTGTTGCCAGGTGGGCTAGCTGTGCTCTGCAAAACCTGCACCATGCATCATTAATAGCAGGAGCAGGCAGGATGATGTCACCACACTGGGGCAAGGTCCATGTTGTGAGCTACATGACAAGATGCTGGGTAACAGTGCAACAAATGCAGCTTGGTACCATATAAAAAGCTGTGAATTTTGAGGCATATTTATTCGAAGTCCAGCAGCAATACCATGCTACACAAGACTGCTGGGCACTGCCAGCTGCAGCCATGGGTTCGAGACAGTCAGGCCAGCCACTCCTGAGTCTCTTTGTGGGACTTGGTGCCACAGTGCTGCTGACGTGCTTTCCATGCCTTCACACTACCAGACTCCTGCCGGGGGCAGTGGGTCACCCTGTGCAAAGCGTCTCCATTCACTTAGGTGGATGTGAGCCAAGTCTGAGTCACTTCCATAGCAGAACAGTCACAGGAGGAGGAGAGTGCAGCTAATATTAGGGGCTTGGCCCACGGTCAGACTGCTGGCTGTTTTTTGCCCTGAAATCAACGCAGAATGTCTACGTGTTTACCTCTTTGCTGGGTCGGAAGCCAGCTGCCTGCTAGCTATCGCTGGCCAGTGTGTGGCCTGTCTGCCTTGCATTGCTAATGACACAATGTGTGTTTGAAGTTCGATAAAATATTTGTCTCAACCACTATTGTCACTGGACCCCATGTGCCCATCACTCCACCACTCACCCTACAGGAATGCTGTCTTCACACAACCCCGGTGCGGTGATTGGAGATGTGATGTCCCCACCATTGGACAGTGAGGGTTGTACCATCCCCTGCAACGCAATGTCCAAACCCCAGCCTATGGTATCTTCATTGTGGGGCGAGAGACACTTTTATAATAATGGTGTGAGGCCAGAGGAATTGGGATGTCTCTCAGTTTAAAGAAAATTGTAGGGGTCAACAAGTAGAGCCTGTGAGATGTACACAGTGTAATTCTGCCCCTTGTGCCAAATTAGTGGCAGCTGTTTGCTTTGTGCGTCATCATTTGGGCCATAAGGCGAAACTATTCAGTGTGTCTAGGTGGCTCAGATTTAGCTATTCCAAAAGCTCAGTCACACACAGGTACAGTGAGATAGGAAGCAGAATAGTGCATGGTTTTCTGTGAGAAGTGTAATTTTTAAGAGGCATAATGAAGCCATACAAGGTTTTGTGAACAGGATGTGCAAACTTACTGTGCTTTTGTATGAGTTGATACAGAGTGATAAGGTAAGCAAGGTGTTGCAACAGGAAACCAAACAAAGGGCATAGGCTAACAGAATTCGAGAAGACTTATGTTGCAACATGGGTTAGAGATCGACAAAAGGTGTTTACTGCAAATATAACTGTGGGTGTACAGGGCACATGCAGAGACAGTACCACAGGCCATGAAACAATAGATGTGGTATGAACTATCAGCAGTTTTGTAGGAATAACAGTGGAAGTGGTATGAGCCAGCAACAGTATTATGAGAATAATGGAAGTGGCTGGTAATAAGCACCTATTAAACTCGAAAGGGAGCCCCAGAACTGCCAAAAGGCATTCAGTCAAAGCAAATGCAGTAAATATGAATGCATAGACTGAATGTTCCATAGTGGCTGTAGTAGATAGTAATAGCTCTTAAGGTATGCACTTAAAATAGAGCCTATGTTTAATGGATATTTTTTGTTGATTTGGTCCATACTACCTACTTTCAATATATGGAAAGCAAGGAGCGTGCAGTAGAAGAGACTGACTTCACAGTATCGAGGATGAACAAGTGGCCATAGTTCTTGAGATATGCATATTAGAGCTCATGTTTACTAGACATTTCTTCCTTGTTTTGGTGCAAGAAACCTGTCCTCGAATTTTTAAAACATCTTTATCGATAATTGTGAATTTTCCGTTGGAGGCAACAAAATTTAAGCAATGCATAGAAGTGGTGTCTCTTGTAAGCAAAGGGTACAGTGTGAGCCTAGGGTTAGACTTTCTGCATAAATATGTTGTTCAACAATGGAACTTAGTGGGAAGGCATTCTGGCTAGGGGAAGCTGTTGGCAATGTTTATCTGTCATGAGGAGTGTCTGTTGTTCAAGATAATCCAGTTAAACCATGTACAAATACACTAAGGTTAATCCACAGTGCTACCTGGCAGCAGGAAGTTGCTTTGGGTGAGCAGGAGCACCAGAAAACTAAGCATTTTGAGGAGAATTCAATCTGTGATGAACACTACAGTGGGAGGAATAAGTGGAACTACTTGTCTAAGTGTTATGAATAGTGGTGCTGTATGCAGTTTCCTTGTGAGGATAGCTCTGAGAGTATGTTTGCTGGGAAATCATAAGGGGAGTTTCAGATGATGTTCCAAAACAAGGGGTTAAAAATTACCGAACACAGATAAGAGGTGGGAAGCTAAGAGTTTAATGGAACCAGACCAGGTTTTGTTAAATTTGATGAGGTAAGTATAATTCATTTATAAAGGAAGAGTGTCATTTTAGTTTGTAAGTGTGGACTTCAGATTCATAAATTGTTTGTGCATAAGTAAAGCAAGAGGCCTAGCAGTGGAATATGGTTCATAATGTTTGCGGTAATGAGCAGCTAAGATTAAGAAATGCAAGGAGAGATTCAAAGGTAATGATAGCCATAGTAAGTGTATGAAGAATATTGTAGTATAAACATGAAGAAAAATGAATTATGGAAGATTGGAAGCATGGAGAGGGCCATGTAGGAGCAAGGGTGTGCCCACCACACAGGTACAATACACATTAAATGTGCTGAAGGATTTGCATGGGGAGCAGAGCAGTCATAAAATTTAATGTGGTAAACGTACTGTGTTTAAAATTGTCAGTCTAGTGTAATCTTGGGAGTATGCCACTTCTAAATTGATGGTGGAAGAAGTCATTGTGAAGAACCATTCCTAAGAAAGACAGAGAGGCTGGGTCTTCTCTGTGGATGGGGTCAATGTCACTGTAGTTTCACTGTCTTGTTCTACATGAAACACTAGGAATTTTTAAGTAATCTCCCTTGAAGTGTCGCATTAGCTACCATTGATCGGTAAGTGCTGTGTAGCAACACTCCACCACTCACCCTACTGAGTGCTGTTTGCATTCTACAGTAATAAGAGTAATATGAGGGTCATTCAGTAATTAGAGACAAATTGGTCTGGAGAAAAAAACGTTTATTTTTTCAAAATAATACTTTTTCTACTTTCCAACATAATCCCCTTGAACATTTATGCACTTATTCCATTGGGATACAAGCTTTTTTATTCCAGCTGCAAAGAACTCTTTAATCTTGATGTTTGAACCAATTTCCCACAAACTTTTTCATGTCCTCTTCCTGGAAGCTCTTCCCACATAATGCCTCCTTTAGTGCACCAAACAAATGGAAATCATTAGGTGCTAAATCAGTACTGTAAGGGGGATGAGGCAGTACTTCCCAGGCCATTTTGTCAATGGTTTCACAGGTTAGTTGAACAATGTGAGGATGTACGTTGTCTTGCTGGAGAATCACACCTCTCATCTGAGATCCACAATGTCTCTCTCTCATGGCTGGCTTTACCTTGTTTAAAAGCAAATCCAAGTAGTGTTGGTTGGTCATTGTACATTGCTCTTCAAGATAATCACAAAAAACTGGACCTTCAGCATCCCAAAACACCGTCAACATGGCTTTTCCTGCTGATCTTTGGGTTTTGAATTTTTCCTTCACAGGTGAGTTGGTGTGCTTCCACTCCATGCTTTGTCTTTTTGATTCTGGATCATAATAGTGAACCAAAGTTTCATCACAAGTTACAATTTTGTTGAGGAAGTGCTTACCTTCTCTTTCATAACGTTCCTTTAGCTCTGTGCGCACTCTCAACCTTGTTTCCTTACGTAGCTGCGTCAATTCCTTTGGGACCCATGTGGCACATGTTTTGCAGTACTTCAGCTTGTTACAGATAATGTTATGAACTGTACCAGTATTAACTTGAACCTTATCAACCATCATTTCCACAGTCACACAGTGGTTGGCATGAATAATGTCATCTATTCGACTTTCAAGTGAAGGAGTTGAAACTGCAACTGGTCGGCCAGAACGGTGTTGGTCACTGAGTTGTGACCATTTTTTAACTGCTCTACCCACTTGTAAAAATTTGCACCATTCATACAACCTTCTCCATAAACTTGAGACATTCTACAGTATATATTCACTGGTTTCTTGCCTTCAGCCAGTAAAACGCAAATTCCAGAATGTTGTTCAAGTAGTGTGGACGTTTAAAGTGAATTTGCCATATTGGAATGTATGTTTGAGGTTATAAACAAAACAATGTTGATACATCAACTGATCAGGGCTCATCCCAGTCATGCCAACTTAAAGCCATAAAAGTACCAAACTTGCCCTACTAACAGTTTTTTCCCCAGACCAATTTGTCTAATTATTGAATCACCCTCGTAAATACTATTTGTCAGACGTTAAATTTGTGTGTCTCACCAGATTATCCACTGTTTCTTTTGCTGTGTAGGGGCAAAACAAATTTTCCCATTTGCTATTCTACACACCTACTGTACTCTGTCCACCCCGCCATCTCAATTTCCTGCCCCTATTGCATGTGCAAATTACGAATTTCTTTCTGTATTTCAGTGTCCATGTGCTTTGTGTCCAAGATTACAGAGAAGCACTCCTTTTTTTAACAAGTGTTTTCTCTCACAATTCCATGTGTACTTATCACATTTTGACTCTGCCCTTTTTGTACCTGTACAAACACACAAAACTTATGCAAGTTCAAGACAAATTTACAGCAACTGTAAACTTCAACAAGTAACTGTACCAATTTGCACTAAAATGTATCCACTAACTTTCAGAAGTTACTTAAGCAAGTAGGCTTGCGTAATGTGTTACCGTGTCAATGAACTTGCAAAAGTAACGTCTACAAGTAACTTGTTGAGGTTTGCTAGTGGAAACACACCTGTATATCACTAAAGTTTGTTGCAACAATCTCAACAAATTGTCCCTCTGCTAAGATCTCAAATAAGTTTTCTGCTCTTTTGCTATTCTTTTCTTGATGATGGTTTTATGATAATATTAACGTGTTGACTGGCACGAGTCTGCCAACAGTCACAGTGGAGCCTGACACTGTGTGGCTGCTTGGCCCCAGTAGTACCACACAACTAACACCCTGGCCTGACCTTGTGGTGAAACATTCATTACTATGTGTGCAGCAATTTGTGTGGTAGAAGTTGGACAATGCGGGCCTGACTGGACCTAAATAAGCATGTTGCAACACAAGGGACTTTCACTGGGTAGTTGAGTACAGTTTTCCAGCCTTGACATAAAGGCTACATATGAGACTTTTCCAGGAGGCTCCTGTTGCCTATCAAATGCCAGTATGGTGAACGGTCTCAAAGGTCTTTTGCTTGGGTGATCATCGAGGACTATAAGCACTGCATCCGTAACCCCCCCCCCCCCCCCCTCCCCGAGACTGATCATTCTCAGTAATGTAGAAACAGGGAGGACCTGCATGCTTTCCATGATATGTTGCCAATATACATTAAGATACCTTAAAATAAGTAATTTTCCTGCATGAAGATTTATTTGAAATACATTTATTCATTTGCAATTAGCTATTTCACCCCCCTTGGGCATTATCAACCAGTGACACATACAAATGATTTATGATAGTCTTCCATTTATCAGCCTGTTATGAGGCACACAGAAGTGTCGAATGATCGTGTAATGGCACCTCATACTAATTTGATTTAAGATTTGACCACATCATCTGTATTTGTATTTCATTATGTACACTTCACTGTATGTGCTGTTTGTGCTGATTCATAGACAAAACCCACGTATTTTCTCATTCTGGATATACAGTGTTAAGCCTTTGGCAGGAATATGGAACATTCTCTGCATTTTCATCTTTCCACACTGCTGTGTGGGTCATGGTATACTAACAGAAGCATACCACATAATTATTGAGAGATTTTTCTTGATAGTAAAGGATTAGTTTTAAGTCAAAATCTTCATCCAGGAAAATTAATCCTTTCAAGAAATTTCATGTGGTTGCGGGGCCCAAGTATAAAAAGACTACTTGTTAAAACAGCTAGTGACTGAGAGCTCTTGTTTTGAGAGCCGTATTACTCCATATTAAAAAAAAAGGTGGCCCAGGGACTTTTCTGATTACTTAAAATTAAGTATGGTGCCCCAAACTGACATTCAAGGTTATTAAAAATTTGATGTACATAATTTACACATTTATGAGTAAGATACCATGGTCCCAGTCTTTTTCAGTGTTGCAGTTGTTCATAGACTAGAAGATGAGGAAAATATGGAGAAATTGTTGACAGAGATCACTGTAAAAGGGTCCTCCTCATTACAAGCAACCTCAAAAAAGTAACACTGGAAACACTTTCCTTAAGTCACTATTCTCTTAGACTAAGTGATATTACGAGAGACTTCCAACTTTGTATCTAAAACTTGTCCCATTTAAGAAAGGGTTATTGTATCTGCATACTACTACTATGTCAGAAAATGTTGCTATAGGATTGGCTTACAAAGGGAAGTCTTTTGTACAGTTGCTGTCAGTAGGGTAAGGTTATTCAGAATAGAGAGATACCTGTAGAACTCTCACTGGAAACAACCCAGATTATTTTTTTTGTATCTATAATATTCACTCAATGCTTGTTAACTCAATTCAAGAATCTGCCCACACATCTGCGTCCGTGTGGTTCTAGGCGCTACAGTCTGGAACCGCGTGACTGCTACGGTTGCAGGTTCGAATCCTGCCTCGGACATGGATGTGTGTGATGTCCTTAGGTTTAAGTAGTTCTAGGGGACTGATGACCACAGATGTTGAGTCCCATAGGGGTCAGAGCCATTTTGAACCTACACAACTGCAATAACTATATAAAGGTGTGGTATTCTTTTCAGGTTTATATTTGAAAACAAACAGTATGGACTCTATGATAAGCATAGAAATATTTATGTACATAATCTGACTAAATATAATTAATGAAATGTATAGCTTTCCCAAAATTCCATTTTTATTTAACACTGAAACCAGATTTAATTTACAAGCAAAAATGCAGCCAATACTTGCATATTACAACATAACCATATTAAAAATCAGAAAACTGAATAGTGAGGTTAATTATCATAGAATATGTGGAAACAAAAAAATCTTTGAGTGCAGATTTGCTTTATTCCGTTCAATACTTGGTTTCTATCATTATAATCATTAATAGCTGGATCTAAAAAAAAGAATGTGCAAATTTATGATATTTTGGTATTATGTAGAGGCAATGATTGCAGTTTTAATTTTTTAATTTCAATCTAGGTTCATTATTACAAGGTTAAATACTATCTTTTAACAGCATTATGGGCACTTTGTAGTTAATATTAGAGTAATGTAAAACAATGAAGGAATCAGTCAAAATAAACAGACCAGAAAACTTTAACTCAAGAAAATGATCTCTGTCAAGCAATTGTCAAGCCCACTGTAGTGACCCAGTAAGCTCTGCCATTCTCCTCCTCTCCTTTCTAATTTGGTAGAGGACATTCTAAGAATGGAAAAGGTAAGAATGAAACCTCATTTTTAAAAAAACCACATACTCGATTTGAACATAACTGAGGCTCTTCTCCAAAAGAGGAATAGTTAAAAAAAATGTTGGTGTTGCTTTTCTACAGCAATGCAGCCTCTACTAAATTAACTGTAATACAGAACAGCTATTTACCTCAATTATATGCGCCACTTTACACCTGTTCCTTTCACAACAAAGTAGTTGTCCAACGCACATATGAAGTTTTGTACATGTAATCCTGAGTTTTTGTTGGGATCTAGTAAGCTGTCTTAAAGGCTAGTGATTTTTCAATTACTCATGAAGTCCTGGTGGGAAGCAGTAGTTTGCAGAGGAATGGTTACAGTACACGATCAAAAAACTTGTTTTTTTGCAAGACTTACTCGTGCAATACGGTATCAAAGGTCCACAGATGGACCTCTTAATAGCTTTTGCATTGTGAACTATGGCAGGGAGGGGGAGGCGCCGTGCCAACAAACATGGAGCCTGTCGATGGAGAGGTGCGGAAGGAAATTCAACCATCACTTTCTTTTATAGTAAATCATGAGTCACAATGTTAAATTTAAGACTGAAAAAGAGAGAAATGGTAGATATTAATAAGACTGTAAATACTACATGTAAATAATTTTCTGAACCATGCAAAGGATAAAAATAGTACTGTATCAAGGAGACTGAAAACTAACTAAATGCAGCATCCCTTGATGGAGGAAGCCATGTAAAAAGCGACACTATGGACGTCACTAATTAGAGAGATGCAGATGAAAGGTTAACCCTGGTGGTGGTGGTGGTGTGGTACAAGTCAAGCAAGCAACATGGTGCAGTGGTGGACACTTCAGCATTGCATCTGACAATGTGGTCCAGTCCATCTTCAGCTACCATCGTTGACAAGACTTCAGTTTCCAGGTTGGGAGACTCTGGCTAGAAACATGACATAAATCAGTTCACAGAATGCTGGCTGTATTTGGGAGGAGTCCTAAATGTAAAGCTGTCAGCATAACTACCATACTGGGGGACAGACAGTAACTGCATAGGCTTGCTGTGTCACCATGTAATAGCGGCCATAACTGATGTAACACAAGTTCAGTTTTTATTATTATTATTATTATTATTATTATTATTATTATTATTTCCTTCACTTTCTCAGACGTTAAGTCCGGTTAAAAATGGAGTGACGCGGACCTTGATCAAGCGTCACTTCCTTTTAACTGTACGGTATGTGTTACATTGCATTTAGGAACTTTTGGGTAATTGAACATGTATCAATAATTAAGTGTGTGTGTGTGTGTGTGTGTGTGTGTGTGTGTGTGTGTGTGTGTGTAGCTGTATTGCATTGATGTACTAGTGGATATTGTGTGGTATGACTCCTGTAGTTGATAGTATAATTGGTATGATGTCAACTTTATCCTGATGCCACATGTCTTTGACTTCCTCAGCCAGTTGGATGTATTTTTCAATTTTTTCTCCTGTTTTCTTTTGTATATTTGTTGTATTGGGCATGGATATTTCGATTAGTTGTGTTAATTTATTCTTTTTATTGGTGAGTATGATGTCAGGTTTGTTATGTGGCGTTGTTTTATCTGTTATAATGGTTCTGTTCCAGTATAATTTGTATTCATCATTCTCCAGTACATTTTGTGGTGTATACTTGTATGTAGGAACATGTTGTTTTAAAAGTTTATGTTGTAAGGCAAGCTGTTGATGTATTATTTTTGCGACATTGTCATGTCTTCTGGGGTATTCTGTATTTGCTAGTATTGTACATCCACTTGTGATGTGATCTACTGTTTCTATTTGTTGTTTGCAAAGTCTGCATTTATCTGTTGTGGTATTGGGATCTTTAATAATATGCTTGCTGTAATATCTGATGTTTATTGTTTGATCCTGTATCGCAGTCATGAATCCTTCCATCTCAATGTTATATATTGCCTTTTCTTAGCCATGTGTTGGATGCGTCTTGATTGATGTGTGGCTGTGTTAGATGATAAGGGTGCTTGCCATGAAGTGTTTTCTTTTTCCAATTTACTTTCTTCGTATCTGTGATGTTATGTGATCTAAAGGGTTGTAGAAGTGGTTATGAAATTGCAGTGGTGTAGCCGACGTATTTATATGAGTGATTGCCTTGTGTATTTTGCTAGTTTCTGCTCGTTCTAGAATGAATTTTCTTAAATTGTCTACGTGTCCATAATGTAGGTTTTTTTATGTCGATAAATCCCCTTCCTCCTTCCTTTCTGCTTAATGTGAATCTTTCTGTTGCTGAATGTATGTGATGTATTCCATATTTGTGGCATTTTGATCGTGTAAGTGTATTGAGTGCTTCTAGGTCTGTGTTACTCCATTTCACTACTCCAAATGAGTAGGTCAATATTGGTATGGCATAAGTATTTATAGCTTTTGTCTTGTTTCTTGCTGTCAATTCTGTTTTCAGTATTTTTGTTAGTCTTTGTCTATATTTTTCTTTTAGTTCTTCTTTAATATTTGTATTATCTATTCCTATTTTTTGTCTGTATCCTAGATATTTATAGGCATCCGTTTTTTCCATCGCTTTTATGCAGTCGCTGTGGTTATCCAATATGTAATCTTCTTGTTTAGTGTGTTTTCCCTTGACTATGCTATTTTTCTTACATTTGTCTATTCCAAAAGCCATACTTATATCATTGCTGAATCCTTCTGTTATCTTTAGTAATTGGTTGAGTTGTTTATTTGTTGCTGCCAGTAGTTTTAGATCATCCATGTATAGCAAATGTGTGATTTTGTGTGGGTATGTTCCAGTAATATTGTATCCATAATTTGTATTATTTAGCATGTTGGATAGTGGGTTCAGAGCAAGGCAGAACCAGAAAGGACTTAATGAGTCTCCTTGGTATATTCCACGCTTAATCTGTATTGGCTGTGATGTGATATTATTTGAATTTGTTTGGATATTAAGTGTGGTTTTCCAATTTTTCATTACTATGTTTAGGAACTGTATCAATTTAGGATCTACTTTGTATATTTCAAATATTTGTAGTAACCATGAGTGGGGTACATTATCAAAAGCTTTTTGGTAATCAATGTATGCGTAGTGTAGCGACCTTTGTTTAGTTTTAGCTTGATATGTCACCTCTGCATCTATTATCAGTTGCTCTTTACATCCTTGTGCTCCTTTGCAACAGCCTTTTTGTTCTTCATTTATAACTTTGTTCTGTGTTGTATGTGTCATTAATTTCTGTTTAATGACTGAAGTTAATATTTTGTATATTGTTGGTAGGCATGTTATGGGGCGATATTTAGCTGGGTTCGCTGTGTCTACTTGATCTTTAGGTTTCAGATATGTTATTCCGTGTGTAAGTGTATCAGGGAATGTGTATGGGTCTGCAATGTAACTGTTGTTATTATTATTATTATTATTATTATTATTTCCGAATTACTGGAATACGGTGCTCAGAATTGGTTTCTTGAACTACTGACATTTCTTTCACCAAAGTCTTAAACATCCCAGACTCTAAACATCCCAGACTCTAAACATCCCAGACTCTAAACATCCCAGACTCTAAACATCCCAGACTCTAAACATCCCAGACTCTAAACATCCCAGACTCTAAACATCCCAGACTCTAAACATCCCAGACTCTAAACATCCCAGACTCTAAACATCCCAGACTCTAAACATCCCAGACTCTAAACATCTCCATATTTTTTGTTAGACTCTTACAAGGGGTGCAAGATAAGAGCAGGTGGGGCACAGTCCAATATCACTGCCGTGAAAGCTGCGTTCTGAAGATCCTTAGTAAGTGGACAGTATTGTATCTGTTCAATTAAATAGTTATGTATTTGGTGTGGCTTGTTGCTGCTTCCACCATTACTCTCAGTAGTACTTTACCAGCAGTTCATGTAATGGTACATTCAGTAAAAGGTGAGGTTAATTTTAGTAAAGTGTGGGCTTGACCAGTTCTAAGTCATGAATAGAGTGATGGAACCTCAGATTAACTAACGGTAAATAAAGAAAATAACCTGTTGCAACAGGAGCAGGAAATGGTCCATGGAAGTGCCTAATTGTGCCCTGAAGGCAATTGGCCTGAATGTCAAAAAAATTTCTGAGTGGTGTGGAGATCACAAAATGGGAAAAAGTCAGCCGGCAGCCCTTGAAGATGCAGAAGGCAAGTAATGGGACATTGACATGATGTTTTATAAGGGTGTTTGCTGTATCATGTTGTGAGTGACTGTCAGTGATAAACAAATTTTTTTCTGCCAGTACATTAAGCTATGGAAGAGTTTTAAAGTGCCTTCACATGGGTAGGTGTATAATTCAATTCAGTTTTCTCAGTGGGTGTTGCTTAGTCAGTGTGGACATGTTTCTTAGGAAGAGACCTCATGAAACAGCGTGTAGCCATTATCTAGTTGGAGATGGTAGTTAATAAAAGTGGTGATATAGGCAAGGTTTAATTGAAGCTAATAAAATAAAAGTGTTTACGTGACAACTTAAAATGTGATGTATTTGTGTCACTTGTTGCATATTGTCTTTAGCCTGGTATCCTGTTTCCTCTTTGTGGAGATTATCGGATAAGTTCCTAGGTAGCAGCAGAAGGCAATGTATGAACTGTTACCAAAAAGCCTGTAGTAGTAGAAAAATGCAACACACTTAATCTTAGCAAGGTAGCTGTAACTGTAGACACATAATTGAGACGGGTACTGCTAAATTGCAAAATAAATGGTAAATTGGTGTAACAGTATTAAAACAAAAAATCCAGGTGAAGTCTCGTTCAACAACAAGGTCGTTACAGATGGAGTACAAGCTTGGATTAGGGAAGGATAGAGGAGGAATGCAGCCGTGCCCTTTCGAAGGAACCATCCTGCCCTTTGCCGTAAGTGATTTAGGGAAATTATGGAAAACCTAAATCAGGATGGCCAGAGGTGGGTTTGAACTGTCTTCCTCCCAAATGCAAGTCTAGTGTGCTAACCACTGCGCTAACCTGCTCAGTACCAATATGAAATTACAGATGCAGCCCTCAGAAAAACATCCTAGGTGCATGCTAGTTCAGCTCTTCCCAAACAACTTGTATAAGGGGATTTCAAAAAGTAAGTTACACATTATTATGGCAAACCAAGTAACTTCTTGTTAAGGCTGCACTACACTTAACACTCCTTTACATGCATCACCCTATAGCACACTGGGACATGCCTCGATCTGTAAAATACACATTTAATTAACTGAAAAAAGTAATGTTTTGAATTTCCCAGGTGAAAAAGTACACATACAACATAAAATTAAGATAAACTAGTCCATAGAAATTCAATCAAAAGAGTTAAACTTGACTGTGACTAGTAAAATGAAACAAACAAAAAAATGTCCCCAACAACTCCTACTTTTTTTTATAAAATGGCATTCTGAACGAATTTCATCATTGATTTTACAACCACTGACACAAAAATAGTCGCAGTGTTGTAGGAATAAATATTGGCTGCATCCTTTGCATGTACATTTGGCGAGTCTTGTCGTTTTATTTTTATCTCCCCAGCAGGGCGCTTTCGTTTATGGGCTTCAGTATCGCTTATTGCGGAGTTGCTTGAGGTTTGTGGTATTTGATCTCGAGGAAGAAGTTCTCGAAGACGTTAGACCATAGTGCATATCAAGTGTGGGAGTCGTAATCGCCTACTCCAGTGATCCTTTATGAGCTCTTACCACAGTTCACGAAGGAAAACTCGGTAAGGTGGCACATTTTGTCTGTTCCCCAGGCAAATGACGTGGCTGTTGATTCCAGCTACGTTTAGAATTGTGGAAAACTCTACTGTTGGGTACCTTTTCATGCCGCTTTGGACACTGCAAGTAGAACACATTTTGTCAACCATGTCTGCACCAAGTTTATGTTTATTATAATACATAATCATTTCTGATTTTCTTTTCACCCCACTTCCTTCGTCAATTGCTCTGTCCAAATTCATACTGGAGAACAAGAGCACATTCTTTTGATTCTTTTTGTTGTGTGGCACATACAAAACCATAGTGCCTTCTTTGTTGAAAGCAAAAACATGGGAAATGGCCTCTCTATTCCTCAAATGTTTCATTTCTTTTGGAATTTGTTCTTTTTCAAAGTCCCCATGTAGGACAGGCCGTATTTTGTTGACAGGGTGTGAAGGAGAGGAGCACCACTGAACCAGTTGTCAGGTATTACATTATGACCTGATTTACTAAAAGGGGCAACCAGGCATTGAATGGCATCCACAGATGTATTACTAACCTGGAAAAGGCCATCAGATTGCTTGTATGCATAAATTTCCATGTTGCATGTGTAACACACTTGAATCGATGGCAGCAGATGTTGTAACTCCATATTTAGCTGGCTTAGATGATACACTATATTTTAAGAACTATAAGACGCTATGGGCTATAAGATGTACCTTAATTTCTAAGCATTTTTTAAATAACATTTTTACCCTTTTTATTTTTAGATTGCAAAGCCAGACTAAAAAGATTCTTAGTTTATAAAACCAAACTTACCTTTAAAAATCCCTGAAAATTGACATCTGAACTGTCGTCTTCTTCTTCCTCCTGTTCGTCATCTTTGTTCTCTTCATGTATAAGATGGTCTTCACTGCAATCGACAGCGTTACTTTCCCACACTTCTTGAAAAATTTAACAATAATATCTTCTCTCACTCTAGATCATGACTGTTTTATCCACTGACACACTTGTTAGGTTGTAGGTCATTTTATAGCTCCCTTTGGCATGAATTCATGCAGGATTTCATCCATCATCCAATTTTTCCTTTCCCCTGTCATATACACTTTAAATGGTTTATTTATCGAGACATCAAGAGGCTGCAATTGTGAAGTAAGTCATCCTGGAATAACAGCAAGTTCTGTACTTCCTTGTCTCAGTTTCTCTTTCACAAAATTTTTCATATGACTACGAAACTGATCTAGGACAAGAAGAGAACTCTTCTTCAATAAAGCACATTCCCTTCTCTCCCACAGTCTGTTAATCCATAATTTCACACCAGCCTTGTCCAGCCAACCCTTTTCATGTACATGAACAACAACATCTGACAGTATTTTGGAAGGTTTTGGCATTGTTTTGCACTTGAAAATGATCATTGGATTAAGTTTAGTACTGTCAGCACAGCATGAAAGGGCAACAGTGCAGTGCATTTTTTCATGTACACTTTGTTTTAGCAACTTTCATGGAGTTCTGTTTCTCGGCACATCAATTGCCAGAGGTGGTTTCATCCATATTCGCTATTTGGCTTAGTTCTACACTGGTTTTCTTTTGATGTTGAATAATAAATCAATGGAAAGGTATTTTCTCTTCATACTCTTGTGGCATTTTCTGAGATGAGCATATAATGGAGTATTCAACTGCCATTACTACACAACACTATTTTTCAGTATACTAAGTCTGTAAACAACTATCAGAATGTTCTACCATTGTTTAATTTCTCAATAATAGAAATCTGCTCCTTGGTGATGGATCTATTTGAGAATTGGATCATCATTACCACAGTGTGGTGCACCTGTTATATGTACCACAGCAGAAGTATGCTGCAGAAAATCTGGAACACGTATTCGTTTCTGACATTGCGCCACTCGTGCTGAGCAATGGTCTTAGCACAGAATGATGTGTAACTTACTTTTCAAAATCTCAATGTATCATAACATGCACAAACAAAAATCACTGTTAAAAACAGACCGCTTCTTAGGAGAGTAGGTACTGAACCAGTAGCTACACAAATGCCAATACAAACAGACAAAGAATACAGTGCAATGGAGCATGAAATAAAGCTGACAAAATGACAAATCATCCTACTTCTTCACTCCTTGTCTAAAATGTAACATCAAAGAAGAGAGATGGGATGAAATAATATTTACTTACATAGATGGTTGCTCAATTGCAACGAAATGTGAGCTGTATAAGAACACACATATGAAAAATGTTGGACCTTAATGTTCCTGTATACAGGACACTCTTCCCGGCCTCCTGAAAACCTTTCATGTAATGGTTACGCCCTTACAGGTGACAATTAAATTTGAAGCTGATACAGATGTGTGATGGAATCCATTTTTGTGTTTGTCAGGAGGTCTTCAGCTCCCACCTGGAGCATTATTGGTTCATAATCATAAGCTGGTGAAGGAGACACAAAGTGCACAGTGGGAGGGGAGGAGGAGGGGGGGGGGGGAGGGGAGACTCCAGAAAAAGGCAATTGATGAAGACAACAACTGTTTATTATTTCATTCAACTCTAACTACCCTCATCTCATGTGCAGCCTGGCATCAGTTCATTATGACGCTGTGCCAGAACAGCAAGTGCAACAGACAACCTTGCAGTTCACTCTTGCTGCTGTGGGGGCTGTGTTCTTACATGACACACCAGATGCTGCCCAGTCGTAGAACTCCACATCAGTTGTCAGCAAGTGGCACCCTAGTAATGTCCTCTTGCATGGTGGCACAGGGTCCCAAAGATGCAACAGACAATGATGTTGGCCAGGGTTTTAACTTGCGATTGTTAGGTGCAGCACTGCGTCAAGCGGCATTGGACTCCAGTGACACAGAGCTGGATGGACCTCCATTTGTGCTTCCAACTGTGAGGTGGCAGCAGAGTGCAGGTGGCCTGATGCTGAGGTCGTCAGGCAGAGGTTGTAAGTTCGCAGCCTGGCTGCTGTGGTGGTGGCTTTGTTGGTAGACCATTGTCAGCTTCACGGCAGTGACTTGACATGAGGCTGACATTGATGCACAGCCCTGCCATGCTTATAACCTATTCTCCCAGTCTAGGGTGTTTATATATGGCCAGCGGAATACGATCACTGCTGCATACTTCAGAAATGTTGACATTTCCTGGAGAATACTCAGTACCTGGAAAACTGGGGCAGTACTAAAGACACTGCTGGTATGGTGCATCTGATAGCTGCAGTCAAAGCCATGGAGATGGCTTTGGGCTCTCACTTTGGTCTGTGCATTTACAGAATGTATGAAAATAATGTGCTTAAATATAGTATGGCCCACCCAACATTTAAAGTTCTTTGTGTTTATGTGCAGTCTAGTCATTGTAAAGAATCCAGTTTGCCTTGCTGAGTGTTCAGGCAAGCACTTTTCTTCCTTGCTCTACTATGTGTGTAAGATGCAGTAAAACTTCACTTGGGTGGATTAGTTTACCATTTCCCACTATACAGTAACTGCAAGGACTGAAAATAGGGGTGTAAGATTTATTGCAAAGAAGACATTTCATTAAAATGAAATCTTATAGTACATTATGTTGAAGTATTTATACCCACCAGTGGATCATTTTTATGTCGATATCAGATATGTTCTGGTATTACAGATTAAGAACAAAAAAAATCATATGTACAGGCATTTACACATACACTAAGAAAAAAATGACACTCCATGAAGGAACTATCCAAATGGGAAGTAAATTGGTAGGTGTGATGTGCATGTACAGGAAACAAATTATTACAGTTTTAGAAACTGAGAAGTCAGCAATGTGTTGGTCTACCTCTGGCCCTTATGAAAGCAGGTATTCAGCTTGGCACTGATTGCTAGATTTGTTGGATGTCCTCTTGACAGATATTGTGCCAGATTCTCAGATTCTGTCCAATTGGCACATTAGATCATCAAAATCCCGAGACGGTTGGAGGGCCCTGCCCATAATGCTCCAAACGTTCTCAATTGGGGGAGAGATGTGACGACCTTATTGACAAAAGCAGTATTTGGCAAGCAGGAAGACAAGCAATAGAAACTCTCGCCACGTCCTGGCGGGCATTATCTTGCAGAAATATGACCAAGATGGCTTGCCATGAATGACAACGAAACGAAACGAAGCGTAGAATATTAACATACTGCTGTGCTGTAAGGGTGGTGTAGATGACGACCAAAAGGGTCCTACTACGAAAATAAATAAATAAATAAATAAATAAAATAAAATTGGCACCCTAGATGATCACTCCTGGTTGTTGGGGCATATGGCATACGAAGTGAAGTTGGTATCTCACCACTGTCTGAGGTGTCTCCAGACGTGTTTTCACAGACTATCAGGGCTCAGTTCGAAGGTGAACTCCTCACTGAAGAGAATGCTACTCCAGGCAATGATATCCCAGACCATTTATTTATTATCTACATTTTAATAATAAAAGGAGACATAAACTAAAACAAAAAAATTGTTTACCTTAATTTTTTAGCTTTCCCAAGGTAGCCCCCCCCCCACCCCCTTGAGTGAGGGCATGGTCTTCTTGAAGAACTGCAGATGAACACTAAATGGTGTAGTCATAACAGCATCCATTACTTGAAGTTGTGAGGTTATTACCAGGTCCTTGCTGTTCTTTGCTATCAGATCTTTAACTGGGTGAGGTTCCCTGAAAGAATGCAGCACCAACATAGTCCATCCCGCTGGGTAAACAGCCTGGTATTCTGTTCCAAACCATCCAGCATCAGTTATTTGTCATCCATCCCTTTTCTTGTCATCTAAAGATAAGTCTTTCAGGCAGTTTTTCTTTTCGTATCATTTTCCTGCGAAGAATCACATATGGGAGAAGCTTTCTTCTTCCTGGTAGTGCACCCATCACTATTCTTATTTTGGCGTTTTCATTACCAGAAGTCCTTGTACAGCACCTGAAATGCCCTTCACATCGACAGTAACAATTGACAGCATGTCAAGATAAAGAGGAGTTAGACTGGCGTTCCCCATATGACCTAACAAATACTCGTGCCGTTTCCTAAGATTGATTATATGACGCTGATACGTTAGCAGTTTTTCGTCATACGCCATGGGAAGACGCTGAGCTAGCTTAGTTCCGCATCGTAAAAAGTCCCACCCTCATCGTCATCCTCACGCAGCTGCCATTACTTTTTGTGAATTCCGCAACGGATGTAGCTGGAAAATCTTCATTACCACTCTCTTCATCCTGATAATTTCTCGAGTAACTGAGAAACTTTCATTGTATTTCTGTTACACATACTGAAAAACCTGCTGCTTCCAATCGTGAAACCTTTACCGTTTTGGTCCCCTGAAAGTTTGGCGTGTGTAACAGGCATTCTTTAATTTATTCTTCATCTGACGCTACCCAATTACACTCACTTCTGTGACACCAAACTTTTTTCCTGCTCCATAGGTATTTGTGGCCTCTGCTTTATGAGTCACCATTAACTTAAAATTAACATCGTATTCTCTGCCTGAACCAGTTGGGAACAGTGAACTCATAAATCCATATGTTTCAACTGAGCCATGGCTCCATGGCTGCAATTTGAATTCATTATTGATTGCTGCAATTTACAGTTCACACGACACTGACAGTGTAAGCAGTGGCGGCTGCTGAGGCATTCCATTGGTGGTGCCAAAAAAACGTAGCTTCGTAGCATTGAACGTATTACGGAATTTTGTCGATAATTTATATATTTCGTAAGATAGTATATCAAACAAAATGTATAGAGAAACAGAAATAAACACTTATTACAACAGCACCCTACTTATGCACAGTAAGAGACTGATATATTCCTGGAGAACATTAAAGCAAGTGATTGTATGAGAGAGAGAGAGAGTGCTTTATGTATCTTTTTCGCATGTCTGCGTGAGATATAAAACGTAACACTAACTCCGAAAATCTCTCTCGCACACACAAATGCACACGCGCGCGCACTTTATCTTCACTCCTCGGAGGGTATGTTCGGTCACTTTTGCGTGGCAGTCGTAAGCAGGGGGTGTTTTGATGTATAGTTGCCGGTGGAGATCGGGCCTGAGCTACCACATAACGACACCACTAACCTCAGCTAACGATTGCACTCTAACCGTTACCAAATGATTTATGTGCTCCGCTTTGCTTTGAGTTGTGCTTGCTGGTTGTTTCCTTTCTTATTTTGAAATGAGTGCAGAAAGCGGTCTTCCTCTGTCACAGGATTCGAATATGACTCTCAAAACACCCGATGGATCCATATGTCCATTGTATCGGTTCTGCCACAGTCTATTTTCCAACACACGAATGATTTCACGTAATCTAAGCATTTCATCTTCAAAAGATGTCTGTGTTGCAGATTCCGTTGTTAGTGATTTTATATGTGTGTCTCGTGTAGTAACACTTGTGGTAGCTGTTTCTTGTGTGTCAGGAGACAGTTTTATTGATTTTGCAGTAACATTTTCACGTTTGTATGGCAATTTTCTCTTCATCGTCACTAGTTTTGGCTTATTCGGCACGTCAAATAACGTAGGAACTGCATTCCATACCAATGTCTTCTTTTCGGCGCTCATGAACTGGTTTGACGCGAAATGTAACGCACAACACTTCACGTTATTGTGCAAATAAGACATCTTTTTGCAGCAGGTCCTGTCTTCTACTGTTTATTAACTTGCTCCTAAAAAAGAAAAAATTTAGTAATTCAATGCAGTGTACAAAAAATCTCAGGGTCCTTAGGAAACCTGAAGAACGACAAATGTGGTGTCTTCTTCCTATTACTACTGTAATTGATTGCGCTACATACGCTGCCCTTCGTGAAAACCATCTTAAAAATGAATATAAACGATACTGTTTACATTTACTGAATACCATATTCAGCAGCGTAGCTTCTCCACCGGTTGGGGCGATGTTGTCGCTGTGTATAACAAAAATCAGCGACAGTGTCGCGACTGTATATACTGTATTAGACTGTGGTTCTGCCTTACCACGAGCACTCAGAACACGGACGTAGGCTGCCAGTCCTGTCAAAGGGAGGCGTGGCTTGTCCCCCCACTCCACTCTTCTCCCCTAGACAACCAGTACTCCTTGTTTGTTTTACGTTCGCGGCCACCTGCCAGAAAAGCGCCCCCTACAACATGAGTGCCAGTACGAGAAATATTAGAGCATGTATAAATTATTCGAACTTGCAATCTGGATTTTGCGAAGCAAATTTAATCAAATTACCAACAATTAAAACTGAAAACATTGTGCTCACCAAAAGCAGCAACTCTATGACTGTGGGAAGACAGTTTCAAAATAATTAGTAGGAACAATATTGTAAATCGATCCGTCGCTGCCGGCCGCTGTGGCCGAGCGGTTCTAGACGCTTCAGTCCGGAACCGCGCTGCTGCTACGGTCGCAGGTTCTAATCCTGCCTCGGGCATGGTTGTGTGTGATGTACTTAGGTTAGTTAGGTTTAGGTAGTCTAGGGGACTGATGTCCTCAGATGTCAAGTCCCAAAGTGCTTAGAGCCATTTGATCCGTCGCTCCTTCTTGTTGGAAAATAAATCTGTTATCTCAGATTGAAATGTTCAATTTTACACACGAACGACTTTTCACAGGATAGGCATCCCTAAGGCACTCATTCTTTTTTCATGGTCTTTCTTAGGTACGTTTTAATTCTATTGAGCATTGAAAAGCACCACTCAGCTTATGATGTCGAGATAGGCGTCGTGATTAGAAGTTTCAAAACTTTAACATTCTCGTCGAATGGGTCATCCTCTAGAATCAGCGAATAAACGGAACCGCTCCAGAAACAGCTCTCAACTCAGGCTTAGCATAGAAGACTTGAAACTCACTCTTTTTTCCAGAAATGTATACGTGTCTTTAATTTCAAGGTATTTGTCTGGAAAATCTGTGATGTATTTGTCAAACTGATTTGCATCAACTAAGTTGGCTGCAATGAGCTGTCCAGTGAACTGAAAATGTAATTTTATTTCAGAAAGGACGGCATCGCACACTTCCAAAGCATTTATTTTTTTATGCCCATCAAGAATCCGTGGCTTCTTGGCAGGTATCGTTTCATCATTTTCGAAACTAATCTTGCTAAGTACTGAATCAGTGTCATCTCTGATGTTTTGCATTACCACTTCAAAGTTATGGTTGTTTTGCATTGCTGTGATCGGTTCGGTTATCTTCTTCTGAGCCGCGTGGGGTAGCCACGTGGTCTGAGGTGTCTTGTCACGGTCTGCGAGGCTCCCCCCTGTCAGAGTTTCGAGTCCTCCCTCGGGCATGGGTGTGTGTAAGCTTAGGGAGCGATGACTGGGTTGGGTTGTTTTGGGGAAGGAGACCAGAGAGCAAGGTCATCGGTCTCATCGGATTAGGGAAGGACGGGGAAGGAAGTCGGCCGTGCCCTTTGAAAGGAACCATCCCAGCATTTGCCTGGAGCAATTTAGGGAAATCACGGAAAACCTAAATCAGGATGGCCGGACGCGGATTTGAACCGTCGTCCCCCCGAATGCGAGTCCAGTGTCTAGCCACTGCGCCACCTCGCTCGGTCCTAGGGAGCGATGACCTCGGCAGTTTGGTCCCATAAGACCTTACCACAAATTTCCATTTTTTTTTTCTTCTTCTGAAGCTGATTAAAAAGTACATCTGCAAGAGGCATTATCTTAAAGAAAAATGATAGTGAGAAAATGTATTTGTTATCTTGCAGTCTTTGTTTGTACGAGGGTCACTCCAAAAGAAATGCACACTATTTTTTTTAATCCATCATGTTTGAAAGTTTTACATTGTGTAGATACATCATTTAGGAACAATATTTTCGTTTCTCCACATAATTTCCATCCCTCTCAACTGCCTTATGCCATCTTGGAACGAGCGCCTGTATACCCACACGGTAAAATTATGGACCAACCTGTCGGAGTCACAGCTTGGCAGCATGCACAAGGGAGTCATCATCTTCAAACCTTGTACCATGAAGAGAGTATTTCAGTTTCCCAAAGAGAGGATAGTCACATGGAGCCAGGTCAGGACTGTAAAGTGGGTGTTTCAGTGTTGTCCATCCGAGTTTTGTGATCGCTTCCATGGTTTCTTGACTGACATGTGGCCGAGCATTGTCGTGCAAAAGCAAAACATCCTGCTTTTGCCGATTTGGTCGAACACGACTCAGTCGAGCTTAAAGTTTCTTCAATGCCATCACATATGCATCAGAATTTATGGTGGTTCCACTTGGCATGATGTCCACAAGCAAGAGTTCTTTGGAATCGAAAAACACTGTAGCCATAACTTTTCCAGCAGAAGGTGTGCTTTTGAATTTTTGTTTCTTGGGTGAATTTGTATGATGCCATTCTATTGGTTGCCTCTTAGTCTCTGGTGAAAAATGATGGAGCCATGTTTCATCACCTGTCACAAATCTTCCAAGAAATTCTTTCCACCATTCTCATACTGTTCCAAAAGTTCGCTGCATACCGTTTTTCTTGTTTCTTTGTGAGTCACTGTCAACATCCTGGGAACTCATCTGGCACAAACCTTTTTCAACGACAACACTTTCAGTATTCTGCAAACACTTCCTTCCCCTACCCCATTGTAGCGTGACAATTCGTTCACCGTGATAAGTCTGTCAGCCCAGTCACCAATTCGTTAACTCTCTGCAAATTGTCGAGTGTGTGTGCAGTACGAGGCCTGCCGCTGCGAGGACAATCCTGAATATTGCCGTGCCCGCTTTCATCACAGCCGGCCGCGGTGGTCTCGCGGTTCTAGGCGCGCAGTCCGGAACCGCGCGACTGCTACGGTCGCGGGTTCGAATCCTGCCTCGGGCATGGATGTGTGTGATGTCCTTAGGTTAGTTAGGTTTAAGTAGTTCTAAGTTCTAGGGGACTGATGACCACAGCTGTTAAGTCCCATAGTGCTCAGAGCCATTTGAACCATTTGCTTTCATCACATAACCTGCTTGCCCGCCGAATAACTGTACTGCGATCGACAGCAGCATCTCCATACACCTTTTTCAACCTCTTGTGGATGTTTCCCACTGTCTCGTTTTCACAGCACAGGAATTCTATGACAGCACGTTGCTTCTGACGAACGTCAAGTGTAGCAGCCATCTTGAAGATACTGTGACGGTGCCACTCACGGAACAGGTTGAACTAAGTTTGAAAACAAGTGGGAAGGATGTTTCTGCACTCTGTAAAACTTTCACACATGCAAAATGAAAACTGTATTTTTACAAAAATAGTGTGCATTTCTTTTGGAGTGACCCTCGTATGAACAATTTTTTTCAATAGTAGAAGATAGTTTTATGCTCTCACTTGTTTCAGTGACTTCCAGAACAATAACAAGATTTTTCCCTGTTTTCAAAAACATCTTTTACCACTCACGAATGGTAATTCCATCTCGTCACACACACAGGGCAAGCTTTTTTGAATAATGGTATGCAACACTTTTGATCTCTGTGGCGAGTTAGAAAGGAAAGAAGAATTACCTGAAATGTGTGCAAGAAAGATGCGGGCTTTGCGATTAACAGAGGCTGTCATAAACATCAGGTTGTAATCATGCGCATAACAATGGATGTAGTTTGCATTTTGATATACTCTCAGCTATAGTATGAGCATTCTGACTTTCCGGATTAACAAAGTTCCAAAATCTTTCAACACGTTTTCCCTTAACAACATAACACAAAACAATAACCAGTCGAAATTCGCAAGACACATCTGTGCTTCATCCGCGATTATTGAAACATAATCGCACGTTTCATTTTTTACGAACGTCATCATGATACAGTTCGAACGTGCATTGCAGTAGTTCGTTCTCAACAGTCTTGGAAATGCCTTTCAACACTGATGCTTGAATGAGATGAACTTGAAGATTTTTGTCCAGTGCCGCGCAGAACTGAATTAGCTCGCGAAAAACCCCCTTATTTTGAAAGGCATCAGATTCATTGTGGCCCCTGAGGCACCACAGAACCGAATACAGTTAACAATTAAATTCGATGTATACCTATTCTTTTCTACACGTTTGTTGTGGCTGTCAATTGTTTGTCTATATTGCAGAATCTAATTTCTGCTGAATTTTGGTTTTGTTGAGAAATGAAAGACTAAGCACATTATTCACGTGTCACTTTGAACTTCATGTACATTCATTTTAGGCCATATATGCCCAATATCAGTTATTCTGGCCTCACACCAATGAACATCCCCCCCCACCGAATAACACACACGGAAAACAAAAACCAGCGTTGCTTTCTTCACAACCACAAATCCATTTCTTCATTTGGTGAATTTCTGGATTGAACTTCAGGTGTTGATTTTTTTTATTTGCTGCTACAGATTCAGATTTTGGAGTGGCCTATTGTTTTTTATCCGAGAGCCCTGTCGCTAAATGACGTTTTTAATAACTCATTTAGTTTGTTCATGTTTGCTATGTTCATAGTCAACTGAATTTTCCCTTGCAGATAACACTGTGCAGACAGTTATAAACGGTCAATTATATGAGCTCGCAATAACTACAACGTATTTGTACGGAACTGTATTACATGAACGTAACGAGTATAAACAGAAATACACCTTTGTTTGGAAAACAGATGCTCAACATGAGGTGAAAACATTAGTTTTTTGTTCTGTAGCATTAGCCCTGCTGTTGCGTGATATACCAATATTGAAATAATGCCTCTTAGTTTCAACATCTAAGGACATAATTATATTCAAATTACATGTCGCTATTTATGACGATATTTAAGTGTAACATTTAAGTATTCCATTTCATTAAGCATTATTTAGCGTTGAGGAATGCATTAGCATTAACTTGCAAAAGATTGCAAAACTGAATTACAAGATAACTGCGCCCCAATGTACTGTATTCTAACATGATCTATAGGTAGCAGGTCCTGCACTTTACTGCTCTTTGGCGGAAGGAGCGTAAAGCTCTGAGCCAGACTAGCTGTGGCGCCACCTCTGCCATAGGAAGCGGTTCTCTCTCTCTCTCTCTATATATATATATATATATATATATATATCTTTTTTACAGTGTAGTGTGGGCTGAAGAGATCATTCTTGTTGACTTATTCTTCTAGGATGGGATGTAAGGATAAAAGGAAAACTCTTTACTTATTACACATTCAGTTAGGCTTGGGCACTCAATGGGTCCTTTAGCCTGCTGTCTTTGGTGATGTCTATCTGCTGTGGAAGGTGATATGTGTGACTGCTTTCTCGTGTTGACAGATTGCCTATGGAGGCAATACTCGATACTTGTGCCACCTTGCAGGGTTTACCGTTCCTACCGATTCTAATTGTATAACTTGGTCCCTAAGGGCATCGATTTTGTCGAAAACTCGTAGAGCCTTGTCATGGACCTTCTCTTGTATAGTGGTCTCGTGGAGTGCACTGTGGATGCCGACATTTCTTGTCCACCATGCCACCATGGAGCTCCTGTGATCCATTGATAGCAAATGTTTTGCAGCGTTTGGAGTTTGTTGTAGTCGGAGACGCATGTAGTTCCCCACGAGGTGGAGCCATGTAATATTGTGGGTTCCACCGTTGCCTTATACAATTGGAGTTTAGTCTTAGGGTTGAGATCCTTACTCTTCAGGATCGAAATCAATGATCTGCCCATCTTCTGGGCTGCCATCTTCTGGTCGTCAATATGCTGCATAAAGAGTAGTTTTTTGTCAAGGTTGACACTGAGGTACTTCACTCCCGGCGACCAGTGTGAACATAACGGCTGCCGTCTTCCTCAGGTTGATCGTTATCTAAGAAGCGTGTAGAAGCCTACGGCTGAGCCTTTCACACAGCGCTTGTGAGGACAGATGGTGCGAATCTGCAGTTGGCTTCAAGCTTCAGAAAACTACTGCGAGAGCGCGTGCGGCGAAACGCACCTTTTGTAATCAGAAAATACATCAAGAATCAAGAACTTGATTCACCATAGATCATTTTACAATGATATTGGCTTCGTCATACAGGATGTACTAGTACATACAGAATAATAAAATAAACAAGTGTCAGTACATTATAGAATAAATTTCAACCATGGCAGTGTACCAAATTACACCAGGATAGCCCCTAAAAGTAAATGCAATAAACTATACTATAATCGAATATAAAATACTATTGTATACACTATGTAATTACACACGATTAACCACAGCACACAATAATATGTTTAACTACAGACAACTTTTAAATGCTAATATCCTCCTCAGGCATCTCTAAGAATTATTTATTGTCATAGAATGGATGATCTGACAGCCAGTTGTACCACTCAGTTAAAAAAAATTATATACATAGACTGAACATGAATTAGCAGTTTATTGAACATTTTGAGTGGGTTAAATTTGTGGTGTGGTATGTCTAAATTAACCTTAGCCCTGGTTTGTGTTCATGTATTTCCCCTCTGGCAATAAATTCTTAAATATTATTTTTAATATAGAGTACAGACACATAGATGTATAAAAATATAATTGTGAGTATTCTAAGTCTGGAAAAATGAGGACGACAGAGCTCCCTATGACCTCTTTTACATATTATGCATAAGTTTTGTTTTCTCTTTATAATTTCAAGATGTTCTTGATGTGAGGAGAGTGCCTCCATATAATCAGACCATATGAAATATGTGACTGGAATAGCCCAAAGTATGTCACCCTAAGGTACTCTAAGCTCACTACCTCCCTTAGTTTCAAGATAAGGTATGCCACCCGAGATATTTTTTCACATACATGATTGACATGTTCTTCCCAATAGAGTTTAGAGTCAATGTGAATACCTAAGTGTTTTACCGACTTATTACCTACTTCATTTGATGTTCCCATTAAAAGCTGTTGGGCTTTATCAGGATTGCACAGGAGCTTATTGGCTGCAAACCAGTCCAGGGCCTCCAGATCTGAAATTTTCTGATGTGTGGTAAGTAGTGTTGTATTGTCAGCATAACACATGACAGGGTGGGCTATGTTTTTAGGTAAGTCATTAATAGCTACAATGAAGAAGAAGGCTCCAAGGATAGACCCTTGTGGTACACCTGTCATGATTTCCATTACACAAGATTTACATTTCTGACTGAAACGAATTGTTTTCGGTTACTTAAATAAGAATTTATCACAGCTAAAGTGCTCCCTCTCACCCCCATAAAACTCTACTTTCCCCAGTAGTACGTCAACAGGAAAAATCGAAAGCTTTGCTTAGGTCACATAATACCAGTGATACAATGTTATTGTTTACAAAAGCTGTTAATGTTTGGTCAATGATTTCCAAGATGACCCCTGTTGTGTTTTTCCTTTTGCGAAAACCACACTGATTGCTACATAGGATATTGTGTTTTCCAAAGAAGCTGCTTATTTGTGTGTGTATCAGTGCCTCAAATATCTTCGAGAATATTGGAACAATGGAGACTGGTCTGTAGCTTCGGGGAAGATGTTTGTCCCCTTTTGTAAAATCTAGGACAACTTTTGATACCGTAAGTGCATCTGGAAAAACTCCAAATTTTACACATTTATTAAAAATAAGAGCTAATGTTTTGGCGATTGAGTGTATTGACTTTTAGAACCTGAAAATTTGGATACAGCTTTTATAACATCATATTCCAAAACAATGTTTTATGCGTAGTTTGCAGAGATTTCTCTCTTTTTTTTTATTTTTTTTATACAAGTGGTGCCACGGCACAGCTATACTACCTCAGAAGCCGTCCCTGAATGTAAGCATAATGAATGACAACAACATTGTGTCCTCTCAGCTCCCTGCAGCTGAATCACACAAATTGTACAACTTCAGATTAACACTGCAGCCACACTTGAAAATCGACAGTGTTGTAGAGCAGTAGGACCCCATTATGCTAAAAATGACGACATATTCGAAAATAAAAGCAATAAATTGTTGACAAGTAAGAACGTATTGCTGCTCGTGAGCTGTGCCATGAAGTTCCTGCTTAACCACAATTTGTGAAGGCATAGCTTTGTTTTTTACAATAATATTTACATATTAATTTGAAAGTAACTCAGTTTGTGTGTCCGTATTGACTGTAGTTGATATATAAAAATTGAAGGTACCAGTATTTTAAATCCGTCTTTGTAACTGCAAGAAGATGCGTATTTTATGGCCAAATGCGTTTAGTGATCTGTAATAAAAGATATTTCCAATTAGCTTGCTTTGCAAATCGAAAACCAGTTCTAAACAAAAGATGTTCATTTTATTTCTGGTATTTTATGTACAATTTTGTATCACATCAGGCAACACCGTCTCCTTGCATGTTTGTCAAGTCCTCCATAGAGGCGTCATGTTGGTCAGGCATTGTTGATCAGTTTCGACAGTTTGGGATGTCTTATTGACCTTCATGGTCATATCAACTTTTGGGGGGACACCATATTGATATTGGATTTTGTCATTTTTAGTTGAAGCTTGTATTTGATGGCTTTTATAGTAAAACGAATGTCCTAGGTTTCAAATATTGAGGAACTCTCGAAAATAATTTGTTATAATTAAATGTAAGGTAATGAGAGATGAGCAGTTAAAAGCCTTCAGGAGGTGTAAGTGAAAAAACAATGGCACAGATTTTGTGTTTTTGCAGTAGTGTAGTGGATAAGGCGTTATGTTGTAAAGTGAGATATAGGTCGTGACTAATGCTAAATCGATAGAACAATTTTTTTTGATAAGAATGATAATTTTGCGGTCCCGAACACACAATTCCACCACTTCAAACTGCCAACACTGATAACATAATAGTTTAAACGAAGTAGTAGATTTAAGATATTTGGGGAAACGTTGCCGAAATTGTATCATTTTGGGAATTTATTTTTGTGCCTGCCATGGCGGAATTTCGAAAACTCGGTCTGAAAACGCCGCTGTTGATTCCAGCCTACTCCCACATAGTTTTGTGGTGCTGCTATGTGTTGTTTCACATCAAGAAATGCACAGTTTCGCAAAGCAATGCCAAACGAAGAAATACCTCGAAAATGTGCAAGCAGACGGCATTTCCTGAGGTGAGCGAGAACTGGACATAAAATACCGTAATTAAAATCAACGTATTATGTAACAAACTGTTTTTTTTTTAATTAGAAAGCAAGTCGCATTGTAAATACAATATTGCATATTACTGATTATGTTTTATTTCAATAAAAGGAAACATGTTTGGTGACAAAATACGTATTTTCCTGTAGTTAAAGAGACAGATTTAAAATATCTTTAATATGAGATATTAACCATCCTTACCAGGGCTGATCTTAGGCATGTGCAAACGGTGCAAACTGCACAGGGCCCCAAGCTTCTAGGGCGTCCGAGCTTCTAGGGGCTCCGCCTAAAACATTAGAGGGTGATTTGGAAACTGTAACCGGTTATTTTATTATTACAGATAAAGTGAAAAAATAAACTATGGTGTTTATGAACTACTTTTAATGTAATGTAATCATATACCCATTGTGACAAGACTATGACCACGAGTACATTTCAGAAAATTATGCCTGCATCGGAGTTGAGGCAGCCAAGGGCTATGATACTGATGCGTTATAGGAGGAGGGAATTAGTGTTTAACGAGGTCATTAGAGACGGAGCGCAAGCTCGGGTGAGGGAAGGATGGGGAAGGAAATCGGCCGTGCCCTTTCAAAGGAACCATCCCGGCATTTGCCTGAAGCGATTTAGGGGAAATCACGGAAAACCTAAATCAGGATGGCCGGAGACGGGACTGAACCGTCGTCCTCCCGAATGCAAGTCCAGTGTGCTAACCACTGCGCCACCTCGCTCGGTGATGCGTTATAGTAATATCTACTGTCAACATAAGGCTATTGCTCATGCATAAATTAAGAGCAATGTGATTCATTATTTCTCAGCGCCTCTCCGCGCTCTTTCTACTCATTGCTGGGGCTAGCAATCAAGCATGACATTCTTCCTTCCATCAGTGGGTGTTTCCACAGAATGATTTGTTCATTGTCGTCTGTTTAAACGTACCTTACTTTTCCAGTTCACGCCGTTTTACTTGTCGTGTGTGCACTCTGTATGAGGATATGGTGTTTTTGCCTGTCCAGTGAAGGTCAAAGTGCTAACACGGCCGGCCGCGGTGGCCAAGCGCTTCTAGGCGCTTCAGTCCGGAACCACGAGGCTGCTACGGTCGCAGGTTCGAATCCGGCCTCGGGCAGGGATGTGTGTGATGTCCTTAGGTTAGTTAGGTTTAAGTAGTTCTAAGTTTAGGGGACTGATGACCTCAGATTTTAAGTTCCATAGTGCTCAGAGCCACTTGAACCATTTTTTGCTAACACGGAAATTTCTCGTGAAAGGGACAGATTTAGAAAATACGATTCATGTGCTCAAAAGATCAAGAAAAAGCTACAACATGAACAGTTTTTGAATACACAAAAAGGAGCTTTCGAAAAATTTCTTCAACCAACGACTTCAGACACTGACAGCAAAGTGTGCTTAAAGGACGATGGCATGAACAATAGTCTCTCATCATGTGGTGCTTTAGATCAAAGTGAACATGAAGCGTTGGAATGGGGACCTCCTGCTATCTCACATTCAGGTAGAACTAGTAGTAGCAGTTGTGAAGTAATCACAAATGCGGACCCAGCCACTTGGCCTAATCCTTTAACATCCTCAGTGATAAATGAAACTGCACAGAAAGATCCTACTAAAATTATAAAGTTTTAGTATCGCTTAAATGAGAACAGAAGAAAATCTTCAACTCTTTTTTAAGTAAGAACTTTACCAAATGGAGAAGAAAGGGATCGTAAATGGCTTGTGTATTCGAAAGCTACCGAATTTTTTTGTTTGTTTTTAGTGTAAACTTTTTGGCTTCAAGAGCTTGAACAATAGTTAAACCACATAAACAGTAAAAAAAAAGTATAGAATGAGAGATGCGTTTGAAACAAGAAAGTGGTATTGATCAAACTGACCTTGAACTACTAGAACAAAGAGAAGGAACATTGGTGTCAGGTTCTAAAATGAATTATACTCATCATCATGTACCTAGCTCAACGTAATATGGCCTTAACTGGAACCGGCGACAAGCTCTATCAAGCACACAATGGTAAATTTCTTGGTAAATTTGATGACAGAATTTGACCCGGTTTTGCATGAACATTTTAGAAAGGTAAAACTCCAGAAATTCACGACAATTATATTGGGGAAGACATTCAGAATGAACTCGTAAATTTGGCAGCCAACAAAGTAAAAAACAGCACTGTTAATTTTGTAAGGGAAAGTAAATATTTTTCTGCCATGCTTGATTGTACTCCCGATACAAGTCACAACGAACAAATGACATTGATTGTTACGTTTGTAAATTTATCAGAAGACGCAATGACTGTAGAAGAACACTTCCTCAACTTTCTGAACGTCACTGCAATAATTTGTCGAAACTAGATCAACTAGGACTCGATACTCGTGATTGCACAGGGCAACGTTACGATAATGGCGCAAATATGAAAGGTTATCGAAGCGGTGTTCAAGCTAGAATTCTAAAGTGCAATGCAAGAGCATCTTATATCCATCTTGTGTTATCATATGCAGCAGAATCTACAACAAAAGCACTCACATGTTTTGGTGTAATTCAAAGAATGTAAATTTTTTTCAGTGCATCTACTCAGAGGTGGGAAATTTATGAGCAGCGTACCAGCTTCAGCGGTGAACAAGCTTTCAAACACTCGATGGCAAAGTTGGGTGGAGAAGGTCACAGCTCTAATGTACCAGACAGGGGAAGCCAGTGACGCCCGTTTTGAGGTGAGCGACAGCAAAGTGGTTCAAATGGCTCTAAGCACTATGGGACTTAACATCTGAGGTCATCAGTCCCCTAGACTACTTAAACCTAACTAACCTAAGGACATCACACACATCCATACCCGAGGCAGGATTAGAAACCTGCGATTTTAAAATGGTTCAAATGGCTCTGAGCACTATGGGACTCAACTGCTGAGGTCATTAGTCCCCTAGAACTTAGAACTAGTTAAACCTAACTAACCTAAGGACATCACAAACATCCATGCCCGAGGCAGGATTCGAACCTGCGACCGTAGCGGTCTTGCGGTTCCAGACTGCAGCGCCCTTAACCGCACGGCCACTTCGGCCGGCCCTGCGATTTTAGGAGTAGCGCAGTTCCGGATGAGCAACAGCACTGTTGAATCGAAAAGACAGAGTGAAGCACACTCGCTTGCTGTGAACGAATCAGACATGCGCTTATTTCCTTGACCAAAAATACATTCCATTCAAAAGAAAAGTATTGACATTGCAGTCAACCAATGAAAATGTTCGGCGCGAATCGACTGGAAATTAACTTCTGACGTTTACAAAACATTTGTGTGTCACGAAATGACTGAATAAACAAAAGAAATATTCACCACGAAGTTCCAGTTAGGCAAACCGTGAAACTTTGTGTTTGCCTCCCTTTACCGAGCGAGGTAGTGCAGTGGTTAGCACATTGGATTCGCGCTCGAGAGGACAACGTGTCAAATCCGCATCTTGGCATCCTGATTTATGTTTTCAGTGATTTCCCTAAATCACTTCAGGCAAATTCTGGCTCAATGGGACCAATGACCGCAAAGTTTGGTCCCTTCCCCCAAATCAACCAAAATGACAATGCTTCCTTTTATCCCCACAAATCCATGATTCACCTTGACATTTAATACTTCGTGTGTGTTAATGTTGTAATGTGGAATTCACTGAATCTGTGAAAATGAGTTCTATGGCAGCATAAACATAGTACACCAGTGAAATACCCACATGAAACCAAGATTCGCCATGAAATTTTATATTTTGTGTGTTGTTGTGGTCTCCAGTCCTGAGACTGGTTTGATGCAGCTCTCCATGCTACTCTATCCTGTGCAAGGTTCTTCATCTCCCAGTACCTACTGCAACCTACATCCTTCTGTATCTGTTTAGTGTATTCATCTCTTGCTCTCCCTCTACGATTTTTACCCTCCACGCTGGCCTCCAGTACTAAATTGGTGATCCCTTGATGCCTCTGAATATGTCCTACCAACCGATCCCTTCTTCTAGTCAAGTTGTGCCACAAACTTCTCTTCTCCCCAATCCTATTCAATACTTCCTCATTAGTTATATGATCTACCCATCTAATATTCAGCATTCTTCTGTAACACCACATTTCGAAAGCTTCTATTCTCTTCTTGTCCAAACTATTTATCGTCCATGTTTCACTTCCATACATGGCTACACTCCATTAAAAATACTTTCAGAAAAGACTTCCTGACACTTAAATATACAGGGTGTTACAAAAAGGTACGGCCAAACTTTCAGGAAACATTCCTCACACACAAAGAAAGAAAATATGTTATGTGGACATGTATCCGGAAATGCTTACTTTCCATGTTAGAGCTCATTTTATTACTTCTCTTCAAATCACATTAATCATGGAATGGAAACACACAGCAACAGAACGTACCAGTGTGACTTCAAACACTTTGTTACAGGAAATGTTCAAAATGTCCTCCGTTAGCGAGGATACATGCATCCACCCTCCGTCACATGGAATCCCTGATGCGCTGATGCAGCCCTGGAGAATGGCGTATTGTATCACAGCCGTCCACAATACGAGCACGAAGAGTCTCTACATTTGGTACCGGGGTTGCGTAGACAAGAGCTTCCAAATGCCCCCATAAATGAAAGTCAAGAGGGTTGAGGTCAGGAGAGCGTGGAGGCCATGGAATTGGTCCGCCTCTACCAATCCATCGGTCACCGAATCTGTTGTTGAAAAGCGTACGAACACTTCGACAGAAATGTGCAGGAGCTCCATCGTGCATGAACCACATGTTCTAGCAGCACAGGTAGAGTATCCCGTATGAAATCATGATAACGTGCTCCATTGAGCGTAGGTGGAAGAGCATGGGGCCCAATCAAGACATCACCAACAATGCCTGCCCAAACGTTCACAGAAAATCTGTGTCGATGACGTGATTGCACAATTGCGTGCGGATTCTCGTCAGCCCACACATGTTGATTGTGAAAATTTACAATTTGATCACGTTGGAATGAAGCCTCATCAGTAAAGAGAACATTTGCACTGAAATGAGGATTGACACATTGTTGGATGAACCATTCGCAGAAGTGTACCCGTGGAGGCCAATCAGCTGCTGATAGTGGCTGCACACGCTGTACATGGTACGGAAACAACTGGTTCTCCCATAGCACTCTCCATACAGTGACGTGGTCAACGTTACCTTGTACAGCAGCAACTTCTCTGACGCTGACATTAGGGTTATCGTCAACTGCACGAAGAATTGCCTCGTCCATTGCAGGTGTACTCGTCGTTCTAGGTCTTTCCCAGTCGCGCGTCATAGGCTGGAATGTTCCCTGCTCCCTAAGACGCTGATCAATTGCTTCGAACGTCTTCCAGTCGGGACACCTTCGTACTGGAAATCTGTCTCGATACAAACGTACCGCGCCACGGCTATTGCCCCGTGCTCATCCATACATCAAATGGACATCTGCCAACTCCGCATTTGTAAACATTGCACCGACTGCAAAACCACACTAATCTGTTGATGCAACGTACTGATGTGCTTGATGCTAGTACTGTAGAGCAATGAGTCGCATGTCAACACAAGCACCGAAGTCAACATTACCTTCCTTCAATTGGGCCAACTGGCGGTGAATCCAGGAAGTACAGTACATACTGACGAAACTAAAATGAGCTCTAACATGGAAATTAAGCGTTTCCGGACACATGTCCACATAACATCTTTTCTTTATTTGTGTGTGAGGAATGTTTCCTTTTTGTAACACCCTGTATACTCGATGTCAACAAATTTCTCTTCTTCAGAAACGCTTTCCTTGCCATTGCCAGTCTACATTTTATATCCTCTCTACTTCGACCATCATCAGTTATTTTGCTCCCCAAATAGCAAAACTCCTTTACTACTTTAAGTGTCACATTTCCTAATCTAATTCCCTCAGCATCACCCGATTTTATTCGACTACATTCCATTATCCTCGTTTTGCTTTTGTTGATGTTCATCTTATATCCTCCTTTCAAGACACTATCCATTCCGTTCAACTGCTCTTCTAAGTCGTTTGCTGTGTCTGATAGAATTACAATGTCATCGGCGAACCTTAAAGTTTTTATTTCTTCTCCATGGATTTTAATACCTACTCCGAATTTTTCTTTTGTTTCCTTCACTGCTTGCTCAATATACAGATTGAATAACATTGGGGAGCGGCTACAACCCTGTCTCACTCCCTTCCCAACCACTGCTTCCCTTTCATGTCCCTCGACTCTTATAACTGCCATCTGGTTTCTATACTAATTGTAAGTAGTCTTTCGCTCCCTGCATTTTACCCCTACCACCTTCAGAATTTGAAAGAGAGTATTCCAGTCAACATTGTCAAAAGCTTTCTCTAAGTCTACAAATACTAGAAACGTAGGTTTGCCTTCGCTTAATCTAGCTTCCAAGATAAGTCGTAGAGTCAGTATTGCCTCACGTGTTCCAATATTTCTACGGAATCCAAACTGATCTTCACCGAGGTCGGCTTCTACCAGTTTTTCCATTCGTCTGTAAAGAATTCGCATTAGTATTTTGCATCCGTGATTTATTAAACTGATTGTTCGGTAATTTTCACATCTGTCAGCACCTGCTTTCCTTGGGATTGGAATTATTATATTCTTCTTGAAGTCTGAGGGTAGTTCGCCTGTCTCACACATTTTCTCAAAAGATGGTAGAGTTTTGTGAGGTCTCCCAAGGCTGTCAGTAGTTCTAACGAAATATTGTCTACCCCGGGCCCTTGTTCGGCTCAGGTCTTTCAGTGCTCTGTCAAACTTTTCACGCAGTACCATATCTCCCATTTCATCTTCATCTACATCCTTTTCCATTTCCATAATATTGCCCTCAAGTACCTCGCCCTTGTATAGACCCTCTATATACACCTTCCACCTTTCTGCTTTACCTTCTTTGCTTAGAACTGGGTTTCCATCTGAGCTCTTGATATCCATACAAGTGGTTCTCTTTTCTCCAAAGGTCTCTTTCATTTTCCTGTAGGCAGTATCTATCTTACTCCTAGTGAGATAAGCCTCTACATCCTTCCATTTGTCCTCAAGCTATGCCTGCTTAGCCATTTTGCACTTCCTGTCGATCTCATTTTTGAGACGTTTGTATTCCTTTTTGCCTGCTTCATTTACTGCATTTTTATATTTTCTCCTTTCATCAATTAAATTCAATATTTCTTCTGTCACCCAATGATTTTTACTAGCCCTCGTCTTTTTACCTACTTGATCCTCTGCTGCCTTCACTACTTCATCCCTCAAAGCTACCCATACTACTTTTACTGTATTTCTTTCGCCTATTCTTGTCAATTGTTCCCTTATGCTCTCCCTGAAACTCTGTACAACCTCTGGTTTAGTCAGTTTATCCAGGTCCCACCTCCTTAAATTCCCACCTTTTTGCAGTTTCTTCACCAATAGATTGTGGTCAGAGTCCACATCTGCCCCTGGAAATGTCTTACAATTTAAAACCTCGTTCTTAAATCTCTGTCTTACCATTATATAATCTATCTGAAACCTTTTAGTATCTCCAGGGTTCTTCCATGTATACAACCTTCTATCATGATCCTCGAACCAAGTGTTAGCTATGATTAAGTTGTGCTCTGTGCAAAATTCTACCAGGCGGCTTCCTCTTTCATTTCTTAGCCCCAATCCATATTCACCTACTACGTTTCCTTCTCTCCCTTTTCCTACTACCGAATTCCAGTCCCCCATGGCTTTACTATCTGAATAATTTATTTTATTTCATCATAGATTTCTTCAATTTCTTCGTCATCTGCAGAGTCAGTTGGCATATAAACTTGTACTACTGTAGTAGGCGTGGGCTTCGTGTCTATCTTGGGCACAATAAGGCGTTCACTATGCTGTTTGTAGTAGCTTATCTGCACTCCTATTTTTTTATTCATTATTAAACCGACTCCTGCATTAACCATATTTGATTTGGTATTTATAACCCTGTATTCACCTGACCAAAAGTCTTTTTCCTCCTGCCACCGAACTTCACTTAATCCCACTATATCTATCTTTAACCTATCCACTTCCCTTTTTAAATTTTCTAACCTACCTGCCCGATTAAGGGATCTGACATTCCACAGTCCGATCCGTATAACGCTAGTTTTCTTTCTCCTGATAACTTCATTCTCTTGAGTAGTCCCCGCCCGGAGATCCGAATGGGGAACTATTTTACCTCCGGAATATTTTACCCAAGAGGACGCCATCATCATTTAACCATACAGTAAAGCTGCATGCTCGTGTATGTAGACCTAATTTGATTTTGTATTGTGGAAGTCATTAAAACTTGGATATAGAGTGGTTGCAGTGTAATGTGTGTGTTCTTTTGCTTAACTCATAATTAAACTTTTGAATTTGTGCCCTCTGTGTGGTTTTGGTGAATAATCTAAAATGCTAATGATAAAAAAGTCGTGGATTGATAATTAATTACAACTGGTGGTGAAATTTGTGTTGTTAATGCTTAACAAAATTCCAACCACAGTAAAATTATGATTTTGATTTGATCCATCTTTAAGCAATTTCCATGAAATTGATGTTGACATTTTACATAGCTACATAATATGTCATACATTTTAACATGTTCAAGGAATATATATGGTTTTTACTGCACACATTTTGTAATAATTAAATATAAATGTGTCATACAGAAAGACAAAAGGAGGAACAGTATACATAACACAATAAACATGCTGAGAAAAACATTTTAACAAATATAAATGAGATATACTTGATACATATTAATCATTAAATATAAATGCATTATGAAAACAAAACGCAACAGCATGATACAATACCATTTTCGTAATAACTCAAGTAGTATAGTGGTCATATCGTACAGCAGCTTGAGTAGATCAGATCATTTTTATTACATATTTTAAATTCTTCTATTATATAGAAGGCGTTTTGTTCAAGCCACCTTTTTATAATATTTCTGAAGACATTCAGCAATACTCTGTGTGCTGTAGGTGGTAACATTTTAAATAATCGTATCCCTTTCTACGTGTAAATGTTTTGGTTTTCCTTAAGTGCAGTAACCCAAATGTCCATGTGTGTCATGGTTATGTACAGACTTTCATAGTTCATGGCGGTCTTGGTTTTCCTTAATGTGGACGAAGCAGCTGAGAATACACAGTGATGCACCTGTCAGTATTTTGAGCTCTTTAAAGTATTCTATGCATGACACATGTTTTCTTACTCAAGCAATGCACATAATGGTCTTTTTCTGCCAAATAAAAATTGTTTTTGCTCCAGAGTAGTTGCCCCCATAATAGCACTGCATATGTGAGGTGGCTGTGACAAAAACACCCAAGTGCTAAGTTTAATTAGCAGATAAGTGACTCAGGTTAAATTTTGCATACATAGTTATTGTAAGTTTTCCAAGCTAGTTTTGGATCAAGATGAATGCCAAGAAGCTTAAATGAGGTGCTGCAGTTGTCATTGTTACATAGACTAAAAAGAACATTTACAGTTTTAGAATGGTTAATTTGTAATTCCTTTGCTCTGAACCATATACTGGATATTATGATTTGTTCTGTACTTTTCTGCTTGAGTGTATCAAAGGCACTATCAACTGTAAGAAGGATGGCGACATATGCATGTAGTGTGGACTTGTATGGTATCTTATTGGACAAATAATTTCTATAAATTATGAAAAGCAAGGCTCCAAGCACAAACTTGTGGTGCACTGTGTGTTACACCCAGAGTAACTGATTTTTTAACGTAACATTTGTCTTGTCTCACTCAGATAAGACGTAATATGAGATCGAATTTTGTAACTACAACCATAAGAGTAGAGCTTTTCTAACAGAATTCTGTGGGTGACAGAGTCAAAAGCTTTACTGAGGTCTACAAGTGGGGCATCGCATGATCCGCATTTTTTCGAAATCAGGGTCACTTTGGATAATGGGTATGAAATCATCTTCCAAAACCTTCATGTACTGGTCAGTAGTCACCATGCTATCAAGGAATATCGCACCAATTATTCCGTGACTGAACATCGCCCACCACACAGTCACCCATTGAGGGTGAAGAGACTCTCGATGGTGAAATGCGGATTCTCAGTTCCCCAAATGCGCCAATTTTGCGTATTGACAAACCTATCTAAATGAAAGTGGCTTTAGTCACTAAACCAAACCATAATGCGCATACTAATTCCAATCATGCCCTGTGGATACTGCGCAGTTTGAGCATCCTAATGGAAGCCATTCAGAAGTTATGACGATTCTATTTCATGTAGTTCTCTTGGCACTGTGTAGATGCTTATGGATTTGGAGTTGCATGCAGTGCCCTGCTACTTATGATAGAATTGGTATTTGAGAAATTAGTTGATAATTACTTGGGCATGATATATTTCTTTTTTTGTATAGTGGTGTTGTAACACCATTATTAATTGTGAGTAATTGGTACAGTGTAATTAATTGTATGTAACTATGGAGTATTTATTCTTTACGAGTTGAGTTGTTGGAAGAAAATGGATCTTAATTATGTATAATTTGTTTAACTTAATAGTGTGTTTAAGTAATGGGATTTTATTAAATATGTCTGTTTGTTAAAACAAAATTGTAGGTAAATAAATGGTTCGTACTTAGGGAAATTATGTGATGTAACGTAAAAGGCATAGAGAACCTCCTCCACTATGGAAGGGGCGTGGCGTGAAAGAAAATGTGGAAGTGGCGATCAATCTGGGTGGCAAGCGAGAGAACACGGTAGGCAGTCAGTGGCTAGCAGTCGCGTAGTCAACACCGAGGGTGTCGAGCGAGGTGCTCTGAAACCAAATCTATGGTGAAATAGCCTTGGATGTGTTTCTGGCTGTAAAATGGTGCTCTCGCATTTGGAATTGCTCTAAAAATGATTAACTCGTCGCCAAGAAGAAATGAAGTAGAGCATTACACCGCCGGAGGGGAGCAGATAGCTGCCACATGCTTGCCACCACTATTGCGCAACTGTTTCAACAACTAACCTATGCTGATGATAATTATTGCTAACCAATGTGTTAGTTCGTCTGGTTGTAGTAGGTGTTCATTGCACTTTACTAAGAAAGAATTTATGAAAGTTACTTTTACAAGAGTATATACAAATCCATTGAGAATAATGTTTGCACATTATTATGCCTAACTAGGCTGGCGGCCGTTTTTTTCTTTTTATTTACGTAAACTTTTACCACTTTCATTATTTTCTAAATTATAATGTTTCTGATAACTGCCACCCTTATGAAATTCAGGTTTGATTCCCTCTATCCGTTAGGTTAAATCACGGTCAAACAGCAAAATTCCTCCCAGAGGGTAACGCTTACTGCATTTTAAGGTCAATATTTGGCATTATACATTCTGCGTTATACTTGTCTTTCCTGTGACAGGACTAGAAGTTCAGTTATTAGGAAACAGGTAGCACACGCTGCCAGTAGTGTTATAGTGTGACCACTGTCACTTTTAAACATGCAAGGAAACTACCACTAGTAAATATCCAATTTATAAGTAAACAGAGTGGGTATGCTATTATGTCTCTCTATTTTTAAATTTTTTAAATTGCAAAATTAGATAAACTATGAATGTCCTCTGCTTTTGAGTTGCTTAATTTTGCAACTGATATCACATAAATGAACCTCTTTCCATTCACATGTAGGACAAATATGTTCAGAATGTTGTAGGAAATGGATAGCATCCGTTAGGTACTGTTAATATTTATTATTTGACTCAGTTGCAAAAGAGGACCTTATATCATAAGCATTAACAAAATAGGCATTCAATTCATCTGGTGTGATACTAACATTACAGTCATCACTTTTATAATTCTCGTTTCTCTCCAGTTCAGTCTTTACAACATTCCAAGCAACTTTACACTTGTTGTGGGATATATTAATTTACATTGTATTATATTATATTACATTACATTAATACTTTTAGCACAGATCATGGATACGACATTTCATAATGATGTGCAATGTAAGTTTTCCTTACGCAATTTAACTTTTTCCCCTACTTCATATCTAATAATTCATCAATTGAATAGAAGGCATTGTCATGTAGAAATTAATTAAATTTGTTTTTAAATGCTGGTTGACTATCTGTCAGACTTTTAATGCTATTTGGTAGATGACCAAAAATTTTTGTGTGAGCAATATTTACCCCTTTCTGTGCCAAAGTCAGATTTAACTCAGAATAGTCAAGATCATCCTTTTTTCTAGTGTTGTAGCTATACACTTTGCTCTTCTTTTTGAATTGGGATGGGTTATCAATAACAAATTCCATGAATGAATATATGTATTCTAGAGGCATTGTGAATATTCCTAATTCGTTAAATAAATATCTGCAAGGTGACCTTGGGTGGCTTAAGCTATTATTCTGATTAAGAGCTGTTATGCAATGATGCTGTATGAAAGCAGTGAAAGGAAACAGATATAGTAGGCTAATTTACTGATATGTTTATCACCAAAATTTGCAATAACCCTGATAGCATAAGTAGCTGAATCCGAATATGTCAGCAGATCATCGATGTGCCTCTTCCAATGCAATCTCTCATCAATGCACACACCCAGAAATTTTGAATATTCTGTCTTAGCGACAGACCTCGCTTCAAAGCCTATATTTATCAATGGTGTTGTGCCATTTACTGTACAGAACTGTATATATTGTATTTTCTCAAAATTTAGTGAGAGTACATTTGCAGAGAACCACTTAATAATTTCTGAAAGATATTATTTACAATTTTCTGAGTTAATTCATGTTTTTTAAGTGTAAATACTATACTTGTATTATCAGCAAAAATAACTAGCTTTGTATCTTCATGAACATACAGTGGCAGGTCATTAATATACATTAAGAACAATAAGGGACCCAAGACTGAACCCTGTGGGACACCATTCTTGATATCTCCCCAGTTAGAGGACTCTGTTGATTCTTTCAGACTATCTGTACCGTTAATTTCAACCTTCTGCATTCTTCCAGTTAAATATGAATTAAGCAATTTGTGCACTGTTTCACTCATACTACAATTCTTAACCTTATCTAGAAGAATTTCGTGATTCACACAGTCAAAAGCTTTTGAGAGAGCACAGTATGTCTCAATGGGTTAATATCTGATCAGTGAAAACACACATAGCATTTTCTGTTGAAGAGCAATTCTGAAAACTCTACATTTTTACAAATATATGAAGCTACTGTTGAATAGATGACATTTTCAAGAATTTTGGATAAAAGTGTCAGTTAGTTGGTCAGTATGGTAAAGGCACTAAAATGCATGGCCATCGTTCCCTTTTTCTGTAGTCACACAGGCCCTGGATTAAATCATACCCCAAAAGAATCCCGTTGCCTTAAATCAGGTGCAAGCTAACATTCCAAAGATGTTTGGGCTCACATGCGAAATTGAATGAAACATACAACATTAATATATCATATAACAACAGTAATTATAATATGGGGAACTAAATTAACGACCCATGCATCATGGAGGCCACACACTTGCGATTTGGTTAGAATAATGTTTATTCAGAAAGTAAATTAATAGTGAAAGTGGTCGTATTTAGAATTACTGTTGCACTTGAGGGTATATCCATTTGACACAGTTCGATTATTCACAATCTCATCGCGAATCACAAGTCCAATACTCCACCTGGATAACAATGCGAAAAGCTAGAGCTCACACCAGGCACACGGCTGCTCACTGTGCAGCGACTAAGTCCCGCGATATCACACAACGCGAAATTTTCTAAGTTGTTTCACTTTCTAGCTACCTAAAGACTGACTGTCCACTTTCGCGTCTCCACCAGCCTGTCCCCGGCCGCGTTTCCCGCACCGAACATCCTAGCTCAACTGACTAGTGCAGTTCCCTTTCCTGAAGCCGTCCGTCTGATTGGATACAGCTCATTCTATATTATTTTACATTTTAACACATTTAAATAATCAAAGCTTGGCCACTTTCACGTTCTAAATAAAGAAACAATAATATCCATTAAATAATAAACATAAAATTCTTTTATATAAAACCAATACAATTTCCTTCTTAACTTTTAATGTCACGGCCAGTAGCCTTCCACCAATGTGCTTTCTGATAAATAAATAAAGAAAAAAAGTAACTATTAGGCACTAAACTTTACAACAAATATTCTATGCCCAATGATTCAATAAGGTGTCATGCTGTCATCATTCAATAATTTTTTTTTTTTTTTTTTTTTTGGAGAAAATGATGATCTGATGCTTAACTGAAAATACTGATCATTTAAATTTACCATATCTTTTGAACAAATAAAGTTACAGAGTTGATACTTACAACATGTGCCATTTTAATGATGCGCTTCTATATGAAATGTCAATCGTTAAGATCGACCAAAGCATTCAGATTTTGGCATTCAGGCCATTGTTACAAAACCTGTTAATTTCACTTTAACAGTAAATCCTAAACTATCGTAGATATGATCAATATTCAAGTTTTATTGGGATCAAATTTATGAATGATGGTAGATTAAAATTAGTATGGATTCATTCCCTGAATTACTAAAGAATTAAATAGTTTTCATAAATGTTTTTCTTTATGGCCAATCTTAGGTCCGCCATATTTAACACTGCTACATCTCCCTGGCCACAAACAGCTTTTATGGGGTTTCCCTATGTTGTAGGTTCTCGTCTGTCTCACTCGTACACTACAACGCTTAGGCCTCATTCAGCACAATAGACGCCTGTGAATTACCCCATTTTGTGGCAAATCTGCGCTCTTTGTGGCACACGGTCCTGGATGAGAGGGTTCGTTGCACAATTCCTGGAGGCTGTCTCTTTTGGCCATATACCGGTACTTAAATGAGAGCGAAATGCTCGTTAACTCACACAGGGAAGGAACAAAATGCGTAAAACTAAGTGTGCAACCACACTGAAAGAAAAAGCAAAAGTAGCAAGCCATAACTGAAAATATTAACTATAAGGAAAAATGCAGTAGAAAATGTTAAAACAATATAACACACAGCCTGGGCTGGCTGATTGCAAGAGTAAACAAGCATGAGCCAGCCACTCTGCAACACACTACAATCTCCAGCCTAAAAATACAAGGTAAGAGAAACACAGATGGGGAAAAGACGAACATAAAGTCGAACTGACAGCACCAGAGGCAATTAGGAAGAGTTAAAATGCAGGTAGGGTGAAGGGGAGAGAAGTCTGGATGCCCTTCCGTAGATTGGGTGATAAAAACCACCTTCTCAAATAAAACGTAAGACAAAATCAGCCATTGAGACACTGTCACCTAACAGCGTAGGTTGTGCATCAGGAAGGTTAAGAGTCCGCCTCAGGTGACTAAATTTTGGGAGTCCAACGAGATGTGGACCACTGTCGAATGTGAAACACAGCGACACCGAGGTGGGTCTTCACATCATAGCTGGTGACTGTGAGTCAGCAAAGTACGATCAATGAGGAGCCAGCAAAGGACAATGAAGTCCTTACGAAGGGCTCGCATGGAGGAACCCATACTTTCGTCATCTCCTTTACCATACATAACTTGTTGCGAAAAATCAGGGAGAGACCATGTAGGGCACACAAGGCGTGCTACAAGTGAGGAGGGACTCCCCAATGCAGGAACTGATATGCTCAAAAGTGCGAGAGGTGACTACCAGGTCTGCACTGGAAACACTGCAGCCATCTGGCGAGGAGCACTGTAGCACTGTTCATTGGGTCCTGCATGAGCATAAGCGGACCGAACATGACCAACAACCATCGAGCCAATAGTGTTAACTATGTCTGAACTCCGGGACACGTCAAGAATAGAGAGAAACAGCTGGCGGGAGGCCGCAGGGTGAACTGAGTCTTCTGGGACTTGTCAGGGGTCCAGATGAAGCTGTGATCGAGGTATACAACACGGAGGTGTATGTGAGTGGACCCAGAGGAGAGGTGGTATAGGAAAAGGCTCGAACTCAGTGAGAGGGGATTGGACACAGATTGCAATTGTAATCCCTGATCTGGGCCGCCATTGCGGCAGACGAATCGCCATGTTAGGGAAAAAGAGACAGAAATTTGGATGTTTAGGCAAGCTGTGAATGTGCTCAGTACAATTCATAAGCAGTTGTTGTCACCTGATTCACAAAGAAGGAACCCCAGCTTCCATGAGTAGGCTGTTCACAGGTCTTGTTGGGAAAGCTCACATCGCTAGTTGAACTCCACAGTAGAGATGGGGGATCCGCTCCTGAACTGATTCATAGAGTTGAATCTTTCAAAGGAGTGAACAATCAGTGATTCAGAAAAAAAGAACGGTAGCTCCAAACGTTTCCCACAGCAGTGAGAGAGAGAGAGAGAGAGAGAGAGAGAGAGAGAGAGAGAGAGAGAGAGAGAGAGAGAGAGCGCGCGCGCGTGAGAGCGAGAGCGAGAGCGTATCAGCGGGGCCTCTGCTGGTCAGAGCACACTGCACGCCACACAACACAGCCAGCGCCGGCCTCTGCCCTGCTTCTGCCTTGGCTGTCTGCATTGTGCAGTGCTCCATTGGATTTTGTGTTTCACATATGCCGTGCCGTCTCTGTGCTCTCTCTGCCACGTGCAGTGTCTGGAGCAGCTTAACTTAGCGTCGCACTCAGTCGGCAATCGTTTCAGTCGCACATCCTACCCTCTTGGCGGTTGATGCGAGCAACAGGACAGAAAGCCTCCTAGCGGAAAACATAAGAACTACTTGCAAAAACCTGCTCGCAAGAGAACGGACGATTTGTCTCGGAGTGGGTGACTGGTGGCCGTTCACCGCTCCCCCCACCCTCGGAACTCGCCCGCTCAACGCTCACCCCACCGTTCTCGAATCTAGGCAGGGCGTTGAGCAAAGCAACTCAGGTGTCACTCTGGTCTCTGCAGTCTTAGCTCACGCAGTAATACAGCTCGCGGCTCGACCTGCTTGACTCAGCGCCTCTGCATCGGAGTTCGTCTCTACTGGATATTGTTCTTCGTAGTAATACCGCTATGTATATTACATTATTATGTTATGTATACATCGTTTGTTTTTATTTTATTTTTATGTGTTTAAACTGATCAGATTAGGTTCCTGACGACTCCTCTTACTATAGGATTTTTATTACGGACACTCGAATTTACGCTTTAATTACGAGCGAACCGATAAACGTATCGGAAAATGTGATACACCAATATTTTCCTTGTTTTATTCTGCGTAAGGCTATATGCAGCACTTTAGTCTTACAGTCAAATTTATATATATTTTTTTCTTATTTTGGTACGGATTTTGCGATTTTAGGCGTCTTCGGAAGGAAACGTTCACTTTAAAAATATGTGGCTTGCGATGTATTTGTACGAGGTTAATGAAATTTTAATACATTATAGCCAAATATATTGTTAATTTAAATCCCAAGTTACAACATTTTCCGATCACCCAAAAAACCACGATAGTGCAAAATAAATCAATAATCAAAAACTTTGTCATATCGTGGAAATTTCAATAAACAATACAAAATTCTTACTCATTATCTGTGTTCCTTCAAAATAGGATCAAATAAGATCAGAATACAGGTATAGTACTGGAATAAACCAAGTTTAAAGGGCAATGTGCCTTCCATTTATTTTCTATTGTGAATGAGTGGTGAGTCATGAAAAAGAGCTAGTTCATTTCAGGGAGTGAACAGTTCTGATCTGATCTCTGAAAAGAACAGTTTTGCCCATCTCTACTCCACAGTGGTGTATAGGGTCTAGCATCCGCAACGTTGAGGGCAACGCTGAACCATATGCTAGGGTCCCAAAGACAAGGCACTACTGTACAAGGGCTTTGTACAGATGCAACAGTGTAGGGTGATCTGCACCCCAGTCACTGTGACTCAGGCATTGAAGAATGTTAGGGTGCTGCCAGCACTTTTGCTTATGGTGACGAAGATGGAGAAGCCAAGTCAAGCGGGCATCAAAAACCAGTCCTGAAAAGCCATAAGAGTGCACAAGATCAAGGAGATGGTCATCAGAATAAAGCTGTGGGTGTGGGTGACAGAAGTGCATGACAAACGTCGCCCATGACTGCACCTTTCATATGGCTCGCTGCAGTTGACATTTAGTCATACCGATAATATATGAGCAAAAGGAAATACAAGAGTTGTCAGCATATAAGAAGTGTGATACTGAGGACCCCACAGCTGCTGCAAGACCATTAATGGCCACTAAAAAGAGTGGGATCTTCAGTAAAGAGCTCTTTAGGACCCCACTCTCTTAGATATGCGAGACCTGTGTAAAGCACTGACTTGAACCAGAGACCACACTTGTGCAATGTAGCAGGGATGTGGTATCACTAAGTGGTGTCTTAGGGCTTCATCAGGTAAATAAAGACAGCAATAAGGTGATGATTGCGGCGAAAGGCCGTTTGGATGGCAGATACCAGGTATACCAAGTTGTCAGTGGTGTAGCGACCCTGGCGAAAACCACCCTGGGATGGAGCCACATGGCCCCGAGTCTCAAGGAGACAACACAACCGCTGGGCCACCATACGTTCGAGCAGCTTGAACAGAAAGTTGGTGAGGCTAATTGGATGATAGCTATCCATATCCAGCGGGCTCTTACCGGGTTTTAGCACTGGAACGATGATACTTTCTCGCAACTGCAACGGCCATCACCATGACTCCAGATACGGTTGAAGACAGCAAAGGGGTGGTGCTGGTAATCCACTGACGGATGTTTAATCATTTGGTGATGGATGCGATTTGGCCCAAGGGTTGTGTCATGACAATCTGCAAGGGCACTCAGAAATTCCCACTCAGTGAATGGAGTATTATATGGCTATAATGGCATGTACTAAAAGAGAGGTGTTGTCTTTTCACCCACTGTTTTAGGGTATGAAAGATGGACTAGTAATTCTCAGACAAAGAGATTCGAGCATAATTGTCTCTGTGTCGGTATACACAGCTCCATGTGCGGAAATCCAAGGTGTATCTGCAGGGATCTGTATCCGTTAAGGCGACTGAGATTAGTTCAAGCCTGGGAAGGAGAGCTTCGTGTTTCATTAGTGAAGATGTACCATTCCCAGCACTCGTGCTGCCGTCTTTTGATTAGACGACACAGACCCAGCCATTGAGCTGTTTGAAGAGAATGAGGTGCTCCATGGATGGGTGCCACTTATGACATTGTAGGGCTCGCCTTCGATCCCTAATGGCCGCAGCAATTTCCGGCACTGTCTTCGGCTGGGGACAACCTGAGGAACAACGGAACAAGGGATTGCTGATTCAGCTGCAGAAACAATGGTTGTAGTAACATCCTGGGTCATCACATCGATGTTACTAAGCAATGGAGATCCAACTGTGGTATCAGAGGCGAAAGCATCCAAGTCAGCCTTGGTAAGAGCCCATCTGGTCAAGTGTCCAAGTGAGTGATGCCAGGGGACAGACAGGAAGAGTGGAAAGTGGTCACTACCACACTAGTTGTCATGAGCTTCACAGTGGATAGATGGTAGGAGGACAGGACTGCAAACTGATAGAGAAATGGCCGAGTATGTGCCACGTGCCACAGTGAAATGAGTGTATTTTGGAAGCAAAGGTCGAGCTGAGTTAGTTGATTCTCGACATCTTTACCATGGCCAGTAACCTTGGTTTCACCCTACAAAGGGTTGTGGACGTTAAAATCAGCCAGAGGTAGACTATGTGGAGGGACTTGAGAAATTAGTGCAGCCAAGACATGTTGTGGTACTTCACCATCTGGAGGCAGGTAGATGTTGCAGATGGTAATTTCTGGTGTTGCCCTCATGCTGACAGCCACAGTTTGTAAAGGTGTTTGAGGGGGCACAGGTTCGCTATTATATATATATTCCACCAGACATTCTGTAACAGTCATTAAGATTTTTGTAATACCCCTGATTGCCACGAAGGGCAGGGGTCCGCATATCTGGAAACCAGGTTTCCGGAAAGGCACTGCAAAAAGCAGGTGTAATGCTTAAAGAGTTGTCCTAACTCAGATAAGTGGGTTGTGGGCCACCAGAGTCTCTCGTATCTTAACAGTCTCCTTCTTTGTCTAATTGCCCTCTCGCTACTCTTAAGGGGCTTGCTGGGAGGGCATCTCTGAAGTAGCTTCAGGACAGAGGAAGACCGTGAAGGCCTTCAATCAGCAGCTTGTGGGTCCTTCAGCCACTGGCTGGCGTCTGCTTTTCCACGAGGGGAGACCTTGTAAGATACCCAAGGGACCCCTTCTATGCAAGAGGAGCTGAAGGAGGCTGTGCTTCTCTGGCTGGAGGGAGGGGACCAATGGCCCAGGCATTTGGGCAGGAGGGGGGCAGTGCTCCTAATGTAGAAGCTTTGGGAGCAATAAAAGAACAACTGCCTCCAAACACGAAGTGGGGGTTCCAGTAGATGGGTGGCCCTGAGGAAACACTGTATGAGGCAGAGATGAGGGGATACCATTGCCAGCAAGGTTGGTACCATTGTAGCTGCAGCATAGGAAGATGTCAGGCTAATGGAGCTCAACCTTTCATATTTCTGTTTAGACTCTCGATAAGTCAGCCAGTCCAGGGACTAGTAATCCATAATTTTCCTCTCTTTTTGCAGTACTATGCACTCCAGTGACCAGGGTGAGTGGTGTTCTCCATAGTTGACACTGGTGGGAGGAGAGGCACATGGAGTATTCGGGTTCAATGGATGTCCACAGTCTCTACAGGTGGCGCTGGAATTGCACCAGTAAGACATGTGCCTGAATTTCCAGAACTTGAAGCGCTGCATAGGGGGAGGGATGTAAGGTTTTATGTCACATCGGTGTACCATCAACTTGACATTTTCAGGTAACAAATCATCCTCAAAAGCGAAGATGAAGAAACCAGTAGCAATGCTATTATCTTTAGGTCCCCTATATATGTGCCAGACAAAGTGAACACCACATCGTTCTACGAGGGTGAGTCAAATGAAAACCTTAAATTTGTAATAACAAATCGAAATTTCGCGTCGTTATCCTGTAAGTTGGTAAGCGTGCTACAAACAGCGTGCACAATGGCCTGTAGGTGGCAGCTTAGTGCAGATGCACACATACCGTCGCAGTATCAGTATAAAGATGGCAGCCCCACTTGCGACTAGCACCATGGATGAACAGCGTTCTGTTATTCGGTTTTAGGGTAGTGAAGGTGTGAAACCTATTGAAATTCACCAACGAATGAAGGTTCAGTATGGCGATGCATGTTTGTCACAGCAGCAAGTCTACGAATGGAGTAGGAAGTTCGCAAATGGTGTGACTTCAGTGGAAGATGCTCCTCGTCCAGGTCAGGCACGACGACTTGTGACTCCACATGAATGACATTGCAGCATGTTTACAGATTAGTCATGGGTCAGCAGACCACATTGTGCATGATGTGCTCCAGCTTCACAAAGTGTCTGCGAGATGGGTGCCATGGCAGCTGACTCTTGAAATGAGAGAACGACGTGTTGATGCTTGTGAAGAACTTCTTCGGTGCTTTGAACGAGAAGGTGATGGCTTTCTTGCAAGAATCGTTACTGGGGACGAAACCTGGGTTCACTTCCACCAATGGGAAATGAAGAGAGCGAGCAAGCAATGGCGCCGTTCCTCATCACCAAAACCAAAGAAGTTTTGAACAGAACCATCAGGAGGGAAAGTTATGCTGACTCTCTTTTGGGATGAAAAGGGCGTCATTCTGGAGCATTACATGCCTAGAGGGACCACTGTCACCAGTGCATCATACACAGATCTCCTAAAAAATCATCTGCGGCCTGCAATCAAATCAAAGTGAAGTGGATTGCTGTCAGCAGGTGTCCTTTTGCAACATGACAATGCAAGACCCCACACTGCCCGTACAACAGTTGCAACAATCACAGACCTGCATTTTGAGTATCTTCCTCATCCACCACACTCACCAAACCTTGCCCCAAGTGATTTCCCTATGTTTGGACCACTCAAAGACGCAATGGGAGGAAAGAAATTCCGTTCTGATGAAGAGGTACGCCACATGGTGCATTAGTGGTTGCACAGACTACCAAAAGAATTTTTTTCAAAAGGAATTCATGCACGTTGGAAGCGCTGGAGGACTTGCATTGAGTGTGGGGGAGATTATGTTGAAAAGTGATACAGCTTTGTACCACTTCTGCACAATAAATAATATTTTTATAAAATATTCAAGGTTTTCATTTGACTCACCATCGTAAATTGGCACGGAGCTCGTCGACAGACTGCAACAGGAGGTCTCAATGAAAAATAATCTCCTGGACCATATTTAGGCTTTTATGGAGAGTGATCAAAACGTGAATATCAGCCAGCGTGTCACAGGCGAGCAATGCTCATGACTGGGCTGGGGATGCTGTCTCAATCTGGACTGACCCACTTTGCATTTTGTACAGTGCCACCACTTCCAAACTTATCCTTTAGGTTTTCTGTGAAAAACAGAGGCTTTCTACCCAGAAAGGAGTCCCCATTGGTCCTGCTGCAAACTAAGTACAAAGACAAATATGCCTCTCTTGTTTCTGTAGCCCTACATTCCTCCCATGGCATAGCTAGGGAAAGGAACGATTTGGGATCATATCTCTTGGCACTGAAGTCTACATTTTCCTTGTTAGAGACTGCTGGGGCCATATGGTCACCACCTAAAGATGACTTGATCCACTTGACTGCAGGTCATCTGCCCTGGTTCGACCCACTCCGACCAGCCTCAGCAAAGGCAGGAGTCCTGATGCCCCAAGTAGATGGGCATCTACTCCTTGGCATATGTGGGAAGTTTGCATCTCAGGCATCATTAGTGTGATACCTGTGTTGTCAGGGAGGTACAACCAAGTGGGTACATGACAGCCTGTCCACGACACACTGGCTACCTTGCTGGATATTGGCAGCAAAGAAATCCAGTATTGTCATGGGGGAGAAAGAAGACAGTAGACACCAGATGTAGATTATGCATCCCATAAGGTGTCCTCGCCCAAATTGCTGGATTACGGGTGGAGTCACAGAGCCATGACAATAATAGGTAAAGAAGGTCTACGTGCACAACAGATATTTGATGCAACACGTAAGGTGTCCTTCCCCAAAATATGCACACTTCTGAAAAATTTGGAAAGTGAGGGGGTCAAACCCTAAAGGGGACCATAATGCTGAAGGCTTAAAAGGATACTTCTTTTAGTCACCTCTTACGACAGGCGGGAAAACCTCAGGTCTAAACTAACGACTGAATCTGCAGGGGGTGGTGGTGGGGGGGGGGGGGGGGGGGGGGGGGAGGGGGGTTTGAGGAGGGGTTAAAGCTGTCAGTTATTAGCAGCAGACTCACCACCTTTTTTATGCAAAGGTTTAGCAATAGCATGTTTGTCTATACAGAAAAATGCCATGTTTCAGTGAGCTACTACATATGTGGCTGACAGTCCTACTTATCTGTTGAGAACAAGCTTTTAGTTCTGTGTTGGTAACGCCATCAATTCCATGTGAGCTTTTACTTTTGAGTAAATTTATTGTGTTTCTAATTTTAATATAATGAATTTCAATATTGTCAAATTGCATAGGTATTGCCTCTTCTGTATACAACCTTGCATTTCCTAATGAACAACTGGATCACATTTTCTCTACAACACTTAAAAATGATTATTAAAATATATTCTACTTCTAACTTTTTGTTAAACTTTTCATTGAGTTTGATTGAAATACAGTCTTCCTGTGCTCTCAGTTGCCCTGTTTCCCTTCTAACAATATTCCAAGTTCTTTAAAGTAATTGTCATTTGCATTACACTTTGCTAACCTGATTTCTGATCTGTATTTACTCTTTTAATCTATACAACTAGCTTTGTCTGCATCATAATTTTTCTATTTATGATAGTAAATCATAACTAATATTCAAAGTCTCGGCAGAGTGGGTGTGAACCACTTGGATGTACAGTCCTGTTTTCGGGCTGTTGTTGTATTTCTTTTCAGAATCTTTGGGCAACAGGTCTTAAAAATGTCTGGGAGCACATTGATGAAAACTGCAAATGCATCCTCAACAGTCTCATTTTCAAGCAGGGTGTCATACCATCTAATCACCTGCAACTGCATCCTGTAGTTGTCAATATTTTGATCATACAGTAGCCTAATATGCTTTGCTTTGAGGCGGTCAGATATAGGGTTATTAATTTTTACCTTTAACCATATACCTTCACTGTCTGAAAGAAAGTAAGTATTGAACAACCCTAATTAATACAGATCTTTTTCAACATTGGTGATGACTTCAAGACAGGATGAATGCATTGGTGGATTGTTATTAATGCTGTCTTAACATATTCTGTTGATAAAGCTGTTTTGATGTCTTAAGCCTTATATCAGTGTTTATATTTCCAAAGGTTAATATTCTGTATTTGCTTAATTTTTCAACCTACTGTACTTTAGATTCCGTATCCCTTGTGTATTTTTCAGTGGACTGAATCTTGTTTAAAAGTTCCTTTTGTTGACAAAAATAAAATTTTACCATTCAACTGTCAGTCTATTTCTCTCCTTTGCCCACTGTGGTTGTATTCAGAACAACCAAGCATTATGGGCTGCACTTCAAGGAAAAAAATACACAATTTTAATTAATTCACCAAACTGTTTTTCACTACTAGATGACTCAATGTAATTGCATCATTTCTTCTGGCTTGGCTGGATTTTCCATCATATGTGACCATAATTTCTTTTTTAAATTTGAAAACTGATCAAAACACTTTTCATCATAAATTTCAATATTTTTATCAAACAAAGATTTGATAGATTCTTCCACATAAGTCCATGATGATGTAGTTCTGTAACTGAAGTAAAAACCATATAAATTGTTGATGAGAAGTTATGAAAACCAAAATCAAAATATCCTAATCACCAAAACTAAAAAAAAATATCGACATTTTCAAAAAATTTAAAAACGTATGCGGACAGTACATTAAGTTTTGAAAATACATACATGCCCGCTTAAACACAGACAAATGTTAACATCTGATGTAGCAGCACATTTATAAATATTTGATGTAGCACTATGGGCAACAATAGAGTTAGTTGTGTAGTACTGTGTTTCCTTGCTAAAGTTATGGGTCTTTTCAGCAGCAGCAGCTATCATTGGTACAATCAGTCGTTGCACTTCAGTCTTGTGTTTTCCTCTTGCTGTTTAATAAATCTGATCAATAACAAAACCCCTAGCCTTGACTATATGAAGTGGCTGTAAGCGATAACAGCCGAGAAACGTATGATTTTAGATTAGTCAGTTTTGCTGCTTAAGGCCCAACCATGTCCTGCAGGTGTAACTTAGTGAAGGCAGTAGTCACTAAGCAGTGCCTGTATTAATGTATTAATTGCGTGTCACAAAGTATGATCAGTAGGACGATAATCACTGTTCCACAGTCTGTGCCACTCTGTTTCAGATAACTTTGTCTGTGCTGTGGCATGTTATATTCTTTAGAACAGCCTGAATCTTCTGAAGTGTGTGGATTACTGTCTTTTATGGATTACACCCTCAGTAATCTACTTTGAGGTCTGATGTAAGGAGAGAAAAAGAAAAATTAATTTTATAATACTTGGGGCACAGAAAACTTTGGTCAATGTTTCTGTGCTGCCTTCTTGCAGCCTCTGATCATGTTCCTGCTTTTGGCACACAAAACACAGTTTCATGTTTCAGTTTTGGTGTGGATGTGTAAATCTCATCTAGAACCTACATGCTACAAAAATATCTGTAGCTCAAAAACTTGAGACATCAGATCTCCTTTACGCGTACCTGTGCACCAGAAATCAGTTACCCACAGATGAGTAATTGTTTTTGTTGTTAGGTTCTTGTAGTTTGTAATTGGTTGTACATTTAAGTAACAGACTAAGAAGTAACAACCACTATATGTGCAGGGGAGAATAAGGATGTATTGGTGGCAAGTGTGGGCAGAGAAAGTATCACTTCGTCCTTCATGAAATTTTCCGCAGAGCAGTAGCATCGTTCAATTAGAAAATCATGTAACTTGCTTTTTAAAATATTTATTTTCATCTTCATTATGTCACACCCTTTTATTGTGTTATGAAGTTTCAAGGGATGACAGGTAAGCATAACGTTCTCTTTATGTCTTGTTATATGAGTGTTCAAAATGGTTTTTTTTAATAGATCAGCTCTGCAGCATAGGAAAAGAACCACCTCAAAGATGTATAAAGAGGGGACAGTTAATATTTTTAGGTATTTAAATAATGGTCGACATGATGCCCTCAGCTGTGCAGAGCACATGTTGCGAATGATTCTTTTTTGCAACTTTAAAATTCGTGTAACATTTCCTGAGATTCCCCAAAAAATTATTCCATATCGAATAACCGGTTCAAAGTAGCTATAATATGCTATTTTCCTGGTGGCCATATCAGTGGCACAGGCTAAAATTTCCATTGCAGATGCAAGGCTGTTTAATTGATTTGCTAGATATTCTATATGAGAATTCCAACTCAAAGTTCTGTCTAAGTTTATTCTCAGGAACCTGACTGAGTCAAGTACTTCCATTTTTTGATTGTTGTGAGTGACAGATTTTTTCAGTTTTTGAATGTTTGGTTTTAAAACTCATCATGTTGGTTTCTGAAATGTTTAGCCTTAAGCCATTTTGACTGAACCATGTTTCCACGTAACTTAACATATTCTTGAGGTTCTGTGGTATATTGTCAGAATTTTCATTTTCAATTAGGGCGGAAGTATAATCTGCAAACAAAGTTAAATGCGTATTTATATTGAGAGGCAAGTCATTTACAAAAAACAGCAATAAAATGGGTCCAAGGATTGAGCCTTGAGGAACACCTTGTGAGACAGTTTTCCACTTGGAGAAGTGATCTGCTCCATTTGATGTGATTACCAGTCTTTGTTTCCTCTCCAATAGATGTGATTCAAACCATATCAAAGCAATGTCCCTTATTCCATACCTGTTCAGTTTGAAAAGCTTCAGGGCATGGTTTACAGAGTCGAATGCTTTTATAAGATCACAGAATATTCCTGTGACCTTAGCTTTCCTATATAGTGATGAAGTAATTTTTTCGATAAACTCATTTATCGCATCTACTGTGTTTTTGCCTTGTTGGAAGCCAAATTGGGTATGTGAAATGATATCATTCTGTGTAGTGAAGCTTTGTATCTGTAAAGCAGCATTTTTTTCAAATACTTTTGATATGACAAGGAGTATAGATATGGGGTGATAATTTCCCATATCATCTTTTGAATCTTTTTTAAACAATGGTTTTACTTCCGCATATTTAAAGAGATCAGGGAAGTAACCTTCTTCAAAGGATTTGTTTATTATGAGAGAGAGAGGATGAGCTATTATGCTGTAAACTTTTTTAATTATTTTGGTGAGTATCCCATCCCAGCCAGCAGAGTTTTCCTGGCGAAGTACATACTCGGCAGATCAGTATAAAGTGTGTGGCAGAGGATATGACATAATAAATTGTATCCCACCTGTGAATAATTCTGTTGCCTGAGAATACTGAACTATTCTGTGTATATAATAAAACAGAACCTCAATGTCCAGAGCATCTTGAGACATTTTATTGCGAGGAGTTTCATCACTAACATAGTACAAATATAAGTATAAAGGTCACTGTACAAAAATTTACAAAATTCTTACACGTCACTGTCCAAATTGCAGGTTATCACATTCTAAACTGTGAAGAGCTATAGAAAAAATAAATAAATAGACACTGCAATTCACAGTTCACTACCAGCTTCCAGTGAATATGTAGCTGCAACAACTGTTCTTCACAAAAGGTCAAGTATTAATAGCAGCACACTATAAAATTCAAGCACTGTTTCACACCACTTTGGACCACTTATATTTTCATTGGAGTGTCTTCTTCAGTGGAACACAGATTTGTCGAAATTTTACTTAATTGATCTTCATCTGCCCTGATATTGCCTATAACATGAGACAAATCTTTGTTAATTCAAGGTAAACATGATTTTATTAAAAGGAAAACACAAGAAAGTAAAGGACTCAGTGTCACATACATACTGTTTTTATCCTCTGCAATATTGCTGCCCTTTATGTAACCAGAGAGTGAAAGAGAACTAGCAGCATGTTTCTGTGGTGTAGAAGTTTTACTATCCTGAAGATAAAATTATTATGGAACTGAAGTTACTGCGTTCTACACAAGTAATAAGGAAACACACAAAAAGATGGCAAAGGACAGAAAAGTCACTCTGAAACTCGCAAGAAAAAAGATAAAAAGAAAATGCAGACTATGGGCTGAAGCAGGATAGAAGATTTTGACCTACTCATTCTTAGTTGTAAGATACATGCCATTTTTAAAGTAGCATATAAAGAAAATAAACAGACAGACAATCTTCCATGAAAGTTCCCATTCACTCACAAAGAAATTGTTTTCATACAATAAATTTATATGCAAATCTTGAAGCACTAACTCTTATCATTTAAAATGTTACAAAACAAATAATATACAGCTGATATTTGTCTCATCTCAGAGTAGGACTTAACCCAATTTGTTGGCTACATTTCAATCTCTGTCTTCTCCTACAGGTTTTGCCTTCTATGGCTCTCTCTAGTTATTTGCCAAAGTCTTAATAGTGACTTTCCATCCTGCCCTCCACCTAGTCTACATTTTCCACATATTTTGTGGAGGCCTGCTTCATTTCTTACAGTTTCATTTCAAATCATCCAATTATTTTCTTTTCTGGTTTTTCCATTTCCCAGGATTCATTACCTTATAATGCTGAGCTCCAGATTTACATTACAAACCTCTTCCTCAAATTGAGGCATACATTTGATACTATACTCCAATTAAAAATAACTCTGTGACTGGTATTTCAGCAAGGCAAGTTGTAGGGTCTAGCTGTCAGCTCAAATGGTTCAAATAGCTCTAAGCACTATGGGACTTAACATCTGAGGCCATTAGTCCCCAGCTGTCAGGCAACTGTAGCTCATTCTTGAATGCCATGAATATGCGGTGTTGCCGGTTTTGCAGATTACACGCAGCACCTTGTGAATTGTGGTTGGCTGCATGCCTGCAACATTGCACCCCGCCACTGCCATTTGTCAATCATAAAGTTATTTTAATTGGAGTATAGTAGAATTCTTTTAGAAAGGGATACCCTCTTTCCCTACGCTAGTCTGGTTCTTCAATCTTCCTTGCTTCACCCATCAGGCATTATTTTGCTTCCAAGGTGGTAGAGTTTCTTCACTTCGCCTACAACATGACCCTGAATTGTGATAAGTTTATCGCCAATCTTATTTCTGCTACTTTTGTATTTCTTTCTTTTACTCTCAGTTCATATTCTGTGCTCATTAGGCTGTTTATTCTATTCAGTAGGTCCTTCAATTGTTACTCACATTCACTGACAATAGTAATGTCATCAGTGAATCATATCACTGATATCCTCTCACTCTGAATTATAAACCCAATCCTGACTTTCTTTCATTTTGAAAATTCTCTCTTTGATGTACAGATCACTTCTCTCTTGGTCTTTCATTCTTATTGTTCCCTCTTGGTTCTTTGTACATACTCCATGCTTCATGTCTTTCACTATGGCTTACACCTATTTTCTGAGAATTGCAAAAGTTTTAAACCATTTTATGTTGCTGAACATCTTTTCTAGCTTGACAAATGCTACGGAGGTGTCTTAATTTTTCTCAAGTATTGCCTCCATTATTAAACGATATGCCAAAACTGCCTCTCTGGTGCCTTTACCTTTACTGAAGCCAAACTGATCGTCATCTACCAGTTTCTAAATTTTCTTTTCCATTCTTTTGTATATTATTCTTGTTAGCAACATTTACACATGAGCTGTCACGCTGGTTATGCGGTAGTTCTCACATTTATCTACCTTTGATATCTTTGGGATTCCTAAAGTCCAATGTCATGTCTCCAGTCTCATAGATTTTGCAAACTAACTTGAATAATTGTTTGACTGCCACTTTCCTCCACTGATCTTGGAAATTCCAAAAGAATGTTATCCATCAAATCTATCATATTTTATTGCAAGTCTTCCACAAATCGCTCAAATTTGACTAATACTGAATCCTTATGTCTTCCAAATCAAAGCCCATTTTCCCTTCTATCATGTCAGCATATAGTTCCTTCTCCATTTAGATGTTCTCAATGTACTGTTTCTATCTCCCTGCCCTCTCCTCTGTACGTGACAGGGGAACTCTTTTTGCACTCCTAATGCTTATGCCCTTAATTTTTATTTCACTGAAAGTTATTTCTACGTTTCCACATGAGTTCCTTAGAGCAAAAGTGGTGCACTTTGCAGTGGAGTGAGCACTGGTATTAAGCTTCCTGGCAGTTTAAAACTGTGTGCCAGACCAAGACTCTAACTTGAGACCTTTGCCTTCCCTGGGCAAGTGCTCTACCGACTGAGCCACCCAAGCAAGACTCATCCTCACAGCTTTACTTCTGTCAGTACCTTACAAGAGAACTTACGTGAAGTTTGGAAGGTAAGAGACGAGGTACTGGCAGAAGTAAAGCTGTGAAGATGCACCATGATTCGTGCTTGGGTAGCTCAGTAGGTAGAGCACTTGCCCGGAAAAGGCAAATATCCCGAGTTTGACTATCTGTCCAGCACACAGTTTTAATCTGTCAACAAGTTTCACATTACACTTTTTTTTTTTTAAATTTTGAATGGTTTACTAGGATTGTTATACAAAACTCAAATGTACTTTCTGTGTTACTTTTTTATCATATACTAGCTGAGTATCCAGCGTTGCCTAGGTATGTATTTCTTCTAAAATTACATTAGTCCATCTCTTCCTCCCCCTTCTCTCTCCAATTTATCATTCTTACCCAAATAAAGTGTTGCTCATTCTTACTCCCACAGTATATCTTTCCGGATAGTAAATAATTTGTGTACCAACATTGGTAGAAATCGTTCCAGATGTTTAGGAGGAGCGTTTTATCTGTGACTTCTACTGTTTATGCATAGATCACATATATTTCCCACATATGTGTACAATTGTTTCACCTGCATCTTTAGCAAATAATGCCCTGCAGTTTTGTGTTCGCGAAGCTAAATGTTTATGACATTAAATCTCCTGAATTGTGTGTGTCATATAATGGTATAATTTTGCAGGCAGATTCTGTGGTTTATTTCGAGATTGTCTGTGAAATGGGTTGCATCATAGTGTCTATGACGTCGTATCTACATTTACATCATACTCCGCAAGCCACCTAATGGTGAGTGGTGGAGGGTACTTACACTACCACTATCTGATCCCTCCAACCCTGTTCCACTCGTGAATAGTGCGTGGGAAGAATGATTGTTGGTAAGCCTCTGTATTGGCTCTAATTTCTCGAATTTTCTCCTCGTAGTCAATACGCGAGATGTATCTGGGGGGAAGTAATACGTCGTCTGACTCCTCCTGAAAAATGCTGTCCCGAAATTTCAATAGTATATCTCCCTATGATGCACAACGTTGCTCTTGTAATGCTTGCCAGTGGAGTTTGTTTAGCATCTCCATAATGCTCTCTCACCAGCTAAACGAACCCGCGATGCAACATGCCACTCTTCATTGGATGTTCTCTATCTCCTATATCAGGCCTACCTGATAGGGATCCCAGATAGATGAACAATACTCAACAATCGGGCGAACAAGCACCTTATTAGTCACTTCTTTCATGGGTGGGTTACATTTCCTTAAGATTCTTCCAATTAATCCGAGTCTTGTGTTTACTTTTCCCAATTTCTGTTTTATAATATGGTCATTCCACTTAAGGTCGCTCTGGATAATTACGCCTAGATATGTTATGGCAGACGATGTTTCCAGCTGTCTGTCATCAATAGTGTAGCTGGACAGTAGTGGATTTCTTTTCCTATGTATGCGCAATATGTTACATTTATTTCTGTTCAGGGTCAACTGCCAGAGTCTGCACCATTCATCAATTCCCTGCAGGTCGTTCTGCAAATTCTTACCATCTTCTGGTATTGCTACTTTAGTATAAACAACTGCATCATCTGTGAATAGCCTTAGAGAGCACCTGATGCTTTCTATTAGATCATTTATATATACTGTGAACAGCAACGGTTCTATTTCACCTTTATCTCTGTCGATTTAGTTCCATTAAGAGCGATGTGTTGAGTTCTATCTGCAAGAAAGTCTTGAATCCAATGCAGGTCTGCTTCGATACTCTGTAAGCTCACATTTTTTTTTTTCATTTAATGGCAATGCAGGATGGTGTCAAATGCCTTACTGAGGCCAAGGAACACAGCATCAGCCTGAGTGCTGTTGTCCACTGGGCTGTAGATCTCATGGAGGAGCAGAGCGAGCTGAGTTTCACAGGATCTCTGTTTGAGAAATCCATGTTGATTTTTATAGAGGAGCTGTTTATTTTTCAAAACCGTCATAATTCTTCTGAATGATATAATTTTGCAAGTACATTCAGTGATATATGTGAAAATTGTTGGCAAAATGTGTAATGAATAGAATTAGCAGTAAAGACGTAATAAGTTAAAATGTCAAGACCAATGTGGTAGTTTTACTGCACGAACAATGAAAATGTAATAAGTGATAAACTTTTTTCCTTTCATCGCTTTGTAGGGGGTATCAGCAAGAAAAAGTTTCATAAATGTTTGAAATAAGGTGTGAAGTTTGTTGCAACTCACTAAGTAGTCTCATTCTCAAATATTGGACGAGTAAAGTCTGTGTATTTGAGCATCTTGAAACACACTTCTTTTTCACCCCCACCCCTTTGAGAGGTAGGTGGTTCTTATCTCCAGAGTGATTCTTTCCAGACAGTAAGTGATATGTGTATCAAGTTTGATTGAAATTGATGCCACTATTTAGGAGGAGATGTGAAACATACATTTTCATAATATGTATGGGTGTTATCAGAATAGTACCAGAGAAGGAAAGTTGCTACTCACCATATAGTGGAGATGCTCCGTCGCGATAGGCACAACAAAAAGGTTCACACAATTACAGCTTTCGTCCATTAAGGCCTTTGTCAGCAGTACACACACACACAAACGCAACTTGCACACACGTCTGCAGTTACAGAGAGCTGAAACCACATTGTGAGCAGCAGCACCAGTGCTGCTGCTTGCAGTGTAGTTTCAGCTCTCAGCATAGTTTCAACTTTAGCTGAAAGCTGTAATTGTGTGAATCTTTAAAGGATTTTATATATTTTAAAAACATGCATGGCAGTCAACACCATGGTAAACATAATTTCACATTATCTTTGTTACTCACTGTCTGTACTGTAATTGCCATCAGTGACCTAATGTCTTCATCTCCAATACTTTGAGTCTTATTTCTTCTGACAATACTGAACAGGTGGAATGATGCACAAAAGTTCTTCTGTGACCTTCTTCTTCTCTTTTGTAACAGCCCATGGTGCTGTGTGCAGCTTTCCTTGAGGTATGTTAGAAAAATGGTGCATCCTTTTTCAAATCCCTGCATGAAGTCCTACTTATGAAATTCAATGTCTGTTGAGAGAGTTTCCATGAAAAATTTTTTGAATGGATCACTCTTTTTATTCTACGTCCATTGCATCTTTAGCCAAGGCACTGGATGATTTTTCAGTGTCTGTCTTTCTCGATTGTTGCCATCCCTGCAGTAAATGAATCCTAATTTAGACAACAGCTCATGGCAACCCAAACTGTAAAGATATAAATTATATAAGCTTTTTGGTCAAAGGAAAGGAGTAGTGCAAACTATCAGAAACTGATTTTTCAGTTTTATTTTATCCATTTTGGTTGGAGAACACTGAAGCTATGTTTGCAAATTACACTGCAGCAAATACTGTGACCAGTCACGAGTTTTCTTGAAATGATTTCATGTTCCAAGAAATATTTTTTGTATACTGTTTCACTTCTTCCATCAATGGTCACATGAAATACGTTAGCTGCCATTCTTTGGTCAATGACATTGTTGCATTTCCTGTTTTATCAGGGACATTGTGGCATTTCCTGTTTTATCAGGCAGCACAAGAATGTATTTTGAGCAGAAAAAGACCCCATTTTCCAATAAGATGGCTCTGAATGTGATGGAAATTATTCATTGCTGGTTTCTTTATAATCCCAAATAATCTGTTCTCTGATAAGGTATGTCATTATCACTACACCTCATGGTGAATCACACTGAATGAATCACACTGAACACAATTCAAATAATTAAACAGGTAAAATCCTATCATGGGAACAATCAAAAGATAGAACATCCACAGTGAATTGAGAAAACTCAAAACAATGCAGGCACAGTGGTGTAACTCCCAGCTACACCACTTCAGCTATCAGCTCACATCAGAAATCTGCACTGCTAGATGTATGGTAGGTACAAATTACATGGTTTGCTTTGTTAACAGAATTTCACTTGTTGAGCAAAATCCCAACCCTATTAAAAATGAGGAATGTGGAGCTACACCACTTGTGCTTTAAGGGTCTCACATGTTGAATCTATGCTGAATTTGTCCATCCTTACCACCACTTCCTTTTCAATTTCTTCATATTTTTGATGCACACATATTGTTTTAGCTTCCTTGCATTTCTTACTAATTTCCTGTTTTTTTTCTCAACATTTTTGTATTTCCTTCCTTTTTCAATCAATTGTGAAGTATTTATTCTTTCATGCGAGGTTCTTCACAGCTCTATTTTCCTTGTACCTATATCAGTCGGTCCTTCTTCTGTGATTGCCCCTTTTAGGGATGTTCATTCCTCTTCAATTTAACTGCCAGCTTGGTTATTCATTATCCTGAATCTATGGCCTCAGATGCTTTCAAACACTTCACTATCCCACTTCTTTACACAATGTGTCTTCCTAATGATTCTCTTAAGCTTCAGCCTACTCTTCATCATTACTACATTGTGATCTGAATGTATATGTACTACTATGTACACCTTACAATACAAATCTTATTTTGGAAGCTCTTTCTAACCATTTCATCATCTAACTGGTATTTTTCTGTCCTCCTCCTCCTCCTCCGTCAATTCTGATGAGAATAATCCTATTACTGAACTGTTTACAGGAACTTATGTTTGCCCAGCCTTTCTACTTAGAATTATTTGTACTCCAAATGGCTCTGAGCACTACTGAACTTAAAATCTGAGGTCATCAGTCCCCTAGAACTTAGAACTACTTAAACCTAACTAACCTAAGGACATTGCACACATCCATGCCCAAGACAGGATTTGAACCTGCGACTGTAGCGGTTGCACGGTTCCAGACTGAAGTGCCTAGAACTGCTCGGCCACAACGGCCGGCTTGTACTCCTGTTATACCATTTTCTGCTATTGTTTTTATTATCCTATATTCATTTAATTAGAAATCCTTGTCTCCTTTCCATTTCACATCACTGACTACTACTGAATCTAAACTGAACCTTTGCAGTCTTTTCTTCAGATTTTCTAGCTTTCCTTCAAACGCTGAAATGGAAATCCTTCAATATCTGGAGAGGAAATCTGACCTAGCACCATACTTGAAAAGGTGATGCACTTATCCAAAAAGGTTATTCAAAGCAGTACAGGCCCTGCTAAACTCAGGAATTGTTGTTATCAATGGACTCTTTCAAGGTCCTCAAATGATGTTGAGATACCCTATTTTCTCTTTATTGTTCTGTTTCTTGCTCAGTATAAGGTCGAAATTCTTACTTTGGTCAGTTAGATGCCTCTGAAACCAAACTTTCATAAAAATGTTTTCTGTACATATTCTCACTCGTAACTTACAAGTCTGAGTAACTGATCTGCAGTTCTTCTATTTACTGACCAGTACTCTCTTGTCAGTTCCATACTTTTAATCTGTTAGTATATCTCTCATTTCATAAATTATGGACCTCAGGTCAAATAAATTTCTAGTTTTTTAGGCCTGTCATTAGTTTTAGTAACCATGAAGGTATTTCATCAAGTTCTGCTTCAATTTGTTGCACCTAAACTATTTTGTGTCTCTCAAACTCTGAGTTCATTACCAGATTGCTGATTTCTTCCATTTCAGTACTACCGTCTTCTACCATTTCTTCTGCGTCTAACAAAAATTTCACACGAAACTGCACTTCATCTTACCTCAAAACCTGGCAATTTTGTCTCTGACACTCTCTTGGTGTATCTGTTTGCACGTTTTCTTTCTTTTTTTAATACAAGTTATGTTTCTTACAGAATGAAATTTTTATGTTTCTTACAGAATGAAATTTTTATGTTTCTTACACTTCCCACAAATTTTGCAATCTTGCCTTCCTTTCATCTTTTATAAGCTTGACAATTTTCTGAGTTATTCACAAATTCTTCACCTTTTCCTGTAGTCTTAGTTACAATCATAAACAACTGACACGTGGCTAAAGAATATTGTGTAGTTTAATGTGTCACATGGAAAGAATGTCATCAGACCGTATACTAGCTGATGGTGTGACAGTCAAGTGCAAAATAAGCATGACATGCAATGCTAGACATTTTATCAATGGCAGATTGTAGATTCCCAATGCTTCAAGCACTTCAAGGATGTACGAGCACTAGTCTTTCCATGCGCCACTGTGTCAAGGTGGTACCACGGTACCCCCTGATTCAGGGAAAACTGCTGCTGGCAGTGCCAATTTCAATGGGCAACACCATGTTTTTGACAGGGTTCACTGTGTCAGTGGAAAGATAAGCCACAAAGAAGCTAACCTCTTACCAGTTCAATGCTGGACAACAAATGGTGAGTAGCCCTACTAAATAGAAGTGACTCACTCAAATATGTACCACTTTTCAACACAATTCACAGAGCTGAGAGTAGCATGAACACAGAAACACTATCATTGGACACTTAAAGCATGGAAAAAACTTGCCTTGGCTTTGGAGTCACGGGACACGTTGGCAAATACTGATGGCAGGGTAAAAGTACATCAAAAAACACATGTGGCGATATATCCCATTTCATAACAAGGCAGCATTCAGGTAAGTCATGTAGGTATCATGCATCGGGTTTTTCAAATGGGATGAAAAAGGTCTTCAGGTAGGTCCGCCATTGTTTCAAAACTGTTTGGGACATGGATATTATTTTCTGCCTCCCCATTTCACTGACCTTAATCATATTTAGCACATCTGGGACACCATCAAGAGATGAGCCAGCCTTGCACCCAGCTCCAACTGGTTTCCATGACTTACAGGAAACAGTTAAGGGGGCTTGGGTCTGGGCAGATCTACAACACTCTCTGTCCCTCATGAAAGTCTTACTGTAATGTGAAGAAACCAAGAGATTCAAGCAAAAGGTTGAAAGAAGCAGGAAAGTCATCCAATCTGTGACATAGGGCAGCCCAAACATAATGATGCATATGATGTGGCTTTGTTTGCTGCAGTGAGGTTTCTTCAAAACAGCTACCTTATTTTATGGTTTTTTGACTGTAGGGTTATTTATTTGACTGATATAAACACGTTGCAAGTGTTTTCGTGATAGCAAAAAATTCAGACAAGGCTGCAAAGATCAATGAACAGACACAGGTTAACAGACAAATACAACTAAGTATGCATGAGATGAGAACTCCATAAAAGTCTTAGCACTGAACTTGTTTTGTCGAGACAACTGAAGCAGAATGACTTTAATACCCTGTAATTTCGACCTTCTTGATCCACACAATGAGCAAAACCAATATTTGGCAGGCTTAATTACATCGCTCCCTGTTAAACACAGATCACAACATGATGAAGATATGGCAAAACTCTGTGATATTAGTTACAAATACAAAGTTTGAAAAGGTGATAGCACCAAAATGAAGAGAGTCATACCTGTTTGTATCAAAGCATTTTGCTTCATTCATGCTATTACAAAAATACACTTGAATACATACAATAGGGCCTGCAGTGTAGTGGCTGTCCACCAATTGGCAATAGAGGTGAAAACAGTCTTTCTATAAGAAGCTTCAACCCTTAACATGCATCCACATTAAAAGTTTCAAAGGTCACCGCAGCCACTACAGGTTCAAAGATACAAGACAAGTGTACTTACTGGAACATTTCAATGTTACAAAAATATTTGGGCTGTTTAAGGAATGTTATCCAACCATAATAATATCTTATGAACTAATAACATTTTTAATGAAAGTTTTCTTTTGCGTATTCACACTGTTTCAAGCGTCAAGTTCAAAGACCTGAATGCAGCAGTACTTTACAGTAGCCTACCTGATGATTAGTTGAATGTACGTAAACTGTTCCTGTTAACAACATTTAACAGTAATTAACCACTTTGTATAAAGCAGCCTTAGTTAACTTACTTTGTTCTTGTTTGCATTTAGGTAATTTGACTGGTTTTATTAAACAGAAAGTGAGAGTCTGAAATGTTTTTCTGCTTTCGTTTAATCTAGAGGAACAAATGGATTCCCATTATGTTTTGTAGCCTCCAAGTTTACATTAGCACTCAACTATTTGTCTTATCACTCCAGAGCTTTGCATTACTCCCCACAAAGTTTTGAAGTTAAAAATGTGTTTTGCTCAATTATGAATAAAGCTGAATTACCTGTTCCTTTACCCTTATCTTTCATTTGTTTCTTTATTGTGTTCTGCCTCTCTCTACTGAATTATCCTACATAAATTAACACTGAGATGTCAAGAGGATTTCCACTTTATTTCAGTCTTTCATAACTTTTTAATATCCTTGTTCATAGTATGCATAAAATATTTGCTATTTTGAATTCAGGCCACTTCCAATTGCCACTAGGTTGTGAGTTTTTAAGAGATTATTCACAATGAATTGAGTAGAAAACACACACACAGTCACACGAGAACATCTCACACAACTTGTGTGAATGTGTTTTGAGTTTTGTGTTTCTGAAGAAGGACTTTACCTGAAAGCTGAAGTATTTCTAGCATTCTTTTTCTTTGTGCCTATCTGCAATTCAGCGCTTCCTCTTCATGGTCAGTAGTGATCTATCCTTTCCATATTATTGTTATTCCACCCTGGACATTTGATTGTTTAAAAGTTGTATGGTTATCTTATGACTGTTTACAGTGAATTGGTGATTTGTGAGTCACAGAAACAGATAAAATGGACAACTTACCACTGTATCCAAATGGTACATTTCTTCACTACCTTCCACTGCCCCTCTCATTTCCGTGGTATTATGGGTGGAGACTATTTTAAAGCTTTCCTTGATGTTTTCTTTTTCAGCATCTTTTTTGTCTCCTATATATTCATCATCTGTTACTACAGGGAAAAAGAAATAAGATTTAGCATTTGGGCATGCATAAACAAGTCACTTCAAACCACTGAAGCACAGTAAACAATATTTATATAACATAATAGAAATTTTGTTGCTCAGTATTGCTTGTGGGAAAAAGATAAACAAAATTAATTTTAATTTTAAAGAACCTTACACTGCATTACAGTTTCTAAATTTCTATGCACAAGGAAGCAAGAGAGTGGTGCTACTTGAGATGAAATTTCTTGTAAAATTATTCATTTTGTTAAAATGTATCAGTTCCAAACTTTACACAAATTGCTTGAGTGTCTTATCACTCCAGACAGACTAGTGAGTAGTGAGAAACTTGTGTGCATTGTACATATATCAGTGGTACATATTTCATAAAACCTTTGGGTTTCTTAGTTAGAATTATGACAGCATTTTCTGTTTCTTTTTTATGGCCAGTGTCACAAAGTAGGTCATTTAAACCCACATAAAAATTTCATCTTTTAAACAATACAATTTTACAAATTACGCAATGTGATAATATGAAATGTATGTATAGTAGGATGTTGATAATCCAGCACATTCAGGTATCTGTAAGTGCCAGATTATCAAAGGGATATAAGAAGAGATAAAAGCAAAAGCTATAGTTTTAACATATAAAAATAACTAACTGTTATTTATGAAACACAACAGGAGAGATTACAGTATGCAGTACTGAGCTACTAAGCCGTATCCTGCGATTCAGATTCTTTTGTAGAAAAAAAGGGTACAAAATTCTTACAGCAAATGCTAATAGTTCAGATCTCTATACTAATATGTGGAAAAGGGCTGCTCTATGGATCAATGAAACACAGAATAGACACACCCTTTTTGTAGTTGCAAGTGATATCTTATGGTCACTTTTCCTTGAAAAATGATGACAACTGAAAATAGCAGAACCTAAACATTGGTAGCTTCAGAATTGTATACTTTTATCTGAAACTGAAACCTACAGAACGTGATTTTCAAAGTGAGTGGAAGACATTTATGTGGATACCATCACTTTAAAAAGTTTCCTGAAGGTCTACAGCAGTAAGCTGTCCCTTGATTACACATTATGGGGCAATTACATCTCATTTATGATGATTCGAAATGGAGATATGGACAGTTTGCACTGGTATCCTGTACCTTATTTAATAAAATCAGTCAAGGCCTCAAGGCTATTAGATTATGTGTATGAGGAATTAAATCCTAATGTCAACAAAACGTAATCATGTGCAATAGCAACTAATGAAATAATTTCACACATGGCATAATCGCCAATCTAATATGTGCAAATACAATACATAATGTATACAAGAGAAATGTACTTCCTTGGCTCGTTGATGCATCAGCACACAATAGTTTTTTTCCCCATAACACCATATTGTAATTAAAAAGATCATAAACATATTATAGATCACATTTCACAAAAATTTTCTGGAATTTATATAAAGTACAAAAAAACTGGGTGAAATTTTTTTCAGAAATTTTAATCATACCTGTTTGTCTTTTACGCTGAGGTACTCTACACACCAGCTGTGCTAAATCTGTGAAACTGTATCCAGATATGCGGTTTAAATCACATTTTGTTTCACTTCTTCCAACAAAATCTTCCTTGCTTGTTTCTGTTTTTAGGAATGGCAAACAGCCTGCTTTCCTTAAGCCAGCAAAATATGTGCTACCATGATGATATCCAACATCCTGCAGCACAAAATGAACAGTTTTCCTCATGGCAATTACTGAATTAGTTTAAAAGTGAGATAATACTCATTCCTTCACTGCTTAATTTTTACTGGTAATGTATTTTTTTTTATTTCAGTTTTATTAGGAAGCACAATGTCCAAAATAAATTGTCAGCAATCCAAATCAAATATAAGTTTCTTTATTGTAACTCTCTTATTAAAAGTATCAGATCGATAATAATGTTCACAGTTATATGAGTACTTTGTAATAAATATTCAGAGATCACAGCAACTGTTCAGAGGTCAATCTCTTACAGTGTCAAGGAAATAAATGTAATTCTGAAGGAAGGAAGGAAGAAAACTTGCAATTTAAAGTCCATTTAACAATGAGGTCATTAGCAATGGAACCCTAGCCCATTTAGAGTAACCTGAGGAAGGAATTGGTTGAGGCACTGTCCAAGTGACCACACCAGTACCCAGTTGAAGCAATTTTGAAAATAGCAGAAAGCCAAAATCAACACAGTCAGACAGAAATTTTAACATAGCCTTCCAGTACTTAACCACATTACCACCATCATGTTCAACAACACAAACCAGAGTAAATACAAACTAAGAAAGTGCAATTAATATTTCGTATATGAAATGAGAAGGAAAGGTCACACAATAGGTAAATGTCAGATTCAACACACTTGCAGAAGTACTATGAAGTGGAAGCAGAGCAAATCATTTTCACAGCTTATGAATTCTGACATTTAGTTGTATTGTGGTTCTATTACATGTGTTACCGTGTTCACAACTGGCAACATTTCAGCCATTTGAATACAAAGAAGCACTAGTAATTTACATTTCTTTAAGGACACATCTTTCAGACTTCATGTGGTGACTTTCAGAATAAAGTTAACACTTTGGATACTACAATCCCAATGTAACCTAGAGTCAGCTGGCCTAACAAAGTGTACATGTTTTCAAAAGAATTATGTTGTAAAAATTAGTAATTATATTATACAAAGCATGGTATCATTTGTTGATAACCAACAAAAATTAATGTTACATGCTTTCGTGTATATAGAGCATCATACATAATTTTTGATTTCATTTTTTTTTATTGGAGGATGCTTACACTCACAAGTTAGCTTCAGTATAATGTGAAGCAATCAGGCCTGCACAGATGTTTCCATCAGGAAAACACCAACAACTTCCCTTTTTTGGAAACTTTGCCAGTTTCTTTCTTTCTTGTGTCTGAACAGACTTTACAAACCCCAGATGGATTTTGCTTTTTTCCTGTTGGTGACAATTTGCCTGCAAAATGCGTATGTTAGGTTCTGAGTAGCTGCTTGTTTCTTTGGGTTTGCTTCCTTGCCCAACAAAGCTTTTTGCTGTTTCTATCTGAAAATGCAATAATCTGAGTTTTTTCTTTCATATGAGTTCTTGGTTTTCTGGTGAAGAATGTAAGCATTTGGGGCACTCATAATGAAGAGACAAAAAAAGTAATCTGGCTGTTTTCTTCTTTTTGTAATATAGCACAACATTTGATTTAGATGCTGTAGGACATGTTAACAGCATCAAAATGTCTCTTGTATCTCCCCACTACGGCACAATGAATGTTCCCTTCTAGCAGGAATTCTTTCTCAGTTTTTAATTTTCTGTTCGACAGTAGTATATTTTGGAAGCTCCTTTCTGTTCAACATGCTCACCGTTTTTGTTTCACGCTTCTACGGCAAATCAAAAATAGCAGGTGAACTGCAATAGTGATCAATATACACAGTGAAGTTGTTGTCGAAAGTACTTTTGCAGACATCTCCTTAGAAATATCACAACACCTTGTTCCTCTGCTGCTTTTCCAGCATAAACTGCCATTTGCACCACATAACCAAGAGAAGCATCACAAACAAGAAATGACCTCACACTGTATGTCTCACTTGTTTTTCATGTACACAGGATTTTTTGTGCTCTCAAAATCCACATATACTCTTGACAACAATTAGTTTGACACGTGAAGCAAAATAAGTAGAAAAAAATAGAGTTTAGATGGTAAAAAAATGTGCATATTTTGAACAGACTGATAATTCCCGACTCATAATTATCATTGTTGCAAACATGAAAATTTGATATGATTGGCCAAAGTAATCTCAACACATCACAGAAGCAGAAAACCAACTGTGAATAAGTGTTTTCTTTGGCTGTTAACTATTCATTTTTGGCATTTTCATGATACATTTGTTAAAAAAAGTAAATGTGTTGTACTTTATTAATTTTCTCCAAATACTGTTCACCCTCAGTTAATTTTTCTGTACTGAAGTTTTTATCAGTTCCACCAGCTCAAGAAGAATAAACAAACTAAAACAATCAAATTGTGTTTATGTGCTGTCAACAAGTGCCCCATGCCACTTTTCTGTGAAAATCAGGATTCTACCTGCTACATATACTGCTTCCCATCAGAGCTCAGAATTTCTTAGCATTTTCCACCTTCTAAATGCTGTTGATTTTGAAGTACACCACAATGCCTGAGTGTGTGAGTTGTGGTTTTTGATTCATCTTTCGGACTTTTTCTGAAAACATATTTTCCAACAGTTTACTTTTAAATGTGCCTGTCTATCGCTCAATGCCTCTTCTGTGTGGTGAGTAGCAGTCTATCAATTTACGTTGTTATTCCATTCTGGATTTTTCATTGTTTGTGATAACTCAGAAATTAGTGTTGACAATAGTTTTACAGCTATTGGAACATGTTGTGCAGCTATTGGAATGTGTTGTGGAAGTATTTAAATAATGTTTCAAAATTAAATGAAATTTAGAGAAGGAAAAAGTGTATGAATGAATGCTCACTCACAAGACTTTTTGAATACTAATTAAATGATTGCTGCAAATAAGATTTTGATAGACATTATTTTTTACTATCGCTTAGTATGTGGAATGTTTTCTGACAATATGTACATTTGTCAACACAAAAAAAAGTCTGAAGCCAAAATCTGAGCTATCCACCTTATTATAAAAGAGCTCATTGTATTTTGAGAATGCTACATATATGAGTACATGCTAAAAAGTATTGCCTCCCATTTTTTTTATTCTGTTCTCAATATCAGTTGAGGTTTTACATGTCACACATATTACGTGGTCGACTTTCCCACTTCGCTGCCCTCTGCCAATAGACGGCTCCACATTGTGGCAAGTAATATGGCAGTGTGTAGCATAACTATGTTGGTGTGTGAGAAACAGCATGCTGCAATCAAGTTTCAAATTCAAAGATTTCACCCACATGTGGACACCCTCTCCTTCAGCACAACAATGCCACACCATACACAAGTGCTGTGACATCTGCAACACCCCAACACCTATAATACATAATTAACAGGTAATGGAGATAAGATATGTGAGGGTTCTAAACAGAACATAGTAAGTGGTTCTTATACCACATGATATCTTGTTTCATCTTCAATTAATAATTATTCACCAATGGACACCCCACCTTCCTTTTTTACACAGTTATTACATCAGAGCTAATCACAATGCATAATAAACTTGACTGCTAATGAGATTTACAAATCTGGCAATCAGCACAAGCCGTGAAAACTGTAAGTTATGCATTCTGTACAAAGAAAAGTTCTCTATTGTTTGGGCAGGCTGTTGTTATATAAGGGGCAGTAAAATGAAAATGAGACAGATGGAAAGAAGAGCAAGTAAGCTGTTTATTATTTCAAAAGTAAATACCACAAATGTTGATATATTTACCCCCCATGTCAGATAAGACAGTCAATGGCTTCATGGAAATGTATTTGCAGTTGTCTATGGGACCATGATTGCACCCAGGTGTGCACATCTTTGTCTGAAGCCAATCAACAGCAACAAATGTCTCTCTTCAGGCCCTTACACATCCCCTATACAGTCCCGTCTCTCTCCATACAGGTTCCAAATTTTTGGAGCCCTGAAGAAAGACATTTGTGCCCACAGATTTACTTCAGTTGAAGAGCTGCTTGCCTAAGTATAGTCATGGCACCACAGGAAACTGCAAACTCTTTTCTGTGAAGGCACTGACTGTCTTGTCTCCAGTGGGATAAATGTATTGAAAGTTACCGCAATTATTTTTGAAATAATGGTTTTCTTAAGTTTTTTTCATTTGGCTCATTTCCATTTCACTGCCCCTTGTATTACTGCCTCTTCCATGTGCTCCCAATGCAAACTTACATGATGCATTTCACTCACATCAGTTCTATTGAGGAATTACACTTGGGCTCTGATTTGTGTTGGCCAGCTTTAATGCTTTTAAATATACATCATTGCATTCCTGAAACAAAGGGATCCCATATGGGATGCAGGATGAGGAAATGGTAAGTCCCATTGACAGTGTTATTAAGGCAGGCTTCAGTGCCAGCAAATATTTGTTTATCAACTATTGAGGTGGTGATTGATATTTTTCAGATGTTAAAAGTGCTGTACGTGTTAATATGCAACAACAATAAGTTGTCAGCTTTTGACCAAATTAATGTTTTAAAAGTTTTTGGATTTCAATTCTACAACATCATGACAAAGCAGACACAAATACAAGTACTTCTAGCTAAGCAAGAATGTGAAATGAGCAGTTGGTAGTAGTGGGAAATCCTCTTAGTCCTCATCTTCCCACTAGGTTTGTGTTCACTTTTTGGACTCTCACTGTGTTGATTTTCCTAAATCTCTTAGCAATCAATAAAATAAAGTAACTGTAAAATTCTTATGTAAAGAATGAATCACCACTGTATCACTGAGGGGCTCTGCTGATACATACCTTTATTTCATCAAAGCTGCCAAACTGCAGTGTCTTGTACTTATCAATTGGTGGCCTGATATATTCACAGTAGTCACTACTCTTCACTTCCTGGTTTTTGATAAAAATAAGAAAAGGATAAGAAGTTAATTGACTCATAGCAACACGTAAACTTGAATTGCTATAAGCTATTAACAGGCATGTTAGATATATTATGATATGGTAATGTAAAGTCTTGGTGGAATGTAAACAACTGTAAGACTAAAGGCAACTGCTTACTGAATAGTGGAGTAGTGGACGCATTGAGCCACCAGCAGCACATAACCATGAAAGAGAACTTTGCTAGTTTTGGGAAGAGACCTTTTTTTGAGACAGAGCACACGTGTGTGCAAACCTGCACACATACCTTCACGCCGCGTGCCACCTGCCCCCCCTCCCCCCCCCACACACACACACACACACACATCCTGTGTGGCTACATAGTGCCAGCTCAAGAGCTGCAGTACCGTCAGCTGTACAATGTGTGTGTGTGTGTGTGTGTGTGTGTGTGTGTGTGTGTGTGTGTGTGTGTGTGTGTTTTTCCACTTCATGTAACAACTGCTCATTTCAAGCAAGTCCTCAGTAAGCTATCCTATATAAGGTTTTCTATCATCTTCTGTAATGCAGAGAACCTTTATCCAGTAAATTTGTTTTATTTTTCATTTAACATTATTGGTACAACAGATTCAACTTTTGAATTCTACATAGCAAACTGTAAACTAGTAGAGTGTTAAGTAGCAAAATCTGTTCGCAAAAAAACTGGTAGCATGACGTAGCAAAAAATGGTAACATGACATACATAATTTCATTTATCTTTGGAAACAAGCAGAATTAAACACGTCTGCTATTAATAAAACACTTCTACATTTCTGATAGTGAGTGAATAAAGCACAGAAACAAATAAATGGAGAAGTGTTTAGTATCCCATCAGCAGACATTGCAATGGAGGCATCGGTGGAGCAGTGGAGTAGTCTGGAAACATGCCATGGAGAATGCATGCACTGCATATTATGGGCAGCCCTGCAGACAGAAATATTTGCTTGCAGGTAGCACTAAGTGGAAAGGGCCACCACTCATGCTGACCTCAAACACCGTGGACCTCGACTTGTGCTTTGCGTCGAGTGGTGTTGTCACGTGCTTAGTCGTTATCTGCAAAAACCACCCGTGTGCTGAGTTTATTTCTGTGCATGTTTCTACATGGGTTCCTCCGAGTTCGTTTCCTCTTACATGTTTCTGTTGCCTGGTTGTTTTCAAGAGACCATTGGCCCCTGAAGTACCTGCACTGACAGTCAAGGGTAGCGGCATTGTCGCACCTGTGCAGATACTAAAGTGGTGAGAAAGGACTTTCTTATAAGTGTGATGCATGTATTTCTCTTTCTGGCCCTTTCAAAATTTTTAACTTTGGGTCACAATGGATCTGATATTTCTGCAGTGCTTGCTGGAACAGTTGCACCTACAGAAGGAGCAACAACAGGAGTTGATGCAGATACTGATAAACTAGGAATATGAACTGGCTTCGCGCCCTTGCCTCATTGGTGGAGGGCCTCGTGCCTGCTAGGCTGTTTTCTTCTCTGTCCCTGGTGCCACCTGCTAGTTTCGATGAGTCTATGGGAGCATGTTAGAATCACTTGCGCCAGTTCTTGCTGCACTACCAGATTAAGTGTATCATCAATCCAGTTGATACAGCTGGTTTGTTGTTGTCCAGCACTGTGGGTTTATAGGAAGTTGACAAATTTGAAGCCCTCCACTGAGCCCAGGAAACTCCCCTTTGATGAGCTTTGTCAGTTGCTTATGTAAAATTTTGGTCATAAAACTCATGTGGTGAAGGCATGGTTGCAGTTTACTCAACACCACAAGCACCGAGGGCTGTCGTATGCGGCCGGGATCACCGATTTGCATGGCCTCTTACACAAGTGTCATTTTAAGCATCTCAAATGTGCTACATCCTATGCAGACTCACTAATTAGAAACTAACCATTTCCTGTTCCTGAGCTTGGCACTGATCTTGTCCAACCCTTCCATAGCTGACATTGCTGAAATTGAAGAATCATATGAGCTTACAATGGCAGCAAGTGACGTCCTTTCTGACAACTGCCAGGTGGCTCAGTTACGCATGCACAGTAAACAGCCGCAGGTGCCCCACAGGGTACCAAGCGGCTTTGCCTCTCATCAAGTTACCACATGTTGCTGCCATTGACGATTCCAGTGCAGCGCAGCCCTTCTACACCCGTGCCAAGCTCACCAGGTTTGTGTCATTCACAGCATTGTAATTTCCATCCACTGGCTGTTTTTCAAGTCTTTGGTGTTGTTCTCCTTCTGCTTATTGTGAAGCCAGCCATCCTGTCCTGACTGTCATTTGGTGCATGTTCACCAAGAATGCCCACACGTGGAGGCCATGTGCAGGATATGACATCAGATAGGACATCTGACCACTGCCTGAGACATTCGGCAGGCTGCCCTGGTGTCTTCCCTGGACTCAGGGACTGTCTCCACCACCCTGTACATGTCACCCCAGGCATATTTTTTGCTGATGTTGGTAATGGATGAGTGATCGGTCAAATTTCAAGTAGTCACAGGACACAAGACATCCTCATTAACTTCGATGTGAACAAGCTTTTGTGGTGCCTGGCATTGCACTGGCCACTCCAAGTTGTCTTACAGTAAACAGTGTGTTCCCTTGTGGGGACAATTCTCTGTCTCCACACGTAACAAGAATGTGGAATGGCAACTTACATTGCTAGTGGTCAATTCACCGTGTGCACAAAACGTCTTTGTGGTTGACACTTTTTCTAGTTTTGGCTTTCAGGTCATAGATGAAGTGTTGGTTTAGTGTCTCAATCCATTTCTTTTCACAATTTGGACTTCTTACTTGGTCATACAACCCACTGTTTGAGAGTACTTTGGCCAGGGCGGCATATTTTGATAGACATGCTTCTATTAAGCCATCGACAGTACCTAAATTTTGTCACTCCCCACCCCATTCCTTCACCTTGAGCAACCAGGTAGAGGATGAGCTGCAGCACTGGCAGGTTCAAGGCATTATTTCTACTATTTCATCGAGTAAGTGGGCCACACCTTTCTTGACAATTCAGCAGTCGAATGGTGCCATGCATCTTTGTGGCAATTTCAAACTGAGGGTCAATGCACAATGTGTCACTGATTCGTACCGATACTGTGGCAGGCAGAGTTGTTGGCGAAGTTCTCAGAAGGCCAGTATTTTTTGAGCATCAATTTGCACAATGCTTATCTGCAATTGCAACTGGACACCGATTTCTCGGACTTTCCTGGTCCTCAATACTCGCTTTGTGCTTTACCATTTTAATTGCCTGCCTTTTGGAATCTCATCTGTGTCAGGAATTTACCAATGGTATTTGGAACAACTGATTCAGGACATTCCCCGTTTCGTCCATTACCTTGATGAAATCTGGGTCACGGGCTCTACGCAAGAGGAGCATTAACAAAATATTTGGTCAGTTTACCAATGCCTCGTGGAGAATAGCCTTCATTGTAAGCTGCAAAAGTTGAGTTTTTTCTCCCAAAAGGTGCATTTTTTTGGGTCATGTTATTACTAAGGATGATCTCATCCCTACAGATGACCACATCAAAGCCATCATCAACCTACCAGCATCCAAAAGCCTGAAGGAACTCCAATCTTTTTTGGGTAATATTTTGTATTATGCTCAGTGACTGTGCACATCTGCCAGCCTCTTAACTGGCTTTGCCAGAAGAGCATTAAGTCAGTCTGGTCTGCAGATTGTCAATGGGTTTTTCAGTCTCTCAAGCAGCATTTGTGCCTGGCTGCCTGTCTGGCTTACTTTACGCAGGGTAAACCTTTAAACCTGGCCTGTGATGCATCCAAATATGGGATTGGTGCCGCCCTGTCCCATCAGAATGCGGATGGCACTAAACAGCCCATCACTTGCGCTTTGAAGATCATTCTGCTGCGCCACATAGTGCAAATGGTTTAAATGGCTCTAAGCACTATGGGACTTAACATCTGAGGTCATCAGTCCCTATACTTAGAACTACTTAAACCTAAGTAACCTACAGACATCACACACATCCATGCCAGAGGCAGCATTCGAACCTGCAACCGTAGAAGCTGCATGGTTCCGGACTGAAGTGCCACATAGTTATTCACACGTGGATAAAGATGTACTAAGTATTATTTTTGGGGTTAAAAAGTTTCAAGTATTCCTGTATGGGGCGATGTTCCTCATCATCACTAACCAAAAGCTGTTGGTTTCCTTTTTTGGCCATCATTTTCAGTTGCTGGATAAGATCACACACTGATTGATACGATATTCATTACCACTCCACTGCCCAGTATGCCAATGCTGATGCACTATTGTGACTATCAATGGGGGCTGATATATAGTCTGACTGATAGGATGCTCTCGTGTTCACATGGATGAGCCTTGCAGCAAACCCTGTCAGATTTTCTGTTGACAGCACACCAAGCCACGACTTCTGACCTGCTTTTCCAGAAAATTGTTCCAGCTGTCCACTCGAGTTGGCCAGAGCATGTCTCTTCAAGTGTGGATCAGTCACGGCATACGTTTTTCCTCCTATGTGCCTGACTCAACAACGTCCAGATGGTCTTCATGCTTACCAAAGACGAGCAATGCTATTGAGCTGTCGCCATTGTGGCATTGTGTCCTCACATACTCCAGCTGATGCATGTGTCACACTGGGGTCCAATATGTATGAAGGCATTGGCATGACATCACGTCTACTGGCCAGTGATCGATCATGACATTAAACATCTGGTGCAGAATTGCAGGGTCTGCGCACAGAACCAGGTTGCACCACTGCATCAATTCTTTCCTTGGCCAGTGCTGGGGCACCCTTGGCATATGGTGCACGTCAGTTTTACTGGTCCATTTTTGGGCAGCATGTGGTAGTTGGTGATCAATGCATTGTCCTGTTTCCCATCATAATCGAGCTGTCCTCCACATTGTTGACTGCCACTACTCACTCAGTGTTGGTTGTTTTTTGTCTTTGAGGGATTCCCCAGGACACTAGTGTCTGATAATGGTAGGCAATTTGTGTTATAAGAGCTTGAAGACTTCTACATCTGCAGTATTATCCAGCATGTGATTATGGCACGTTTCCACCCACCTTCTAACTTGAGAGAGGTGCATCTCGTGCATACATTTCAGACCCAAATGAAGATGTCCGTGCCTGCCTCTTCTTGCCACAACCCATTGTCAAGTTTTCTGGCTACATACCACGCGACACCAGTATGTGGGTGCAGTCGGTGAAATGTTTGCATGGGTGCCAGCCGCGGAGTCTCCTGGATTTGTTGCAACCTGACTCACAAGACACAGACTACCGTGACCTGCCATGTGTTCCAGTTGGGGCTGCTGTTTGAACCCACTCCTTTGTCTGGCAGCGGGGTTGGTTGCCACGTGTTATGGTGGGCAAATGATCAGCAGTAGTTTGTGGTGGAAAATGATGGGGAGATGCTGAACTGTCATGCAAATCAGTTGCTTTAGCTCCCTTTTGGGCCATCACCACTGTGATTTTCCAGTCAGCTGAGTTCCAGGGTTGATCTCGACATTGTTCCAGGGGGGGCTACCACTTGTAGTGGCCCGCCTGTCAGCTGCCACCCTATGGATACCTGCGAAGATGGAGACCATGGATTTTTACCTGTCGTCCTCCCCCCCTCCCCTCAGTCATTGATGGAGGTAGCTTAGTCCCAGTGCCACAGCCTCTATGCCCTTCCACTGTTCTGGCAGAGCTGACAGCTTCAATTGCCTCCTTTGGTGGTCAGTCTGCTGTTGGATTCTCTGGCACCATCTTCGGTTCTGCACTGGAGGTTGCAGTCTGAGCCAAGGCATTTTCAGCCCTACATAGCCTATTCAGGGAGAAGAGATTTAATACCCCTGACAGTGGACAGTGTGGTGGAGGCAGATGTGAAGGTGTGGGTAGAGCAGTTTGGAAACCTGCATGGGAGGGTGCATGTGTCACGTAGTATGGGCAGACCTGCCAACAGAAGTGTTTACTTGTGGGTAGTGGAATGGACCAGTACTCACACTGAGCTCAACCACTGTGGACCTGCCTTGCACTTTGTGCCCAGTGCTGCTGTTCTCATGTGCTTAGTTATTAGCTGCCTGCACCAGCCACATGCTGAATTTATTGCCATACACAACTACACATGGATTCGGACACTATGCTTCCCATAGATTGACTCACACAGTGAATTCATTTCCTTGCATAGGATTCTGTTCCATGGCTGCTATCAAGCCACCGTGAGCCCATTAAGTACCTGCACTGACAATGTTGAGTAGAGGTATTGTCTCACCTGTGCAGATGCTAAAAAGTGTCTCGAGCAGTTATATGAGAGGAATTGTAATCAACTGTGTGTCACTAGGCTCAATAGTTTATTCCATAATTACTGAGTTGCAAATTTACAATAACTAAATGAGTAAGAACCATATTGTGACAGAAAATTTGGAAAGAGGCAGAAATGTTTGGAAGAGATGACTTTTATATAAATGCATTTTTTCTAGATACATAAATTAACAGTGTCTCTTCCACACAAACTAAGCAAACTTCTTTAATTTTAAAAAAGTACAGGATTTGGTATCCTATTGTCATCATTCTGTTATGCTGAAACCTCAATGTTGTGTTTATCACACACACACACACACACACACACACACACACACACAATGACAGCCTTAAATAAATCTGATTACATAACACGCAGGTAGCCACCTGTTGTGTGCAACACCATTGAAAATGCAAAACTTTAGACAACAAAAAGACTCAAATTGTTTTTATAGAATAGTTAATGTTAATATAAAAAGTGTAAACAAAGAATATAACTGCATTGTCAGAGAAATGTCTGTCTGCTGAGAAAGTATCAGGCTCCAGTTTAAGTATCAGCAGTCTACCTCTCAACTCCATGAAAAGTAATACATGACTGAACTTGATCTGAGCAATAGGTGGAATGATTGAATAAAAGTAAGGTACACAAACATGGAAAATTAAAATAATTATTCAACTTACCTCTAGCTGCCTCACACATGAAACGTATGCCAGTCTTGACTGAATATCTGGCAAATTAGGAACTTTCACCGGTGTAGCAAATGGGTTCCACCTTTTCCATAGCAACCACCACCCAGAGAGGCAGTCACCATAGTTAGTGAGATCAATATCATCTTGTGAGCCAACATCAACAGCCAAAACATGCTTTGCACCAAGATTTCTCATAACATCAGCTGGAAATTGTAATATAATGTCTAGCACGTATAACTGCATTTCAAATGGTAAGAAGTGGACTTACAGGCAATGTAGTGACTACAAGTATGTGAGAGTTAAATCATTTAAATATCACTGATCCCCCATGCTCCTCAATTAAATATCACTGTCTCCCCCCGCCCCCCCACCTCCCCCCAACAACTATTCTCTCTCTCTCTCTCTCTCTCTCTCTCTCTCTCTCTAACACACACACACACACACACACACACACACACACACACACACACAAAAAAAAAAAACCTCTTTTCTGTTGGACTAAACTGATGATATCTACAAACACAATCACACAATTTCAGTTACATGAGCCACACCACAAGAAAGAGGAAACATACTTCGCATGTAAAAGAAACTGTAACACTGAAGATTAACAGCAAACAACTGAATACACAGAAAACTGCAAAGTATTATATGTACACCCATCACGAAACATATGAGGGTTATTTTTCTATTATACAGGATTTGAAATAGATTATTACTAAGAGAGTTCATGAGTGAAAAAATAATTATCTGCATACATCATTAGCGTAATGTTCTTTGCTCTGTGATCAGGTCCTTGTTATGTGTACTTTTTGCATCCAATCAGTTCCTTCCTCAGGTTGCTATGTTTACATATGTTAAGCACATTATAGATGATCCGAATTATCTTTCACCCTACATTCAACTGCAACCACTGACTGCCATTCCTCTCTCATTCTTCTCAGCATCTCTTTGTTGCCACTTTGCACATCCAGTTCACTTTCTTTCATTCTCTGCCATATCCACATTTCAAATGATTCCAGCTTCCTCCTGTCTTTCTTTAAAAGGGTTCAAGTTCAGCACTGTAAAGTAGGACACCTGAGACAAACATTTCATCAAGTGTATCATTAATTAAGTTGTTATTGGACAGCACTTCTTTTGCTATTGCTATTTTTGATGTAACATACTGCATCTTGAATTTCTTTCTAGTCTACTTCCTCTATAACTAAAATTTTGCATCCATTTAGCGTATTTTTATCATTTCCTTTCTTCCTATTGTCATTATTTTCAATTTCTTTGGATTTATTTTCTTCTCATACACTTTTAAGCAGTTTTGATATTCTTTACCGTTTCCATATATAGCTTCAGGAACAATACTGTCTGTGAATCTTAGCCACCATATTTTTTAAACCCGAATTTTTAAACCCTTCTCCATTAATGAAAAATGTTCAATAATATATTCTCAATACATATTGAAGAGTATAACAATCTTATCTCACACTTTCCACAAAGTCTATCCTGTTGATATTCTTTATTTTCAATCTTACCAAAGTGTTTTGGTTCAGACGCTGTTCATCTTTCCAGTCCACTTTTTTTCCAGTTCATATTACTAAAATCTTTCTTCAAGTCTGTAAATCATATGTTTTAAATGCTCTGCTTTCTCAGTAAATCTCTCTACAAGAATGCAAGAGTCATATAGCATTCCTTGTCCCTGGTTTTCTATAAAAACCAATTTACAACACAGTCATGGTTTACTCCAATTGTTCTTTCCAATCTGTTGTTTGTGATCCTAAACATTATCTAGGCAGCACGAGAAAAATGTTTATGGTTCTATGCTCACTACATTTCCTTGTTGTTTGGTACTGGGATTGTTAGTGTAGTCAGGAAAGATTATGGGCAGTCCTCAATGTCTTAAGCTCTATTCTACTGCATAGTCTCAGAAATCTCATTATTCATTCTTCATTCAGGAACTTCAGTATTTAACTAGCACTATATCTGTTTCTACCACTTTTCCACTGTGCCTCCTGTACTAAGATTGATCGCCCTGTGTCATCATCATCATCCACGTAATGTCAAGATTCAAGATGTAGCAGTCTAAGTTTATGTGTAGTATCATGCAGTCCTTACAGTTACTCTTCCCATCTTTGTTTGATTTCACTGTTGGTTTTGTAAATTTTCCTTTTGTCTTTCTTAAGAATTTCTTTAGTAAAATTTTAACATCTTACTCTTCTGTAAAGAATATCAAACTTTACTTTATTTTTGTCTCAAGTTCCACAATTTCCTTAAATTCTTCTTCAAGATACATCTTTGGTTGCCCAACTTATCATTGCAATTCATTATTAATCCTCCCATACATTCTCAAAGCTTCTTCACTGTTCTTGCCATAGAATTTCTTTCTCTCTTGCACTTTCAAAATCATTCCTTATGCAGTCCATGGCTTTTAACCATTTTCAGCCATTAATAAATTAAGGCACTATCAATATCTGCTCCCACTAAAGTGAAGATCTTCTTAATCCCACTTTGTTCCACCAGTATGAAGTCAATTTAATTTCTGAAGTCTCTCTTGGTGATTTTCAAGTGTATAATTTCTTCTATAATTTACAAACAATGTGTTTAGCACTATTAATTTTTTTTTTCAGAGGTCCATCAGCCAATCAACTGCGACATGGCAATACAAGATCATGGGGAAGATGGGAGAATAGAGGGGGGGGGGGGACATGGGTGAATTATTTTGCTTGAGCTCAGCCACAATATCCCAAATCACCTGCTTACATGGAAATTTATTGTTATAGTTTCGAGCACAAATGAATTAATAGGATTATTGGTATATTAATTGAGGAAGACAGAATGTCAGGACAAATCAGTTCCACAAGAAGCAGAGAGCATTAAAAGGAAGTGTGCTTCATGTGGACAGGATGGTACAGTTACAGTCATGCAACAAGATTTTCAGCATGAGCTCATTGTGTACAATAGAGTGACTCTGATCATTCAATAAATTAATATCAACACCAATACATGGAATAAGAAAAATAACTAATGTATTTCCCATAAAAGGAAATGAATTGTGTCAGAAAATTAAGGAGTTTGGGCTTTCCCTGAGTTCAACCAATAATAGTTTCACATATGACCCTTTCCCAGATCAGGGGTTACAATTCATGAAACTCCATGAAGATTTGTTCTCAATATTTCACAAATAGCCTGATATAAGGAGAATTTGGGGGGCACTAATTGCTGTACATCTTATTTGTCTTTCACTTTCAGCAGTAAAATACTTTTTTATAAGAACAAAGTCAACCAAAGTTAAGGAGTGATGCCCTTGGCTTAAAGTTGGAAGGCCACTGTAAAACTAAGTGTTCAGTAGTGGATAAGCCATCCAGACATGATTGGTTTGGTTTTGTTTTGCTTTAGGTTAAAAAAAAAAAAAAAAAAAAAAAAAAAAAAAAAAAAAAAAAAAAAAAAAACTGGGGTCATACATGTTCAAGTCAAAACTATAGAAGACAAAGACAGAGAGGAGTTAAAAAAATCACTATACGTCAGTCCTAATTGACGTAACAGAAGACAGCTAAAAACAGGCACGTAGAAAAAGGGCTAAAAAAAAAAAAAAAAAAAGACACCATACGGAAACAGAGGTCCAAAACTAAAAATTAAATGGCCTTCGCCAAATTGCTTTGGCGGATAAAAAGTAAAATGTGGTCTACAGCTTGAGCGTCATTTGCTAAAACGGCCGATAACTTGGACAGCAAACCCAAGCGGGAAAGTAAACGGTTAAAAAATAGGCAGTACATCAGGAAGTGGCGGACATTTCAAACTTGGGTGCAATGTGTACAAAGTGGTGGGGTAGTGCCACTTATCAAATAACGGTGGCTAAAAAGGCAGTGCCCAATATGCAGCCTACTTAAAATGATGTCCTCCCAGAGGGAGGACCGAGAGGAGGTCGTCCAAGCCACTGGGAGACGCTTAATAAGCCGTAGCTTATTCCCGTGAAGCGAAGACCATTGGCAAGGCCAAAGGGACACCACCTCCTGACAGACAGCATCACAGAGAATATAGGAACTCGAGGGCTGAGGTACGAGGACTGCAGCGTTAGCAGCAGTGTCAGCAGCCTCATTTTCTGGCAGACTGGCATTATCACGAACACACAGAAACACCACACTGGCCCCACCAAGAGTAAGCAAGTGACAGTTTTCCTGGACCCACTGCACTAAGGGACGGGCACTGTACAGCGCACATAGACTATGAAGGGCACTGAGTGAGTCTGAGCTGGGGACACTATCGAAAAGGCTGTGTCACCGGATGTACTCCGTGGCCTGATATACAGCGAAGAGCTCAGATGTAAATACTGAACTGTGAGCTGGAAGCCGGCATTGAAAGACACGGGTGCCAATGACGAAGGCACACCCGACATCATGGTCAGTCCGAGAACCATCAGTGTATACAAAGGTACTATTGCGAAGTTCCATCCGAAGGTTGTGAAACTGAAGGTGATAGACCGAGGCTGGCATAGTGCCCTTAGGAAATGAATGAAGGTCAAGGTTAACATGGGCCGCTTCACGAAGACAAGATGGTGAAGCGTTCACACCCACCAGGAAAGGTAGAACTAGTATGAAGTCAAGCCACTGTAGCAAGTGCCGAAAGCGGACTCCAGAAGTTAACAGAGAAGAGGGACGTGCCCCATACTGGCGATCAAAGGAATCATCAAAGGAGGAGGCGTAGGATGGGTGGCCACATATGGCAGACAAACAGCATGCATACCTGCAGAGAAGAAAGTCATGGCGGTAGGACAGTAGTAGTTCAGCAGTTTCAGCATACAGACTCTCAACCGGGCTAGTGTAAAAGGCACCAGTGGCCAAACAGATGCCACGATGGTGGATAGTGTTGAGACGGTTTAAGATGGATGGACATGCAGATGCATAAACAAAGCACCCATAAAACGTCCTGGCAGATTAAAACTGTGTGCTAGACCGAGACTTGAACTCGGGACCTATGCCTTTCGTGGGTAAGAGCTCTACCATCTGAGCAGGAGAGCTTCTGTGAAGTTTGGAAGGTAGGAGATGAGATACTGGCAGAACTGAATCTGTGAGGATGGGGGGTGAGTCGTGCTTGGGTAGCTCCGATGGTAGAGCACTTGCCCGTGAAAGCCAAAGGTCCCGAGTTTGAGTCTCGGTCTGGCACACAGTTTTAATCAGCCAGGAAGTTTCATATCAGAGCACACTCCACTGCAGAATGAAAACTTCATTCTGAAAGCACCCATAGTCAAGTTTCGAACGGACAAGGGACCAGTGCAAACGGAGGAGGGTGGTTCGATCAGCACCCCAGGATGTATCACCGAGGACATGTTGGACATGGAGGAACTGTGTACAGTGGGCTGCCAGGTAAGACACATGCGAGGACCAAGAGAGTTTCCTATCAAGCATGAGCCCCAGGAATTTTGTAGTTACAATGAACGGAAGGGCAACAGGCCCAAGATGTAAAGACGGTGGGAGAAATCAATTGCGTCACCAGAAATTCATACAGACGGTTTTGTCATTGGAAAAGTGAAAGCCATTGTCAATGCTCCAGGAGTAAAGACAATCAAGACATCACTGAAGACGCCACTCAGTGAGACAGGTCTGTGGAGGACTGCAATAGACGGCAAAATCATCAACAAAAAGGAGCCGGAGATGCCCGGCGGGAGACAGGTCATTATAGGGTTAATGGTGATAGCAAAGAGGACGATGCTCAGGACGGAACCCTGAGGCACACCATTTTCCTGGATAAAGTGTCTGACAAGACAGAAACTACACGCACCTTGAAAACTTGGTCTTTTAAAAATGCCTGAAGGAAACAGGGCAGGTGGCCATGGAAGCCCCACATGTAAATAGTACAGAGGATACCAGTTCTAGGATACCAGTTCTCCAACAGGTGTCATAGGCCTTCCCAAACCAAAAAACATGGCCACGGTCTGGGATGGCCGCAGAAAACCATTCATGATGTGGGTGGACAAAGTAAAGAGATGGTCAACCGCAGAACGAAGTCCACACTGTGCATTCGTCAGTAAATTGCGAGACTTGAGCCACCATACCTGCTGGGCACGAATCGTGTGTTCCATCACCCTGCAAACACAGCTGCTAAGAGAGATGGGGCAGCAGCTTGAAAGAAGGTTTCTGTCCTTACCAGGCTTAGGTATGGATATGACTGTGGCTTCATGCCTGTGCTTGGGAAATGTGCCCTCTGCCCAGACGCAGTTGTACGTGTTAAGCAGAATTTGCTTGCCCACAAGAGAAAGGTACTGCAACATCTGAGTGTGGATGGCATCTGGCCCTGGGGCGGGGGATTGGGGTGAACTGAGAGTATATTGCCAGAGCCTCCTCCACTCCTTTCTCATGGCGGAAGGCAGGGTGACAGTGGGAAGAGTTCAAAACTTCTACAAAATGGTGGCCTAAGGTGTTGGAGATAGCAATAGGGTCCACGAGGACATCGTCTGCTACTGTCAAACTGGAATTTGGGGAATGGCTCTTGGTCCCAGAGAGACATCAGAGGTTGGCCCACACAACAGGATGGGGTGGAACTGTTAAAAGAACTAGTGAATGGAAACCAGCTAGCTTTTTTGCTGTCTCAAAGAACATGATGACACTTTGCATGCACCTGTTTATAATGAATGCAGTTCGCCATTATAGGATAATGGTTAAAGATGCAGAGAGCACGTCTCCGTGAGTGAATTTTGTCGCAGCATGCCTCAGTCCAACAAGGGACTGGGACACGATGTGGTAAAGAGGAAGTGCGAGGAATGGAATGTTCTGCAGCAATAAGGATAATGTTTGTGAGATACTCCACCTGGTCATCACAAGTGACAGTTGGTGAAGAGTCGCTACTACAGAGCACAGAAGCAGGAGGATCCTGCTCCATGGGGACACAGAAGCATCGGTTTGCTTGTGCAGTCGGTCTGTGGAGTCCAATGCTGAAAAATGGTTGGTGGTGCGCACCGACGACATGGAGGCCGGCTGGGTTAAGACATCATGTGGCGACCCGTTGAAGAAGAGAAAATTGTTTGCCTTTGGTGGACTTCTTCAAGCCTTTCCGGTTAGAGGAAGATTCAGGTGTTGTTTCACTGGAGGGAGGAAGCCTTTACCGGAGTACTCCTTCTGTCCTTTCCGGCCTACCGTTTGTGTAACTGGTGGCTTCACCCCTTGAGGTGAGAGTTTGACGGCTTGTTGCACAGCTGGATGAGGGGGATGGCGATACTACCTTGACACTGGGCGATTTCACAACCTGAGCTGAATTCAAGGTCGCATGTCTGCATGGCCATGTCCTTCATGGAGTGAGGGTAACGAGAACAGAACTATAGGTGCCAGATGGGAGAATGTAGGGCTTGTGACTAGTCAGTAACTTGCGAGCTACTGGGTAAGGCACTTTTTCCTTTACCCGGATCTCTTGGACAGCCTGCTCATCAAGACACACAGGACAATCCTGAGAGGAGGTGGTATGGCCGCCATTGCAGTCGATACGGTGGGGAGAAGGATGCAGAAGGATGCCTTTGTGTGCATCCCTACCACAGGCGACACATATGGCTGGGTGTTGACAAGATGTTCTAGTTTGGTTGAAACGATGATACTGGTAGCAGTGCATTGAGTTCAGAATATACGGCCGGACTGTGATAATTTCATAGCCTGCGTTGATCTTGGACGAAGCACTACTCTATCAAAGGTGAGAAAAAGAGTGTGGCTGGGCACTAAGGAGGAATCTACCTTTTTCATTACACGATGGACGGCAGTGACACCCTGATCAGAGAGGTAAGATTGGATTTCGGCCTCGGTTAGACTGTTGAACAGCCTGGTGTAAATTACACTACAGGAAAAATTTAAAGTTCTACTGGCCTCGACACAAAAAGGGTAGCAACGGAGAAGTGAGGCAGTAAGCAGTTGCTGTGCTCGAGAATCAGAAGTGAGGCAGTAAGCAGTTGCTGTGCTCGAGAATCAGAAGTAATCTCCAAAAGCAAAGTGCCATTCTGTAAATGAGAGCACGATTTCACAGGGCCGGCAATTGCATCAACACCTTTCTGAATAATAAACAGATTTACGGTGGTGAAGGACTGACCGTCTTCAGTACATGTAACCACGAGGAACCGTGGTGCAGCAGGAAGGGTCTTGGGATCATTAGCCTCATTACGTTTACGTTTCATAGACGTTGATTGGGAAGATGATTAACTCATTGCGAGAAAACTTCCCACGATTGCCAGCATCTCCGATGGCATGTTCCTTCCAACTGGGGGCCCCCTTCACAAGGAGGCACACCCGCCTTACGTGATCATTCACACCACCGGTCACACCTCTCGAACACCTGACAGAGGGACCAAGCAGCAATTTGGGAAGGTTGCAGCTCAGGCAATCACCCCTCCATGGGCCTGGCCTGTACCAGGGGGTATGTGCGAACCCTACCTGTCTCCCCGGGGCTGGGAATTACGCGTTACCTAATCACCTGTTACGCGTCAGATGCATGGGCCGGCCTTCAGGTGCACACAAGGAGGATGAAGAAAAGAGGAATCTCAAACGCTGCAGTGGAGGAACAAGAGGAGAAGGGAAACAAAGAAAGGAAAAAGGAGCAAAAAACAAAGGTGAGACTGTTCTTACGTCAGTTAAAGACAATGCAGAACATTCCCAATAACATCCTAGACATGTTTCCCAAATGAGAGGAAAAAGAGTAGCAAGAGGATAGACATGCAGCACAGAAGGGAATAAATGTGACGACAGGGACCCCGTGGTAGCCAAGCACGAACCACCAAAGAGTGACGAGGCCCCTGGGGTGGGGGGAGTCCAGACATGATGGAGATTAGGTTTTGAAATCCTCTTGTAACAAGCCACTAGAGATGGTGCACAAACTCTAGATTGGGGGAATGATGGGGAAGTAAACCAACTATGCTAGAAATACATTCAACGAGGACTAGAAGCCAGTAATGACAGGATGTCTTGGCTCATTGGGTTTCGCTATCTTGGGAAGTAGGCAGAAAACAAAAGTGTTTTAAATTTAGTGAAAAATTAAATGAAATCTGGATATGTCCAACTGATTGTATTATGTCTGCATTTTATGTTGGCATTGTCAGTAGCAAGCTGTTAGAATTAACAAGCAGAGGCAAATTGTCTTAACAAGCAATACCAAACACCTTGCTACTGAGTGTGCTGTGGGACATAATACCAGAGACTTTGACATATGTTTCACCTTGTAAGTCATCTCGATGCTTCCCCTCTGAACATGTATTTCCAAATTTCAGAGATGGATGCTAGCTCTCAAACATGAAGTGGGCTCTCAGTCCTCCTAGACTTCATTTTCATTAGGTTAATCCTCTTCAGTTTCTCTCTCAAATCCCCTTCCTCCTTTTAACTATTGACATTCTACATAATCCACATCTCTGTCTGTATACCTGTTATTACATCACTACTTTTTTTTAGTTCTGTACTTGACAATGGGAATCACCTTTTAACAACAGTTCCTCTTCTATGTGGTTTTCCATATTTCCATTTTTTTAAATAGACATCCTTATTTGTGCATTTTTTTAAATAGACATCCTTATTTGATCTTTTTTCGATTTCTATGATTCAAACAGTTGTTGATTTTTTCTAAAAATACAGAATTATTTGGGTGGTTAATCTATCCACTCTCATTCTGTATACATTTTCAAAACAGATCAATCTCTGCTTTGTAATTATCTCCAATATTTCATGCAAACTTCAATAACATTCATCATTATTTCTCTCTTTTTTTGTCTAATTTTGTCTAAACTAGGATCATTATTTCCTTCCCATTCTTCTTCTTCTCTAGATCTGTAGCCTAAACAGATAATTCTAGATTCTAGTGTGTGTGTGTGTGTGTGTGTGTGTGTGTGTGTGTGTATGCACACTTTACTAATCATCATCTCTCTCTATCTCTCCCCTTTTCTTTTCTTCTTTCATTTAAAAGTGAAACTGTTTCATTATTAATACATTCTAAGCTACATACTTTTACCAGTGTTCATAATGGCAAAATCAAATCTTGTACAAAATTGCTGAGGCTTTCATGACAACTTGTTGACAAACTGCCTTTTAGCTCTCACCTCGGGATAATCAAACAAATTCATTAAACAAACGTCAGTCAAATATCCTGGCACAAAAGCCAACAAGCAACACTTCAAATCTTGTACAATTCATGATGGGCAAATTGTAGCTTGGTACAAACATACACACACACACACACACACACACACACACACACACACACACACAGCACTGTAACTGTGGCCAGTTTCCACACTGTCCGTGAGTTTATAGAGCACCTGCTGGTATCCACACCACAATATATCCTGTTGCCCATGTGATGTATACGTAACTTTCTACCAAAACCTTACTCCTGATCACTTGGAAGATACTATGCAAATTGCGAGTTAAACCTACACTGTATACGATAAATTATGAAATGAAAGGAAAAGTTTTACAGAACTATAAATAAAGAAACCTTGTATTGACTGTAATATAAAATGATAAACATATTCTGATAACCCTGTGATAAAACAGTTGCAAGTGCTGCCCCACTGTATATTAGGCTATTGGTCCTTAAGGATCTACACCTGGAGTCAATGGCCAGTTCTACTAAAGCACTTCTATATTGAAAAACGTCAAACTTGATGGCAGGCAGAATATGTCTGACAAATTATACTTGTATGCAGTCCAAAGCAAAGGAAAGAGTCTGAAAGGCTGTGGAAGAAGTTCCAATCAGAGTAATATGCGTTACATTTAGCAGCCACTGATGACTGATACATTTGCATACATTAGGGGTTGTCAATAGCCGATGTTTATTAACCAGAATAGGTTGCAGAGGCACTATCAGAGAGGAGTGTGATTCTTATAGCTTAGCCACAAATAAGTTGTATGCATGGACAGCAGCAGGCAGTTCTCATCACATAATGAGCTCCAGTTTTCTCTGGACAGTTATTCTCAACATGCACTGAGCCAGATGATCTGCGAAGAATTCAAAAAAGTATGGCAATATATGCATTATCATTGAAAGGGATCAATATCAAGGTAGAGGTGTCCTTGTCTGCAATAGCATCTTAGTGCAGTGTGGCATAGTGCACGCACCTGTGTGTGTGTGTGTGTGTGTGTGTGTGTGTGTGTGTGTGAGAGAGAGAGAGAGAGAGAGAGAGAGAGAGAGAGAGAGAGATACAACATCCAGTCAGTTGACTGGCCAATGAGGTGCCTCCACCTTAATCTTATTAAAGAGTTGTGGGGTTCCCATTTACTGACACATGGGTGTCCTTTTACTCACTCCACAATCCGTAGTTTCTAAATATAACAGATGGCAAACCAAACATGACAGATTACATCATTCTATTGGTGTCAACAGGATTTTTATAGTGCTGTTCTAGTAATAATCAAATGTAATGTGTACCACTGCAAATTTTCTCTTCCTTTTTTAATTGGATTCTTCAAAATGTTAAGTTTATATATTACCATTATTTACAAGGAATGGAGCTTCATGTCATTGTTTACATTAGTACACTTCACTATTCACCTGTAAATGAAATATTTTCTAAATACCACACTTTTCCCAATTTTGCATCCAAAGTATACATGAGGATAAGTGAAACATTGCTACTGATGGAATAAAACAACATATAACAATATACAAGACTGTTGAGCTCCACTGTAAGTGGACCTACTCCCAACTACACAAAACTATTTCTAATGGTAAGTTAGTAGATATGTTTCAGTGTGTCTCAAGTCAGATCATTTGTAGTGTAATTTTTTTCTTAATTCTGGAAAACAACATTCTTGTGACTGATAAATCATGACTTATTGTGGCTTTGATATTGATGTTGGACACATTAGTTGGCAGATTTAGTGAGGTTTTGTACTTGGAATATAAAACTTTAATGTTTGTACATCATCTGGGATAACTGGTGCTTTAGAAGTAGACTGATTTCCGACTGAAGAAGTGATACTTCTGTGGATTTACATTTCATATAGGTCTAATGTGTAATCATAGCTTAAGAAATTTTTGACAGTAGTTAGAAGTATAGTTTACATGACAGTTTTCTTTTTGTTGACAAACACTGGAAAGTGTAGCTAAAATACAAATAATGGAAGGAGAAAAGGTAACCACTTATGATACAGATGAGGCGTTGAGCTGTTGACAGACACACAAACTGCTCTGAAATCATCATTAAGCTCTTGGACAATGTCCCTCCTCAGAAATAAAAGACTATTGGCTCTGAGGAATGATTTCAACCTTGTTTTAGTGTTTACTGAGAGTTCAGTGTCTGAACTATATGGTGAGTGGTTACTTTATGCCTTCTCTTTCTGTTGAGTAGACGTATGTAGAGCTTCTCATATCTACTCCATACTTTACTACAAAATTTGATGAAAAATGTAAAGCAGTCATCATACTGAATGTTAATTAACACCACAACACTTCACCATGCGTCATACTAAAGACACTATGCTCTCGCCTTCTTTTAATTTATGTCTACATGATTGATCTGCAGTTCGCAGTTAAGTCTTTGGCAGAGGACTCTTAGAGCCACTTTCAGATTATTTCTTTACTGTTCCATTCTCGAATAGTATGTGATTAAAACAATGGACTCTTTCCATGCAAGCTCTGATTTCTGTTACTTAATCATGATGGTCATCTTTCCTCAAATAGGTGGGACTTTCATTCAAAGATTTCAATGCAGCAAAAAATGCCTTTGTTCTAATGAGTGCCACCCAAACTCGCTTATGAAAGCCATGATACATTCTCTCTTATTTTGTAATAATACAAAGTGTGCCACCCTCCTCTTAACTTTTTTGATTTTCTCCATCAACCCAATCTGGTAAGGATCTCATATTGTGCATCAACATTCTGGAAGAGGACGGACAAGCATAGTATAGGCAGATTTTTAGTAGATTTCTTGCATCTTTTAAATGCTCTGCCAATAAAACACTGTCTTTGGTTAATTTTCCTCGCATTATTTTCTATGTGGTGGTCACTGTAATCCCTAAGTACTGTGTGAATTGACAAGCATTAAGTATGTGTGATTTATCACATGAACAAAATTTAATGCAACTTTTTTAGTACTCATGTGGAGGACATCACACTTAGCACTATTCAGATATCTTGTTTAAATCATTTTGTAATTCATTTTGATCTTCAGAAGAATTAACAAGACAGTAAGAAAACAATCTAAAAGGGCAGCTCAGATTGTCTCCTGAATAAGTTATATAAATTAAGAACAGCAGAGAACCCATTTCACATAGCCAGCGATGAGTGGACCAAACTGTTTTGATAGAGAGGGTGTTTCAAAGTCTTTGCATCAAAAATTTAGGGAGAGAGATCACGTTATGGAACAAATTTTGTTAGAGAGAGAATGTTTGCTGACACTTCCCAATGATGCTAGATGTCTTTATTGAATTCACCGGCCCTGGGACGATGAAGGTTCACTGAAACAGAAGGGTCTGCTAATCATCAGGTGTGCGCATCTGCACACTAAATACCCCAGTGAATTGACAGAGTAATTTTCAACAAGAAAACCTTAAGAACGAATGTTTCCAAGCAGAGAAAGATATTTTAGAAGCTCAGTTTCCCCCTTTTCATACGAAGTAGATGACTGGATTATAGGCAACACAAATTGCATACAAACCCCACAAAGAGCCTATGCCCTGCCGCCCCTCATGGACATAACCACTTATAAAAGGTGCCTACCATCATTGGGAAGCATCAGCTAACATTTTGTCTCTAACGATAATTGTTCCCCATCATGTGATCTATCATCCCTAGACATATGAGCCAAAGATTTTGAAACACCCTGTATTTGTCAACAAGATTAAAATTCTACTTGGAAAACTTATTTTTAAACTGAACTGTGCACCTTTATTTTGGTTGCTATGCCCAATCTATCAAATTAACGGCATGTAAACATTTCCTTTGAACTTTAGCTTCCAGTTATTTGTAGTTCCATATTCCAACAATTTAAATTTTCCTTTGTGTCTGTGTTTGCTGTATATATGGAGAGACTTACACATAACAAACAAACCTGTTAAACACCTCATCAATGTTAGTGAAATGTATGTCAATGTGAAGCACGGAAAAACAGACAAATGCAGCCTCTGAACACAAGTATTTGAGGAGAACTCTAACTACTACAAGCACTGTCAACAAAATCTTACCAATTCTTACCTGGGACATTGTCTACATAACATCCATCTAGAAGTAAATGACCATCTGTTTCACACATTGGAGGTAAGACACCAGCTATTGACATACTTGCACGAACATATCGCCACAGGAGACCTAAAGCAACACCTTCTAACCAATTTTGACATACATAAGAACCCACCACAGCTCTGTAGAGTGTATGTACAGGAAGGAAGCACAGAAGCATTAAACAGGACAAGGTGAGAAAGTTATTTGTTAGTAATGAACAGCAATACACAATAATGAGAACATAAACTGTGGAACAACAGATAATTGAAGTAGTCTATTGACCTTTCTAAATCACTCATTATATAAATATTTCTGCTAGAAACACCAGTAAATCTACTGGGTAGCACAGATTTCTCTAAGTATTATATTTCAAAAAGCAGCACATTTTTCATCTATGTTATCTCTCGTATTGTGCCCAAATAGAAGCAGTACTAAAATCAAGATGATGTGAGAAACAATATATTTTCTGTATATTTTATATTCTGAAGTTTAGACTCATAATAAACTTTTTTAGACTCAATTTCTACTATACAATATTTTTGTATGATCAAACGTGACCAAACAAAAATAAAAGAGCATCATCAGTTATACTTTCCACTCTTCTACAAACACTTCCACATCATAATATTTATTGATTTACAAAATAATATTTGCAAAACATTAATATTAGACACACACAGACATGCATGAACAGCCCCCCCCCCCCCCCCCACACACACACTTCAATGTGTATAAATGAGACTGAGCTATGCGAAAGTCATGAGAAACATATTACGATATATGATACAAGAGTAATTCAATTTGATGGAACTCTAATGAAGAAAACGTTCAGAAACAAAAAGAAATCATATTATTTATTGCAAAGATTTGATGCTTTAATGATCAAATTCAAAGTGCAGACTGGAATATTATATTACAATTGAGGAAAGAGTCCATTAATGCCCAAGGAATTTGCACAAAATCAAAGACTAATGTGAAATCCTAGAAAAGGAGGAGGGAAATGATAAGACAACATTACGAGAAATGGGATGTATACAGATTTAAGATAACATTGTACACAGACCAAGACTCGGATCTAATTCTTTCCCTGTGGTGACAAGTCATCTCCCCACAATCATATCCCATAGACCATTTCAAAGGATAATTCTATTAGTACCTCTCTGAACTTTACATATGCTCTCCTACACACATTGTTAAATTAGCATCTCCAGGGGGAACTGTATGGTGCAGAAAGACTCTTTGCTACAGAATGTGTACAACAATTACATTTCCTCACAGACTGAAACTGAGTATCAGATTGGAATACAAACTACTTTGATGGCCTTCTTGGATGACCCCCTATGGTTTGAGTCATCAACTGAATGTCTCACATACTACTTTAAAGTTTCAACTGTCACATATCACTAACCCCCGCCCCCACAATATCTGATGCAGAGTAAAAGTTTCCTTGTGTCCTCTGAAACCATATGATGTCACAAATACTGTCTCCATGAAACGTATTAACAGTTGTGAATATGACAACAATCAGAGTGTAATGAGATGATGACAATGAAAATTCGTGCTGGGCCATGACTTGAACCTGGATTTCTCACTCTTCGTTGTCGTCATTCCATTATATAGCTGATGGTTGTCCGTATTTGCAACTGTGAGTACATTTCATGTGTTTCATAATGGCTGTAGTCGCTGCAGTGCACGGCCCTTCGGACTTGCATCTGTGGTTATCCCTTTGGACATGCATGCACGTCCGAAGGAACATTGTACCATAATTCGGAAAAACACAGGCACTGCAATATGGTAACACTGTTTCCATCTTTTCTGCTTCTAATAATGTGGATGGAGACACTTCTTTAGTAATTTTTAGTATGTTTTATAATATGTTGAATCACGCACACCATTTTTTCCTCAATCTCTTTGTATATCTTATTTCAGACAATACTTTTATTAAATCATATCTGTTTTTCAAATCATGACATGAAGAGACTTGTGTAAAATGAGACAATATGTACTGCTAGACTTCAGGAACTGATTCATAAATTCTTATTTCTACAATAAAATTGCCTTTGTGAGAAAACAATCCAACACAGTAAATTTTTTATTGGTAATGATCTTTTCTAACAGTCATTAAGCTCTTAGAAATATTTAACCTCTTTACTTTACAGTTGCTGACAGGAAATTAGGATGATTTACATGCAATTTCATGCATTTTATGTTAAAAACAAATTACTATGTATTACTAACATACTGTTAAGAGCTAAATGACAGGTGTCATACAACAGACTTCCATGTGCCATTCCATATAACATAACATGTTATTCAAAAAATTTTAGAGCAACATTGCTACAGGTGTGACATGCAAGAAACATAAGCTGTGAAAAGTTACGCATAATGTACAGCATTGTAACATTACAGTCTCTACTAACTGAAAACATAACAACTGAAAATGCTATAGACACTTTAAAAACAGCCCTATAAAAACATGATTCATATCATATGTATTTTTGGTCATATTATAATGCAAGAGAAAAAAACTGTAATCATCTGGAAAAATTATCATACCTGTTGTATATGATGGGAAATATTGTTGATGACAGCTTTAATATAATTTCCCTTGCTTACTACACACTTCTGGTTAAGTCTACACCTAATGGTATACTCTACACCTAATGGTATGCACACACCCACCAAATACTTGCCCTGAAAAATAAACTTTTTCTATCCAGACTCAAGCTACAAAATACTACCAATTTCTATACTGATCAGGTAGATACCAATTCTAGTTACACTACACTGACACGTGAAGTCAGTGATATTAGGTACTGCGGCTGTAGTGATAAACCAAAGTGCTTTTTATTCTGTTTTTTGACAGTGTTCCTAACAGAAATAAAAAGCTCTTGTAACAATATAATAAGTACTTTGATATTTCTCTACCAAGAAAATGTCTTAAGAACAGAAAGTAATAAACAAGGGTAAATTGAAATAGACATAAAAGCTAACCAAATAAACTGCAGAACATCACAGTAAGATTATGAGAAGAAAGAAAAACTTCCCAAACTTTTATAGGAACAAGCAGAAAAGACAGTGTTGATAAGTAATTATTCTGAAGCATTAAGGACCAGAACAGTTTTACTTTTTACATACCAAAAAGGCAGCAGATACGTGCACTGTGTAGTGGCTAGTCAAACAATTTCTTAGGAATAAAGACCATGAGGATGGTCAAAGTGTTCTTTTACTTTACCTGGCAAGTTGTTGACATAGCCACCATCAAGAAGAAGGTGGCCATCAGAGGGATCACACAATGGTGGCATGTATCCTGAGAGGGACATAGATGCTCTTATATAGCGCCACAAAGAACCTGAAATATATTTCACTGTTTACGAAATAAGAAACTTACACATTCAACTTTGGAAAATGAGCCCAAAATACTGTATGAGAGATCCTCAAATGCACCCAATATAATTGGTGGAAATATAATCTTTATTATCAGGCATGGCTCTGCTGTTTCTTGCCACACAAGAAAAAGATCCTAAATTTCAAGATTTGTAAAATGTTTGAATCACTTGCACACTGGTTCCAAAGTTTTTTTTGAATGATTTGTTCTATTTTTCAAAAGTTACTGTGACTGAATTATGTAACACTCAATTAATTTTTTGTGTGTTCAGTCTTACATGAACAACAGTGTTTTATTCTTTACCTTTTCTGTCAGAGAATCAAGACAGTAAATTCCCCTGGTAATTGTTCCACTAATAAATGCTCCATTAATAGCAAATACATAAAATTACTTTGGAAGGTCAATTAACTATGTTACAGACATAACATATAAAATATTGCAAACCTTCTGTCAGTTAGTTAAAATAGATATTCACTAGCTTAAGAAATACAGCATGTGGCTATAGAAACAGAACACGCAGAAATGAATATGCCTGTACCCGTCAAATAATGACAATTGTGTACATAATATGAAATTTCGAGAAAAATTACACTCAAGGTGTACACACACACACACATACACACACACACACACTCTCTCTCTCTCTCTCTCTCTCTCTCTCTCTCTCTCTCTCTCTCTCTCTCTCTCTCTCTCACACACACACACACACACACACACACACACACGCACACGCACACACACAAACTTTTATTTGCAGAGATGGAATTTTACAATAAAGTTTTATGTTCAAAATATACAGAAAACCAAGTCCCACCCATGAGTCAATGTATCACATGTACTTTTTACCAGTAGTGCAATTTGACTTTTGACTTTTATTATTCTGTCCTCCATCCTTCCCCCTTCTCTCAACTCCATCGCATATATATGTTTAATTTTGTTTGCAAAATTTCTGTCACGCTACATTGCTTGACAAAACTGTTAGAAATACCTGAACATTCATTTGATTTTGTTTATATATTTCTGTCTGGTCCTGAGCATAACAACCACAGCTTTAAAACAAGTTGCCACTGCCTACTTTATCCTAAATGCAATATAACGCTGCTTATGCTTCAAGAAACACTCAAGGCAGGGCTTTGGTCTGAAAGACTGTTATCTTTCATACTGTCAGCTGTGGATGATACGATTAAAAATACATATATAAACCCCCCCACCACACACACACACACACACACACACACACACACACACACACACACACACACACACGTATGTTTCAGTTGATTTCTGTGGCATACCAATTTCTGTAACAATTTAAAGTGAAGTTGCTAAGCTGTTAATAATGGGTTTGAATAGGTAGCACACTATTTGGCGTAAGCCTTCTCTACTACTATCACTACTATTGCCATTACTACTAGCACCACACCAATGCACTGTTGTAGTCGCTGCTATTGCTGCTGTTGCCCTCACATAACTTAATCACTCTTGTTCCTCTCCATTTCTGCACCATATAAATTTTCTTGTATTTGTGATTCTCTGTAATGCAAGTACATATTTAATAATTAAATGAGTCTAATACACTGATATTCAAATAGTACAAGCTCCTATGTCAATAATGCTGCCACTATGAAATGTGTCTTACCAAGAAGCTCCTTTTATGTAAGTGTTAACACCAGCATAAAATGTGTCCATATTGTCTGCTGCATCTATATTACCTTTTCCCTTTCAGTAGTTTAGCAGTGAAAACTTCACTTGTAACCCTTCTCATCGTCTCCACATGTGCAACAGACAAATTAAGGTATAAATCTTAGTTTAAGACTGCTCTCATATTAAAGTGGACTTACCATAATTACGTAGCACCAATTTCATTGAAAGCTGAACTTCAAAAGCAATTAATAAAGTGAAAGTAATCTTGAAAAAGCCACAATTAAATTTAAATAGGTGTTTAAATTATGCTATGACTTTAGTTGGGGTCAATCATCAGGTTGTTGCATATACTTGTTGACATTATTATACTTTTAATTTGATAACGAACACCATGCTGAATATTGGTAAGTGTTGTGGTTTGTTGGTGATAGGAAATATGCATTATATAAATGTAAATATCTACATTTAGTTTGACACAATAGAAATACTGAGATGTAGTCTGGCACAACAGAAATACTGAGATATAGTCTAACACAACAGAAACACCAAGACATTGTCTGACATAACATAAATACCGAGATGAAGTCTGACACAATATAAATGAGGATTTAAAGCACATTCACTAATTAGAGGGAAATGCAAAATTACGTCACTAACACCCTCGATTTTGGTTGAATGTAGTAACACAAGCTTGCAGTTTATAAGGAAATTAAAACGATATCTGATTGTAGAAATTTGTTTAAAATTATCTAAATGCACATGTAGTGTGAATAAAAAGTTCTCAGTTAACTTGCCACATCAAATTTGGTTAAAATCCCAAGCTTCCGACGATTGCCTCCATCACTGGCATCATCATAAATCAGATGAGAGTAAGTTTTGTGAAATCATGATAAGCCTTGGCATGGTCTTCCTTTTTACAACAGTACCAGTAGAAAACACATTAAAACAATTGGCCACTCATTTCTCTCACAACATTTTAAAACTGTTCTGACAAGCCTCGATAACCACATATTTATTGTATAGTGGAAATTATTATGAAATGACTGGTGAAACAGACACGGGTTTGCCACTTGTCACCAGCCACACCTAATTTTTACACAGAGGGTGTCAAAGAATGAGCATTCTACAGTGCCCCCTCCATCCATCCTGCTTCTTCAGAAATGCAGAATATACATTTTTAATCTGGCATATGAATGGTATAGATAAAAAAACCTATGCATACAGACCCATATCTCAAAAGGCATAGCTTCCACCATCCAGCTCAGAGGGAGCTGTGCTAAAAACCCTAATACACAGAGCCAGGGCTATTTTGGACAAGGATTACCTCAGCTCCAAGGTTAATCACCTGATGATGGTGTTTAGGAGTGGATATTCTGTCCATGACAGAACATTTTCAAGGAAATCAGGACATGATGCCACCCAACCAAGCCTAGAGGATCAACACACAGCGTGGCATCCATTCTGTGGTGCAACAACTGTAAGATAGGTAGACTCGTGAACAGGCAATGAATCAGACCAGTCTTCTGGCCACCCAGCAAAAATAAAGAAATGTTGTGACCTCTTAAAGATTATCTCGACTTGAGGGTACCGGTGATTTATAATACTCCTCGCGAGTGTGGCAGCAGCTACGCGGGGCAGCCTATACGGACTGTTGCCGATCGATGTGTTGAACATCACCTTAAATACAGGGATTTTGAAAAATCTGTGGTGTCCAAGCCTGTTAAATAAACACTACCTTGTGTTCAGAATTCTGGTCCATGCAAGAGACACTGGATAGGGAGTACAAATGTAATCTGTGGATACAGATGGCATCTCCTAAAAATGTGCTATTTGTTACATAACCAGCCAATCAGACGCTGTCCTCTGGGCATGAAAATGGGAGCCTTGCCAGTTTCACAGCAGTCAGATTTAGCCCCTGATGACAATGATGGAGACAATCATCAAAATTTTTACCCAAGGACTACTGTCTTGATAGGCTTCATAGACATACTTTCGAGTGTGTGTGTGTGTGTGTGTGTGTGTGTGTGTGTGTGTGTGTGTGTGTAAATAAACAGAAATAATGATAATTGGTGGTTTATCTTTAAATATTTGAGTTTCCAAAATTGTGCATAAGCATGTTTACGCAACACATGAATCGTCCATTAACAATGTACTATGAAGCTTAGCAACATTTTGCATGTCATTGTGCATCAAATTCATGCAGCTATTTGGTGACGTGTTCATAGTAATGGCATGAAACAAAAAAAATATTTCAATATTTACAGTTTATTTAAAAATCCATTCACTGGGATTGGTTATGCAACTTAAATATGAAATTGTTACATTTTTCTATGAAAAAAAAATCATTCTGGTTCATACAATTCTTGATCACGGGACTATATTTATAGTAAATATTTTCTCTCCCAGGTAAATGGAGAATATGCTGGGATTAAAAATTAAAACACACTGGAAACTGGATATCATAATAGTCACAGAAAACAACTAGTCCGATAAAAGTAAGTGTCCTATACTTGTTATCTGAAAAGAATAATTAAAGCATTTGTCATTTTCAAAGGTATCTCTAATAATTAGGTGTAGTAGTGATCACCATACACGTAAACGACATAAGAAACCATCAGGCACATCTATTACAATACAATCTAGATACTGAAGTTGATAGTGTGCAACAAAACTGGGAAGGGGGGGGGGGGGGGGAAGGGTGGAGGATAGAAAGTGATAGAGGGGGGGGGGGGGCTGGGGTAGGGGACATATGTAGGATGTGTTTGAAAACTGTGAAATCACCAGAAGAGATGAAGTGATGGGGAAAGAGGATAGGGTGAAGTAGTACTGGTGCTGGCAATGGTACTGCTATTCTGTTGAACTCTATAGAATTTTTTTGGGAGGGGGGTGGTTTGTTTAACTGACATGGAAGAGGACTTCCATATCAGTTAAACAAACCACCCCCTCTTCCTCCCCCGGCCAAAAAAAATCTGTAGAGTTCAACAGAATAACAGGACACTCAACAGTGCAGTTATGCTGCCATTGATGGATGGAGATGGTTGAAGGACTGTTGTGTGGTCTGATAAAGTTATTTAATAAGCCGGTTGTCCGTTAAAAGGTTATGTTGGATGTGATTTTTTTTGGAATGACAGAGTATTACTAAAGGGAGGAGGAAAAGGAGTGTGACAAGATATTATAGAAACTTCAAAGGTACTATAATAGTTTTACATTATTTAATAGCAACAGAAATTATGTCTTCCTCAGTAATACGATGAAAAATGGTAGTTAATACTCATGCTTTTACAAATACACTAATTGCAGTAGAAATGCTATATTCTTCCATCATATGAACAATGAAAAGCACAGCTAGAAGGGATCTTTTTTTTTACCCCTCTTCTAGTTTTTACTTGATTGGTTGGAAAGAAAGAGAAGTAATGAAGGGAAGGACCATGAAGATTTTTTGGAATTCCTCATAAACTGTGTTCCAGCCTATGAAGAAAAAATGTGTGTAACACCACTGATGCCACAACAAATTCCCATCCACATTTTACATACATAGGCTTCCATAACCATAATAATTAAACACTGTCAGTGTAAAAATAGCTTTAGAGTGCAGCTTCTGACATTCACTCTCAAATGCTGTACAATTCTAAGATTACATCCTTGTCCCTGAGATACGTGTCCTGAAGAAAAGAGAACAACTTTTAGGACATTTTACTTAATTTATTTTGTGTACAGGTTCAGAGAGAGGCAGGACTATCATTTCATTAACGGTGGCAAGTTATTATGATATTTACATTTAAATAAGACACTGGGACAAATTCAAAAAAGCTTGCAATGAAAAATAGGGGTTGCTTTGATTTAGCATCTCATGCATATTACGTAATATGCTGCAGTATATGAAATTTAGCTAACATATTGAATTTTTCCTCAGACTTGGGGTGGAGGTCTTTATCTGTCACCAATCCCGAGAAAATTTATTTTATGTAGTGTACTCATTTACAATCATGCGCATCAGCGATAATCCCAGAATAAAATAGCAGTAAAATTCCTCATACATCATAAATGGTTTGAGATATTGGAATGATACTTTGGCAAATGATAGCACGCAATGAGCAGAGCATTTCTCCATATGGTTGTTATGTAGAAATTCATTATCTACCACGTTATTCCACCAACTACAGAGTTTTCAACAAAAGAACATAATTTTTAAGGGCCATTGATAGCTGGTGGAATGAGAAATGCTATAAGTTTTGGAACAACATAAGTGAAGACATATGTTTATTTTTGTCTCAGGATGTGCTTTTCCAAGCTATTGTCCTTAATTTCCCTCGGCCCCTCACTTAATAAATCACTGATACAGAATTCTCTTTCAATTGAGTCTGCACAACATGTTAGTGAGGTGACACTGTATAAACTCCACTGCCTTTTGGCAAAAGAAGCATATTTTAACATGGCAACCAGAGAAATGTAAGTTTTACTCAAGATTTGCCATTCATTACACTTTTGTTAATGTTACAAATGCTTAACAAGCCAGACAAAAATAAATCACTGGTTTTGTTACATTTTCAGCAGAATTCATTTTAGATACTAACCAAAGCAGATGATCTTTTTGAATGGTCACCATGCAGGTGTGGACGTGGAGGGGCTCTTCTTAATATTTACAAAAAATATGAATGTACACTTTAATTTAGAATGGCACTTCCCCTCCAGCATTCAGCATTTCTCCTACAGTGCCTGGCCATAATCCCCAGCACTACTGCTCTCCCCATGTGTGCCTTCTGATTGCGCATCTGCCAGCCACATTATTCTGTGCGCACTCTATTTGTACATTAACTGATTCACAGTTTAGTACATTACACTATCTTATCAAAAGTATGGAGACACCCCTACGTAATGCAGAACTGTTCATTAGATGTCATGAGTGGTGAACTTGCCAGTATAAAAAGAGGTGGGAGTACTGTGTTGTCAGTAGAGAAGTAGTAACAGCAGAATAGGTCAATAAGGTTAGCTCAGTGACTTCGGATGTGGATTAGTCCATTGGATATCACCTGAATAAGAAATCCATCAAGGACAGTTCTACCCTTTAAAAGCTATCCAAGTCAGCTGTTGGTGATGTGATTGTGAAGTGGAAAAGCATGGGACAACCACAGCTGACCAAGACCAAGCAGACCTCATGTACTGATGGACAAGGACCATCAAACATTGTGGAAGGTGGTTGTAAAAACATGCATGAAATCAGCAGGAGGAATCACTCGTGTTCCAAAGTGCTACCAACAGTCCAGCTAGCACAATAAATATAGCTAGTAAATTGAAAAGAATAGGGTGCAATGGTTGAACAGCTCCTCATAAGTCACATGTTTGTGTAGTCAATAGCTGGCGATGCTTGAGGTGGCATAAAGAACAACACCATTTGACAGTGGATGACTGGAAACAAGTGGTTTGGAGTGATGACTCATGGTATACCCTGTGGCAATCTGATGGAGCGGTGGAGTAGCAATGTCTAGAGAATGTTAGCCGCCACCACGTGTGGAGCCAACATTGAAGTACAGAAGAGGTGGTGTTATGTATGCTATGGAGTGTTGTTATTGCAGTTAAGAAAATGCTAAATGTGGAAAGATATGAACACGTTTTACAGAATTGTGTACTGCATACGAGCACAGTGGAGTAGCGGTTCAGAGTCAATGACTGCAACAGTATGACAATGCACCTCATCATAAAGCAGCATCTGTGAGGCAATGTTTTGTGGAGAATATCATTCCCAAAATAGACTGACTCGCCCAGTCCTAGTTCAAACCCAATGGAACGCCTTTGGGCTGAGTTAGAACATCGACTACGCTGCAAACACAAAATCACTACCTTGTCTGGTTTCAGCTGTTGGGTAAGTTTGGGCTGCCATTTCTCTGCAAACACACAGACACTTCATTGAAGGTGCCCCCACAGAGTTCAAGTCATCATAATATCTGGATATTTTTGATCACACAATGAATCTTCCATTACAGGAAAATTTTGTTTCAATGGCTTAAACATCTACAGGATCTTTGGGTAATCACATAAGCTACTGCTATGCAAGAACTATTACTATGATCATTTTAGCTTGTTTTGCCAAAAATGGTGTGCTTCCAAACTGGTCTTGTTGTTAGGGATTACAAGGCAGCTTGGGCAGAGATTTGCCCCAGTGACTGATTATTAAGCTAGTAGTAGTGACTCTATCGACAAACATTAAAGTCATAGTTACGATAAAGAGATCTGGAGCCAGAAATATTTAGTTATGTAAAGATATGCAACCTGGTATAGAAGTAAGGTGCACCATTTTCAGTGCAGTGATGATGTTGGAAGTAGCACTCACTTCATTGTCGATGTTCATCATGTTTCATTATATGTAATATCTCAGTGTACAAACTTTCTCATTTCCTTATACCCATTCTCACTATACAAAGCACTTTCCTTGTGTTTTCTTTCTTCTCTCTTACAACATTTTAATTTGTTACATGCCACTGTCCCAGTAGGCATTCGCCATTCCAAACAGTTGCATTACTCAACTTTCAATACATTAATAACTAATTCTATGAGTCAGGTTTTCCTCATTACTGAAGTTCTCGATTTGTCACTTTGTGACTACAATATGACAGTTTTATCACAATTTTCTACGTCTTTCTAATTAGTATGTGTGTTTTCCCCCCGCTATGTATGCATAAGATACTCAACTATTAGGTGATCAAATTAATCTATCAATATTATCTACAATTCCAATATTTTTCTCCTCGAAGTAAGCCTATACTACTAAAGCATTATCTGCAAAGTCATGAGATGCACATAAAAATATATACATGAAGAATACTACCAAACATATTATTAGTAATGGAAGGAAAGACACTCTTAGAGCTGTAGTGTTTTACATAAAAACAAATTCTAAGTAGAAATATATTTAAGAATTACATGATTTTCTTACCATGTGTATGCACTCTCATACAGCTTTCCGTAATATCAGTTGTGACTGTAAAATATGGGACCCAGAGATCTTCAATGTGAGTATCTCCGAAAGTAGAACGTATAGTATGATTGAATTCACGACCAGTAAACATTGATGTTACTGGGTAGGTGAGATCCAACATCTGCCTCCACCAGTGGGTGAGTCTCTGTTAAACAAGAACAGATGACAATATTATTTATAAGATTAACAAGAATGTGTCATTGTTGTTTTCAGTTACATTATTGCGTATAAAAGAAGAAGATTATGCTACCAATCTAAAATTTTAAATCTGAAAGCTATGAAACATTAGTGTGAGAGGTTGGATGAAAACCCACCTCTCACATCTGAAATCTCTTTAATCAGAATTTAAAAGCAAATTTTCAGTGTGTTTATCAAGGTAACTGCAGACCAAGTTAATCAAGGACTTCATAAATGCCTTATGGAATACTACTACATTCAGATTCTTAAGGAAAGGGTGAGCTGTGCCTAATTTGAATCCTTACACTCATCAAGGAGCAAACAGGGCCAGTTACACAAGGTGTATAAGGGTACACACAAGTGGGGCATGGAAAGCAGGATGAAGGAATAGAGGAAGAGAGCAAAGGAAATAATGACGAATCTTCATAACCTACAAATATAATTACAGTGGGAGATAGGTGAAGATATGAGGGGGGCAAGGAGGAAGTGATGGGGAGGGGGGCATAAGTAACAGTAGGACAGGGACTAGCAAAGATTGAGAGCCAAAAAGACTGTGGAACTGCTGACACGCTGTTGGAGGGAAAATCCTCTGATGTACAATCCAGACAAGCTAATCACACCGTTTGTGAAGTAGCCATGTTGTGTTGAGCACCATTTGTGCTGGGTGGTCAAACCTGACATTGGTTGAAGTTTGGCAGTGGCCGTTCATTTGAAAGGTCAACTGGTTAGTGGTCATGGCCAAATAAAAGCCCTGCAGTTGTCATAATAGACTGCAAACATGGAATGAATGCTCCACCTCCTATACAACAGGGTATACAAGTCATAGGACTGCAATAGTAAGTTTTGTACAGGCACATGTAACAGATCTTACACTTTGATCTTTGCATGCATATGACCTATGACACATGTGGTCAATAGCAGGAGTGGCATATGGGCAGAGCATTATATTTCATATGTTGATCAGGGAATGGAATACCATTTTTGGGAGAGGTGTGAATGACTCCTCATATCAGGGCAAAACGAATGGTAGCTGAATACACTTAGGTCTTTGATTTTGATGTATGTAAAAATACTGACTGTTGGCACTGCCTGAAAGTTTGACACCTGCAATTTTATGGGTGCACCATCTTAGGATTCTTGTTTATTCTTTTACATTCTCTTATAATTCTGTCTTGCCTGGGATAATCAGTGGAGATTGTAATTCTAAACTGATCATTAGATGGAGCCAAAATTATAGAACAACATGTGTATTTCTTTGTTTTTGTGAATATTTGCAGAGCCATGTTTCTGCCACACAGATTCAGCTGTATTAACTGAGCAAAGCGCGGGGTTCGACTGATGACTGAAGACAAATGTGCTTAACAGGTGACTTTCAAAAAGATGACAGATTTTTCAGATGATGATGCAGTGAACAATTGTGGCGATGATACGGACTACACCAAAGTATACACATTGGAAAGCAAGATAATTAACGTTTCACAATACTCAGTAGTTTTAATCAGATTCCTGTTAATTCATTTGCATGTATGTATTTATGCAGTATAATCAGAAGACAAAAATTGACACTGAGGCATTTCATTCGCCAACAGTAGCATTATTTCTCTGTAAATTATGCAGTAGATTATGGGTGTGGGTGACAGCTTCTTGTCAGATACATTCAAAGGAAGAAAACTGACAACATATCTTATACTAAAGCTTTTACATAACACTCAAGAGAGTACAGTGTAATTATACTGGATGAGAAGAGTGGAACTTCAGACCACCTTATTTTCTTAACAGTCCACAATGAAACTCACATAGTAGAAAATGAATATGTATGCCCAAAGGAATACAAAAAAGTTACAACGCATGAATTTCCTCTCAGCTGCGTTTCCACTAGCACTGTAGAAAGTAATTACACTGGCCAAAATTAAAAGGTTTCTGGCAATTATGGCCAATGTGTATCAGTGTGAGTGCTCATATATTAAAACACTGATCACAGAATTCTGTTTCCATCAGACTTCAGAAAGTAAGTTGCACATTATTATGGCAAACCAAGTAACTTTTATTGAATCCTGCACTACACTTCAAAGTGACACGACACTATTTTTCAACATAGTCATCAAGTCTCTGTAAACAGTGGTCAGAACACACTATCATTCAATTTATAAATGATAGAAAGCCGCTCTTTGGTCACAAGACCATCGAAGAAGTGCTGTGTAGACGTCCTCTTCGTTGGAAATTCTCTTTCCCCCTGGTGGTCTTTCAGGTTGCTGAAATCACACAGTTCAAGATGTGGACTTCCCAATCAGCATAACTCTTGTGTATGTGGCCTTGGTCAAACTGTTAGCATCATTTCACTACAGCTAGACATGAAATTGCATTTGGTCCATATATATACAGAATTTCATGGTGAATCTGTGGTAATTTAGATGTTTTTCCCACATGAAGTGTGCTGTCGTGCATACTTAATATTTAGAGTGTGTTTCCAGCTGTCACACAACTTTATGAACACTGTGATGTTATCCATACAGCAGTGGAACTGTGTCTACAGGAACCCAAGAACACGTACTTCCTTCTGACAATGTGCCACTCTCTGCGTGCACATCTTCTGAGCGATGGTTGCGGGACTCGGCTGTTCAAATAGGATGTCAAATTAAATGCCTTTCAGCCATCAATTTTCAACCTTATTTTATTGGGCAACCTGCTTCAGCGTTTTACTACATCACCTTCAGGCCCCTGACCGACGTGTAGAAATAATCTACAACACTTCTTAGGGACCTGAAAATGGCATAGTAAAACGCTTGAACTGGTTGCCCAATTAAATAAGGTTGAAAATTAACAGATGAAAGGCCTTTAATTTGACATCCTCATGTGTCGTTCTTGTTACACAATGATCTTAGCATGGAATGACATGTGTAATTTACTTTCTGAAATGCCTAACAATATGAAATTTGTGTCTAAAACTCGTAGTCTGTGACTACATTACATATAATTTCACACTTCAATATAGCTCACAATTTGCTATGAAAAAAAGGATAAACTGGACATGATACACAGCAGAAAAGAAACTGTGTGCTAATTTCCAGCCACCATATCCACTACCTCAAAACACAGTTACAGGCTAAAAGATGTCTAAATTAGATTTTCGCTGCAGATTTCAAGCTTTACATGAAAAAAAAAAAAAAACCAAGTGAACACAGCTGTACACCTTAACGAAGTGACTTATACAGTATGTTTTATCGAGAATTTCACTGCTTATGCAAGTAAGAAGCATGTCACTATGACATATGATTTTTCTTAGTGATTTGTCTGCAAAGAGTTACACTTCCTTTACAAACAAATTTTATAAAAGTCTTATGCTTGCTTCAGAATTCAAAGTTGCAAAATCTGTTCTTGTGGAATCATAAGAAAATCTAAATAGAAATCACACTATGAAGTACAAGAGTCCAAGGAAATTTCTTAACACTGTGTTGGAAAGACATCTACATCTATACTCTGCAAAGCACTGTGAGGTGCATGGCAGAGGCTACTTCTCATTGTACCAGTTATTAGTATTTCTTCCTGTTCCAGTCACGTACGGAGCACGGGAAGAATAATTGTTTGAATACCTCTTTGTATGCGATAATTATTCTAATCTTATCCTCACAAACCGTATGTGAGTGATATGGAGGGTGTTGTAATATATCCCTAGAGTAATTATTTAAAGCCAGTTCTTGAAACGATGTTCTCAGACTTTCTTAGGATACTTTACATCTCTCTTCAAGAGTCGGCCGGTTCAATTCTTTCAGTATCTCTGTGACGCTCTCCCGTGGATTAAACAAACCTGTGACCATTTGTGCTGCCCTTCTCTGTATATGTTCAATATCCCCTGTTAGTCTTATCTGGTATGGGTCCCACACACTTGAGCAATATTCTAGAACTAGTCACAAGAGTGATTTGTAAGCAATCTCTTTTGTAGACTGGTTGCACTTCCCAGTGTTCAATCAATAATCCGAAGTCTACCACCTGCCTAACCCACGACTGAACCTACGTGATCATTCCATTTCATACCCCTACAAAGTGTTAGACCCAGGTACTTGTATGAGTTAGCCAATTCCAATAGTGACTCATTGATATTATACCTCACAGTATATATATTCACTTATGAAATTTGTTGTTAATAATCCAACCCAGTTCAAAAGTAATAGCAGTGTCCACAGCTATAACACCAGGAGAAATGATGATCTTCACTATGCAGGGTTAAATCTGACTTTGGCACAGAAAGGGGTAAATTATGCTGCCACAAAAGTCTTTGGTCACCTACCAAACAGCATCAAAAGCCTGACAGATAGTCAACCAACAATTAAAAATAAATTAAAAGAATTTCTAGATGACAACTCCTTCTACTCATTGGCTGAATTTTTAGATATAAATTAAGGGAGGGGGAAAAAAACTAACTTAAACATTAGTGTCATGCAATATTTTGTGTAATGTAATATCTTTTACTAACCTGACACGTTCCACATCATTACGAAGTGTCGTATTCATGATCTATGGAACAAGAATTAATCTAATCTAATCTATAGTCACACAATACTGCATTTTTTAATTTTGTGAAGGGCAAAATTTTACATTTTTGAACATTTAGAGGAAGTTGCCAATCTCTGCAACACATTGAAATCCTATCAAAATCTGACTGAATATTCATGCAGCTTCTCTCAGATAGTACTTCATTATAGACAACTGCATCATCTGCAAAAAGCCTGATTTTACAATTAATATTGTCTGCAAGGTCATTCATACACAACAGGAACAGCAAGGGCCCCAACACATTTTCCTGGGGTACAACCGAAGTTACTTCTACATCTGACAATGACTTTCCATCTAAGATAACACACTGTATCCGCCCTACCAAAAGTCCTAAATCCAGTCACAAATGTCACTTGATACCCCATATGATTGTACTTTTGACAATAGGTGTAGGTGCGATACCGAGTTAAATGCTTTTCGAAATCAAGAAGCACTGCATTTACCTAGTTGCCTTGATCCAAAGCTTTCAGTATGTCATTTGAGAAAAGTGCGAGTTGGGTTTCACATGGTCAGTGTTTTCGAAATCCATGCTGGTTGGCATTGAGGAGTCATTCTGTTCAAGATACCTCATTATATTTGAGCTCAAAATATGTTCTAAGAATCTACAACAAATCGAGGCAAAGGATATTGGACGGTAGTTTTGTGGATCACTTCTACTACCCTTCTTGTAGACAGGTGTGAACTGTGCCTTTTTCCAAGATTTGGGCATTGCTTTTTGTTCGAAGTATATACAATAGATTACAGTTAGAAGAGGGACTAACTCAGCTGCAAATTCAGTATAGAATCTGACAGTGATTCCATGGGGTCCTGCAATTTGTTCAATTTTAACGATTTCATCTGTTTCTTAACACCACTGACACTAATACTTATTTCATTCATCTTTTCAGTGTTATGAGGATTAAATTGGGGCAATTCTCCAGGGTTTTCCTTTGTAAAGGAACATTTGAAAAATGGAGTTAAGCATTTCATCTTTTGTTTTGCTACCCTCAATTTTAGTTCCTGCCTTATTTGCTAGGGACTGGACACTAACTTTGGTGCCACTGACAGCCTTTACATACAACCAGAATTTCTTTGAATTTTGTGAAATGTCATTTGACAATATTATGCTACAATAGTCATTGATAGTCTCATGCGTTGCTCTTATGACAACCAAATGTGTTTCAGTCAGCATCTCTCTATCTATAGCCCTACACTTTGTTTTATACCTATTATGCAGTAACCTCTGCTTCCTTAGAAAAAATTTTTTCAGTGACTATATACCATGGAGGTTCCCTCCAATTATGAAATGTTCTACTGGGTACATATCTATCCAGTGCATGGTTAACTAGTCTCTTAAACTTGACCCAGAGTTCCTCCACTGACCTGTGCTGAAAGTTTCAAGTTTCGCACTGAGATATGACATTAGTGATTTTTTATCTAGTTTACTGAACATATATATCTTTCTGCTTGTTTTGGTTGTCCTTTGTACTTTGGTAATCATTGTAGCCACAACCACATCAGTCACTGATACCAGTTTCAATGTGGACACCCTCATTGGCATTAGATCCAATATACGTATTTCCCTCATGACTGGGTTTCCTAACTATCTGTTCTAAGTAGTTTTCAGAGAATGCATTTCGTAAAGTTCCACAGGATGTCTTATCACACCGACCACTAACAAAACTGTAATTTTCCGAATTAATTGTTGGATGATTATAGATGATAAGCACTAAGTACATAGTAGCAAAAAGAAGAGGCAGAAATTCAAAGCCGTCCTGTATGGTGGGTTACACTTAAGAAAGTTGGGTGTTGTTTTGTCTGTCCAATGTCTATCAGGGCACTGAACTCTGAAATGTCACAGGAATTCAGTTCCCAAGAAGCTGATAGTGCTAGTAAATTCCTGCATATGTAATAACTAAACAATGAGTGAATGCCTCACACTTCTCAGTTTATGGTAATCATCTGTGGTGATCTGGCAGAGAGACAGAATCTCATATGCCAACTCAGTGGATTAGGACTCAACAGCTTATTTAGCAGAAAGCATCTTGCCAAAACAATTCTAAACACAAGCTTGAAGAAGACAGAAACAATGACAATAATTAGAATGCTCTCAAAGTTATAAGAAGCTAACTGAAGAAGGTATCAAAATATATATAACTAAAATTGAGGGTAGCAAAACAAAAGATGAAATGCTTAACTCCATTTTCAAATGTTCCTTTACAAAGGAACAGGGACAGGTATACACTCGTATACACACACACACATCCATCCACACATATACAGACACAAGCAGTGGAATGTTTCCCTCTATTATACCTACTTCAGTTAGCTTCTTATAACTTTGAGAGCATTCTAATTATTGTTATTGTTTCTGTCTTCTTCAAATTTTTGTTTAGAATTGTTTTGGCAAGATGCTTTCTGCTAAATAGCTGTTGAGTCCTAATCCACTGAGTTGACATATGTCTGCTTGTGTCTGTATATGTGCGGATGGATGTGTGTGTGTGTGTGTGTGTGTGTGTGTGTGTGTGTGTGTAAGCACGCGCGCAAGTGTATACCTGTCGCTTTTTCCCCCCCAAGGTAAGTCTTTCCGCTCCCGGGATTGGAATGACTCCTTACCCTCTCCCTTAAAACCCACATCCTTTCGTCTTTCCCTCTACTTCCCTCTTTCCTGATGAAGCAACCGTGGGTTGCGAAAGCTTGAAATTTGTGTGTGTGTTTGTGTGGAATAGCATCATGCATAATACAAAGTACAAAAATTTATTGAACTAAAGAGAAAACTGTATCATAAATGCTCCCCAGAATACATCATTGTGCATAATATTTGCTTTATGCTTCATTATTCAATACGTAAGTCTGTGAATAAAAATTAAATCAGTTTCTGGGAGTTCAGAACTTTTACAACTAATTTTTCTTCTTTTTAACAGGGCTTTAAATAAACTCCACAGTAAAAGTACTCAGGCATGCAAAAATATTCATCTTCTTCAGTAGCTCTACAGCCCTTGGTGAGCCTTGGCTTCTTCAACAATCTTCCTCCACATTTCTCGGTTATTTGCTGCTCTTTTCCACCCCTAGACTCCCATACTGGTGATATCCATTGTTACCTCATCAATCCATCTTCTTCTAGGTCTCCCTTTTCACCTAGCTGAATGGATCACACCTTTCATCATTTTCTTTGGAATTCTATCCACTGCCATTTGCTCCAAGTGTCCTAGCCATCATATTCGCTGTGATTTCACAAATTTTGCTGTGATTTCACAAATTTTACTATGTCCCTGCCTTGTATTAACTCTTGTAATTTGGCATTCGAGCGTATTCTCCAGCCTTCTTCCTCCCTTATTGGCCCATAGATTTTGCATAGTATTTTCTCCTCAATGGTTCTTAGTGCATTTTTATCGTGTTCTGTCAATGTCCATACCTCTGACCTGTATGTGATAACTGGGTGGACTAGGGAATTATATTTTAGCAGTTTTGTTTTTCTCGTAACAAGGCTATTTTTGAAAAGTTGCATATTTGCAAGGTAATTCTTTCCCTTATAGCCTTTCCAATACTTTTATCATTCGTTATTAGGGCTACCAAGTAGTTAAAAGAGGACATTCCTTTGAAGCACTTCCCATTGATGTTTAGGTTTTTAGGGGTTCTTCTGGCCTCAGATTGTGACATTACCATATATTTTGTTTTGTTTTCATTTACTATGAGGCCAATTTTTAAGGCTTCTGTTTCCTTTGCCCGGTATGTTTCTAGGAGTGTATTGGTATTTTTCTTCCTACTATAGCAATGTCATCAGCATATGCACATATCTGGCTAGTTTTCATAAATATGGTGACTGTTATGTTGATTTTATTTACTACACTGTGGAGGGCTATATTGAGTAGCACAGTGGAGAGACTATCACCTGCTAAGGACCTTTGCTTTTGTTCTTGTCTCTGTCACAGTCATTCTGATTGACTTACCAAGATGGCGCCGGTAGAAAAGTGTAGTGGCACTGTGCTCTCGTCCAAAAGGCAAAAAATAAGCAGTTAGTCGTGTAAAGAATGTGAACAGCGAGTTATGAAAGGTATTTGGTGTGTCAAGTGCAACTATTGGTTACACGAAAAGTGCACGAAAATAAACTTAAAATACATCAGTGAGGATTTTCCGTGGACGTGTCACGCTTGTTTACGTAATGAAACGGCCGATCTTGCAACTATAGTGGACTCCAAAAATGAAATTATAAAATTACTTCAAAATGACATTCAGGCATTAAAAACTGAAATACTATGTTTAAAGGAAGAAAATTCTAGATTAATACTTGAAAAACAGTCCGATGTGGGTGAAATACATAAAACAAAACAGCAACAAGAATTGAAAACCACGTGTGAAAGTGCAACTGCAAATGCAAGTAGTGTCACCAAAACTACAAAAAGTAGTCCTAGGGTTAAACAAGCTCAATTTCAGTGTAAAAAGAATGTTAAAATTTATGGAGATAGTCATGCACGCAATATTTCAGATTGTATGTCTAACTCGACCACAGAAAACGTACGCATTTCATCCGTTATTAAACCTGGGGCAAAGTTTGTTGATGTAACAAGCTCTGTAAACAATGACTGCACCGATTTTACAGAAAGTGATGTCGTTGTTATTATAGCAGGTTCAAACGACGTTTATTGCAACAAGGCCAGTTCATTTATTAAAAAGTTGAATGTTATGTTAATGATGATGTCCCATACAAATGTGATCTTGTCTAATATTCTGGCGAGATTTGATCTGCCCGACTGGTCGTGTGTGAACCGAGAAATCCGATCTACAAATAAAAAATTGAAACATTTCTGCTCCAAGTTAAAAAATGTGAGACTGCTGGACCTTAACAGTTATCAAAGAAGCAGCTTCACTGTACATGGACTACATCTTAATCGTCTGGGTAATAATACTCTAGCAACTGACATCAACAGAGCTATTGAGGAAACAAAAAGCGATAATTCAAATCTTATACCTTGTACCTCAGATGTCATACACACGAAAGACGGAAGTGATAATTATATATGCCTGCAGAGCAAGCAAATGGAAATAATTCCTCACTGCAGTGTCAAGACTGTTGATTTTTTAGGATAAAAAAAGTCCCTCAGTGTTCCCAATTTAGAATCTATCAATTTGTGTGATAATGTTAACCTTGAGAAGGATATATCCTCTCATGATTGTACTAATGTATCATTTTTACATTATAATGTTGAAGGCTTGGGTAACAAAATCGATGTATTTGAGGCCTTAGTTACAGATCTAGCTCCACATGTAATCGTGGTTACAGAGCATCAAAAAGCTAACCATAATATTCAGTATTATAAGTTACAGGAGTATAATCTTACATCGTTTTTTTGTAGAACAGAACATAAAGGAGGGGGTGTTGCTACTTACGTAAGGAAATGTAACCTAATAAGTTCTGTAGAAAAAGTATCATGGGTTAAGGATTATTGTATCGAGAAAGACTTTGAAGCAGTGATCATTAAGTTAATGATTGTATCCGTCCCACTTATTGTGGTAGGTATATATCGAGCCCCTTCTGGTAATCTCTAGGTTTTCCTGGAAGCACTGGATAGTGTATTGGGGAGACTTTAATATAAACTCACTAAGCAACAGCCAGGAATGCAAAGGTTTACAAGACTGCATAAGATCATATGATATTAAAGATCTACTTGGTCATGTGCCCACTAGAATAACTGAGTCAAGCAGCAGTTCCATAGATCATGTGATGACCAATTATGAAAATGTTGTGTCGGCACAGACTGTAAACAGGCACATATCTGATCATCTAGGACAATTATAAGTGATTGGTTGTCTTAATAAACTTAAACAAAACAAAAAATATGAGAATAGAAGATTATTTTCTGAATACAACGTCACCTTGCTAAAGAAAACTTTGGGTCAAGAATCTTGGGAATCAGTTTATAGAGAAAGGGGAGTTGACAGCAAATGGGAAGTATTTGTAAAAATTTTAACTAGACATATTGATATTACTATCCCGGCAAAGAAGATCAATGTAAATAAAAATAAACCTCCAGTAGGCAAACGTGTAAAACTTGATGAAAAAATGAAAAGACTCAAAGAAGGAATGGAGTATATGTATAAGCTAAACAGAGAAACCAGTCTTGATTCATATAAAGAGGATTATATTCATATAAAGAGGATTATAAAAAATATAAATATGAGTATCACAAGGAAGTAAGGAGAAGGAAAGTAGAACATATTAGTAAACAGATCCAAAATTCTGACTGTGTCTCAAAGTCGTGCTGGGCAGTAGTTAATGATATGAGGAACACTGATTCAAAAACTAAAATTAATAATATAGAGTTAAGTATACATAATGATAATTTTTCTGATCCTTATATAGTTAGCAATATATTTAATGATTACTTTATAGATGCTATTGAAAATGATACTTGCATGAAACAGGAGAGGCAGTTTAAATATGATAAGGAAAAGGAACGGGACTCTTGTATGCTACCGACAGTAACCATTAAGGATGTAACAGAGCTAATTGACAACCTAAAAAATAAAAGATCAGCTGGATGGGACGAATTCTCTCCTTTTCTACTGAAAAAATGCAAGGGTGAGTTAGCTAGACCATTAGTAAATCTAATAAATTGTGTACTTGAAGAAGGTGTGTTTCCGAAGAAACTGAAACTTGCTTTAGTTAAACCTTTATATAAAAAAGGGGAAAGAAAACAACCACAGAACTACAGACCAGTTGCCTTAACGTCAGTGTTTGGTAAATTAATTGAAAAAATAATGCTAGAAATCCTAATTGAGCACTATAATATGAATAACTTAATAGAAGATTTCCAACACGGCTTTAGAAGTGGTCGGAGCACCATATCTGCAGCAGTACAGTTTGTACACTGTCTGATGGAGAAAATAAATGAGGGTTACGAAACGGCAGGAGTGTTTTTAGATCTTTCCAAAGCGTTTGACAGAGTCCATCATGGCGCTCTTTTAAGTAAACTTGCTTATAATGGTGTCAGTGGGAAACTGTTGCTTTTAATAGAATCTTACCTTAAAGATAGACAACAATGCACAGAAGTTGTGTATGATAATGGAGAGGTAATTGCAAAAAGAAGATCAAAGATAAGGAACATAAATTTTGGTGTGCCACAAGGCTCTATCTTGGGCCCCTTCTTGTTTATTTTCTACGTGAATGATTTCCCAAAAGTATTAGACACCAGTCATCGTATTACTATGTATGCTGATGACACCTCTGGGGTTTGCTGGGCACGTAGTAATGATGACCTAAATTCAGTGGTACAGAATTTTGTTGAAAAAGCCCAAACACATTTTGGAAAAGAAAACCTGAGGGTCAATATGAACAAAACTAATTTAATTTATTTTAAGACAAGTAGTTCAAATAAAAATCTGTTCTAAATGAGGACATTCAGGAAAATACCTGTTCAGAATGTAAATTTCTGGGATATATATATAGATGACAGACTTTCGTGGAATCAGCAAATAGATCATGTCTGTGGTAAAACAACATCTAGTCTGTATTTACTAAGGAGATTAGTTCAATATTTAGATATCGAAGCAATAAAAATAGCGTATTTTGGGTTGGTGTATCCCCATCTATCTTATGGAATTGTATTGTGGGGTGGGTGTAGCCAATACAATATAAAAAGGGTATTTGTATTGCAGAAAAGAGTAATAAGAACTATGGCAAAAGTAAGACCCAGAACTTCATGTAAAAACCTGTTTATTAAGTTTAATATTATGACTATCTATGTAGTATATATGTTTCAATCAATATTATTAGTGAAAAAAGACAAAAAAGTGACAAACAGGAATATGGAAATCCATGATTACAATACAAGACAAAAATCAGACTTTCATATGGTGAGCAGACGATTGAATCTAACAGCAAATATCCCATTCATTAAGGGAGCAATATTTTATAATTCTCTGCCAAACAACCTGAAACAGCTTTCTGGTAGAATTTTTAAAAACGAGTTAAAAAAAATGGCTTGTATTGAAGTTCCCATACAGTATGGTGCTGACATGATTTGACCTCAGGAATGCTATATTAAATATACTTAAATGATATTTTACTTAGTAGCATGTAATCTATTTATATTGTGTATCAATAATCGAAATGTAATTATTATAACATTGCCCATGCATGTTAAATACATGTTTCGAGCTGTAGGATAAATAAATAAATAAATAAGTCTTATTAGTTTAGCACATATACCAACTTCTTTCAGTACTCTGTATAGTTCTTGCCGGTTTATGCTGTCAAAGGCTTGTTCGAAGTCGATGAATAGGAAATGCAGACCTATATCATATTCATAGAACTTTTCCATCATTTGTCTTATCACAAATATTTGATCAGTTGTCCTCTCTCTGGTCGAAAGCCACACTGATATTCCCCTAGTATGCCTTCTGCACACTTCTGTATCGTTTCGTTTAATATGCTTGTGAAGATCTTATAAGCTGTGCTTAGGAGTGTTATACCTCTAATGTTTTCACGTGCTGTTCTGTCTCCTTACTTATAAATGGGGATTATTATTCCAATTTTCCAATTATCTGGCACAGTTTCTGTTTCTCATATATATGATATTAATGTGTGCAGTTCCTTTATTACAGCCTCACCACTAGTTTTTATTAATTCAGCAAGTATGCTGTCTTCCCCAGGGGCTCGATTGTTTTTTGACTTGTGCACAGCCTGGGAGACCTCTTGTAGTGTTGGCTTTCTTGCCTCATTGGTTTCATTGTCTACTTCCAACTCCACTCTTTCCTCCTGTGTGGCTGTCTCTTCATCTTCTAGGCTGGTGCTTAATGTAGCTTTGAAATACTCTGCCCATCTTCCCACTATCTGTTCTTCCTCCCTTATAATTTTCCCATCTTTACTGGAACAGGCCATTGTTTTTGGTTTGAATCATTTTTCCTGTAGCATTTTGCCTGTAGCATGATAGAACTTTCTTATTTCACTCTGTTCCTTTAATTCTTCTAGTTCTTGAAATTTCTTCTTATTCGACTCTCTTTTCTTTCTCTTGCACAGGCTGTTAGCTCTTCTCCTCGATTCTCTTATTGTTCCACATTATTTCTGGTTTCTCTCTGTAACACTTTTGTTCTTGCCCTGTTCTTTTTCTCTATTTCTGACCTGCAATCTTCATCAAACCATTCCTGGGTTCTTCTATTCCTTCTTATGCCTGTTATTTCCTCTGCAGCATCCTTAATGGCTTTTTCAATCCTGTTCCACTTTTCGTCTACTTCTACTGTGGTCTCTTAATTGCTCAACTTTCTGCTTAGTGTTACTTGGTATTTTTTTACCTCATCAGGGATGTTCAGTTTGTCTGTATTCCATTTCATCATCATTCCTATTCTATTGCCATTTGTTAGTGACAGTTTCTCTCTCAAGACTGATTTTATCACAAAGTGGTCTGAATTACAGTTTGGTCCTCTGCAGCTCCATACATCCATAGCTGATGTGGAGTGGCATACAATCACTAAAATATGGTCAATCTGATTGACTACTCCATTGGCTGCAGACTTCCAAGTAACCAGATGGATCTTTGTGTGTGGAAAGCAGGTACTTTTAATAATCATATTATTCCTTGCTGCGAATTGGCATAATAAGTCTCCATTCTTGTTGTTTTCTTCATGTAGTGAATATTTTCCAGAAACTCCATATGGGTGTTCATTCCTCCCTATTTTTGCATTAAAATCTCCTATTGCTAGCATCAGGTCATATTTAGGTACTGCGCAGCATACTTTTCCAAGCCAATTATATTCTTTTTCCTCTGTTGGTGCATGTGCATTAACTATTGATATATTCCTAAATTTCCCTCTTAGTCTTCTGAGTCTGCACATCCTTTCATTTATGGGTTCAAATTCTAGAAGGCTTTTCCTAACTTCCCTAGTTATTATAAACCCCGTTCCAAGTTGGCCTGTTCTTTCTTCTGGTCCACTATATACCAATGAATGCTCAGGTTTATCTATCATGCAAAAATATTACTACAAATTAATATGCGGGATAGAAGTTTTCTAAGGATGCAACAGTTCGTCGTCATCATCATGTGTGATATGGTTCTCCACACTAGCCTATCATATGAAAGCCTCTACATCTCTGCATAACTGCTGCAACCTACATCCATTTGAATCTGCTTACTGTAGTCAATCCTTGGTTTCCCTCTACTGTTTTTACCCTACACTTCTTTCCATCGCAAAATAATAATTCCTTCATGCCTCCGGTTGTGTCCTATCAACCAATCCCTTACTTTAGTCAAGGTGTGCTATAAAAATCTCTTCTCTCCAATTTCATTCAGTATGCTTTCATTATTTGTTTGATCCACCCGTATCATCATCATCATTTTTCTGCAGTGACAGATTTCAAAAGCTTCCCTTCTCTTTTTCCTGAACTGTTTATCATGAATGATTCACTTTCATACAAGGCTATACTCCAGACACTTTCCGAAAAGACTTTCTAATACTTAAATTTATCTTCCACGATAACAAAATTATATTTTTCAGAAATTCTTTTGCATAGCAATAGAAATGCATGAAAATAGGAATAGAGGGAGGGAGATGGGGAGGGGGTGGGATGAGGAGCAGGAGGAGATTGAAATGAAACCATAAAGAGTTTCTGTTCTGTCTGGATGCTGGTGGATCAACTGGTGCTGCAAGGTAGCTGCAGCACCTGAGCGAGTGGTGGCTGTTCGATTTCCAGGCCGACTGCACTGCTCTGGATGATGACGTGGTGCTAGCAACTGTAGTATCACAGGCATATTGTGTCTTGTGGTTGCCTGCATTTCGGTGGCATCTTCTGTACTTAAATAGGTTGGTTTGCACCAGTCAACAGACACTAACGTGTCTACCTTTCTAATGTGGAGAGTGGGTGTCCTTCCATTTCTTATCTTAACCATGTAAGGACAATGACAGGGAGGCTAAAGTGATCTGAGAAGTTTGCGATGTTGGAAGAAAATGTGTTTCATAGTTTCTAGGCCTTTAAAAACAAATTCAGCTTGTTTTCTATGAAGTGTTGTTCCACTCAATCGCATAGGCTCCATTTGTCTTTGGAGTACCATGGGGAAATTTTGAGTAGAGTGTGGGGGCTGAGATGTGGTTTGAAAAACACTCCTGGTGAATGTAGAAGTTCACCATAGACCAATGCTGATGGAGAGGCCTGCAAGTCTTCTTTTAAGGCACTCATTGCAGTATCGTCACTTTGTGCTGCTACCAGCTTGGTGAAACCCGCAGGTGTGGAAATGGTTTCCACTCTAGACAAAGGATTGGTGGAGACGTTTTTCAAACCAGAAACAACATCTTAGTAGTCCTGTCTCTTACCGCAAAATGTTGTGATAGGTACACTGGCTGGTGTTGCTGGCAGATTTGCCTGCCAGGCATGAAATGCCTCTGTTCATGTTTTCCGTACAGAAACACAGTGATCTGCACCTACATGCTCTGTTGCCAGAATGACTCATGCTGGTCTGGTGAGGGCGAGGAGTGCACACTGCATCATCCATGAGATGCTATGCAATTTTGTAATTCGTGCACAACAGGGGCTGCGAACCGTCTTGTCAACTTGTCGAGATGTGAGGTGATATAGTCTGTCCTGTTCCTGCCAGACATCGCAGTAAAACTTGCTGAGTGCTGGCCTCAGATACTGTATCCAGTGTCTATGCCAGCTTGCTCGAGTTTGACTCTTGTGCTGCCAAGAGTAGGGTGCGCTGCATCTTGGCAACTGAAATCCATCTGAACTGTAGGAGTGGGTGCAGGAATTTCTGGTCCAGCCAGGGGTGTGGAGGCATTGCAAGAACTATGACGGCTTTCAGTCACCAATTTTATCCCTCTCCAACAATTAAGCAAAGCATTACGTATTAGCAGGGGAAAGCCACTGAGTGAGCTTGACTTTTAGTAACTCACTTTGCAGACGCAGACGGGTTTGTGATGACATTACTAACCTCACTGGAAGAGTGCCAGTCCAATAGAGTCACCATGTGTACATATTTGGTGGAGTCTTGCGTTATCCCAATGGTGAGTAAATGGATTTCTACATTTATGAACTGCAGTGGTGGACAGTCCATCCAATGGGCTGGTACTTTACGTGCCAAGTGGTTCACCTGCAGTGTTGGTTTAGTATCAGAGGATGGTGGAGGATAATATGAATATTTGGACTTGTGGCTGTGGGCAGGTACAAGAAGGGTTACACTCAGGACACAGGTCAAGCTGGTGTTGGCCACAGACAGGTTGTCGTCTGGCTATGCCAGGTTGCCCAGAGACATGCTTTCCTGGCCACGTGACTGCAGCAACTCCTGTGATTGTACTGCAGGTAGCACTTTTGCTTCCAGTCATGATCATAGTTGCTCCTGGTACTGCTCTCGCAGTGAGGTCACCTCTTCCATGTGCTGTCACTGCGACTGCACAGTAGCTGCTGCTGGTGTTGTAGCTGTTGCTGATGCCATTACTATTGCCGGTGTCATAATTGTTGCTGTAGTAGTAGTAGTAGTTGTTGTTGTTGTTGTAACTATCCAGTGAAAATTTTGTTAGGGTCACCCCTTCATAGATAGTTAACACATGGCACCCTTCACTTACAGATAATACTTTTTACTGGTCTGTAGAAAAACAAGACAAATGACTACTATCATATATAATATTGTCAGCCCACTGGGTAACAGGTGCCTAACAACTGCATACATTATTATGCAATATTGCAGTGCCTGTGTAACTCAGAATTATGATGCAACGTTCCTTTGGACATGTATACATGTCTGAAGGAACACAGGGTTGATGACATACGGAAGTTCTGGTCTGGCCATGAGTCATGCTCAGATAGCCAGGTGGCGACCGCTCACAATAAGCAGCATATCCAGGTTCGAGCCCCGGTCTGGCACAAATTTCATTGTCATCATTCCATTCTACAGCTGACTGTTATCCATATTCACAACTGTGGATACACTTAATTACAAGCGATCTACTGACAGCTGCTGCGCATGATCTTTCCAGCATTGGTCATTTGTGATGCTGCAAACAATAGGTGTGGAGTAACACGAAAGCTGAGGTTGATACAAGTACATTATTTGGGTTTGTAGAAGTTCACAGCAATTTATTATGTAAATTTTGACAGGTGCATGTGCATAATTATTCATACTTTGCATAATTAGTTTGTACTTCATACAAAATTAAAATGACAGTTTGTTTCTCCTCCATATTTATGGCAGATGGGAAACTGCATAACCAGCTGGAGGAACAGCTATTCAGTATATGTGACACATTATCAATATTTGATGGGGCAGTAAACATTCTGCCTTTCTTGGGTCTAACATATGCAGTTTCCTATCTGTAACAAAGTCTCCTAATTAAGCAAATGCACGACCATACCTTAGACCAGTCTCGAGCTTTCTGCGTCATTGTAGTGACATCCCTCTCCATGCACCACAGAGCACCCATGAAGGCACCTATGCTAACACCTCCAACCATATCAATTGGAATGCCAGCTTCCTACATAGAAAAAAAAACACACATTGGAACTCAGAATTGCTTATAGTAGTAGTATTTTAGACGAAAACATGATCACCAAACTAAAATACAGTGACAGAAGAATGGGTTTTAATAATCAATTCTAATCAATTTACAATATTTATGACACATTATTCATGGCAAGCAAGACATCTTTAAAACTAGAATTCAGTCACACACACTTGCCTAAAAATTGATGAGTTGGACACCCTAAGTATGCCCTACAATCTTCTATCTAAAAATTCTGAAACAACTTGAGGCATCACCAAAACTTTAAAATAAATTCCAAGTTCATTTCATTATAAAGTACGACAGATGGCAGATCAGCCAGTAAACTAGTTGCAGCCCTCTTGTCATGATATAACATAAATTTAGTTCTGGCATAAAGAATTTTTTATGGCAGAAGTACCACACAGTGCTGGGAATATAATGTGACTGCCACTGCTCACAAATCTCTGGTGAAACCACTAGTGAGGTATCATATAAGTCACTGATGAATGCAGCAATACCCTCCACCTGTCTCACTAGTGAGGTCATCATCTTTGGCGGGAGGTGTTCCAAGGTTTGCCACGTGCCTCTGGAGGCAAATACAAAGAGGTATTACCAGTCTCAGGAGATCTAGTTCTTCCATGTAGATGCCGAACCCACTTAATTTCCACTGTACAACTGACAATATCTTAGCAGTGAAGTCCTTCCTTACCATCTAGATAAGTGACCTGTGATTGTTACCTCAGGAGTTGAGGAACATTTTGATGATCCCTGATAAACATCTACAGCCATTCCACTAGTAACTGATCAGTTGCCTTTAGCATCTGATGACACCAAGTTATCAGATGTTTTACAACAAGCTACATATGGATAATCTCTCATTTTTGACTGCTATAAGTGTAGTTTTGGACAGGGACACACTGTTTTTGGTTTTGTCTTGTTTACATGGATGAGTCTCCATATTAGTTTCATTTTGCTTTATTTGCTGAGAGGAAACACTGTACTTTTACCAATAGTGGAATGGAAGAGGAAAAGGGGGGGGGGGGGGAGGAGAAAGACAGATAGTGGGAGAGAGACAGACTTTGGTGGGGGGAGATAGAGGGGGGGGAGAGGGAGAGGGAGAGGGAGAGGGAGAGGGAGAGGGAGAGGGAGAGGGAGGGGGGGGGGGAGAGAGAGAGAGAGAGAGAGAGAGAGAGAGAGAGAGAGAGAGAGAGAGAGAGAGAGTATGGCTGTAAGGTAGGGGCAGGGAAAACAGCCTAAGAGATGGTACCAAGAGGGAAAAATGAACAGAGGAAAATATTGGGAGGGGAGGGGGAGACAGGAGAGTATGAAGAGGACTGGAAATGGTAAAAAAAAAGGGGGGGGGAGGGGACAGAATGGGAAATGTCAGAAGGATCATAGTAAGAAAACAGAAATGCAGAACAGGGCAGGTACTATTGAAGGAACAAATGAAGACTTAGGTTTTGCGTCTCAATAATGAGGTCGCAAGAAGCAGTACAAGCAAGAATTGTATAAGGATGGAATAGGAAACTGTCTATATTGTTTTCAAAGGAAAAACCCTAGCATTCGACTAACGTGATTAAAAGTTATCACAGGAAAGCTGAGTCTCTATCACCAGACAGGGGTTTGAGACACAGTCCACTTGAAAGTGAGTCCACTGTTTTAGCCAATGAGCAGCCTTGTTTCATAATATGAGAAGAGAGCAGCAGGAGTAATAAACATGGATGAGAGAGGGATGCGGGGAAAGAGGAAAGTGAATATGGTGGGAAACACCACACAGCAGTGGTGATGTACATTGTTCCCAGTGAGGAATTCAATCTCTTCCCTACAACTGAGTGTGTGTGTGTGTGTGTGTGTGTGTGTGTGTGTGTGTGTGTGTGTGTGTGATCTGCCTGACAACCAGTTATCAGTTTACAGCAGGATTCCACTGACGAAAGATAAACCCCTTACTTTAGCTAAAATACATTGTCAGAAAAAGGAGGGAGAACTGATACTTATACAGCCATCACTGAAAGATAAAGTTATTCGAGTGTGTGGATTGTTTGAAAAGCCCACACAGATATTTATATGGGAAAACTCAACACCCCTCCGCCCCCTCCCCACTCTGGCATCACCATTCTAAGGATGGGAGAAGAAACTTTGACAAGCAAACACAAATGCCAACAACTAAGACCATAGATTACTCCAGTCACAAATTTCTTATGGGAACAACGGAGGCATTCTCTGGAACGACAACTTCAGTGAAACATACTGAAATCAAGATTTAGAGATTTCAATCAAATATAAATGGAAATCAAGATTTAGAGATTTCAATCAAATATAAATGAAATATTATATTGTCAGAATATATGACATGACAGTGTAACATTTAAGGCTTACTGATAGCTCTGAAGTGATAATTTAGTACCAAACTTAAGATGCTCTTCCACAAATCACTGTATAACATGAGGGGGGGGGGGGGGGGGGGCAAATTTTCCATATTTTACTATTAAATTAGTTGTTAATAGTAGCAGTCCCAGATCTTATTCCAACAAAAGCTATAAACAGAACACATACATTCTTCTTTAAAAACTTATTATTAACAATATCTGTCACAATGTGAAATAAATGCATTTTTTCAATTCAAATAAGGAATGACTTTATCTCAAATGATATTCAATAGTCTTTGCATGGTTACGTATTCATTTTCTTCAGCATTGGCAATGTACATCCTTTTATTTCTATTATTATTATTATTATTATTATTATTATTAGATAAGGAAAGAATGTTCCTGCAATGAGACTGAAAATGAGTTTCTGTTGTAACACAACATAATGTATTTTTGGGTTTCACTCTGTGTTTTTTCTTTTCTTTGGGTCTCTTGTCATAGGATTGTGATACTGCTACTGTCCAGTCCTCAATAATGTCCATTGCTACCACTTCAAAAGAATGCTGGATTCTTTCTGAAGCTCTGAAGCACTTTCAAACTGGCACACATTCTAAATGTTTTCAATCAATATATCTTAGAATTTTTTCATATATGCCGAAGTAGTGCTCTCACTTACAGAGTGACCCCTAACTGGAACATGTATGGTTATGTTTTTCCATTCTTTATCCTCCGCATGAATCTGATAGATGTATAATAGTCTTAATATGGTTTGGATCCTGGAGCTTAGTAATTACAAAATCATATAAAAGGAACAAACAGAATTTGATTTTTTTCTGCACCTTCTATAAAACAATGAAATTTACTTGACTGGTTATTGTGAAAGGGAAAATGAAGTACATAGATCTGTGCAGTAATGTTTGGTTTAGGCAGAAGCAAGTTCTGTGCATAATGAAACTTGAGCATGTTTCTGTGCCTATGGAGTATTGCTTCAGTTGTGCATCTGAATTACTGATTTCTTGTTCAGAAGGTTACAATACATAGTAATCAATGTAAAATTGAGTAAAATGTAAGTGACATCTGGCATTCCTCAAGGAAGTGTAGTACGTCCTCTGCTGTTCCTAATCCATATAAATGATTGAGAAGACAATCTGAGCAGCCCTCTTAGAAAGTTTGCAGATGATGATGTCATTTACCATCTAGTCTAGTCATCAGATATCAAAACCAACTGCAAAATGACTTAGGCATGATATCTCTATGGTGCAAAATGTGGCAATTGTCTCTGAGTAAGGAAAAGTGTGAGGTTATCCACATTAGTGCAAAAAGAAATTAGTTAAATTTTGGTTACACAATAAATCACATAAATTTAAAGGTTGACAATTCAGCTAAACATCTAGGATTTACAATCATGAAAACTTAAATAGGAACAATTACATAAATAATGTTGTGGGAAAGGCAAACCAAGGATTGCATTTTACTGGCAGAAAACTTAGAATATGCAACAGATCTATTTAAGAGACTGCCTACATTACACTTGTCTGTCCTCTACAAGAATAGTGCTGTGCTGTATGGGACCCCATAGGATAGGATTGATGAAGGACACTAAAGAAGTCCAAAGAAGAGCAGCTTGTTTTGTATTAGCATGAAATAGGAGAGCGAGTGTCATGGATATGATAAGCGAGTTGAGATGGCAATAATCAAAACAAAGGCATTTTTCATTGAGGTGAGATCTTGTCATGAAATTTCAATCACCAATTTTCTCTCTGAGCATGAAAATATTTTATTGTCACCAACCTACATAATAGGGAGAAATGATCATGATAATAAAATAAGATAAATCTGAGCTCATACAAAAAGATTTACGTGTTCATTTTCCCCTCGTACTGTTAGAGAGGAATAGTCTGAAGGTGGTTCACAGAACACTCTGCCTGGCACTTAAGTGTGAATTGCAGAGTAGTCATCTAGATGTAGATATGTAGATGAAGTTTGGCTGACTGCATACACTTTTCCTCTCTCTCTCTCTCTCTCTCTCTCTCTCTCTCTCTCTCTCTCTCTCTCTCTCTCTCTCTCTCTCTCTCTTTTAATTATTATTGAGTTGAGTCTCTATGGACTGCGTGGTAACAACCAACTTCACTCTAGAGTCTAGTGTCCAGGTCTTGTTCCATCTTTGACTTCCTGCCAGTATCTTCTGAACCCACCAAGAACTGCCTGTTTATGCTCTTCGGATAATGGTCCTCTCATCTTTTGGATGTTGATGCCATTTTAAAATCTTGGTAGTTGTTCACCAGTCTTCTAAATTTGTTCCTGTCAGGAATTTCTCTCTCTAAAGATACCAATCTGCCTAAGATCTTTTTCACATTCTTCAAACCATCTTGGCCTTCTTTTCTTAGATTGGATGAAACTCCATATTCATTTTGTTAGTCAATCACTGTCCATCCTCATGAGATGACTGTAAAATAACAATCGTCTCTTCTTCATGGATGCTGTGATAGGTTTTGGATGCATATAAGTGTTTTACAACTGTATTATAATATCGGAACTTGATGTCGATGGAGTCATGTGCCTTCTGAAATTCAACAAACATGACCACGTAGTTATTTCCTACAGTTTTTTGGTACCTGATGATGTTCTTCAGGTTAAAGATCTGTTCTGCGCAAGAACGGCACTTTCGGAAACCAGTTTTATATTTCACAATCAGTTGGTCAAGATGACCTTCTATTCCAGGCTCATCCAAGAATTGCGCCCGGCGGGCGCGCCCGCGCCCCGTGAGCGCAAGACAGTGTAGTTCAGCATCCTGTCCGTGACCGTGTGTCGCTAGTGTCGCCATAGGAGGGAGAGGGAGAGGGAGAGGGAGAGGGAGAGGGAGAGGGAGAGGGAGAGGGAGAGGGAGAGGGAGAGGGAGAGGGAGAGGGAGAGGGAGAGGGAGAGGGAGAGGGAGAGGGAGAGGGAGAGGGAGAGGGAGAGGGAGAGGGAGAGCAAGTGAGACCGCACAGCGCTGCTCTGCGCTGGACTGCCCCGCGGTCAGATCTAACCTAAACAAAATATTCTATCTTAGAATTAATTTTATGTAAGGGATACAGAGTCTCATTCTTACTGTTAGTAGTTACAAGTAAGCATTTTTTGTTATATTTCGTGCTACAATTTTTGTATCTCTTTTCAGAGTTTAGAAATCGGATCCTTAGTTTGTTGTTTTGTACGTAATAATTTTAACTAACCAAGTTTGAAAACTTATTAAAATAGAATTAAGGTTATAAAGCTCTTTAATTCTTACAGTTAACATTGTTAAAGAAGACAAGTAACATTTTACTCGTTTCTCTTTTTCGAGGAAACAATTTTGTCTAGGTTTGGTACAATATTCCGTAAGACTGCTAACCTAAAAGAATGGGTCAAATTTTTATCGCCAAGGAATGAACGGTTCTTAGTTTTAGGAAGCTTTAAAAGAGAGAAAAAGCGCTCACAAATATACGTGGCACCAAACATTGAGAGAACTTTGGCCGCGTGCTTGTGCAAAAGAGACAGCTGTGGAAGACAGCTGTAAAAGTCATCCAGAGTTTTACACATAAGAAAGCGGTCCTTTAGGCGGATATGGCACTGTAGGTCAATCAGCTCTAGTTAAAGCACTTGTAAGACGTCCTCTGCCCAAAAGGAAAATGGGCGAACAAATATATCTATCGGCTGGCGTTCGGGCGGTCCGCACGGCCAGCTAAGCGGCACGACTCAGCCACTGCAGCAACATACGAATTCGCCCGGGGCGCTGGCCGTGGGTGATCGTGGGCACTAGTGCCCCAGGGGCACAGTTTGGACGAGCCTGTTCTATTCTGTTCTGTATCACTTTGGAGAGAATCTTATATGGAATGGATACTAATGAGATGCCCCTATAGTTATTGACATTCTTTTTATCACTTTTTTTGTGTTGTGTAACTTTCATTATTTTGTATTCTTCACATACTTCTTTATGAGGATCATTTGCATTGACACTCAGTATAACTTCACATTCCTGGCAGCAATAACAGGTCTCAGTTTTCGAAATGTTGGCTGACTGACTTATTTTATTTATTAATTTATTGGGGGGTGGGGGTGGGGGGTGTTTAAGAGACCAAACAACAAGGTCATCAGTCCCACAATCCAAGAGTGTAGATATCCACCAAGAACATTTTCTGAGCTTTTCAGGAGATTCATAACAGTATAAGGAAGAGGGCTAACACTGTAATGGACATCTTTTGCACTTTCAATAATAAAACAAAAGATGAAGCAAATAGGGAAGTCAGCAGTTGGGTGTTCCCGTGGCTCTGCATGCAACAGGAAATGTTCCACCTGCAGCTGTTGCACCTCTGGTCCATTATAGTCAAGAGCGCCCACTATTTAACAGAGTGCAACACGCAAAATAGAAAACTGAAAGCGGCATAAAAGAGGCAAACCAAACCTAAAAGTGATTAAGCAGAATAAAAGAGAGAGGAAAGAGAAGCCTGGCTCTAGGAGGTAGGATCAAGGAACCCCAAGACCTAGCAGACAGCAGGAGATACCCCATTCCCCATCACCCTGCCCCTTCTCCGGAGATAAGTTAACACCTTATAAATGAGAAGGAAAACCACTTTCATGGAGAAAACTGAGAACCTCGTAAACCATCTGGGAGTCGCTGCCAATTTTAAAGGCAGTATGTCCAGAAGCCCATACTCAGCATGGAGGGGGCATTCCACAAAGAAATGAGCTATTGTCTGTAAGGCACCACAACAACAATGTGAGAGTCTCTCAGTAAACAAAATAAAAATATGTGATAACCTGGTATGATTGATATGGAGACATCACAGGACCATGGATTTCTTCCATGAGAAGCAGAAGGAAGAGCCCTACGCTACACTAGTGTCCTTGATTGTGCAGAGGATACTAGATGGGCAAGCAGCCCACCAGATGTTCTATTTCCGAGTGAGCAGATATATTATGTGCACCCACAAATCCACATCTGGGATCAGCAAAGCAAACAAGGAGCAAGTAAGGCCTCAAAACCCCCAGTCTTGGGGGGTAAAAAAAATTTAGTGATGCTAAGCTGCGTCGTATGCCTCATGCAGGTCAAAAATGACTGTGATAAGGTGTTGGCATTTAGAAAAAGCCTGTCGGACTGTTGCTTCCAACCTAAGCAGATGGTCAGTTGTGTATAGTCCTTCCCAGAAACCAAACGGATTTGGGGGGCGGGGGGGGGGGGGGGGGGGGGGGGGGGTAGTTGGCTCTGTGAAGTGCCCAAAGTGGCAGTTGATCTGTCTGGTGGTGACAAGGAAACAACAGGATCACCAGAAAGTGGTCACTGTCACAAAGGTCATTCTGTTGTGACCAATATAGCGAAGCCACTAGATTAGGGAAGAAACTGTTATATTGATAGCTGAAAAGGTGTCGTGGGTGGATATGAGTGGGGAAGGGGGGGGGGGGCGAGGGAGAGGAGGGGGGAAGGGGGGGGGGAGGAGGAGGAGGTTAGCATTTATTGTTCCATCAACAATGAGATCATTAGAGACAGAGCACAAGCTCAGTTTAGGGAAGGGTGGAGGAGGAAAGGGGTCATGCCCTTTTAAAGGAACCATCCTGGCATTTGTCTAACATGATTTAGGATATCACAGGTTGGCAATGAAGTGGGTAGGAGAACCTTCATTGAGGCGGCATAGATCATGGTCTGTGAGAAGCTAGTCAATTAAAAGGCCCCTACCAGATGAGGCTGTACTCCCCCACAGGGAGTGGTGTGCACTGAAGTCCCCAAGGAGGAGAAAAAGAGAGGGAAAGTTGTTGGATTAATGTGCTCAATTCAACGTAAATAAGTGGCCTGCTTGGAGGTAGGTAAACATTACAGATAGTAATCATTGAGACTGTCTACACCTGCACTGCTATTGCCTCCAATGAGGTAGGAAGGGGAATCCATTCAGTTACAACATCTGTACGGAAAAAAGTAGAGACCATTCCAGATGTCCTCTCGGGACGAGCATGGTTCCAACAGAATGCACAATAACCACGGAATGTTGGAGAATGGTCATGAATGAAGTGTGTTTCTTGGAGAGCAATGCAAACCCCAGAAAAGGGGAAATAAGATATATAGTTCTGGCAGGTGACAGTAGCACCCATTACAATTCCACTGAATGATCATACGACTGGTGGCCAGGTTACATGTGATGGTGCCAGGAGTTCCGAGCATGCCACAGGATCACTGCCTGTCACCTGTGGGGAGGGAACTACATTCACAAACATCGACACAGAATCTGACTGCATGTTGCAGGGTGCGGGTGGATATCTGGTGCCTCCGGGGCCACCAGAGGATCCTTGTCCCAATACTTCTTCTTCTTTTTTTTTTCATAACCTTTGGTGGGCAAGGGTCATTCAAGAGGCTATCTGAATTGAGGGCAGGGACCGATGAAGAGCAGTTCCTTCAGCCATTATTTGGCACTGGGCCTCTCATTCAGAGGTTACCGGGGAGAGGAACCCCAAGATGAAGCCCTCTCACTGGCAGATGCCAAAGAGAGAGAACACTTCTCTGGCCAAGTGCGGGAAGTGGTTCCCACAAAGGTACAGAGGGAACCAACAGAATACACCTGGCCATCTGACACTTGTATTTTTTGCTTGCTATTTATTCTCTTCATAGGTCTGGGCTGGGGAGCTCAGCCCACCACAGGTTTACACTGTGCAGTTTTGTTTGCAGTTTGTGACTTGTGGATGCTAGTAATCTTTCATGTTTATACCTGACTGCATTCCTGCAAGCTTTGCAACTATTTATCAGTGATAGAAAGAATGTCAGAGATTAAAGCAGAAGTTTGGAATAAGCTTTTGTGCTAATGCAAATTTCAAAACATAACAGTATGGAAATTGGTCATATCTCAGAAATAGTCTTTTTTTCCCCAGCTGATCTGAATAGAAATCGTACTCTGACAATGTAACTACCTACATCTAAGTAGAATAAAGGAAATGAAATTGTTCATACCTCAATTGCTTTGACCATGCCTACATGTGCAGCTCCACGTGCACCACCACCTCCCAGAACAAGGCCTATTGAAGTACCGGTAAGCCACCGAGCCAAACGGGAGAAGTCTGACTGTGCATCTGGAACAGTCTGCAAGACTCTTTTATACAGTTCCTCCTGAAAAATAAAAAAGTATATATATATATATATGTAAAGTTACAATACTGTTGAAAAATATTAATAAACTGTAAATGACTAAATGAAGTTATCTAAAAAAAAGGAATCAGCTGAAATGACACGAAAATAGAAAAAATCAAAGCTCTGAGTTTTCAAAACAGGCCTTTTTTTTATTACGATCATCAGATCATCCTTAATATTTATTTTAGGCACCTTAACAGCATGCCATAATGACAAAGAGGCTATGCAATCAGTTCTCTTACTATTCTTAAGTCTCTCCACGAGGAATTGTTCCAGCAAAACAGTGCTGTACCTTGAACATCTCTGATATCATGTCTAACTCCACACAGCCTTCATATAAAGAGAGGGCCACTAAGCTGCCAACACCATCACAGAGCTCGCGAGGACTGTGCTGTGTCACTGGAAAAAAACGTACGGGTGAAACTGGAGAGCCCTACAGAGCAAACACCTGAGAACCTTATTTGGGCAAATCAAGCTGTCAGGGACAGAGCATCACAGGAAACTCGGAAACCTCCGAGTTCATTGTATGATACCTAGTGAGCTATCTGTGAAATAGATGGTGAAATACTGTTTACTGAATACAGCAGGTTGTTGCTACATCACATGAAATGATTGAAATTTTAAGCACTATTCCATAATGTTTATTATCTCATAATCTATTCAAAGTCCAAATTTCCATTTGGCAGTCTGATGTGTGCAAAAATTATGAGTAAGAATTTTCCTCAAAATGTTCCATTGTTAATGGTACTAATACATTTATAAGACTTGCGGTTATGAGGAGACTACAGAAAAAGTAACTTAACATTACTATGGTAGCCCAAGTAACTTTTATTGAATCCTGCACTGCTCTCCAGAGTGTCAGAGATACATGACACTGGTTTTCAACACAAAATGGTTGAAATGGCTCTGAGCACTATGAGACTAAACTTCTGAGGTCATCAGTATCCTAGAACTTAGAACTACTTAAACCTAACTAACCTAAGGACATCACACACATCCATGCCCGAGGCAGGATTCGAACCTGCTACCGTAGCAGCAGTGCGAATCGGGACTGAAGCGCCTAGAACCGCTCAGCCACAGCAGCCGGCGTTTTCAACACAGTCACCACCTCTCCATAAGCAGTGGTAGAAAAGTTTTACCAATTGTTCAGTTCCTCAACTACAGAAATCTGCTCCTTGGTCATGGAACCAAGCAGTCCTCATGCCCATTTCCCAACCAGGGCACAAGCAAAATAAAAAATTGTGATCATAGACTACTACAAATACTTTTTTCTGATTGTGTTGGTTGCTGTCCCAAACCAGCAGTTTATTGGGAATACGTAAGACTCAAATTTGCTGTTTACAAGTAAGAAAATGTTCCAGTGCAACACAATGATGGCTCTTGGGAACATATATGAATGGGTGACACTGAATACAAACTTGTAAATAACAGAGGATGACATATGTTACACAGTCTTGTACATGGCAACAGGTGTGCAGATTTGCAAAAGCAAATTCTAGATAATGATGCATTAAATGAAGGAACAATAGACATCCAGGGATTTTGTAACATGTTTGTGTTTTCATAAAAAAGGTATATGAAATGTAATTTCTGGATAACTGTCCAACATGTGAAGTAAGGACAGAAACTATGCTTCAAGGTCATTCATCCAGCAGACTGAGACACCATTTGATGGCCTTCAATACTTTAGACAAGTGAGCCATTTGCTGGTACCAAATATCTTCATTTCTTTGTCATCCATTTTCAAGTCCAATATAAACATGCTGCACTAAAAATGTCCTCATAGCAGTCATTTATATTGTATGTTTTTGTATGAAATCTGAAAAGTGAAGGTCAATATGAAGGAAATGACAATAAATATCTGCAGGACCTTCTATCATAGAATTGATTCCCAAAATGCTCTTGTTCCTAGTGAATGGATATGCTTTTTATGGATATGAATTCAGAGACACAAAATACATAAAAAGATCACCCTGTTACTCACAAGTCTAGCATTTGTCCTTTCAGTAAAGAGACGTTTTTTGCAGAGAATGTGGTGGTGCGCCGATACCCAGTTTCTGTTGTTCAACCACGCCACTGTATTTTTTGGCTTTTTACTGCGATCACGATGCAGCAGAACAAGCTCCTTCTGTGTCCGTACTGCCAGCCGTTCTATTTCTTTTTCAATCTGAAATTGAAAGTATGAGAGTATATGTCAACACATAAACAATACAAAATAGTTCATATATAAAACGTAGGCCAGAGACAAAATAAAGGAATATTCACTCTCATATATATCATACAAATATAAGGTTAAATACGGTAACATACATTTGTAAGAGTACTATATATAATGGAAAAAGCAAAGGTAAAATCTCATTGTACAGTTGAGGGCCCGTAACTTCAACAAGCACATGACACAATACTGAGAAGCACCAGAAAGCTAGCAGTATTTACTGCTTGTCAACAACTCAGTGCCTCAGGTATATGGTAAGTTGTTACCTTTACTTGTTCCATTAAATATAGATCCTATGAACTGTGCGTATCTTCTTCACAATGAAAAATATTTACCTTTCCCACTGTTGGCTCCTTCTCTGCCAAACCAACTATAAGAATGCAGTCAGCCTGACGTACACAGCGTTGAGTCCATGGAGTAAACTGGAAGTCACACTGATAAAGTGTAATTTTGTGCTGGTCTTCCTGCTGAAGACACCAAGAAGTTAACCTGTAGTCATTCTTTGGATCCAAAATGGATGGACCCAGAGAATTCCGAATCACATCTGATGTCAGTCTTAAAGTAGGACCTGAAATATAAAAGGTCACATATATTTCAGTATCCTTGTATTTATTTGTGGTTAAGATGAAACACGCTGTTCTTACCAGTAATGCTCATTTTATTTGTTTAAATTCATTCAATAGGGCTTCTGTGTCATGTCGTGGAAAAAGGCATATCATGAGCATTTTAAAAGAAAAAGTTCATGACAATAAAATAATAAATTACAAAATTCCACGATGAGAACAACAATTAAAACAAGAATAAACTTAAAGAAATAAATTTTATTTTATTTTACAAGACACTAATAATTGACAAGGAACCATCCTATCATCCACTTGAAAAAAAAAAAAAATTTCAAAGTAGGATGACTGGACTATATAGATAAATAAACCTTAATCCCCTTTACATGAACAGTGTTTCACACTTTTCAGTCATTTCAGTGATCCACACATATCTTAACACAATAAAGCAGAGAAGATACTTACATATGAACAGGAAATATACTGTTCCACTCATTTCTGTGAATTATATTCTCATAATAAAATTATTAGCTCAAATTATTCCTGCGAAAATTAACGAGTTCACATGGAGAAATTTCTCCAGTTTGAGTTGTCAGTAACAGCCTGTAACTCTTGAGGAAACCTACTGAAAATACACAGTGTGGTCTGTTGCATAATTTACTGAACAACAGTTAATGACTTGTTTGCAACATAAAGCTTAATCTTCTGCCTTCATTAGTAGGATGCTGCCCCCTTTCTTCAAATAAAGTTCATGTTGTCAAAAACAAATAAATGTGCTGTAATGTCTGTGTAAAAGTCCCGCAAATGTTAGTAAAAGTTAACCGAAATGAGCTTCCTGATTTAACACAACTGTTGCTTGCTTTTGGGCTAATAATATTCTCTGCATCTGAACAGAGTTGTCCCATATGGTATCAAGAAATGGTAGTATGCAATTTAAACTAGTTTCTGGGTATCAAAGGTGCAGATTAATGACAATTTTCTAGCTGTAAAACTAGCACTGACCTTCTGCAAGGGGTGATGAGAGTTTCTATCTTTTGCTAGTCCTAGAAATCTGATGTCATCCGTGTCTCCGATTGTACAACCACCGTAAGACAATTGAATGCAGTTGTAGACAAAATTGCATGTAATGAGTTTATTGCAATTGAAATTCAGCCTGTTAGTTATAATCCAAGAGTCATAACTATTAGTATGCTTGTTTTCACATGTGCTTATGGATGATATCCACTGCCCCCCCCCCCCCCCCCAAAAAAAAAATCTTTCATGAAGACTTCAATTTTCCTCATATAGATGTATATAGCCTTAGCATAAATAAGAAACACTAATGCCTGCACAAAACACACCAAAGAAAGAACCCCATAATCATCTAAAAATGTTCAGTGTACCTATCAGACACTTGATTTGAAGGAAGCTGAACCATTCAACTTCAAACAAACCAAAACCATATTCAAAGCTATTTCAGGGAGAGAGCTGGGGGAGGGGATGCCACACTTTCACTTGATCACCTAAATGAAAATAATAAATTTTAATCCAATTGAGAGCTGTCTCCTTTCCTCAATAAGGAAAAATTCAATAAAAAGATTGCAGAAGTGCAATTATAAAACGATAGGCATGGCACAGCTTGAGCTTCTCCACTAGAATAGTGTGTCACATGCCATGTTACAACGTCCTTAACAGACTCTGACGTGACAACTTACTTCAATGGTGGGGATAAAGTGGGGTGCCATCACACCTAAAGAGATTTTTATTGACTTTTAAAAAGCCATTCTGCCACTAATCTGGATATCCGCCTCGAAACTGCACAAAAATACAAAATACCCTATACGAAAAATGTGCCCTTGTAAGAATACATAACTGCTGCCTTAAGGTTGATAAACACTTGACAGAACAGAATGTCAAAACATTCCAACATGCATTTAAAATGGCAGTATTACACAGAATGCAACGGGACAGGGCAGAATGGAAAGGGATGTCAATATCAGGATTTCTCAGGAAGGAAGTTTTGACATTGACAACGGTGGGGAAAAGAAAGATGATGTCTGCTAACATCAGAAGTCAAACCTGTTATCACATTCACTTATGTTATAACAGAGGAGTTTGTGGTTTTGTGTCATCTTAGTATTTGTTTTACTGTTTGTTCTATTTCTGTGACACATTGTAAAGGCTCCATGTGGACTTTGATATTTTTCCTGTTCCTCCACAAAATGAGGCAACAGATCAGAGAGTGAAAAATAATTTAGGTTTCCCAATACCTGGACCAAAATGGCTACACTGTGCATAAAAAAGGACATAAATTGATGAACCTATTTTCATACAAAATCTATTTTTGCCAGTGAAAAATTCAGCTCCACTGAAGTACAGAAATACAGTGTTTCTTCATGTTAACTGGTACCTGAAAGGAAAAAATACACTCAACAAGGTTAAAAGGCTCTGTTTGTTGCCATTCAATTATTATTTTGTATGTATGTATGTATGTATGTATTTTCTCAAGCAAATAAATGTTTTGAAATGTTTGAACAACAATTTTCATATTGCTTCACTTCTCAGCATTTCATTTCATAGTAAATAGTTTGTCAAGTACATATGTTATGAATTTTTCTGTGGCTATTAATAAACTTTAACACCACTAGTTTCTTAATTCTGAAACTATATTCCAACTTTTTGTACCACAAAGTGTATCTCAAAACCTCAATTTCACTGTTTTGTTCTGTGTTAAATAAAGTGATTCCATATTGAGCTTCTGTTTAGCATGTACACACAAGTATTTGGCAGTGATGTTGCCTTCCATTTCATTACACTGATTTCCAGTGTGAATCTGCCTTTACTTTCTGGAGTTTTTATATACCTTCATACTTGGATAAATACACTGCCTTCTCCACCGTTAAAATTATCTACTGAGGTTCACTCAATCTTGCATTGATCTTCCTGCTAGCCATGTGTGCTCTGTCAGTTTAAGAAAATAAGGTGTATCACTGTCCAGAAGTATCATCATAATCTTACTGCCTTCTCTCCTACATCCTTTTCATATTTTTTTACTTCAGGTATGACAATTGAATCATACCATTTGCAAAACAAAGTAACAGTCATCTGCCTTTGATTGATTCTTGTAAAAAGACAGGCAGTTTTTCAACATTTCTGAAAGCCCATGGGTTTTGTAATTTTCTTATCAACAGAAGGGGTATTTTGTGGTTTCCTGTGGAGTTAACACAGATCAGCATGGTCTTTACTAACTTCATGGGCAGGAGCACTGGTTTCCCTTTTAGAAGCTAACTTGTTTCAGGCAAAGCCTTCCAAATAAGACCTGTCTCATCTGCACTGTATAAAAATTTGGTCTCATAAGATTCTGCCTCAATTTTGAATTTTTTTAAAAACATTTTCAGCTGCTTTTGGGTTACAACATAAATCCACCTTGCTCTGAAATTCTGTAGCCAGCCAGTGCTTGTTTTAAGTGAAGACAAACTGTCAATTTCTTTACTAAAAGTTTTTTTTTTTTTTTTTTTTTTTTTTTGCAAACTGTCAGCCCTGAAAGAGGGTTTCCCAATGCTCACTGCTGCAAAAACCACTTGAAAACGGCCTCCTCAAGCTCTGTGTTTTCTGCTGTTTTATTTGCTTTTCTCAATGAATTATCATCTTCATTCTCATGGGCAGACACAAAGTTTAAAACTGAGGACTTGTTCTTCTTTTTGTCTGAAATTGTTGATTTTCCCATGCTGATCCTCTTGGTTAACTGCTTACCACTCATGTCTTTGTCTAATAGTTCAAGGACTTTTATTTTGTCTGTCAACAAAAATACAATTTGTTTATTTTTAGTAGACATATGCCACACAGTAAATTAAAATACACTCACAAACAAGAGTCAGAAGACAGAACCTATAGTGACAAATCAGTGTACACCTTATTGTCATGAGACAGATTGATGTAGGCCACACTGAATGTAGGTCACACAAACACAACATTGCGCATATTGCATGTACAAAAATGTGCATACTGTATTCATTGTTCACTGTATGATTTTACCTTTTAATACATTTGCTGTAGATTAATTTTTGAAGGGTAAAGAAATGTACAGTGTACTGTAATAACTCTTGAACAAAACCAGCAATTTTAGCCATACAGTACAAATTACTTTTTCCTTAAAGTGATGTGGATAACTGGTGATAAGGATAGTTGGAGTTTGGACAATAGGAGTTACATTGCACACTGTAACAAATTGAGCCCACTCCTGTGTACCTGCGGCCTTTACAAGGTGGGGTGGCTTCCATGCTTCAACCACAACAGAGGGTTATCTGTGGTTCCTTGAGTGGGGCAGCAGCCTTTTCAGCAGTTGGAGGGACAATAGTCTAGATTCATCTGGCCTTGCAACATAACCCAACATGGCCATTCTGTTGTCGCACTACTGATGGCTGGAAACCAGTGGAAACTACTGCTGTTATTTTTCCTGAGGACATGTAGCTCTACTGTATGCCTTAATTATGACAGCACCCTCTTGGGTAAAACATTCCAAAATTAAAATAATACCTCATTTGAATCTCCATGGAAGAATTACACAAGAAGACAATGTCACCAGGAAAAATAAAAGAAGCACTCTACAACCTGAAGTGTGAAGTGTTGAATCCTTTGTTGGAGGTGGTAGGTTAGAGAATTTAAAATGAGAGATGAATAGGTTAAGGGGTAACCTACCACTTTGGAGAAAGTAATGTGTTATTCCCTCTATCTCTCAAACAGACTATCTCTCTAACAGATGAAGGGCAATTGTGACCTTGAACAAGTATCTTGTTATTTTAGTAAGTAAGTGTTTGTTTTTGGGCTGCATACTGTGCAGGAAATTTTCTGTTTCTTCTGCATGCATGAGAATGAAAGTGGATGCAGTGTATCTGCAATGCAGGGCAATGGGCACATGGATTCCTGTTCTTGGAGACACCTGCTCATCAGGGTAGTTATTCCATGAAAACACTGTCCCACCTCCGAGATTTGCTGCAGACCATGGAACCTCACTGGGCATGACAATGGTCATGACATTGCTTATCAATTGAAACCCAGAGAGGACATACAGGGTGCAAATTTCAAAGACCAATCTGTACTGTGAACTATGTTAAAGTCATACACTGAAGTAAAATAAAAAAGGAATGTATATAATGGATATGAAATACAAGCGAGATAAAGAAGCAGCATGTTGTTGTTGTTGTTGTTGATGATGATGATAGGTTTGTGGGGCGCTCAACTGTGGGGTCATCAGCGCCTGTACAAAGTCCCAATTTTTTCACAGTCCAATCTATCCACTGTCACAAATGGTGGTGGTGGTGGTGATGATGATGACACAAGCACCCAGTCCCTGGGCAGAGAAAATCCTCAACCTGTCTGGCACAAATGGTGGTGGTGGTGGTGGTGGTGGTGATGATGATGACACAAGCACCCAGTCCCTGGGCAGAGAAAATCCTCAACCTGTCTGGGAATCGAACCCGGGACCCCGTGATCCAACACTAGCCACTAGACCACGAGCTGCGGATGAAGCAGCATGTGAATTTATTTTGTCATAGTTGGTGTTTGAGATTTCCAGCTGGTACAGACATTGCATTTTCGAGATAGCAACTTGGTCAAGCAGGTAGTATGGATAATTAATGGCAGCCACAAAAAACGTTTCAGTAGTGCACTTCCTTACAGCATCTGAAGAACTATAGGCAAGATACATTCCCAAGGTTGAAATTAGACATAGTGGGAATTAGTGAGGTATGGTTAGGTCTAATAAGGAACAAGAAGATAGGAAAGTGGGAAAGCTACTATCAACAGTTGAGTGAACACATCACCGTAGCCAAGACAGTCATGAAGCCAGCACCCCCCATGGCAGCACAAGTTATAACCCAACTAGTTTGAAAGATGATGATTAGATTGAAACAATTTTTGATGAGATAACAAAAATTATTTAGACAGTTAAGAAAAACCAAAATTTAACTGTACTGGGGGACTAATATTTGGCAGTACAAAAAGGAACAGAAGGAAAAATAGTAGCATTGACTGGGAGATAGGAATGAAAGGGTAATCTGCTGGGCAGAAATTTGCATAGAGTACTTTTTAATCCTGGCAAACACCTGGTTTAAAAATTATGAACGACCATTGTACACAGTATGTTTCATGATTCCTTTTATGGGTTTCTAATGTAGAAGAAGGGACTCAGTAGATAAAATTTTTAGAAGAAATTAATGTCCGGAAATGTATCACTTGGATATAAAATAAGTTAGAAGAGTAGATCATGTTCAAATCTCCCACTTGACAATTCACACACAAACTGAGATGAGAGCACTGTTGTCAGCCTGTTGTGCTTTTGACATCACATATCATTTTCATCTGACTACAACAGCTGTGAAGAATTGGTACATTCACAATTAGAAGGGCTGACTGGTGCTCCACAGACATGTCACACTCGACTTCGAAAAAGATGGCTTTCATCACTTAGAGAACATGACAATAAGTACTCAAAACATTACGGTATGTTGATGATTTTCACTTATGGACCGTCTGACAGCAACTGAATAAAACACAATTTTAGAACACAATTTTAGTGCCATACGTGTTTCGCCTTTATTTTCTGCAAGGCATCATCAGTGGCAGGTTGCGTAGACAGTTTCTTACATATTACGCTCCTGTTGCATTTTTGGTCTTGTTCTTCTTCCTATGAGCGCCAATTTGCTGTTTTTTCTGCATTCCACAGCACTATGCACTGAACGCTTTTTTTAATGCAATTTTTTTTTTTTTTTTTTTTGAAAAACAGAACCTTGCCAATATTTATTTCATGCTCATATTAATTTTTGGAATGTAGGTTGCAGGGCAGGCTGATCTGAAGGAAGCCCAAAGTTTAGGTTATGTAGGAAGCTGCTGAATTGATACCAAGCGCTTGAATTAATGCCTGAAGGGATGAAGGAATATACAGAATGACTCTTAAAAAGGAAATGAACTTCAAGACAATGTTATAAATAAAAAGAAGTGTAAGTAGGTGAAAATGAGCTGGGAGATACGATAGTGCGAGAAGAATTTGACACTGAAATTTAGTTAATCGTTCCATAAATCATATTCATGATAAATGTTATAATGTTCAGTATGTCAACAGAATGGAAATCAATCTCTCTCTCTCTCTCTCTCTCTCTCTCTCTCACACACACACACACACACACACACACACACACACACACACACACACACACACACACACACACACACTGAGAGAGCGAGAGAGAGAGAGAGAGAGAGAGAGAGAGAGAGAGAGAGAGAGAGAGGCCATTTACAGTTTTTTCTGCAAAAATGTCTAATTATTTGTATTAAATAATTCTTCTAATGCATAAAAGTAATTGTTAAGAAAAAAATTTAATCTACATTTAATATCAGTCAAGCATTTTAGTTTCATAGGTAGATTGTCAAGTAGTTTCAGGGCTATATATTTCACTATAATCTGTGCCACAGTTAGAGTTATTAAAGGTTAATGCAGATATCTTTTTTTCCTTCTAGTAAATATCTCTTACTATCAAACTCAGATAGACTACTAATAACACATTTCATAAGTGAATTTCATAAGTGAGGCTGTGGTTAGTATTCCCAGCCACTTAAAGATATGCATGCAAGATGTATATGTGTGAAACCCACACATAATTCTAATTACATTCTTTTGTACAATGAATACTTTTTGACTAAGCTGGGAGTCGTTCCACAATATTATCCAATAAGAATAATGACAAGAGAAAACAAGTTTACTAAAAGGGTTTTCTACTTCACGTTTCATCAATATGCACACCCAAGAACCTAGAACTTTCTATCCTGTTTTTATTTTTTGTTGGTGTATAAGGCTAACAGGTATTTTTGGCAGTACAAAACTAGATGAACTACTTTTTTTTTCAAGTGTAAAGCTAGATCATTAATGCATAACCAGTCAATAAGTTTCACAAAAATATCTTTTGCTATTTTCTCCACTGATGCTTCTTTGCTCAGCTTCATAACACTATAATTTATCTCCATGCAGAAAATGTGTGTGTGTGTGTGTGTGTGTGTGTGTGTGTGTGTTAGCAGAAATAAGAGATCTTTAATGGCTCCTTTTTCTGTCTCTCCTTTAACAACATGCCACACTGATATGATTTTATTCTCTGATCTGACAAGATGTGCCCTGCACTTTTTTTACAACTTTTCTTACTGTGTTACAGTATTGTTTATAATATGAAAGTATTTTTGGATTATTAGTTGTTCTGGCTATTTTGTACATGTGCCTTTTTCATTTTGAAGAGCCTTTGATAACTGTTATGATGCAAGGGTTCTTTAATGACTTCCTGTTATTACATTTAATTACCTTTTAGGAAAACTACTTTCAAAAATTGATACCAATTTGTTAAAAAAAGATGTTGAATTTAAAGCTAGCATTATGCTCTGTGTAAATATCACCCCAGTCAACATTTTTCAAGTTTCCCTTAAAATCTTCAGTAGTTTTGTCATTAAACAGCCTTGCTGTTTTCTCGAGTGTTTTCGAACTGTTCACAGATAGATCTAACTTATGTTATGTGAGTAACTGTGCATTGTGATCTGAAAATCCATTTACCACTGGACAACCATGTATTTCTTCAACTTCTGTTTTATGTATGAATACATTATCAATAAGGGTACTATTATCTTGGGCAACTCATGTAGGGTAATTTATGACTAAGACAAAATTATAAGTGACTAAAACAGCACAATAAAAAAATCCAAATTTTTCATAAAAAATTTCCCCACTATCCATTGGAGACCTGTGTACTGTAATACTAATAATGTATTTCCTAATACTGACAGGCAAGCCCATGTTTCTAAATCCTGATCCATACAGAATCTACTTGTTTCTACATTTCCATATTTATATTAATTTTTTATGAATTTGACAACTCCTTTATCCATATTGGATCTCTGTTAATATGCGGCTAACTTAGGACCACTTAATCAGATTTTCTATCCCCGTGATTGTCTAGTATTCAGATAGAAAAATCACATCAATTCCTTTCTGACTACTAAGTTATTGTAAACAAATTAACACTGCACTTACTTAATTTTTTATCCCCCTAACACTCTGTTGAAACAAGTTGATTTTAACCTTCTCTCTGTTACTGTAAGATGAACTGGGAGTCTGCCAATTTCATTCCTTCAATACTGTCTGTCTGAATTTGAGTTAAAGTTAGTGTCTCATCTGACCCCAACAGCCACACAGATTTGCCTTTGTGTGCTGGTGGACCCCATTATGTTTTCTGCTAATAGATTTCCTAATTTGTCCTTACCACTCCCATTCAGGTGTAGGGCATTGGAAATATAACCCCATCTCCCTACAGCAGCTGCTAGAATAGCACCAATACGAGATCTAACATTCACCTGAAGGAGCCCTCTCAACTCCACATTTACTCACTCACCAGCGACATCACAGATCAGTTCAGGGTACCAGATATGTACATGAACAAGTGAAGCAATACTAACCCTGTGACTTATCTTAGAAGATAAAAGAAGTGGAAAGCAATGCTTATATAGTTTACAGATTTACAGAAAGCTTTTGACACTGTTGACTGGAACACATTTTTAGAAATTCTGAATGTAGCAGGGACAAAAGACACGGAGCGAGAGACTATCTACAATTAGTACAAAAATCGATGTGAAATTGTATGAGTCAAAGGACATGAAATGGAGGTAGTAGTTGAGAGAGGAGTGAGACAAGGTAGTGGCCTACCCTCATCGTTATTAAATCTGTGCTCTGAGCAAGCAATAAAGGAAACCAAGGAAAAATTCTGTAAGGGAATTAAAGGTCAGAGAGGAGAAATGAAAACACTGAGAGTTGTCATTGACACTGACAGAAATACAGACACAGCTAAGGACTTGGAAGATCAGTTGAACAGGATGAATAGTGCCTTGAAAGCAGGTTGTAAGATGAGCATCAAATTAAGTTTAGGAAGGGTGACTGAATTTTGTCAAATTAGGTGTTGCTCAGTGAATCAGATTAGGAAATGAGACACTAAAAGTGAGTAGATTAATTTTGATATTTGGGCAACAGAACAACTGATGATGCTCAAACTTGAGAGGATATAAAATGTAGACGCAATAGTAAGAAAAGCATTTCTGAAAAAAGACAATTTGTTAGCACCAAATATAGAAGGGTGTGCTGCAAAGTAATGCTCCTGAATTTTTTATGTGAAAACTCTTAAAGGTTTTTAAATAAAACAAATGTTATTACCATTCTATGTCTTTATTCAGCTTGTCTACATCTCACTGCTAGAGGGCTCCAAATTTTAGCCTGTGATGTGGTGATGTGCAATGTAACTATGTCTGTGCATGAGAAACAGAATGCTGCAGCTGAGTTTTGAATTCAAAGAGCTCATCCACATATGGGGCACCCTATCCTTCAGCATGATGATGCCAGACTGCACATGAGAGCTGCATCATCTGCAACAATCCGATGTCTTGGGTTCACTGTCATCAATCATCCTCCATAGAGTCCCGACTTGGTCCCATCCAATTTTCATCTGTTTCTAAAACTTAAAGAACACCTTCAAGGACTTCATTCTGAGAGTGATGAAATGGTGCAGCAAGCAGAGGGGACATGGCTCCATCAACAAAGTCAAACGCTATACAGTAATGGTATCAACAAACTGGTCTCTCAATGGGAGAAATTTGTTCATCACCAGAATGACTATATTGAGAAATAAATATGCAGACATGAAGAATAAATCTATAAAATGTTAATACCATTTATTTTATTTAGAAAGCTTTTTACTTTTCAGCACATCCTCATGCACGTAAACATTAGGAACTCCTTTCTGGGGGTATTTTGTCTTGTACAGAAGCGAAACATGGATGATAAACACTTTACATAAGAAGAGAATAGATGCTTTCCGAATGTGGTGCTACAAAAGAATGCAGAAGAGTAGATGGGTAAACTGAATAACCAATGAGAAGATAAAGAATCAAATTTGGGAAAAATGGCTCTGAGCACTATGGGACTTAACATCTGAGGTCATCAGTCCCCTAGAACTTAGAACTACTTAAACCTAACTTACCTAAGGACATCACACACATCCATGCCGAAGGCAGGATTCAAACCTGTGACCGTAATGGTCGTGCGGTTCCGGAGTGAACTGCCTAGAGCCGCTTGACCACTGCGGTCGGCAAATTTGGGAAAAAACAAAATGACTGCATAACTTGACTACATGAAGACATCACTTCATAAAAGGATGCATAAATGATGAGAGGCAAATGTTAGTAGAAACTGGTATTTCTGTAAAAGGAACAATGTGTGAAGCCTACAAAAACTATCACAGTCCTAACTCAGTAAAAGACCTTGACGAGAACCCTAGTAAATTCTGGTCCTACATAAAATTGCTAAGCAGGTCAAAGGCTTTTATCCAGTTACTCTTTGACCAATCTGGTGTGGCAACAGAGAACAGCAATGTTTTAAATTTCCTGTTTAAGAAATCATTGACAAAGGAGGACTGTACAAAACATTTCCAATTCACCGTTGCACAGACTCCTGTATGGAGGACAGAGAAATAGGCATCCCTTGCATAGAAAAGCAACTGAAAGAGCTGAAAACAAATAAATCTCAAGATTCACATCAAATTCTAATTTAGTTTCACAGAGCTTTCTACAGCATTGGACCTTATGTAACTTGTATTTATCATGACTGTCTCATCTGGTATAAAGTTCCAAGCAACTAGAAAAAAAGCACAACTGACTCCTATATATAAGAATAGTAAAAGAATGGGGCCACAAAATTACAGACCAATATCCTTAACATCAGTTTGCTGCAGAATTCTTGAACATATTCTCAGGCTGAATATAATAAATTTTCTTGAGACGGGAAAGCTGGTGTCAACAAATTAGCGTGGAGTTAGAAAGCACTCCTCATGTGAAACTCAGCTTGTTTTTTTCTCTCACAATATCCTGTGAATCATTGATGAAGGCCAATAGACAGATTCTGTGAGCAAAGTCCTGATCATACGGAATAATTTCACTGATATGTAAGTGGCTCGGAGATTTCTTAAGTAATAGAACATGGTTCATTGTCCCAGACAATGAGTGTTCATCGGAGATACGGGTATTGTCAAGAGTGCCCCAAATATGTGTGATAGGACAGCTCTTATTCCCTGTATACATAAAAGAGCTGACGGACAGGGTGAGCAGCAGTCTATGGCTGCTTGCTGATGACGCAGGCTGCTAGATTTGTTACCAGTAAGTTCAGTCTATACATGATTGTTATGGAGATTCTTTGTGAACTCAAATGGGAATCCCTGGAGGGAAGGTGATATTCTTTTGCAAAACACTTCTGAGAAAATTTAGAGAACCAGTATTTGAAGTTGACTGCAGAATGTTTCTACTGCCACCAATGAACATTTCCCATGAAGACCACAAACATAATAGAAACTGGGGACCCATACAAACGCAAATAGACAGTCATTTTCCCACTTCGCTCTCTTTTTGAGTGGAACTGGAAATGAAATGACTAGTAGTGGTACAAGGTACCCTCCACCATGCACTGTATGACAGCTTGCAGAGTATGTATGTAGATGCAGAGGAGTTGAAAGGACACATTCTGAGGCATCAAGGAATTGTCAGTTTCGTAAGGGAGGAAGAGTGTGAGGACAGGGGGGGGGGGGGGGGCTGTAAATGGAGACAAGTCTTAAATACAGTAACCAGGTTCAAATGGCTGCAGGACTAGCGATGAGTCTTGCTCAGGACAGACTAGTATAGAGAGCTGCATCACCTCAGTCTTTGGACAGAAGATGACAATGACCATGGCCATCACCACCACCAGAGATCAATATGCAGATAATCCCAAGAAAATTTCTGAAATTCTATATAAGAGAGTCATGGAGAAGCTGTTTAACAAAATATTAAATACGATATCATTTCTTCTTTAGTAGCTAGAGTCAGCACTTAATATCAATGCCACAAATGCTTGCATGCAATGGAAAGTCAGTGAGTTAATGATATGGTTTAATTATTCAACCAGCTATCAATTGGAAAGCCAATAAAAGGTAACCTTTTATTTATTTTTTACTCGCCTATAGTCAATTTACAGAACGCATTCTTACAACAATGAATTGCAGCTGTAGTATTTAACTGGTCCTTTTAAACATACCTCCAACTGCTATAAGCAGATACGTAAACAATAAGTTCAAAGGTAGAGAAAAAATCAAAATCTCTTTTTGTATAATAAAAATGAAAATTACTTCTATAGTGTCACATATATACCTTATAAGAAAATTCAAGAAGTTTTCAATGAGACAGAACACCCATTAAAACTCACCTATGCTGCGCAATGCATGGTACAGTTCATATGTGAAAGGCACAAGAGGAACATCATCAGAAATTGGAACTATTGCAACTGTTGAAAAATTTCCATGAGAGGGCCGGCTATCAACAGGTACACCTCCATGTGGTCTCTGCCAAGAACCTTTAAATTGTCAGAAAAACATGATTTAGAGATATTATATTTGCATAGGAATCACATGCAAAATAAGAATAAAATGCAATATAACAATAAAACAAACATTCTGAAGAAGGTTTTGGCCAAAAGCTGGATGTGTAACTGTCTTTTTGTTGTGCCTGTCTGCAACTCAATGTGTCATCTGAACAGTGAACAACAATCTATCCTTTTCCTAATATTGTTGTTTAAGGCATTAGGCATTCTGACAACTGCTTCACAATATATTTATTCCCTCATAAAGTTTGCTGTAAATAATCCACTGCAGTGTACGTAATTGCAATACAAGAAGAAAAAAGTGACATTAATTATGCCCCATTAAGATTGACTTTAGCACAAAAAGGAGTGTGCAACGCTGCAATCAAAATTTTTGATCACTTTCCCTGTGATATAAAATGTCTGACAGACAGCCAAGTAAAATTTAAAAACAAACTGAAAAAGATTCTCCTTCACAATTCCTCATATTCCATACAAGAATTTCTATTATCGTAATGCGTAAAATGTGGTGGGCAAGAATTACTAACTCACAACAGTAAATCTTTTCTTTTCTTTTCTTTTCTTTTCTTTCTTTCTTTTTTAACTCTTAAATGATCAGCATATGGGCATATTTGCAAAATAATTTGTGATGTGAATGTAAAATTACATCAAAGGGTGACAAGCCATGGTGGCACTTGAAAAAGATGAGGGAAAGTGAAATAGTAGTTTAAGAAGGTGATAAAATATTTTATAAAGATGGATAAAAGCTGACAAAATATTTAAATGAACAGATTGTATAAATGAATTATTCACATTTTCGATAATCCCCTACCAAAAAGCCTGGTTAAGACCATAATAAATTTCTTTATTATGATCCTGGATGGGGTGTGGCCCCTTTTTTCCCTTCACACAATTTTATTAATATGTGCAGCTACACTGGTAACTTGATATTGGTAATTGCAAATCACAAACAAAATCCACATTGTATTTTTACAACAAACAACATTATAACTTTCGATGCTGGAAAACGTTAAACAAAATATTTTTGGATAACTATTTCTTAGGAATGTTAACCAAAAATGAAATAATTAGACTGGATTTCCTTTCCGCAAGATTCTTTTGATTGCTCTACATCTCCCTTCTTGCATTCTTTCTCCTATTTTAATTATCTATGCTCCCTCAAGCATACCCTGGGCCAATTTTGCTGCCTCTAAATCTTTCTCCCCCCCCCCCAAGTACTTTCTTCAGTTTAACTGAGGCTTGAGAGAGAAGTTTTTCTCATGTCTCCATAGATATTTGGTGTTCTTTTTCCTTTCCTTTTCGGGCAATTGCCTCATAGTCAATCGATTTTTTCATGTTATTCATCTTTTTAATATCCTCTTCAAGATGCCTTTGGTTTTGTTCCTCCTTTTGTTTCCTTCTAATTCATGTTTTCTTTTCTTTTGACATTCTTCCTTATAAGCAGTATAATTTGCATGTTGTGGCAGTCTACACCTAATGAGCTGAAAGTCAAAGGGCACAAGAAAGAAAATGGGGGTACTTTCCAAAGCACCCCTCACAGTCAAACACTGTATAAAAAAATTATCAGTCCCTGTCGTTTTGTCTTCTCCTATTATGTGCGTCAAAATGGAATATCTTACTTCTGTGTCCACATTTCCATGGGGTAATATAAGGGAATTCAAGATGTGACATGTAGTCATGCCAATTTCATAAAATTAAATGTAAGAGAAGCATTAACAATTTTAAAACATTTTGATACTTTAACTCTATGGATGGTGAGACTTTTTTGAGGTGTGCGGTTGTCAGTAATTGTCAATATCCCTGTTATCTAAAGCTGTGTCATCTTTTCCAGCTGTAAAACCATCCATTCATCTGATAAGTAATCTTGTCAGACATCAAATGGCATCATTTTTGCAACTTTTAACATGTTACTGTAGTTTCTGCTCTTTATTCTTTCTCTGAGGTCTAAAACCCTAAAACTTTTCAGTGAGATACTTCATAAGCACTTCTTTTCCATCACATGCTTGGGCTTCCATGTAATGTTTTTGAGCATTCTCCTGAATCCATAAGCTGTCACATTCTTCCAGTTTACTAAGCTCTTCGCTTGCTTGCCTGTTAAAAGCTTGTTGTACACGAGGAAGCAGATTATCCAATGTGAAGAGTTCATTGCGAGGAACTTCAAATATTCATGGTTTTTCTCAAAGCAAAAACCCTCAAAACACAAGCCAAAAAGTTTTATGGAAAAAACAGCCAAAGTTGCAAAATTCAGTTCTTTTTATTTAAATTATGACCAGTTTCAGGTTTCAGAACCCATTCTGAAATCATTCAAACAGAAAAAAATGGTGTATTCTGTGATAGCGTGCAAACCATGTTAATTACAAACATACTTGTGTCTAACTAAAGTTTGTTGTTGATCGCTGGCACAACAAACATACAAGCCAAAAAGGTTTGAATTATGTTTTCTACTTCTGTATGCAATTTGTGAATCAAAGGTGTTTGGCTTTGAAAACATTGTGTGAACCTACTGAATAGACCTGTACAAAAATGAAGTTCAGCTTCCATTGAAGGTTTTTTAAAAGCATTTACATTGGCATTGTAAGATTTGGGCTGTACAGTAGCAGAACTATTTTTTAAAGGTATATGATTAAGAAAGTAAGATTAAATACTATCCCTTCATTCCAGAACCTGGTAGGTGAAGCTACTAAAGTAAGCCACCTTATGGTTGTACGTTTCAAAATCTTGCGATGCAGAATATTAAACTTACACGCAAATTCCTTCAAATTCTTCCCAGCAAGCAGGCTAACCGTCAAACTAATGGCAAATACTGACCAGAAATTTACATGCTCCTTCACCTAAACACTCTAAAGCCTTGACCCTGGTATTACACACTGTATGACTGTTGCAACTTCTGATGTTTATAAATTGTCTGTCTTGTGTCTCCTGGATATCACTATCTAAAAGCCTAAACACTTTTTTATTGAGGTTAGGGCCATCTGATCCCAACATAAGGCATTTATTTAGAGACAGGTTGGCTTCAGAATGTGCTTCACATAACTTCTGATGTAACGTTTCACTAACTGATTTGCTGATAGAGAAAATTCTTAGGTGATGCATTGTTATGCGACACTAACTCTCAGACAGAAATGTAATCTTTAACACTGGTAGTTTCATTCAAATTCAACGTGTAATAAGATGAACATGTTTCTTCTAACATATGTTTCTGGAAATGTAGTGCTTGTCATTAGGTGTCTTATTTTCTCAGACGGAAGCGAAAAATGTTCAGGAATACTACCATGAAACCTCTTCTTAAAAATGTTACAAATATTATTTGATGCATCCATAGAGAAATTGAAAATCACCTATTTCACTGTCCACATCAATTCAGTGGTGGTGGAACTATGCTTGGTACTTACCATCCCTATTGTTGGTGTACAAGCCAAACTTTGAGGCTCACATCAGTTACATGCAGGAAACTCAGATAAGAGTTTTGTACATGTAACTGATGAGAGCCACATTTAATTTGAAAGTTACACTTATGTTTTGTTGAGAGTGAGTGGCTAAAAACTATCTGATAACCTTTTGTGTCAAAATTAACAGATCAAGAACACACACTGCAAAACAATTCATTTCCACTCACTCCCCCTCCCCACCCGCTACTTAGCTCTTCCCCAGGCAGAGACTTTACTTTCCAAACTGTCTGTCTTTGCATTTTCTCCATTTTAAAAGTTTACTTTCGAAATTGAACAGAGTATCACAGCAGCAGCTTTGTTACTACAGCAAAATTAGAAGACAGTTTACAAAATCAGAAGCAGTTGTTTAAGAGAAATATTTGATGCTAATAACAGCTGCACAATATATTTAAAAAAAATACTAAAAAATCAAAAAGAAACAATCAATCTCAAACGTCAGAAGCCCCTCACGTTAGAATTTATCTACTATTTTCATTTGAGCAGTATAAAAAGTAAAATAAATGAACATGAATACAGAAACTTGGAAACAATAGTAAGCAGCTTACTTTCTTTTAAATGAGCAAAAAATGTCGAAAAAGGTGACAATGTTAAAAAAAGCAACTAAAGGTAAGAAAGGTGACCGACTCCTCATCCCGACATCATTAAGAATTATCATACAAATGAAACATTCAATTACACACTATTGTTTGGTAATGAGCCTATGAATGGATACATTAGCATGCAAAAATGTGCACAATAGCAAGTAAACTTCACAAATCAAGAAAAGTAATAAGTGTGTATAAAGATATTTACCCAGTATTCTGTGCCCTAGCAGATGAATCAGTCTTGTTACAACAACAGGATACTTCAGTTTAATTGCATTGAAAAGTCCTTCAGGAAGTTTTGCCAATTCAGAATCACGAACAGCCATAACTGTTGTGCCTCGAGGGGTATGTGTCACCATCTCAACCTGAAAGAAAAATTCCTGTTTTTAAAAATGTCTACAACTAATGAAGAGAATAGTAAATTGGCAAATTAATAACATAATTGGAAATGTTTTAGATTTATGATATGATTACAGTGTTGTAACACACTGTTAAAAAAGAACTCTTCATGCAGAACATTCTTATATTTCAAAATGTGTGACATGACTGGAATACTAAATGAATGACCTGATAAAACTGTCAGCAGTTCCAACACCTACATAACTAATTATTATTTGAAAAATTTGCACGGATTGACAGTTATGTATCAAACATCAATTACAGCACTCATTTATTGAATTTGGTAACTATGAAAGTGAATTTAAAAATGATGGTAAGTCGCACAACTAATATAGGTCCAGACGGTATTGAATCCTTTATTGCGTTCACGACACGTTTTGGGCATCGCCCATCATCAGATGACCTGGTAACAAATAATAAAGAGAAGTGCAAATAATGACATCACACAATACAGCTTTACCAAAGAAATGAGATTACATAAATATCAACTGAAATTAACTGCACACAATTTTGAAGAACATAATTATATACCATCTAAGATCATAATATGCATTGACAAGGATGTTGAAAATTGTCCGTACAAATGTCAAGTAAAACATGTGCTGTCATATACAAGAATTAGACCTAACCAGTAGCTGACTACAGTTATAATGTCAAGGCACCGCTAAAAGAGCTGGTGTCACAAGAGGGTAGCAATTTTGATGACATGTAAAACGGAAATGTTAATAAAAATAATAAAAGCTCAATCAGCACTAATGCATATGAAAGTGAATTGTACAACAGTACAAAGCATTCCATTTATAATAACATCATATAGCACCACATTCAGTACGATTTGTTCATAATCTAAGTATAGGACACCACATCTTATAAAAAGTTAATTAAAACGATTGTCTTTTTTTTTAAAAAAACATGATTAATTAATTTTTTTGTTTTTACCAGCACAGTTGTGCAAGAAAGTTAACAGTAAAACTCAATGCAATTGTGCACGTTTCATAAACCAAATATACTGTTACACCTAATCTTAAAATTTGGAGTATGATGTAACAAAAAAAGTTTGCTAATAAAATTACATGTGGTTGTAAAAATTCCATAAGTGATAAAGGTAGTTGAAAGAAAGAATAGCTGGATAGGGAGTCTTACTGTTTCTTCCTAACCAGAAGTAACTCGCTGAAAAAATCGAAGAATTATCTACGACTGCCTGAAATCTGCTCATTTATTGTAAGTTCTGGATCACTCACTTATGTTTCAATTTCTTCTAAAATGCCCAGTAATATTCCTTTATTACTAAAATGCAAAATGGACATGTCATCTACAATGTTTTTAAGCTGATGTTGGTTCTCCTTTAAATGTTGTCCTAACACACTTCTACTACTTGCATGTCCATGTTCACAAAATCTAATCTGAAACCCCCATCCACTTCGCCAGACATAATATTTCTTACATGAATTGCAGAAAATCTTATAGACACCTGCACTACTGTATTTATACAGTGGTAGTCGTAACTTGTGTCGCAGCAATTTACCCTGTTTATTATCCATTCAAAAACCTTCTGTAATATTAGATTTGTGTAAGACATCTGGTATCCTATCTGCCATGGACCCATAGTATGACAACAAAATATACTTTTCAGTCTCCTTGTTAACTACAACTTTCTTCTCTACTTGTTGAAAATTTTTTCTTCCAATCCTCCTAATTGCCATATCAGTGAAACCGCTAGTCACACTGACCTGAACAATCAAGTCAGTTTCCTTCTCAGGCACATCTTTACAAGAATCTAGTCTGGCTATCCAATAAAACACTGATGTAAAAAAAAAATGTAGGCTTTTGAGCTGGTGGGTGGCATGAATCCTGCAATGTAATCAAATTTGTAGCCATTGGCTTATGATATATCTCAGTTTTAACAGTATGTCCTATTTTGGTGATTTGCAAGTCCAAAAAGTTAATTGAACCCTCTATTTCAATTTCATGAGTGAACTCCACATTTCTGTCTGAGGAATTAAGAATATCTGCCATCACCTGAATGTCATTTTCATTAACCGATAATATTATGAAAATGTCGTTGAATTACAAATCACCAGAATAGGTTATACTTTTAAAATTGAGATATACTGTAAGCCAATGGCTTCAAATTTAACTATACTGCAAGATTCATGACACTCGCCAGGTTCAAAAGCGTGAATTTTTTACTTCAATGGTTCTTTCAATTTGGCATCAGTTACTGATTTTTCCTAGTACAGGAAAGTAGCACACTGACATATAAGGTTTTTATAGACCAAGATAAATTTAATGAAATAAAAACTTTTCCTATAAAGAATGGTCTTTCTGATCATGATGAACAGCTAATTACAGTGTATGACATAGCTTGATGCAGTAACGCAAAACAGTCCTCCAAAATAGTGTGTTTAATTAATGACTTAACAATTGCAAATTTTAGAGAAAGCTTGCATCAGTTAGATTGGGATGAGGTGTGCAGGTAACCTGACGTTAATTAAAAATTTAACCTAATTCATGGTACCTTTGTAAGTATATTTGGAAACAGTTTCCCCAAGAAAATAGTGAAACATAACTGTAAGAAACCTTCTAAAAAGCCGTGGCTCACTTAAGGGACAAAAATATCTTGTAAACAGAAAAGGAAAATGTATCTTATACCTAGGAGTAATGATTCAGAAACAGTCAAACATTATAAAAACTGCTACATTGTATTTTTTTTTTTAAAAAAAAAGAATGAAGAAAAAGGTTAATATTCTTCTCGGGTATGCAGCCGGATCATAACGTCTTCATGACACAATATTTCCGTGGTCCAACTGGGCGCCATCTTCAGGTGAGAGTGCTGGTGCACGATCTCACCGGAACTGACTTCCCAGCGCAAGCGGCAGCCCCTATATAGGCCGCAGAAGACCAACAACATGTGCGCGAGAAGGTGCCGTAACTGCCCTCTAGCGCAGTAAACATACCGCGCCGCCAGTGGTGGAAAGAGGCGAAATCGAGATATCGCTCTCAAAAATTAAAAAAAATATATATTAAAAAAATTTTATTCCGACGATCGAAACACAGACCACTGTTTTTTAATGTCAGATAACACTGGGTCCCAAGTCTTACTTAAAAGATAACCCTTGTCTCTATTAATAAGATTGTCAGATAAATGAATCTCTATGGATTCTTTTAAAACACAGTCCCAATAGCGAGATGCAGGGGCAATCATTTGTGTCGCGTCATATAGCATTCTGTGTCCCTCGGTGAGACAGTGCTCCGCCACTGCGGATTTCTCCGGTTGAAGCAGCTGTGTGTGCCGCTGATGCTCAACACATTGGCCCTAAATGGTCCGGATTGTCTGACCAATATAAGCCTCCCCACAGTGGCAAGGGATCTTGTACACACCGGGCTTCCTCAAACCCGAGTCATCCTTAACAGAGCCAAGAAGCGCTCTAATCTTGGCTGGCGGACAAAAAATACTTTTGATATGATATCTTTTCAGAATTCTTCCTATCTTCGAGGAAATGCTCCCAGAAAAAGGCAGAAAAGCCACCGATTTGCAAGTATCTTCTGGTGGTTCAGTCGATGGTCCAAACTGGAAAGCACGACGGATCTGTTTATCTGTATAGCCATTCTGCTTGAACACAACCTTAAGGTGGTCCAATTCTTGTGTCAAGCTTTCTTCATCTGAAATGGCATAAGCTCTTCTCGCCAACGTCCACAGGACCCCGTATGCTGGAATGATGGATGACAGCTAGAAGCATGCAGGTAACGGTCTGTGTGCGTAGGCTTTCGATAAACACTGTGTCCCAGTGTCCCATCATCCTTTCTGTACACCAGAACATCCAGAAACGGAAGCTTTCCATCACTTTCCACGTCCATGGTAAACTTGATGCTAGGATGCAAGGAATTAAAATGATCTAGGAGGAGGTCAAGAGCTTCTCTCCCATGAGACCACACTATAAACGTATCGTCAACGTACCTCCAGAAACAGGTTGGTTTTAAGGACGCCGTCTTCAGCGCCATGTCCTCCAAATCTTCCATAAAAAGGTTGGCGACTATTGGGGACAATGGGCTCCCCATAGCCACTCTGTCAGACTGTTCAAAATATTTGTCATTGAATAAAAAGTACGTTGACGTCAGCACGTGGCGACAAAGCCTGGTTGTTTCCTCATCCAGTTTCTCACCAATTAATTGCAAGGATTCTTCCAGAGGAACCCGGGTAAAAAGCGACACGACATCAAAGCTCACAAGCAAATAGCAGGGACTAAGAGACAAGGACTTCAATCTCTGAATAAACACCACAGAATTGGGAATGTGATGTTCGCATTTACCGACGCGAGGGCCAAGAACAGATGCTAAATACTTGGCTAGATTGTAGGTAGGAGCACCCAAGTTACTCACGATCGGACGAAGCGGGACCCCTTTCTTATTAATCTTGGGTAGACCGTATAGTCTCGGTGGCACGGCAGCACCAGGACGAAGTGGCTATGGGGAGCCCATTGTCCCCAATAGTCGCCAACCTTTTTATGGAAGATTTGGAGGACATGGCGCTGAAGACGGCGTCATTAAAACCAACCTGTTTCTGGAGGTACGTTGACGGTACGTTTATAGTGTGGTCTCATGGGAGAGAAGCTCTTGACCGCCTCCTAGATCATTTTAATTCCCTGCATCCTAGCATCAAGTTTACCATAGAGGTGGAAAGTGATGGAAAGCTCCTGTTTCTGGATGTTCTGGTTTACAGAAAGGATGATGGGACACTGGGACACAGTGTTTATCGAAAGCCTACGCACACGGACCGTTACCTGCATGCTTCTAGCTGTCATCCATCGTTCCAGCGTACGGGGGTCCTGCAGACGTTGGCGAGAAGAGCTTATGCCATTTCAGATGGAGAAAGCTTGACACAAGAATTGGACCACCTTAAGGTTGTGTTCAAGCAGAATGGCTATACAGATAAACAGATCCGTCGTGCTTTCCAGTTTGGACCATCGCCTGAACCACCAGAAGATACCTGCAAATCGGTGGCTTTTCTGCCTTTTGCTGGGAGCATTTCCTCGAAGATAGGAAGAATTCTGAAAAGATATCATATCAAAAGTATTTTTCGTCCGCCAGCCAAGATTAGAGCGCTTCTTGGCTCTGTTAAGGATGACTTGGGTTTGAGGAAGCCCGGTGTGTACAAGATCCCTTGCTACTGTGGGAAGGCTTATATTGGTCAGACAATCCGGACCATTCAGGACCGATGTGTTGAGTATCAGCGGTACACACGGCTGCTTCAACCTGAGAAATCCGCAGTGGCGGAGCACTGTCCCACCGAGGGACACAGAATGCTATATGACGCGACACAAATGGTTGCCCCTGCATCTCGCTATTGGGACTGTGTTTTATAAGAATCCATAGAGATTCGTTTATCTGACAATCTTATTAATAGAGACAAGGGTTATCTTTTAAGTACGACTTGGGACCCGGTGTTATCTGACATTAAAAAACAATGGTCTGTGTTTCGATCGTCGGAATAAAAATTTTTTAATAATTTTTTTTTTTTTAATTTTTGAGAGCGATATCTCGATTTCGCCTCTTTCCACCACTGGCGGCGCGGTTTGTTTACTGCGCTAGAGGACAGTTACGGCACCTTCTCGTGCAAGCGTTGTGGGTCTTCTGCAGCCTATATAGGGGCTGCCGCTTGCGCTGGGAAGTCAGTTCCGGCGAGATCGTGCACCAGCACTCTCACCTCAAGATGGCGGCCAGTTGGACCACGGAAATATTGTGTCATGAAGACATTATGATCCGGTTGCATACCCGAGAAGAATATTATCAATTATTACGCCGGGAAAGCCTTGGTAGTCACAAGAAAGAGGTTATTAAGAAGTCTAGAAGTACATGTATTATGTCTGAAGGTAGCCCCTCTAATAATAAAATTAAAACAAATTGGAATATTGGTAAGGGAAATGGGGCATGTGAGGGCTCAGGAAAGGTGCATTATTAGAAAATGCAAGGATGTATGTGGAAGAGGCAATTCTTATTCAACTTGATAAAACTGAAATTCAATCCACCTCTTCTCCTGAAATTAGTAAAATAATAAATTCACCCAAAAGTAAATGCTGGCATGGAATTGATGCCATTCCCAACAAAGTACTAAAAGCTCGTTTCCAACAGTAAGCAGGATTTTCAGCCACATATGTAGGAGCTCACTGAAACAGGGCATTTGTCTAGATAGATTGAAGTATGCATTTGTTAAACCATTGCATAAAAATAGGGATAGGTCTGATGCAGACAGCTACCGCCCAATCTCACATCTGACAGCTTTGTCCAAAATTCTCAAAAAACTAATGTATTCACAAGTAGCTTCACATATTTGTAAAAATAAAGTACCAAAAAAAGGTCAACTTGGTTATCAGAAAGTCATTTCAAAAGAAAAAGCTATATATGTTTCCACTGATCAAATATTAAATGCTCTGAATAATGGATCACCACCCACTGGGATTTTTTGTGGTCTCTAGGCTTTTGAATGTGACTCATGAAATTCTTCTATATATGCTTAATTATTGTGGTATGAGTGGGACAGTGCACAAATGGTTTAATGCATATTTAACTGGAAGGATGCAGAAGATTCAAATTAACAGTACAAATACACAATAATTAGCCAAGGAAATTGTAAATAATGTCCTACAGAAAATTATTAAGTGGTTCTCTGCAAATGGACTCTCACTAAATTTTGAATAAACACAGTATATGCAGTCCCATTCAGTAAATGGCATAATACCATTGCTAAATACAGACTTTGAACGTAAGTCTGTTGCTAAGGCAGAATATTCAAAATTTCTGGACGTATACACTGATGAGAGATTGAATTGCAAGAAACAAATTGATGATCTGCTGACATTTTTGAATTCAGCTATTTATGCTACTCGTGTTATTGCAAATTTTGGTGATAAACATATCAGTAAATTAGCCTACTATGTCTATTTTCATTAACTGCTTTCATACGGCATCATATTTTGTGGTAATTCATCATTAAGTGAAAAAGTATTAATTGCACAAAAGTGTGTAATCAGAATAATACTTTTAGCTGCCCATCATCATCTTGCAGATATTTATTTAAGGAATTAGGGATATTCACATTGCCTCCAGAATACATATATGCATTTATGAAATCTGTTATTAATAACCCACCCCACTTCAAAAATAAGAGGAAAGGGCATAGCTACAACACTAGAAGAAAGGATGATCTTCACTATTCTGGGTTAAATCTGACTCTGGCACAGAAAGGGGTGAATTATGCTGCCACAAAAGTCTTTGGTCATTTACCAAATAGCATGAGAAGTCTGACAGATTGCCAACCAGAATTTAAAAAGAAATTAAAGGAATTTATGAATGACAACTTACCCTATTCACTAGATGAATTTTTAGATATGAAGTAGGGAACCAATATTAATGTAATGCAATGTAATTTTGCTTAGCTAAGCTAGGTTTCTGTAATGATGTGACTTAGAAGAAAACATACTTGATTGTTCAGGTCAGTGTGACTAGCGGTTTCACTGATTGGCAATTAGGAGGACAGGAAGAAAAATTTTCAACAAGTACAGAAGAAAGTTGTAGTTAATGAGGAGACTGAAAAGTATATTTTGTTGTCATACTACTGGTCAATGGCAGATCAGATACCAGATGTCTAACACAAATCTAATATTACAGAAGGTTTTTGAATGGATAATAAACAGGGTAAATTGCTGTGACACAAGTTACGACTACCACTGTATAAATACAGTAGTGCAGGTGTCTATAAGATTTTCTGCAGTTCATGTAAGAAATATTATGTCTGGCGAAGTGGATGGGGGTTTCAGATTAGATTTTGTGAACATGGACATGCAAGTAGTAGAAGTGTGTTAGGACAACATTTAAAAGAGAACCAACATCAGCTTAAAAACATTGTAGATAACATGTCCATTTTGCATTTTAGTAATAAAGGAATATTACTGGGCATTTTAGAAGAAATTGAAACATAAGTGAGTGATCCAGAGCTTACAATAAATGAGCAGATTTCAGGCAGTCGTAGATAATTCTTCGATTTTTTCAGCGAGTTACTTGTGGCTAGGAAGAAACAGTAAGACTCCCTAGCCAGTTATTCTTTCTTTTAACTACCTCTATGACTAATGGAATTTTTAATGAGCACATGTAATTTTATTAGCAAATTGTTTTTCTTACATCATACTGCAAATTTAAAGATGACATGTAACAGTATACTTGGTTTATGAAACCAGCACTATTGGATTGAGTTTTACTGTTGACTTTCTTGCACAACTGTGCTGGTAAAAACAAAATAATTTTTAATTACGTATGTTTCTTTTTTTAAAAAAAAAGACAATCATTTTAATTAACTTTGTATCGGATGTGGTGCCCTACATTTAGATTATGAACAAATTGTACTGAACGTGGTGCTATATGATGTTATTGTAAATGGAATGCCTTGTACTACTGTACGGTTTTTATGAGTCATCTTCATTAGTGCTGATTGAGCTTTTATTACACTCCTGGAAATTGAAATAAGAATACCGTGAATTCATTGTCCCAGGAAGGGGAAACTTTATTGACACATTCCTGGGGTCAGATACATCACATGATCACACTGACAGAACCACAGGCACATAGACACAAGCAACAGAGCATGCACAATGTCGGCACTAGTACAGTGTATATCCACCTTTCGCAACAATGCAGGCTGCTATTCTCCCATGGAGACGATCGTAGAGATGCTGGATGTAGTCCTGTGGAACGGCTTGCCATGCCATTTCCACCTGGCGCCTCAGTTGGACCAGCGTTCGTGCTGGACGTGCAGACCGCGTGAGACGACGCTTCATCCAGTCCCAAACATGCTCAATGGGGGACAGATCCGGAGATCTTGCTGGCCAGGGTAGTTGACTTACACCTTCTAGAGCACGTTGGGTGGCACGGGATACATGCGGACGTGCATTGTCCTGTTGGAACAGCAAGTTCCCTTGACGGTCTAGGAATGGTAGAACGATGGGTTCGATGACGGTTTGGATGTACTGTGCACTATTCAGTGTCCCCTCGACGATCACCAGTGGTGTACGGCCAGTGTAGGAGATCGCTCCCCACACCATGATGCCGGGTGTTGGCCCTGTGTGCCTCGGTCGTATGCAGTCCTGATTGTGGCGCTCACCTGCACGGCGCCGAACACGCATACGACCATCATTGGCACCAAGGCAGAAGCGACTCTCATCGCTGAAGACGACACGTCTCCATTCGTCCCTCCATTCACGCCTGTCGCGACACCACTGGAGGCGGGCTGCACGATGTTGGGGCGTGAGCGGAAGACGGCCTAACGGTGTGCGGGACCATAGCCCAGCTTCATGGAGACGGTTGCGAATGGTCCTCGCCGATACCCCAGGAGCAACAGTGTCCCTAATTTGCTGGGAAGTGGCGGTGCGGTCCCCTACGGCACTGCGTAGGATCCTACGGTCTTGGCGTGCATCCGTGCGTCGCTGCGGTCCGGTCCCAGGTCGACGGGCATGTGCACCTTCCGCCGACCACTGGCGACAACATCGATGTACTGTGGAGACCTCACGCCCCACGTGTTGAGCAATTCGGCGGTACGTCCACCCGGCCTCCCGCATGCCCACTATACGCCCTCGCTCAAAGTCCGTCAACTGCACATACGGTTCACGTCCACGCTGTCGCGGCATGCTACCAGTGTTAAAGACTGCGATGGAGCTCCGTATGCCACAGCAAACTGGCTGACACTGACGGCGGCGGTGCACAAATGCTGCGCAGCTAGCGCCATTCGACGGCCAACACCGCGGTTCCTGGTGTGTCCGCTGTGCCGTGCGTGTGATCATTGCTTGTACAGCCCTCTCGCAGTGTCCGGAGCAAGTATGGTGGGTCTGACACACCGGTGTCAATGTGTTCTTTTTTCCATTTCCAGGAGTGTATTTTTATTAACATTTCTATTTTACATGTCATCAGAAATGCTACCCTCTAGTGATACCAGCTTATGATATGGCTCCATTAGCAGTGCCTTGAGAATATAACTGTAGTCAGCTACTGGTTAGGTCTAATTGTTGTATATGACAGCACATGTTTTACTTGACATTTGTACGGACATTATTTAACATCCTTGTCAATGCATATTATGATCTTAGATGGTATATAATTATGTTCTTCAAAATTGTGTACAGTTAATTTCATTTGGTATTTATGTAAACTCATTTCTTTGGTAAAGTTGTATTGTGTGATATCATTATTTGCACTTCTCTTTATAATCAAAGAAAAATTCAGAGTAGGTATTAAAATCCATGGAGAAGAAATAAAAACTTTGAGGTTCGCCGATGACACTGTAATTCTGCCAGAGACAGCAAAGGACTTGGAAGAGCAGTTGAACAGAATGGATAGTGTCTTGAAAGGAGGATATAAGATGAACATCAACAAAAGCATAACACGGATAATGGAATGTAGTGGAATTAACTCGGGTGATGCTGAGGGAATTAGATTAGGAAATGAGACACTTAAAGTAAGCTATTTGAGGAGCAAAATAACTGATGATGGTCGAAGTGCAGAGGATATAAAATGTAGACTGGCAATGGCAAGAAAAGCGTTTCTGAAGAAGAGAAATTTGTTAACATCGAGTATAGATTTAAGCGTCAGGAAGTCATTTCTGAAAGTATTTGTATGGAGTGTAGCCATGTATGGAAGTGAAACATGGATGATAAATAGTTTGGACAAGAAGAGAATAGAAGTTTTCGAAATGTGGTGCTACAGAAGAATGCTGAAGATTACATGGGTAGATCACATAACTAATGAGGAGGTACTGAATAGGATTGGGGAGAAGAGAAGTTTGTGGCACAACTTGACTAGAAAAAGGGATCGGTTGGTAGGACATGTTCTGAGGCATCAAGCGATCACCAATTTAGTATTGGAGGGCAGTGTGGAGGGTAAAAATCATAGAGGGAGACCAAGAGATGAATACACTAAGCAGATTCAGAAAGATGTAGGTTACAGTAGGTACTGGGAAATGATGAAGCTTGCACAGGATAGAGTAGCATGGAGAGCTGCATCAAACCAGTTTCAGGACTGAAGACCACCACCACCACCACCACCACCACCACCACCACCAACAACAACAACAACATGCAAATATATGTCAAAATCAACTTTTATAAGTCTCAGCCTGATTGGAGCAATATTTTGGACAGAAACAGTGCTTTTAGGAAAATTGAAGGCGTTAAATATTAGACTCAGAAATACGAAAATTAGTGCGATGCTTCAGTTTGATATAAAAAACATTACGTATGTGGTTGGTTGGTTGGTTTGAGGGATTAAAGGGACCAGACTGCTATGGTCATCGGTCCCATTACCTATGTGGTCCCATTAAGCTACCTCTATCAGTTTTCAAGTAATGGACTAAAAACTAAATTTGGAACAAAAACGTCCATATTTGTAATAGATTAAGCATCATTTATATTAATGATAGGAATTTCTGATTACAGTAATTGATTACATTCATTAAATAATAGAGCTATAACAAATTTCAAGACTTTGATATAAATACCAACGAATAAAAAGTCTCTTAAAGTTGTAGTTCAGAGGTAATATTCTACTGTCGGTTCCACTCTAAAATTTCTAGCCGGAAAAATTTTAAATGCAGTCGAGCTGAAACTTTTTCTATGGTTAAACCTAAGTTAACTCCATTCATATGCAGATTACAAAGACTGTAAATTGATTCATGATGGAGTTATTAAAATATGTGTGTTCACGGAAGTGGACATTTAGATGCTGCTACATGGGCTTAGAGCAGATGATGGCAGATGTTCCACTTGGCTGTCTGCTGTGCCCATATATAAATACAGCCTGAGAGACAGTGACACTACGCTTTGCACCCCACTATCATATGGTCCACGTCAGACAAACACCGGCTTACAAGGTGGCTTGGGTGATATCACAGCCAGGCTGTTACTAAACACGTGTTTGATAAGAGTAGAAAGTGAAATTGCGAGGACTGTACACTGTCGTGGATCATTTAGAATTCTCAAAAAAGACACCACTTCTCACTCTGTCCGCATCAGTCAAATACCGGCAACACTGTGTCTCATAACATCACAGCCTGGCTGCTGCTAAACGTATGTTTTCGGTACAAATAGGATGTGAACTCGCGAGGACTGTGCAGCATCCTCCATCACTTAGCTTTCACAGAAATAACTGTTTGTGTGCCACCTGTAATGTTGACAAAACTGCGTGGCAAGTGGTGAGATTATTTTCCTCTTTCGTGGAGAGCAATTAACTTTGATTATTAGAAGTCAGGGTGAAAGACCATTTAATGGGAACTTACGGTAGAGGTCGCCTCTGAACTGATCATAGTTCTGTTTATGATAGAGACAACATTATCATCATCATCATCATCATCATCATCATCATTATTATTATTATTATTATTATTATTATTATTATTATCATCATCATCAGGAATGTTACTATGTTTGTGTGTGTGAACTTTTACTAAATATATTAACCAGTTAGACGTCAAAACTTTTATCTATAATCATGCACCCATGTATCTCACTCATTTGTGTGCTCAGGTAAGCCCTTTAAGTACTTGTTGCTTCAATCTAAACTTGTAAAAGGAGACAAATATAAGAATTTGTGTTGGCATACTGATTTTGTCTGACAATTGTGTAAACTTGAAACATAGCAAGGTGGAATCACTCCAGATGCTATCGTTCTGCTTCTTTAGATAAATGACTTCTTTCCTTGTCTTTGGCTAATTCTACTCATGCAAGTATTCTATAAACCATGTGTACACAAAATTGCTAAGTTCTTATTTATGTAGTATTTTATGTATCTCATTTTTTACCATACAGTTTGCAGTCTTATGATTTAGTTTTGCCTAAAAACTAATTAATTAAGAAATCTTGACAACTGAAATTGTTACAACTGCATGTAATAGCGAAATTAGTGTGAGCTACTTAATAACTCTAAGGGGATTGACACAGCTCATTAGAAACCCCTAATTTTACTCTTTGCAGTACTCTGTTTCACTTTTCCAAAAATACATCTTAGGAAATATTCATAATGAAAGTCTGACCACACCCAAAATTACTTTTACACAAAGCTAGATGATACCATGGCACGAGTTCCTGAACTCAATAGATCATTCCACTGGATCATTTTTTGGACTGGATATAATAAGACAATTTCAGGAAGATGTGGGAGATGCCATATGTCTTCATAAATGAGCAATTGCACTCTCCAAATAAGCCAAGTGGCTACTAGTCACATTGCTCTCAGTACATGTCCTGCACACTTCAGCCTTTTAGTCTCAATGTAACGGACAAGATCTTGCTGAAAACCCAAGGAAATTCTGGTCTTACGTAAAATCGGTACGTGGGTCGAAGGCTTCCATCCAGTCACTCAGTGATCAGTCTGGCCTGGCAACGGAAGACAGCAAAACGAAAGCTGAAATTTTAAATTTAGCATTTGAGAAATCTTTCACGCAGGAGGATTGTACAAACTTACCGCCATTTGAGTCTCGTACAGATTCTCGTATGGAGGACACAGTGACAGACATCCCTGGGGTTGTGAAGCAGCTGAATGGCTTGAAAATAAATAAATCGCCAGGTCCTGATGGGATTCCAATTCGGTTTTACAAAGAGTACTCTACTGCATTGGCTCCTTACTTAGCTTGCATTTATCGTGAATCTCTTGCCCAACGTAAAGTCCCGAGTGACTGGAAAAAAGTGCAGGTGACTGCTGTGTATAAGATGGGTAGAAGGACGGATCCTCAAAATTACAGACCGATATCCTTAACATCGGTTTGTTACAGGATTCTCGAACATATTCTCAGTTCAAATATAATGAATTTCCTTGAGACAGAGAAGTTACTGTCCATACATCAGCACGGCTTTAGAAAGCATCGCTCCTGCGAAACGCAACTCGCCCTTTTTCGACATGATATCTTGCGAACCATGGATGAAGGGTATCAGACGGATGCCATATTCCTTGACTTCCAGAAAGTGTTTGACTTGGTGCCCCACTGCAGGCTCCTAAATAAGGTACAAGCATATGGGATTGGTTCCAAAATATGTGAGTGGCTTGAAGACTTCTTAAGTAATAGAACCCAGTACGTTGTCCTCAATGGTGAGTGTTCATCGGAGGTGAGGGTATCATCTGGAGTGCCCCAGGGAAGTGTGGTAGGTCCGCTGTTGTTTTCTATCTACATAAATGATGTTTGGGATAGGGTGGATAGCAATGTGCGGCTGTTTGCTGATGATGCTGTGGTGTACGGGAAGGTGTCGTCATTGAGTGACTATAGGAGGATACAAGATGACTTGGACAGGATTTGTGACTGGTGTAAAGAATGGCAGCTAACTCTAAATATAGATAAATTTAAATTAATGCAGATGAATAGGAAAAAGAATCTTGTAATGTTTGAATACTCCATTAGTAGTGTAGCGCTTTACACAGTCACGTCGATTAAATATTTGGGTGTAACGTTGCAGAGCGATATGAAGTGGGACAAGCATGTAATGGCAGTTGTGGGGAAGGCAGATAGTCGTCTTCGGTTCATTGGTAGAATTTTGGAAAGATGTGGTTCATCTGTAAAGGAGACCGCTTATAAAACACTAATATGACCTATTCTTGAGTACTGCTCGAGCGTTTGGGATCCCTATCAGGTCGGATTGAGGGAGGACATAGAAGCAATTCAGAGGCGGGCTGCTAGATTTGTTACTGGTAGGTTTGATCATCACGCGAGTGTTACAGAAATGCTTCAGGAACACAGGTGGGAGTCTCTAGAGGAAAGGAGGCGTTCTTTTCGTGAATTGCTACTGAGGACATTTAGAGAACCAGCATTTGAAGCTGACTGCAGTGCAATTTTACTGCTGCCAACTTATATTTCGCAGAAAGACCACAAAGATAAGATGAGAGAGATTAGGGCTCGTACAGAGGCATATAGGCAGTCATTTTTCCCTCGTTCTGTTTGGGAGTGGAACAGGGAGAGAAGATGCTAGTTGTGGTACGAGGTACCCTCTGCCACGCACCGTATGGTGGATTGCGGAGTGTGCATAGATGTAGATATGATACAGACTATATAATTCACAGTTGAATCTCCTCCTCCAGATACCATTTTATTCTACTGACTCAACAATTGTCTCAAGATCTTTCCTGAAATATACCCATCGCTTTTCATCAAATTTTGTTAATGTTTATGTTTCAGCATCATACGATAGCACTGGCTTTAGTTTTCCAGAAAGCAAGTTGGATTTCAGATGTTTTCTGAGGGCACTGTAGCACTTATTGGCAGACAATATTCATTCTCGGATTTCAGAGCTGACATTGTTCTTAACGTGTACTTCTCATCCAAGGTAAACTAACTAACTAAAGTGAAACTACACATGCCATCAAACTTATACGAAACAGTTTCTCTGAATGGGGGCTCATTTCGATAATCTTTAACAGCTGTGGGCTTATATTTAATTCTCCCTCCATTTATCTGTAGGTTCATCTTTCTAGTAGCTCTTTCAAGGCTTGTAATTGTATCAGTATCATCTGTATATGCCAGTACCTGAACTGATTTACACAGGATAGTTCCCTTTGTATTGATGTCTGCATCTCTTTTTCCATGGCTATATTAAACAGAAGGCAGGATAATGTGTCTCCCTGCCTTACTCCATTTTTATGGTCACAAAACTTGATAGCATTTTCTGTTTTTAACTTGACTCTGGCTGTTTTCCATAGTAGCTTTCACTAAGGCAATCAGTTTATTAGGAAGCTCTAACTCTTCCATTGCTATATACAGCTCACTTCTGTCGACATCGTTGCAGACTTATCTGAAGTCTTTGCAAAATATGAGTACTTATGTGTTAAATATTAGTATGGGTGCAACTGCTTTAACAACTTCCTCATACACTCTTTTCATTATTTTTTGGATTTGCTACATTTTTTCCATTTTTCCAGTTCTCTCTGCAGCTTTGGAATTAATAGTACTTGATTATCAATACAAGGAGCAGTTGAAATGTCTCGCACAAACACCACCACCCACTTTTATGGTGACCCTTTGACAGTATGCAAGCTTCATTAATATTGCTGCTAGGGTGTGTTGTGTACTGCAGACTAAGCAAAATGGTGAATACAGAGAGAATCAAGAACTTTGCTGTGACTGAATATCTTCATTGAAGGGAATGACACCAAGGAAGTTACGGAGGACATGTGGAGTACACTTAAGGACAGTGCTCCGTCTTTTGCAACAGTGAAAAACTGGGTGTCCGACTTCAAACATGGAAGAACGAGTGTGGAAGATGCACCAAGGTGCAGAAGGCCTGTCACCATTGCCACTGATGAAATGGTGACTGCAATTCACAATATGATTTTGCAGGATTGTTGAACAGCATTGCAGCAAATTGAAACCACATTTGGAATTTCCCAAGGGGGTGCTCATAACATTGTTGTAGATATTTTGGGAATGCGGAAAGTTTCATCTCGGTGGGTTCCGAAAGACTTGTATGCAGATCACAGATGGGAGCGTGTGCAGTGTTGTGAAGAAATCGTCCACAAATTTGAAGCAGATGAAGGCGGCTCTCTTGCAAGATATGTGACAATGGACAAAATGTGACTTCACCACTTTGATATTGAGACAAAACATCAGGCACAACAATGGAAACATTCTTCATCCCATACCCCAAAAAAATTCCAGGTGCAAAAATCAGCCAGTACGGTGATGGCATCAGTCTTCTGTAATGCAATGGGCTAATTATGGTGGATTACTTGCAAAAGTGCGTAACTATCAATGCATCATAGTACTGCACCCTTCTAAACCATATGAGAGAAGTGATAAAGAAAAAAGGCGTGGAAAATTGGCGTGTGGAGTTCTTTTGCATAAGGGAAAGCACCAGTACACAAAGCCCTCACCACACAGGAAACTCTGCATGACTACAGGTTCGAATTGTTACGTCATCTGTCATATTCTCCAGATTTGGCTCTTCCAGACTTTTTTCTTTTCCCAAACCTAAAAAAAGACCTCAAAGGACAACAGTTTGACAATGATGATGGAATGGTTGATGCTGCAAATGCTTGGTTGAACTCGAAATCGATGACCTTTCATTCGAATGGTTCGCAGAAGTTATGTGAGTGTGCCCGCAAGTGTATTAGTGTACATGGGTATTAAATTGAAAAATAAATTGATATTATGTCCTGTGAGTATCTAGAGATGAAGTTTTCCAGTCATGGAAATCCCGCATGAATGAGTGAGGCATAACAACTGCCAGGTGTCAACAAATGAGCATTTTACATGCACATTCATTTCCCTTCTTTCGCACTTTGCTCAACTCGAGGTCCCCACCACCCACCCATGTTAAAGAAGTTTCTACCACCCTCACAATTCAGGCTGTTGAGCCAAAATCCTAGTCTCTGTAATGCACAAAGTTCCATTGCCATGTTCAAAGTTTCTCACTGGCACACACAAGTGCGCGCGCGTGAACCCCCCCCCCCCCCCCACCCGCACACGTACACACGCGCGCGCGCGCGCGCCTACACACACACACACACACACACACACACACACACACACACAGAGAGAGAGAGAGAGAGAGAGAGAGAGAGAGAGAGAGAGAGAGAGAGAGAGAGAGAGAGTACTTACAATAGCAGAAGCTGGGGATGATGCTGATCACCTCTCAACTTGAGGGCTCCAAATTGGCCGAAACTAAACAGAGTTATATTACTTGAGGTGCTTGTCATTTGGACCTAACAAGAGAAACCATGCAGTTTTAAAAATGCCACAGAAATGATGAACTACTTCTTCTCTTCCTTGAACACAATACTTCCCACATCTAATAAAAACTACTAATTCTAAATGTGACTGTGAGACAAAAATGCTCTCAAGTAGTTTTACCCAACTGCCAGTGAACACAGAATACAAATTTTCCATTTACAATATAAAGTGCTGCAGAGAAGGTAATATTTACTGCAGAAATCTTAATGTGTGATGGAAGCAAGGAATCAAGAAAGGTTAGAGGATTAGGGTTTTATGCCACATTGCAGACACCGTCTTTAGATATGGAACACTAGTTTGAATTGGACAAGGGTAGGAAAGAAATCACAGCCCCCTTTTTTGCTCTTCAAAGGAGCCATCCCTGATTTCATCTTAAATGCTTTCACGAAACTATGGAAAATCAAAATCTGGATGGCTGGGATTTGAAACCAGCTGCTTCTAAATGTAAGTCCTGTGTCTCTTCCAGTGCACTAATTCACTGCTTTGCTCAGCTCAGTGCCATGTGCAACATAGATATGATGTGTTATTACTTTAACAGCAATTCCTCAAGTATTAGAGCATTGAAGTGTGAACTGAAAACTTAATACCTGCTTTTCCCAGCATTTCCAATGAGACCAGACTGCAAACAGAACAAGCAAAAATACTTGGCATCTGAACATCTGGCCTCCCACCATGGCCGCAATGGTGCAGACTTCATACAGAACCCTCATAAGGTGTGGAGCAAACCAAAAAGTTATCACCTAGACTCCCATTGTCACCATGTTTATGGTGAATGTACAGAACAGTCCAATGCAAGGAAATTAACTAAATATGGAACATCAAGTCTCCCAAATCATTCAAGTAGAGCAGACCATACTGGGTAACACATGGGTGACTAGAGGCAGACACATCATACTGAAGTATATAATCATGAGGCACCTCCCTGACATTTCAGCAGCACCTGCAGATGGGAATGAGCTTTCACTGAAATACTGAGCCAGCAAGATGCTCACACCTAGCTACTTTCCCAAGGATTACTGTTGTAGTTACAATGTAAGGGAAAACTGAGAATTAACGCGTAAAAAATATATACGAAAGATTAGATTGATGAATTAAAAAGCAAAAAAAGGGATGAATGGACAGCAGTATTGATGACAGGGGCTAAAAGTCAAAACTGAGGTGACATACACAAAAAAAGGGTCAAAATAAGATGATGAAGCAGAAGAAAGTATAAAAGGATGGAACTAAAATTAGAAAGACAAAATGAGGAGACAACAAAGAACCTATATGATGATGCAACAGTAGGATTGTAACAGTGATGGTCAGTGTAATGATAGATGGAGTAACCATAGATTAACAGTCAATTAACTTCAAAGTAAACTGAGTGGGAAAAGTATGAACCATTGCTGGAACAAGTTTCCATCTGCAGCAATTAAAGCCAATGTGATAGGAAACAAGTAATACATTTTATGTAAAGCAAAGTGTGTCTTCTCATAACATAATAGTGTGCAAATTGTGCATTAAGATGTAATGGTTTCCAAAACAGTGGCGCAGTTGTCTTCCTTCACTTTCATTGATAATCTTACACTGGTGACATTACTGTAAACACACGCACACTGCAGTTTCTTAGATTTTTCTGGTGTGTGACTGATTATACCATTCTCCTGAGAATTCAGCATACAAACTGTGTATTATTTTATTCACCTTTCAGGCACACACCTGGGACAGCAATATTTAATCTTCCATTATTTCATCTGTTAACTGAGGTGAGTGCATGACTGAATTAAATCCATTTGACACAATGATATAAAGACACGTAAAATGCGCATTCATGGATAAGTCAATCAGCGTAACAGTGTCAGTCATAGATAAAACATGTGTATGGCATATGTCGGGATACCAGGCAGTGAAGAATCAGAACAATAATTCCTCTGAGAGCACTCAAGTGAAAAGAGTAGTTTCCATGGATTTTCAAGCTGGAATATCTCATCTTTGTATATTGTTTGGTTATTATACTTCCACAAATGTAGTTGCAGAAGAATGCTAAAGGCATGGCTTGCATTAAGCAAGCAAAAGTAATGTAAATGAGAAATACATATATAATTCAACAAGCAAAGGGAAGAGTGTGTGGAGTGTGTAAAAAAAGAAACTGATGAAAACAGAGCATTGTCTGAAAATATAATACTATCATATGAAAATAAAAAAGTAACAAACACTTAGAAGTAGCTAACAAATTTAACAACATTTTCACAGGTGTTGAAGATAATATAATCACACATAAATAACAATACCCAATCCAATAAACATATGTAGTAGGTCACTGTACTTCAGCAATACGAAATACCAAAAATAAATAAATAAATAAAATGAGTAAAATACTCTAACTCTGCAAGCAATGATGGCATCTAAATGTATCTAGAGGCTTCTACAAATAATGAATATGTGACAGTCTACAGTTAAGGAAACTTGTTAGCATATAATTATTGTTAGAACTCACTAAAAGGTAGGGATTAACACTTACTAAAATGAAGTGCTTGTTTATGTTAAATACAAAAATATTTTATGCAAGGTCAGATTTGACCCCTTGCCATCATTTTAGGAATGTCAGAAACTCCACCATTCTAGTGTCAAGATGGTACAGCATCTGTAATGTTGAGTAGACAGTTGGGAATGGTGTATTTATTCTTAGATCTGACACATTTTGGGAGTTTCTCTAGAACATATGTACTTAATTAACTGGAAACTCCAATGTTTGAGGAAGCAGAGTGAAAATTCACTCAGGAAATATTCCCCCGGGGAGCGGCTTAGCCATTTATCTGCAATATCATATCTTTCACGAGTGCTAGACCGACAAGGTATGCAGGAGAACTTCTGTGAAGTTCAGGAGATAAGAGATGAAGTATTGGCAGAAGTAAAGCTATGACCCTGAAAGGCAACGGTTCCAGGTTCAAGTTCCAGTCTGGCACACAGGAACTTTTAATACAACAGGGGTTTTGAAGGGACCCAGGACAAACTGACACTAAATTATTCTGCTGTGTTTGATATCTTCAGGAGTTATTGTCAAAGTAATTATTACATTACATTTTGAACATAAAAAAATAAATATAACTGATTTAATTGCAAATCATCAAGCTGGTGTAATACAATGTTTTGTGTCTGATGATGATATAGAACTAAAATGAGATGAAACAACTGTCCTACTTGGTGTATGTGAAACAGTCACCACTCTTGCGAACACAGCATTGCAAAAACACACCAGATTTATCAAATGAGGACTATGTTACAAGTTCTTTGCATTAGTATTCCCACACTTCACATGCAAAATAGGAGATGGGAAAATGTCACAGACAAGCAGATAAACAGAGTACTCATCATTCCAGGTGACAACATAGGGATCATGTTAAGCAATAGACAATCAAGGCACTTATGAATTGAAGAAAGCTGTGTTGACATGGGTTCAAAAAGGAGGAGGAAGAAAGATTAGTGTTTAACATCCTGTCAATGAAGAGGTCATTAAAGATGAAGTACAGCCTCATACTGGGGATTTCTTACTGAGAAATGCATTTAGCACCACAGAATTCCTTCCACAGGAATAGCTTAGCTTCACGTTTGTATCATACTAGTTATAATTAACTAAGAAACAATGTATTATTGGATTTGTTTACATGATTTACCTATGTACTTATGACACGAACTGTTCTATGTGTCTGCAATCCAAAGTAAATCTTGTATTTATCTATGGAGAATAAATACATTACTTCAGTTTGATTTTCAGTGTTCAGGGGAAAATAAAAAAATTGTATACGAAATATCCTGTAGTAGATCAGTATGTGGAGTGGAGAAACACATAATAGAAAATGACATTCACATTAGCTTTTGAGCACTAGCTCTTTTTCTAGCAATAGCACACATTCTCTCACACAACACAGACACCCAAACACACACTCTCGTGGCCACCACAAGAATTGCCATGGCTAAAGTAGGGTACATTTGGGTGTGTGTGTGTTGTGTGTGTGTGTGTTGTGTGTGTGTGTGTGTGTGTGTGTGTGTGTGTGTGTGTAATTGCTCGAAAAAGAGCTAGTGCTTGAATGCTAGTGTAAATGCTGTTTTCTATTATGTGTTTCTGTGCGTCATACTCTGATCCGCTACAGGTGAGTGGTTGCCTTTCCCTTATTTTATGTATTGCTCCATTAAGATATGTTAGAATACTTCATCAATACTAGCATCAGCTGAGAGAGAATGATAGCTCTAGTGTACATTAAAAGAGAAAGAACCAGTCATGACATTTTTACTTGAAGTGATTTAGAGACACCACACGAGAACTTTAATAAAGAAGGCTGCATATGGATTCAAACTAAGACCTCTCCAGGGTTTAATCACATCTGCTTCACTGAGTTGGACTAATTTAGTTCTACATTTGACTCAGATTTAAGTTGCAATGAAACGTTCTTTTTATTGTGTACAAATAAATAATGCTACACTAATCACATAAATCTTGATTTATAGTATAAATTATTTATATACAAACCTTTATTTTCTAATTAAGTTTCTCAAAATACAGACATTATATGAACAGACAGACTTTCAACATTATGTTACTTACAATTCCAATAAGGTCACCCTTGCCATATTCACCAACTTGCTCCTTTTTGCCATTGCTGTGTGTGATTACAGATCTTAGACGACCACTTAGAACAATAAAAGTGCTGTCTGACTCATCACCTTGCCTGAAACAGAAATAAGTTACATTATTTGCGTATCTGATGACCTATGCCACTATTTTTCTTTTGCAATTCTGTATGCAGTAATCATGTCATTTTTCCATAACGCTCAAAAAATCTACCACCTTCCAAAACCGGACTACTACTTTGAAGACACCCATACCAAAGTATTCATCATTCTTTGTGTTATCGACATTATTGATTCAATATTATGAAAAGGATAGTTGCTACTCGTCATACAGCGGAGATGACGAGTCACAGATAGGCACAACAAAAAAGACTGTCAGAAAGGGAGCTTTCGGCCAACAATGCCTTCTTTGAAAAGAGACAAAAACACACACACACACACACAAATGCAACTAAAACACACATGACCACAGCCTCTGGCTGCTGAAGCCAGACTGCGAGCAGCAGCGCTTGATGGCACAGGCAACCGGGTGGTGGGGGTAAGGAGGAGGCTGGGGCAGGGACAGGGAGGGATAGCAGAGTAGGGATGGGAGACAGTAAAGTGCTGCTTGTGCGGGCATACAGGGACAAGGTGGAGGGAGGGTAGGGCAGCTAGGTGCAGTCAGGAGGTTCTAGACGGACATATCATCATTGTGACCAGAGATGCAGTCATTTGCCCTCATTATCTGGAGGTGTCAGTGGAAATTTTCCCATAGTGGTGCCTCAATTATTGTCAGTTTCCCTAACCTTTGCACTTTCCATAAGATGGATGCCATGGAGACAATGACCTTGGAGGTTATGTGTTGACTCTGTATTGCTAGGCTCACAGAATGATGCATTAGGTGCTGTCATATGGCCCTGTTTGTACTTCTCAATTACGACTTGGCTCAGTGTGCAAATGTATTATGAAAGGCACTCTGACTTCTGCAACAACATATTCTTTGCATGCCCCTGGTACTGGCTGTAACACACGGTATAAGCTCTGCTGTCTACATCATGCAATAACTTTAAAAATTTGTATGAGCATCTTGGGAGTTAGACCAGCTATGCAGCAATTGTGTAAACCTGCTATTGGTGGTATTTTGTGATAAGTTCCTATGCGAGCAAACTGCTGAGGTCATTGATCCCTAGGCTTACACACTACTTAATCTAACTTAAACTAACTTACACACAGGAAAACACAAATGCCCATGTCCGAGGGAGGACTCGAACCTCCGACGGGGGGAAATGTGCGAACTGTGGCGAGGCGTCTCACACCGCTCGGCTGCTATTGGTGGTGATCACAGTTTTTTAATATTTCCATCCAAACTGTCAATCTATGGATCTGGAATCAGTTTGCAACTCCTATTTACATATTTGGATAATTTTTAGTGTTGGCATTACAATATTGTTCTCTTTGTTATTCTGTTCTACACAATTTAATTAGTTAATTAGTTAGTGTCATGTTCCTTAGATCATTTGAATGAGTCAGTTTACAGGATATGTATGCATGATTATTTTCAGTTGAATGTTACATGCTGGTAACTAACGAGTTCATAAATGGCACACTGGCCTAAATTTAAAATTAATGAACATAGTCCTCATGTTCAAATTTTCAAATGTGTGTGAATCCCTAAGGGACCAAACCGCTGAGGTCATTGGTCCCTAGACTTACACACTACTTAAACTAACTTATGATAACAACAACAACAACACACACACACACACACACACACACACACACACACACACACACACGCACACGCACACACACACCCATGCCCAAGGGAGGACTTGAACCTCCGGCGGGAGAGTCTCTGACAGCTTTAATGATAATGAATTATAAAGGTCAGTTTTTCTACTTGTGTTTTAGGTATGGACATTGCTAGTCTTTTCAAACATTCTTTTCAAACTGTGATGGATTATTTGCAATGACTTTCATTAGTAACTCAGTCACAAAATTGGTGAATACCAAGCCCGCTTCTGCAGTGGTCGAAACTGTATAGTGCAAATATTCAATTTAAAAATTAAAATAAAAGCCTGCAAGAAGAGCCAATCACATGCTCCTTTGTTGATTTTGAGAAGGCATATGATTCCATCCAGTCCCAGTCCAGTCCACTGAAGGACAAGGATTCAACCCAAAAACCCTACATCTCATCAAAAACTCACCTCTGAAATAAAATTCATTGATGAGGTGTCAGAACTATTTCTGTTGAGAACCAGTGTTCAACAGGGCAACGGTCTGTCTCCTATCTCTTTAAACTGGTTTTTGACAAATTCATCTGAGAATGGAGAAAGAACTAAAACCAAAACCACTAGAAGCCCACACAACTTGGAAGACCTTAAAATGGCATCCAGATTTCTCATTTAGCTTTTGCAGATGATCTGGCAAAAGCAGATGCTGAGACGACAGCAATCAAATGGATAGAAACTCTCAAGGAACATGCTGAAAGAGTCGGTCCTCAAATATTCTTCTAAAGAAATTGAGTACATCTGCTCAAAACACTCTGTTCATAAGCTGATCACAAAATATGGAGAAATTAAGAGTGTTTCATACTTTAAGCAATTAGACGCAATTCTCGATCCTACAGGGGGAGAGAAAATGGCACAGAAAACCAAATGTAAAAACATAGGAGAGCTTATGGTAAAACTTACATAACCTACAACAAAAAAACATTATGGCCATACTCTAAAAAATCTGGCACTGTAAAACAGTTATCAAGCCTGAATTCTTGTACGGAAAATAAAGAAAGGATACAAGACAGATGCAGACTACAATCCCCGCCGCCCCCCCCCCCCCCCCCAAAAAAAAAAAAATCAAATTTCATGGCAGACCGATATAACAAGTCAAAATCACATCCTGAATTCAGCAGGCCAAAAAGGACTTAGAAAAGGCTCATATAAGTCAATCATATATTTTCAACATAAAATTGTACAGACAAAAAAAATTAGCAGACAAAGTCACCAACAGACCATGGACAAAGTTGACTGAAGAAAGAAAAAGAATCCAAGGAGAAAAAATGAGATCTGCTTGGAAACTCTGAAGGCTGAAACATAATAGCTTTGTGTGATCCAACAGGGTCTAGTGACACCCAACAACAACAATAATAATAATAATAATAGCAACTAAAATGCCTAACTCTTTGAACAGATATCTATAAGATGACTGCTGGTGAACATCATTTTATTATGCTTATTGCTTACTTTTATGTGATTAATGCTTTCTGAGTGATGAATTACCCCAGTAAATTATTCCATAATACATTACCGAGTCAAAATATGAAAAAATGTTAGGAGGTTAACTTGTTTGGTTCCAAGACTAGCGAAAATGGTTCAAATGGCTCTGAGCACTATGGGACTTAACATCTGAGGTCAGAAGTCCCCTAGACTCGGAACCACTTAAACCTAACTAACCTAAGGACATCACACACATCCATGCCCGAGGCAGGGTTCGAACTTGCGACCGTAGCAGCAGTGCGATTCTGGACTGAAACACCTAGAACCGCTCAGCCACAGTGGCTGGCCAAGACTAGCAATTATATGAAAAACAAAAGTAGTTGAACTTAATTGTTTGAGCAGCTGAGTACTGTGTTTCTTCCGGATTAATTTTTCACCAGTATGTCAACCCAAGAATTTGGAACATTCTACCCTATTTACTGAATCCTGTTCATTTTCTATATCAATCATTGGTATGACTATTTGTTGAACTCATATAGTGAGTTCTCTCACATTAAGGGAGAGTCTATTCTCAGAAATTAACTTAATTGTGTTTTGAAAAACATCACTAACAGTTTATTCTTTTCCTTTCTTTCTAACGGGATTCATAGCACTAGCATCATCTGCAAAAAGTACCTATTCTGCTCGTTGAATGATAAGTGGAAGATCCTTCACATATATAAAGGATAGGAGTGTACCCAAAATTGAAAACTGTGGGACTCCCTTTGTGATTTCTCCCCAGTAACTAAAATTTACTTTCCTTCCAACATTGTTTGAATTATTCAGCACAACTTTTTGCATTCTGTCTGTTAAGTATGATTCAAATAGGTTGTCTGTAACAACAACAGTTCCATTAAACTTTTTCTCTAGGAGAGCAACATGATCTATGTAATCGAATGCCTTGGACAGATCACAAAAAAAACCAGCCGGTGAAAGTTTGCAGCAAATGATCCAGATATGCACATTTTCCCGATATGATTTTTTACTAAATTGTTTACTGATGCACTGTCTACTTTCTGAGAATCCTTCAGTGACAGCTCTGCTAGCATAAAAAGTTTCTTCAGGATTAGGAATAGTGTTGACAAAGTTCATAAGGCATACCACAGTAAATGTTAACACCACCAAAAGATTTTTATTGATGAAAGTTCATTGTAGTTGAAAGGATCATTATCTTTTAAAAGTTCATTTCATTCAAAAGAAGTAGGTCTTTATTTCAAAAATTGGTAGTCAATCCCAAGCATGCTTTCTCAGTTCACAATCATGGAACAACCACAAGGATTAGTGTTGTCAATTGTGTTTCATTCATCTCATGATGTACATTTGCAATCCATTTTGTTTGTGTACATGAGACATGTCAAAAATTTATAATACAGTTAGAATGATTTTTGCATTTATAAATAATAGCACTACAATAAATAATAACATTATGAGGATATTTCTTGGAATGTGTAACACGTTGCATCCAGTTTAAATTTCCAGTTTGTCCTGCATGAATTTACCCACTGAGTAATAACACTTCAGTGTCAGTACCTCATATAGCTTTCTTTTAAGTGAACCTAAATTTCTCTGCATCAACTTCTTCCCTTTTTAATTTATTACAAATTTTCATTCCCATGTATTGAGGTCCCTGGGAATACAGTCTGAGGTGGTGGGTAGGGAGCATAAGATTTCTAGTATCATGTGAATGGACAAAATGGTTTCCCTCAAATAATTCATGTCTGGTGTACAAAAATATAATAATCTCATATATGTATAAGGATGGCAGAGTTAATATTTTAAGTTTTCTAAATAATGGTCGACATGCTTCTTTGTGATTTGCAGTGCAAATATTTTGAATGATTTTTTCCTGTATTTTTAGTATCTGCACATTGTTTGTCGAGTTACTGAAAAAAACAATACCATACCTAATAATGGATTCAAAGTAGCTTGTATATGCTACTTTTTGTGTGTCCACGTCAGTTGCTGTTGATAATATTTGCACTGCAAATGAAGAAAGCTGCTCAGTTTGTTTGCCAGGTATTTAATGTGTGCCTGCCAGTTCAAATTTTTAGCTACATTTAAACCTAAGAATTTGACTGAGTCAACTTCCTCTATATCTTGGTTGTTGTGTACAATCATAATCTGCTCACATTTTGACTGTTTGGCTTCGAACTGCTTCATGTGAGTCTTAGATATGTTTAGATTCAACTCATTTAGCTGAAACCAAGTTTCTAAGGCACTGAAGGTGTTGATCACAAATTTGGGAATTTTTTCCAAATCCTGATCTTCAACTAACACAAAAGTATCATCTGCAAACAGAACTGATGGGGAGCTGATATTTAATGGCAAGTCATTAACATACAAGAGAAATAGAACTGGGCCTAATATGGAGCCTTGTGGAACACCCTGAGATATTTTGTTTTTTTTCCAGTCAGAGAAAGAATATGCACCATTGTTTGTGGGAATGGGCACAACACATCAAAACTCCGGGAGAAAATGGATAGTGCATGACCCTTGTTTATGTCAAATGATACATTACATGGCAATCAAGATGTAGGGTATGAGAGAGGCATGCATGTTCAGCAGCTGAACAGCATAGACATTCCTAAGAGAGAAAACACTTACAGGAATATCAGTGATGGTAAAAAATTTTAAGAAACTGGAATTTCGTGATTATAAAACTCTCTTACGAAACAGCTGACCTTTCTGAAATGATACCGAGAACTGTGAAGTAGTACAGGAAGTTCACCTTCCACCTTCTGAACCACTGTGCTTCAGTTTCTCATTATCTCCACTGGATGGTAGTTGGGCAAAACAAGTTAGTAATGGTGTTTCATCTGTCACTGGTAAGAGAACTTGTAGAAATTTTTCAACAGAACTGAAGAAATTCGAGGAAGAGACACTGATGATGAGAATCCTATAACAATTTATTGGTATACTTTTTTACATGTTTTAAACAGAACAATCAAAGATAGCAGTGTTGATGCATAATTGCACAATTTGCTTGTCATAGAATGTCTGCCAAGAAACCAGAAACAAATGCAAATAGTACAAATTACTATTATGTATTGTATTGCGTTTCATGTCTTATCACAAAAAAGATACTCATGAACTGTCCAAGAAAGGTGACATAGGTGTGTGTGTGTGTGTGTGTGTGTGTGTGTGTGTGTCAAAAGGATGACATGTAAACAATGTTTGGACACTGTAAGAGTTGCCGATTGCGAACCTTTTTTCCTGGAGGAATTATTGTGGTGCAGATAAACATGTAAGTCTTTGTGGTAAAAGTCATTTTAACATCTCCCTGTTTTGCAATTACAGTAACGAGTTTTTTGGAAAGTTCACGGTCATAAATTCATAATCTGATTAACTTTTACAGTCAATGAATTTAGTTTCACTCAACAGTAGCAAAACTCAAGCAACAAGAATTGTCACAGCTACCACTCTAGGTGTACTCAACATAGTGTGAGGCCAGCTGTTCTGGTACCTTGGCATCTCGCAGCAGTCTTAACACAAGCACTCAAGGCAAGCACCCAGATTACACAGAAAGACTCAGCAATGAAGACAGCAGAATGCAGCAACCACATCTGAAGGATACAAAAGATTAACAGGTGTAGCTGAGCCCAAAATATGATCATCATGCAGATCAATGGATGATGATGGCTAACTATCAACTCCTGTTATAGTCTCATACTTTATTTATAAAATTATGAGACAGAACTGCTAGCTGTTACTTACCTTAAGCAGACTGATGAGTACAAATAAGAGTACACAAAACTATCCTGGGTTTTGGAACCATTAGTTCCTTCCTCAGGGAGGAGGGAGGATAGGTTGTGGAGGGTTAAAAATGAAAGCCAGGTCACTCAGGCATTAGGATGAGGATTTATTAAGATAATGATTTATTTTCTGGCAAATGTTTCTATTAATTCATTCATATTGGGGGGAGGAGGGGGCAGGGGGGGGGGGGGGGGGGGCAGGGACTTTCCTGTAGATTTGTCGACAATAACTGCAATAGGCACCTACCATAAATACAAAGCAAAAACACACATCTGTATCTATTTGTTCGATTTAAGACGACACTTTCAATTACTAACCTGTAGACTGCACGTCCTGTTTCAACAAAGACCCAGTCCAGACCAAAATCTACTTGACGAACAAATGGTGATAACCTCCTAACAACTGTATGGGCAATGTGGAGCACAACACGTGGTTCATGGCACATAACCCTGAAAGCAAAAAGGAGGCAATATGGTACAAATAATAATAAACAAGAATGTGTGTACATCTCAATCCCCTCCTTTGTCTGTCTTTAAAAGTTCTGAGACAATTGTGATTAAAATGAATGAAACTATAATTATGAGAAATACAACCTAAGTTAAAATCACCTGTACCCCATCATTATGTATGTCCATACAATCATGTACACTATCACTCAATGTAATTGTAAATACAGTTTGTGGGTTTTTAAAGGACGTCTTGGTCACCTTTGACTAACATTTTTTATTTATAAAACTCACTGTTGCAATTTTGGCTGTGTGGCCATTATGAGGTGGCTAAATTATGCTTCAGCATATTTTAAAACTTCAATAAACATATACATATCAGATATGTCATCACCACATATTGGGTATTTAATTTTATCGTTGCTATCTTTAACATAAATCACATCAAATCACAACTTGCATAGACTACATCTACATCTACATGATTGCTCTGCAATTCACAATTAACTGCCTTATTATGGCATAAAGTCAAGCGCCGGCACACACATCAGGAATAATAGAGCAGAGAGGGCCATGAGAAGACGTCAACCGATTGCACGCTGACCGGCCCTTCTTCAGGACGACAACCCGACAGCAGCAGCTCCTATGTGAAGTGGACATAAGAGGTGCGCCTGACTGGTTCTGGTCCAGATGAAGAGCAGCTTCAAGATTAGGCACTTGTATAGCAGCGACTACTCTATTCATGTCTATGTAACACGGACTTGGGAATTGTTATATTGAAGAACATTGCTTATTTTGCGTGTCGCCTTTTGCTTGCGACACATCTGTGTAACACAAAGTTAAGTATTGTATTTGTTCACTCTGTAATAAAACTCATTAATATGATTTGTTTGAATGTTGTTTAGCAATCCGAAAAAGCAGGTTTCCTGGACACACCACATTTGATGACTATGCTGGATTTAATATGCCTGGCAGAGGGTTCATTGCATCAACTTCTAGCTATTTCTCTGCAGGTCCTCTCTCCAACAGTGTACAGGCCAGTGTACAGGAAAAAGAAACACTTAAAACTTCCCATGGTAATCTAATTTCTCTTATTTTATTGTGACTAACATTTTTCCTGTGTAGGTGGGCGCTAACAAAATATTTTCACACTCTTAGGAGAAGTTGGTGACGCTAAATTTTAAGAGAAGGTCTTTCTGCAATGAAAAACACCTACGATTTAGCCCTCCAGTGGGGGTGCCGATTTCCATTAACATGAGCAGGAGCATGGCACACTTTGTACACATGTAAAGAATAACTGTCTTTATATTACCAAGACAGACATGTGACAAAATTATGACTTAATCTTACTTTAACTAAACAATGATAAAATAAGCTAACAATGTCTGAGCTAAATCACTGTTTAATTAAACAATAATAAAATATACTTTTCACTGCATCAAACTGTTGCTGCACCCAAGTGTTATCCCATAGTAATGACCCACTGGATGCATTAAACCATGCAGTTGCATCACATCCCTGCCAACCGCTTACTTGATTATGAATTATCTCATAGATAACTGCCTCATTGTGTGATTTTTCTGCTAGCTCGGAATCTGGGTCACTTTCTTGGGTGGGTCAAAAATTTTTCTAACCTAGCTTGCTGTTATTTTTGGACATATGACAACACAATTTATTACTGTGTTAGCTGAAGCAATAATGAGGGAATAGATATGGGCTCACAATTGTGAACCAATAATGTAATGATACAAAACAATGTTATTTGTGATTTGTGCACTTTACACACAGGCACACCCATTCAAGGGTTAATGATTGGCACCCAAATTCATGTATCATATCCATGGCATTCTCTCCACTATTTTGCAATAATACACAATGAGCTGCCCTTCTTTGAACTTTTTCGATTTCCTCCATCAATTGTATTTGATGTGGATTCCACACTGCACCCAGAAGTGGATGGACAAATATAAGCAGTCTCTTAGTAGATCTGCTGCATTTTCTAAGTGTTCTGGCAATTAATCTCGGTCTTTGGTTTGATTTCCCCACAACATTATCTATGTGATCAGTCCAATGTAAGTCATTCGTATTTGTAATGCCTAAGTATTTGGTTGAATTTATAGCCTTTAGATTTGTGTGTTTTATTCTGTAACCGAAATTTAGTAGCTTCCTTTTAGTACTCACGTGAATGACTTCACACTTTTTATTATCTAGAGTTAATTGCCACTTTTTGTACCACACAGATATCTTGTCTAAATCATTTTGCAATTTGTTCTTATCTTCTGATGACTTTATAAGACAGTAAATGACAGCATCATCTGCAAACAATCTAAGAGAGCTGTTCAGATTGTCTCCTAAATCATTTATATAGATCAGGAATTGCAGAGGGTCTGTAACAAACACTCCCGTGGGTAATGCCAGATATTACTTGTGTTTCAGTCAATGACTTTCCATCAGTTACTACAAACTGCGTCCTTTCTGACATGAAATCACAAATCCTGTCACATAACTGAGGAGACGATACTACATAGGCATGCAACTTGATTAGAAGTCACTTGTGAGGAACAGTATCAAAAGCCTTCAGGAAGTCTAAAAATATGGAATCAATTTGACATCCCTCATTGATAGCACACATTATTTGTGAGAATAAAGAGCTTGCTGTGTCTCACAAGAACAATATTTTCTGAAGCCACACAAATCTGCATTTATTCAGTGTACATGAGCAGCAGTTTGGTCTGATTTATGTAAAATGTGAGAACACCACTAATGTTAAATGCCCATCATAGGATGAGATGATGACATGTATACATTTCAGTTATTTTTTAAGGTTTTGACAGGTTGTTCGTTTGTTTCGTTTTAGGGTACCAAAAACAACTAGGTTCATACGCACTCAAGTCAAAACTATAGAGAACAAACACAGAGATGAGGGAAACGACTATATGTTAGTCCCAATGGATAGAATAGGAGACAGCTAAAAAACGCAAATGCACTTGGGGATGGGGGGGGGGGATTCAAAAATGGAGGTCCAAAACTAAAAATTAAAAAAATTAAATGGCCTACGCCATATTGCTTTGGTGGATAAAAAGTAAAACGCGGTCGACAGCCCATGCATCAGTTGCTTCCAGCAGGAAGAGGCAGACAGTTAAAATTTGGACGCAATGAGTACAAAGTGGTGGGGCACCACCACTGAGGAAATTACGATGGCTAAAAATGCAGTGCTCAATATGCAGCTGAGTTCAAATAATCTCCTCCCGGCGGGATTTTGACAGGTGCTGAAGCACAATTTCATCACTTGATAATGGTCAGATGGCTGAAACTGTTATAGCTGTTTTTATAAATACATAATTTTTCAGTCAAAAGTGAACATAATGTCCTTCAAAAATTTTTACATGACTGAACTCCAGCTGTTGTTGTTGTGGTCTTCAGTCCTGAGACTGCTTTGATGCAGCTCTCCATGCTACTCTATCCTGTGCAAGCTTTTTCATCTCCCAGTACCTACTGCAACCTACATCCTTCTGAATCTGCTTAGTGTATTCATCTCTTGGTCTCCCTCTACGATTTTTACCCTCCACGCTGCACTTCAATACTAAATTGGTGATCCCTTGATGCCTCAGAACATGTCCTACCAACCGATCCCTTCTTCTGGTCAAATTGTGCCACAAACTTCTCTTCTCCCCAATCCTATTCAATACTTCCTCATTAGTTATGTGATCTACCCATCTAATCTTCAGCATTCTTCTGTAGCACCACATTTCAAAAGCTTCTATTCTCTTCTTGTCCAAACTATTTATCGTCCATGTTTCATTTCCATACATGGCTACACTCCATACAAATACTTTCAGAAACGACTTCCTGACACTTAAATCAATACTGGATGTTAACAAATTTCTCTTCTTCAGAAACTCTTTCCTTGCCATTGCCAGCCTACATTTTATATCCTCTCTACTTCGACCATCATCAGTTATTTTGCTCCCCAAATAGCAAAACTCCTTTACTACTTTAAGTGCCTCATTTCCTAATCTAATTCCCTCAGCATCACCCGACTTAATTAGACTACATTCCATTATCCTTGTTTGCTTTTGTTGATGTTCATCTTATATCCTTCTTTCAAGACACTGTCCATTCCATTCAACTGCTCTTCCAAGTCCTTTGCTGTCTCTGACAGAATTACAATGTCATCGGCGAACCTCAAAGTTTTTATTTCTTCTCCATGAATTTTAATACCTACTCCCAATTTTTCTTTTGTTTCCTTTACTGCTTGCTCAATATACAGATTGAACAACATCGGGGAGAGGCTACAACCCTGTCTTACTCCCTTCCCAACCACTGCTTCCCTTTCATGTCCCTTGACTCTTATAACTGCCATCTGGTTTCTGTACAAATTGTAAATAGCCTTTCGCTCCCTGTATTTTACCCCTGCCACCTTCAGAATTTGAAAGAGAGTATTCCAGTCAACATTGTCAAAAGCTTTCTCTAAGTCTACAAATGCTAGAAACGTAGGTTTGCCTTTCCTTAATCTTTCTTCTAAGATAAGTCGTAAGGTCAGTATTGCCTCACGTGTTCCAGTGTTTCTACGGAATCCAAACTGATCTTCCCCGAGGTTGGCTTCTACTAGTTTTTCCATTCGTCTGTAAAGAATTCGTGTTAGTATTTTGCAGCTGTGACTTATTAAACTGATAGTTCGGTAATTTTCACATCTGTCAACACCTGCTTTCTTAGGGATTGGAATTATTATATTCTTCTTGAAGTCTGAGGGTATTTCGCCTGTTTCATACATCTTGCTCACCAGATGGTAGAGTTTTGTCAGGACTGGCTCTCCCACGGCCGTCAGTAGTTCCAATGGAATATTGTCTACTCCGGGGGCCTTGTTTCGACTCAGGTCTTTCAGTGCTCTGTCAAACTCTTCACGCAGTATCATATCTCCCATTTCATCTTCATCTACATCCTCTTCCATTTCCATAATATTGTCCTCAAGTACATCGCCCTTGTATAGACCCTCTATATACTCCTTCCACCTTTCTGCTTTCCCTTCTTTGCTTAGAACTGGGTTTCCATCTGAGCTCTTGATATTCATACAAGTCGTTCTCTTATCTCCAAAGGTCTCTTTAATTTTCCTGTAGGCAAGAAGTTAAACAGCTTGTCGTTTTACAACCTATTAAAACAAAGATGAAAAGGCTAAAATAATACCTATCTCATGTTGAGTATGGCCACTCAATTTATAAAGATTTCAGTCTCACTCACAAAACATTAACTACTTCTCCTGATAATTTAGGAAGGAGGTCAGATATTTCACAAAACCTTAAAATTTGCATCACTGTCATTTCACTTGCTAAAATAAATGATGTATCCACAGATTAGTTACCTTCTGCCCTATTGTTGGTGGTGATGCACATCAACAGCACAAACTGGGCTCTTCTGGACTGTTTTCGCTCCATTAAGGCTCTATTTGGTGATTGGGACTGCTCTGTGACTGGTTGTGACAAACTGTCCTTGTTACCAGACTTGGCCTAGACAGTTCTCCCACAGTTTTTTGTTCACCCCACAGTTTTTTGTTCACGAGCGAGGGTAAACTTGGTGTTCTGTCACTACTGTCATATATTTACTGTGTACTTGGTTATTTGTAACTAAACTACAGATACTACAGGTTTTGGTGATGAGGTCATTTCATTTTCACGTGTTTCCCACCAGCACAATGGATTCAACATTGGTTCAGTTGTTACAATAACAAAAACAGCAGGAGCAGCAGCAGCAGCAGCTACACTTGGTTTGTGAATTGGTTACAGTTTCACAGATTGCCATAATCCTTCCACAACAACCCTTGGCACACCCACCTGAGCCCCCAGCTTTTCCTGTTTCAAGAGGTGGAGGAAGAGTGGGACTCGTATATGTGGCGTTTCCCGCTACGTTTTGTAGCATTTCATGTAATAGACCTAACTTCAAAAAAATCCGTTTCCTTGTCTGGATTGGACATGAAACATTTTATTTGTTTACAAAACTTGCTCTGTTTATGACATTATTCTCAAACGTGTGAGTTGCCCAGGGCTTATTATCTCAAGCAAACCAATGACTGTGGCTTCCCGTACAGATTTTCAGCAGAGACAAAAGAGAGCAGGTCCTATGGCACGGGTGGCCAAGCTCCAGGGTTTAAGTCAGAAATGCATATTTGCTTGTGCTGCTTACTGTAAACAGTCCTATGCCAATACTTATACGCAACATCATAGTCGTACCTGTTCCAGATGGATAGGTGCATTAGGAGGCTTCACGTTTAGAAGATCTCACGGTTATGGAGGTCGTGGCTGTCACCCAGATGCTTGGGGATGTCATGAGAGTAGTGGTGGTGCATTCTATACCACAACAAAGGCACCATTCACGGAGACCCTTTTCTTCTAATTCGCACCATTCATCTTTGGCCTGTGGCTTTTTCCAAAGCAGTTTCCCCTCTTGTGCCAACTGTTTCTGATCATGCATCCATAGCCACTGCCCACAGCGGCAGATACGGTGACAGCTTACCATAAACTACGCCGTGCAGCAGTTGCCCATCATGGCAGCCGTCATGGCAGCCAGCATGGCCAGTCCTTAAATGCATAAGTGAAGTCCCCAGAGACTTGTAGTGTTATGATGATGCTCAGCCAGGAGCTCAGTGTTCCCAGCAAGATTTTACACTGCAAATTCAACAAAAGCGATACTGAACCCTCTATGTCTCTCTTGAATCTTGACATGTATCACTGCTCAGGCTGCTTTTCTAATTCCTCCGCCAACCATTGTTTGGTCAGTTATGCTGACCATCCAATTCGTGTCTAAGACCAGTTTAAGATCAGTGTTGAGTATCGGCCTGTCATGTGGGTGGTCATAGTTTTGACTGTCTACAGTGCATTGTCCAAAAACAATTTTGGTCTTGACACATCCACAGTTTTTTGAAAATCATTTCCAACTCCATCCCGTTGCAGGCACTAAGCGACCTTTCCTGCAAGTCTGGTTCACTGTTTTGGCTGGGATTGGTCTCTGAAAAAGACTATGACACTAAAACCACCCTTAATCCAATAGCAGTTCCCAAATTTTGTCATGCTCAGTCTACTCCATTTGCTCTGTGGTCAGCAGTGAAAGAAGAACTGGACAGGTTGCATTGCCTGGGTATTACTGAACCCCTTCCTTCCAGCCAGTAGGCTATGCCTCTGATGCTTCATTTTTGTGCAGATTTTATGTCTGCCATTAATGCCCAATTGTTAATGGCTAGCTACTTTATTCGTTGTCCTCAAGAAATACTCACAAAACTGGTGGGCAGTGAATGTTTTCCTAAAACTGACTTGGCAGAGGTACACCTGTAGCTTCAGCTGGATTCTGCCTCTTTCATGCTGTGAAAACTACACTGATCACATTATTGTTTTAGGTTTCTCATGGCAAGAACATCACACTAACCTTCAGATTCTGTTCACTAAACTGCAAGTGGTAGGCCTTAAGTGCTACCAGCAGAAATCAAAGTTTTTTTTTGGATAAAAATAGAATATTTGGTCCACCTTCTCTCGAAGAACGGTATCAAACCTATGAAGCACCACACAGTGTCAGTTGATAAACTATCTAAACTATGGAACCTGAATGAACCTCAATTATTTCTGGATAAAGTTAATTAATATCCAAAATGTCTTCCTAATACAGCATATACACTAAAGAGCCAAAGAAACTGGTACATCTGCCTAATATCCTTTAGGGCCCCTGCGAGCACATAGAAGTGCCGCAACACGATGTGGCACGGACTCGACTAATGTCTGAAATAATGCTGGAGGGAACTGACACCATGAATCCTGCAGGGCTGTCCATAAATCCATTAGAGTACAAGGGGGTGGAGATCTCTTTTAAACAGCACATTGCAAGGCATCCCAGATATGCTCAATAATGTTCATGTCTGCGGATTTTGGTGGCCAATGGAAGTGTTCCTGGAGCCACTCTGTAGTAATTCTGGACATGTGGAGTGTCACATTGTCCTGCTGGAATTGTCCAAGTCCGTTGGAATGCACAATGGACATGAATGAATGCAGGTCATCAGACAGAATGCTTATGTACATGTCACCTGTCAGAGTCATATCTAGACATATCAGGGGTCCCATATCACTCCAACTGCACACGCTCCACACCATTAGAGAGCCTCCAGCAGCTTGAACAGTCTCCCGCTGACATGCAGAGTCCACGGATTCATTCCATACCTGTACACGACCATCTGCTTGACACAATTTGAAACGAGACTTGTCCAACCAGGCAACGTTTCCAGTCATCAATGGTACAATGTTAGTGTTGACAGGCCCAGGTAAGGCATAAAGCTTTGTCGGGCCCAGGTGAGGCGTAAAGCTATGTGTCGTGCAGTCATCAAGAGTACATGAGTGGGCCTTCGACTCGCAGCCCATATCAATGCTGTTTAGTTGAATGGTTCACATGCTGACATTTGTTGATGGCCCAGCATTGAAATCTGCAGCAATTTGCAGAAGGATTGCAATTCTTCATGTCGAACTATTCTCTTCTTCAGTCATCATTGGTCCCGTTCTTGCACAATCTTTTTCCGGCCGTAGCGATGTCAGAGAATTGACATTTTACCAGATTCCTGATATTCATGGTCCACTCATGAAACGTTCATACTAGAAAATCCCCACTTCATCGCTACCTCGGAGATGCTGTATCCCATCGCTCATGTGCTAACTATAACACCACGTTCAAACTCACTTAAACCTTGATAATCTGCCACTGTAGCAGCATTAACCAATCTAACAACTGCGCCAGACACTTGTCTTATACAGGAATTGCCAAGCACAGTGCTGTATTCTGTCTGTTTACGTATTTCTGTGTTTTAATACGCATGCCTATACCAGTTTCTTTGGCGCTACAGTGTATAATTCATCTGTTGACCAAATTGAGTAAAAATGGTGTTCCACTCATTTGGTCAGCAGACTGCAACATTGGGTTCATGCACTTAAAGTCGTTGGTAAAGACATCATCATTCCTTGGTACTTTTACACTGGTCAAACAGCTTGTCCTGGCAACAGATGCTTCCCAATATGGGTAATAGTCTCATGTAGAAAGGGAGGCTTTAGCCATTGTGTACACTATCCTGAAGCTCCATGTTTTCCTCTACTGTACCAAATTCCATTTCATCAGAGGCCACGAGCTGCCTGTGGCGCTATTTGAAACCCGCTTGTGACTTTCCAATAGTATCACGCAATATCTCCAATGCTGGGTTTTGTTTTCGAGTGCATGTCACTGTAAGATTCATTATAGATCCACGGCACAATGTGCTGATGAGGACACATTGTTGCACCTGCCCATGGGTCCCAACCTGGCCTTCAAGAAAGCAGAAGCTGTTCAATTTCAGGTCAAAGTGTACTTGCAACACATGGTGAACAGACTTCCAGTGACAGCTCATCACATAGTGCAGCCACCAAGCAAGATCCCATGCTCCAGCAGGGGCTGATTTTGTGTGCGTGGTTGGCCAGTGCCTGCCTGCAAAGGACTCTGGTCTGTTCAGCACCTATTTCCTCCTCCACTATTGGCTGGTGGCAGTCAACAGCACCTTCCTTCTTAACACTGACTTTGACAACATTTTGGTCTTCGATCCTCCAATCTTGTATTCTTGCTCTCTTACACCACGGCCATTAGGGTATGATCTACCATAAGTTCCTGATATAGTGTTCTGTCTAATGGCCTGGGATCAATTCGGCAACTGAGAGGATCATGCACATGTGCAAACAGTGTGCCAAACAGCAGGCAACACTGCCAAGAACTTTCTATCCTTAGCACTTGCCGGGTAAGCCTTGGGATGGCATTCAAAATAACTCTGTGGATGCCTTGTGCCAGTCTATATGACTGATGGTGGTCTACGCACTGTCCAATTACCTCTATGTCTTGCACATTTGCTATACAACCACACAACCACAGAAGCTATTTTGCAGCTCTCACCCACTTGTATGCATATGAAGGCTTGCCCCAGACGATCAACTCCAATTATGGCCCGCAGTTCACACTGGTATTGTTTCAAGATTTCTGTGGCTGCAATGGTATTCCCCACCTCATGTCAACACTGTTTGGTCTGCTATTGAGTGAGGATGCACAGTATATTGTGCTGTGTACTTTTAAGACACGATTACAAAAGTGCTTGGCAGACTCATAATCACCTCGACCAGGTCGGGACCCATGGGCACGTGAAACAATGCGTCTGCATTAGCACGCTGTGTCGTGGATCTATAATAAATCTCATACTGACATGCACTCAAAAACAAAGCTCAGCATTGAAGACATTGTGCAATCCTGTCAGAAAGTCGTGAACAGGTTTCAAATAGTGCCACAGGCAGCTTGTGGCCTGTAATGAGATGGAATTTGGTACAATAGAGGAAAACATGGAACTTCAGGATAGCATGCACAATGACTAAAGCCTCCCTTTCTGCGTGAGAATATTTGTGTTGGGTGACTGTCAATGTTTTGGAGGCATACAAGATAGGTTTTACAGACCCATTAGTGTTTCTGTGGGCTACAATTGCTCCAGCCCCATATTGTAGGTTTCTCAACACCCACAGGACCACACTGCTGCATGAACAAAGCCTGGTGGAGATCCTCCATGGCCACCAGCCCTGGACACTGCTGCATCTGCTCTGCACCTAAAGCAGCCACAACAGACACAAGTGGGGAGTTCCCCTGCGAGCACTGCTCCAGTCCAGAGGCCGGGAGGTGCGGGGTCGCCTCCACTTGAGGACCTGTCAGGTGCCATCAATGTCAAGATGCAGTTGCCAGTCACATTGAGCCCTTCAATGAAGTTCGACGGTGTCTACCCTGATGTCAGCACCTCCCAACGCATTGCAGCACCTGTTCTTTGCTGCCCAAGGCGTGGTTTCCAAGTGAACGGCACCTACCTGCCTCACAATCATCTGGACTACTTCTGGCTGTATGCCCCACCAGGCCAGTGATGGCTGATTGCCCAGTGTTGTGACAGCCACACCTTATCAGAATATAAGAGCTGGTGGAGGCAAACAGCATCACCACAAAGCTGCCATTGAGTCACCTGGGCGGATCCCATAGCCTCCCCAGGCACACCTATTCATCCTGAGTGGTAGTCCCAACTGTTTGGCCTCCTGCCTTGTTCCACTGATGCCTGTGATGTCAGCTCCCTGAAGGGATGGGAAGAAAGTGGTGGCATGTCTCAATATGCTGCCATCAGCACACCTGCAAAGTTCACATTTGGTGCTGACAAGAGACAAAAACAATAGTGCCCATTTTGCTTGCTGCTAGTGCCAGCACCATCGCTAGCTGAGTAGGGACAGCCACATGTCAGCAGTGCAGCCTGCTCTCTCTTGAATTGTTTGTGTTCGTGCAAATTCTGTTTGATGACTGGGACTGTTCCACGATTGGTTATGACAAGCTATGCTTGTTACCGGACTTATCCGGCACTGTTCTCCCACTGTTTTCTTTTCATGAGCATGTGTAAACTCTGGTGTTCTGTCACTGCTGTGTACCTGGTTATTTGTAATAAAACTTTATATACTACATTCCTGATATTCATTGTGTATTCACCAAAACATTCCCCTTGGCATTTTTTGTGTTAATTTTTGTAATATTTGAGCATGAAATACACCTTTACTTTAGTGATGCGTATTATGTTTTTCAAACACAACTAGTTATTCATAAAATGTTTAGTATTTAAGATGAAATTTTGCTGCTGTTTCAATTAGTGATGCCCCATCCTGAAGTTGACTGACATCAAGTTTGTAGTCACAGATTTTATAGCTTTTTGAATGTAAAAGGACAAAATTATATCAAATTTCCCCACTTCTCTTTTCATTATTAAAAATAAATAGTTAACTTGATGTTACCTGTAGTCCTCATAAAAAAATACTAATAAAAAATGCTATTAACCACACCACATTTCTCAACACCACAGTTTGATCAACTTTCGGAGCAAATGTACTGTTATTAACTAACATATAGATGCAGACAAGAGACACCTAGCATATTTGCTGTTTATTTCTTTTCTGAACAATCTGGAATTGCTTTTGTATAGTACTTCAGATAGTACAGTTTTGAATCTGCATGTGTACTCCTATCAAATACCCTTCCCCTTCTTTTCTTTCCTCCAGCTTACTATTACAATTAAAAATTCATATGATGCAACAATCATAGAGTACTTTCTGTTAATTCACATTTGTTCTTCATAGGTTTTCATGTCATTTGTTCCTGTGGAACTACACAAATTTTAACCCTGTATGCACAAATATTGAGGCTAATGTATATACCCATTAAGATACTGTCATCTAATTACATAGTTTCTGATTCTCTAAATGATAAAAACTAAATGGATACATTGACTATAGATTCCTTGTAAAATGTTAATTGAGAAGTGACATTTCAAAATGTGATAAGTCCACTTGTGATTGTAAATTAGACTGAATCAGATTTGTACTCCAGAAGATGGACTGCATCAAACTATGGTGTCGTTTTCATTCAAAACACAATTTTTAACCATTTAAATTATGTGCAAAGTTTGGTCTCTGGTTCGAAAACAAAATATGTCGAGCAGCAATAGGTCCCTTTTTTCATGACTGCTAATGTAAGTAGCACCAAAAGTCCAATAAAATCAGACATTTTGAAAGTTCTCGATGTTTCCATTGTATGCTGTTTATTGTTGTGGGCAATGGATTGGCATGTATAACAGGTTTGCTGCCTAGCACTTTGTTTTCGTGAGTGCAATTCATGTGACATATGATGGACTCTGAAGACATTGTACTTGTAGGGGACCACTCTTCTGGATATAGGAAGCGGTAGAAAGACATAATGAAAACAAATGTGAAGCAGATGGGAGATGAGTGATTACAAAAGTAAATTTTGTTATGAACTTGACTAGTCAGTGGGTTTTCTTTCTTGAATATTAAATGCTCCTGTATTTATTTGGTCTTCATGACATGCTTTGGGATGCTTTACCCCATTTTAAAGTTACTTACAAGCATAAGCTGTGAAGCATCATCATACTTCAGCACATTAATATTATTTAAGCCATAAGATGTTGCTATTTAATTATACATTCAGACAGAAAATCTCCATTGTGCACAAGTGTTTCAAAAACTAGAATGTCTTTTTCTGACCATCAAAACAGGACTAATTTTCATTTTATGTATGTTCTGGTGGTCAGAAAGACACATGCCAGGTTCTGAAACCTACTGGCTGCCGTTAAAGAGTACTTGTGCATGATGAAACAGTGAATATAAACTATTATCAAATGACAACACTTTATTGCTTAAATGATAGTAATGTGCTACAGTGTGGCGATGCTTTACAGTTTATGCTTTTAAGTGACTTGAAAATGAGATAGAGCATCCAGAAACATGTCGTAAGAACCAAATACAGCCTTTAAATGTAGAAATTGGAGCATTTAATATTCAAGACAGAATCAACAAGGTAAAGCTGTAAATGGCTGTAAAATTATCCTAAGTGGCTTTCATTATTATTAATAGCTATATATTCCTCTATTAATTTCTGAATAAAAACCAACAATTACTTTTTAATTGTTTGATATCACGACGAGGTGTCTGAAATGCAGATGTTTGAACTGCCTTGAGGATGCAAAGGGGAAAGAGCCAAATGCTGTACCATTCCTGTCTACTATCTCATCAGAAATAGAAAGAAGGTCTACAGACACTTCAACAAACAGCAACAGGACTTGATTTTGTCTTCATTTATAGCTGTGTCCTGCCAGAAACAATGGCTCTAGGAAGGATGATGGAAAGCTGAATTCTCTAGTTAAAAAGTGCCACATCTGAATAAACAATGAAAAAGTTCCTGCGTGTTCCAAGCTTTTTAGAGTTGTATTCTCTGTAGGAGTAACCAGAATTAATGGTACTGCTTCCTCAATACTTAATGATAATTCCATTCATGAGGAAGGAGGCGAGGGCTGCAGAACAAAACAAAACATTCCAAGGAAACATATGTGCTTAAGTTCATCTTGAATTTGAAGGTCAGATAAAGTCACTGCAACAAAAGTAAAAGGCTCTATCTTTCTACAGAGTTATACATCACAAAGCTTTTAGCTATGTACAATGAGAGCATTCCAGACTCTTTAAAGGTAAAAAAAGTGGTTCTCAATTACATTTTGTCTAAACCTTTTAACCTGGGATTTGATGATCCGGCAGTAGATGTCCATAGCTATTGCTGTAGAATGGAAAATAAAATGAAACTCACTAAGCACTTAGTCAAAAGACTGAGAGTTCAAATAGAGCTTGCTGTTCGTAAATTGAGAGCAAAATAATTTTATAAAATTATGAAACAGAAATTGCCCAACAGTATGTCTCTCTGCTTTGATCTACAAGTGCAACCTTTACCAAGATGTGCTATCGGTCAAGCACTCTATGTGCAGCATCTCTCATATTATGCTCTATCTTGCTCTCTGCATAACTGACCCCCGAAATAAGTCTCCAACTTTCTACTGCTGGACTGAAGAGAAGGCTTGTTGTGAATCAAATGAAGTACCTTCAGGCTTGATAGATCCTCTAAGTAAGCATCGAATGCCATGAATACACTAAAAGTATAAGATTATTTTCCTATGGCTGCCTGGAGCAGAACACTAATGCCTATGTAGATCATTCTCCCTACTAGTGATGTCTAAAACAGTTTCCAGACTCAGTGAAAGAAATAAGGTAGGTATTTCGGGTGCATGGTCATTCACACTTGCCTGAGGATCGCCTTTTTCATACAGTGGAGATGAGTCCTGAGAAATAGGCTAGAATATTAACCTCTCAACTATATCAAAATATTTGTCACAAAATGGGGATGTTCAAAGGCTAGGAATGGACTGGAATATTTTAAACTTTAAGAACCTCTTCCATTATCTGAAGAAGCCAGTGGTGATAAGAGAAATGAAACAAATAATATTGAAAAAGGAACTGAAGGGGAAAAGAAGATTTTTTTTATATACGAATAGAGACTTCATAAGGCTTGGATGATGCATCAAAAGGTTATATCACCTTGCCAAAATGAGGTGTAGTGACAGATCATAAACCTGATCCAAATGTTGTAAGTTTGATACACCCTGCAAAATCATAAAAAAGGACCTCATAAGCCTTCTGAAACAACACTATAGTTACAACTGGAGTGAAGATGAAAGTCTGCAATTTTATGTTCAACTTCTTGAGATAGATGATTAGGCAAACAATGTAGAAGAGCAAGTTGAGGACGAAGAGTGCGATTGCTGGGAGAGGAACCTGGATACCAAATGCTTTGAAGAGAATTAAAACTTTTTTCTGAAAAAAGGTATGCTTAAAATAATAAGTTTAATTACTTTTTGGTTGTACTCTTTAAAGACTGTTTAAAAATGTACTGCCTAGTTACAATTTTGAATGAGTGCTCACAGAGTAAATGTAAATTTCTCATATAAACAGTATGTTATCTTTAAACCAAACTCATTAATTTTAATTGTATCATTCACACTGAAGTTGGATACATCTTGTTTCTTTGTATCATTTATTTTTGCTCAAAACAAAAGTTAAAGAATAGATTATCAATTCTTATGTAAATATGGTTCAGAACATGAAATATCCTTATGGCTGATGCAAATAATTGGACAAAGTAGCAGCTGTGCCTTTAAATAAAGAGTAAGAATTTTCCTACTTATCCCGTTCTTTTATATTCAAGTTTTGGGTCTCTCCTGTAATTTTTTTTTATTTGTGGACTCGTGAAATTTTGGGAAGTTACTCCTCAATTATTCTGAACAAAGAATAAATAATCATTTCAGGAACCACAGATTACTCACTCATAAAATGTTGTTTTTGACATCAGTGCTACAATACATGCAGTTTCTGCACGAATGGTGAAAAAACTTGGTTCTCCAGTGAGTACAGCAAGACCTCCAACGATTTCTCCTGGAAGGGCTTTAAACATCAAGACCTCTTCATCAACATCAGTCAGCTTCTGTGATACAACTAAGGCACCCGTGACTAGATACACCAACGCCACATCCTGAGGAGAACAAAACAGTTACATGGATGGATCATTTTACACTTCAGAAGTAACGTACAGCATGATGGCAAGTGAAAATTTGACAAATTGTGAATAGATGGGAGGCTCTGCAAGAAGAATACACAATTACATTCATTACGGAAAGTTGACATTCCTGTGAGTGACATTTGAAACAAAATATATATATATATATATATATATATATATATATATATATATATATATATGAGAGAGAGAGAGAGAGAGAGAGAGAGAGATTGTATGGCAAGTTATAGTCATTAATGCAGTATTTGTAACTAACCAAAATCATTATTACCTTATGGCTCTCTTCTTTCATTAGGTAAGTTCCTGCTGACACTTCACGTATTTCAACTTTTCCATCAGACAGAACACTTGAATCCTGTAGACCCAGCTCTTTCACAAATGCTGCCGTTGCAATTTCAACTAAAGCAGCCTCATCATAACTAGCACTGTCTGACTGGATTAAGGTATCTGGGCTACATCTTGAAGCTGGTGCCTATTGCATAAAATGCAGATAATTCATCATTACTGTGTGTTAAAAGAGTATGGTACAGTAATTTTTTTAATTACATTAAGGCTTCCTCTGACTGATACATAATAAACAGCAGATACATAATACAAATACCTGGATATATGATAGCAACTAATCATATGAACATTATCAAGCATATGGGACACAGAACAGTAATGGGGCGTGAGCGTGGGAGTGGGGGGGAATGGAGACAGGGAAGACACTGAAAAAGAATTCCTTCAATCAATACAGATATTTAAACATAATTGTCTCATACAGTATTACTGTACTACACACTGAGGAGGAGGTTATCCTATTTCTGAGGGAAGTTAGGTTCATTTGACTTACACTGTGGTTATGTACAGAAACTGCTTGAAGCTCAATTTTAAATGAAAAATCAAGCAATCCTTACAAAACGTGGGTTACCCCCTCGCTATAAAGATAATATCAAAATGCTTATTAAGAAGCAGTGTCTACTACGCAACAGGCATACAAAACAGCAAAAATCTGCAGACAGACAGCTCTGAAATTCACTTTGTTAACAGAAGGCAATGCACATAACCTTCAGTATAACTATAGTGAAAAACTGTCACACAACCTGCCTCAAAACCCCAAGAAATTTTGGTCATATGTTAAGGCCATCTGTAGCACAAAAAATGTCAAAATACTTGTGGATGAGTCTATAACTCAAATACAAGATAGCAAAACAAAAGCTAAAATGCTTCTGACTTCAAATATTATTTCACAAAGGCAAATCACAGAATGTTCCAAAATTCATTCAACAGCCATACAACTGCTAAGTTGAGTGGCACAGTAATCAGTACTAGGGATGTTGAAATGCTCCTTAAATTACTTACATTCAATAATGTGAAGGAGCATGATGGAGTCCCTGTCTAGTTCTGCACAGAACTTGTGAGTGAATAGCTATATTTCTTCCTTTCCAGTGCCTTATCCTGTCATTAACAGCTTGGGACTGGTATGGTATGTCTTCAATTTCACACAGATCCAACCATACCAGGACATAAGCTATCATTATGCTGAGGTTGCCACTCCCAAAGGCATTTCAAAGCTACTGCCAACAATCACCAAGCAAGAATCCATTTACTCCTCTCAGTGTCTATATAACCACATGGTCAAATGTGACACCACTTTTCCATGTTTTGCGCACTGTGAATCTACAAATGTGAGAACCACCCTGGTATTTATACAAGTGGATGTATAAAACTGCCTAAGTAAATTTGCACTTTTCACGCATAATATCACCAGCATGACAGAGAAGGGAAACCAGATTGATTCAAATTTTCTAGACTTTCAAAAAGCTTTTGAGTCAGTACCACAAAATGCTTTCGAAAGAAACTAACCAGATTTGAGATTCAATCCAAAATTTATTGACAAGCATAATGCAACATGTTATTTTGGACGGTGAGCCATCAACAGACACTGAAGTAATATCTGGTGTGTCTCAGGGAGTGTAACAGGATACCATAATGTTTATGGCGTCCATTAGCCCTGTTGTGGACAGTGGATATGTCATACAATAACCACTGCAGTGGACAGCTGTTAATGCCATTACTTTAACGTCTTTAAAGTCTTGAGACTGCGAATGTACACAGGGTACAGCACCTACTAGCAGTATCCAATGGAGTGGACTGTGTGGATTTGCATCTTAAGGACTGATTAAAAACACAAAAGAAATGTCATGTGTTTGCGAGCCATATCAGGTCAGACAAACGGGGAGGACACTCAGTGTGCACAAAGAAGGGTCGCTCAAATGCTCATTTGTTAGTTCGATTAACAAGAAAGTGGAACAGGAATTTTTAGAGCACGTAACTGGCAGAGACTTTTAAAAAAGATGCCTTATATTTCTTATATTTCATGAGAACCTCATTACAAAACTTCAAGAACAATCTTTCACTGTGTGAAAGACTCCGTTTTGCAACCTGCACCATGCAAGTAACGAGCAGCCCTTAGTGGCTCGCCATCACAGTTTTCTTTATCTTAAATATCTTTGTGACTAATGCCCTTTTGGCATATTTGTTATTTTATAAGTGACATATAAGTACTGCCAGTCTTTCACGATGATTCCGTACTTACACTCTGTCATGCGTTTTTAGTCATAATTCTGTGTCCATGTTATAGAATATAGACCATTCTCTGATTTAAATTCTGAGGAAGACACTCCTAGCAGTGTTGAAACCTGGTTAATTCATTAAAAATAGTGACTGAGGACTGTTTTTCTTCCAATTGTAACTATTCACGGTCTCTGAACGTGCAGCCATGTACAAAATTGTGGGTTTCACAATAGCTAAGACGAAAAAGTGCTCATAGCTCCTCAGGTCTGCATTTTAGAGCCATGTTTACTTGACATTTTTTTTCTTGTCTTGGTCCATACTACCACCTCTAAAAGTTACATCTCCTAAAATTTTAGGAACAACAGTGCCGATACACATATTTCATTGTCAGAGGTATCAGATTAATTTTTGCTTGTAACTTTCGACTCATTTGTTTCCGAAGCAGGGACCACTACCACAAATTGATACATTTATCCATCTCCATCATCTTAGAACGTTTGTAAGTTTGTTTGTGTATATGCATACATTTATATTCACTGGCACCTGTTTTAGCATCATTGGATGATATTTCCAGACATGGATTCCTACGTAAAACTTTGTAGGTCAAGTCCCCTATACCTCTAGAAGCTTGTTAACATGAATTAAACACTCTGTATAATCTTGAAAACTGTCCTCTGTAATGACTTAAGTCCAATATCATCTTGTACACTGTACTGCACATGATCAAAGGACTAAATAAATAAATAAATAAATATGGGATTCCAAGAACTCTTCTGATGATAATGAAGACATTTTATAGCATATTTCTCCATGCTATGTCACTTACAAACTACATTTTTGCCTCATACTGAGTTTTACATGCGTATTTTATGTGTAGACATTGGGTAGCTTTGAACCTCTGTATCTTGGAATTCGGTAAAGATATCAAGAAAATTTTATAGGTTATTCGAGTTCAGGATCTTAGGAATACATCACAAAAATTTCAGCCATTTGTTGGGCATAGCTGTCTTGGAATCTGTGGATCAGTTTTGGCACAAAAATGGTAAAAAAATGCTTTTGGGGGGGTTTTCTAAGTACCCATCCAGTAACTACCTGTGCCTCCATAAATCTGTTAAGGCCCAACACCATAGGCTACAATAAAACGAAAAAAAGAACCAACTGAGGAGGAAGTGTAATAATCATAGTTTGACACTGTACTGTAGGACAGTGACCCTAAGATGACGCGTCTGTTGGGTATACAAATGGTTCCTAGCCCAAGGGCCATCCGAAACACTTGACCCTACCTTCCTCATCACCAATAGAACCTGAGGTATTATCCTTGAAAGAATCCAGTTTTCAAGTGTGGCATTTTGGAACATAGGTAGCACATGCTGTTGTGTGTCTACTGATTTCTGCTGTCTTCTTTACTCTTTCCTGAAACATAGTGACAAAAATTTTTTGTCCAAAACTGAGCCCTCTCCTTTCCTACATCAGTTTACACATATTCTATGTGATGAGGTTTCCAGCGATCATCTCCTTTATTTATTCAGTGTTTCATGTGACAAATGATCAAGGTAGTGACTATTATACTCAAATGTTTAATGTGGTTTTTTTATTTTAGATTTTCTGACTTGGTCCTTATCCACAAGAATCATCTCATTTTTGAGTCTATGGAATGAAAACTGAATCTAATCTATCCTATCGCCCCCACACGCGCACACACACACACACACACACACACACACACACACACACACACACACACACACACACAAAAGTCCCCATCTTACCTTGTTCACTATTTCTTCGAGAATACTGTAAAATTGGGGAGGTATTCCAGGGCATGCAAAAGAAAATTTTAAAAGACATTTTATTTTATAAAATGAGAAATTACCGTTGGCAAGCATGGTGTTGAATCCAGCATATCTGGCTGTGGATTACTGAGTGAAAATTGGTGAAACTCAGAATCTGTAGCTGCCTTAAAATTATCAGTCTGATTCCTAGTCAAAAATAACTCATGCTGAGCAAAATCTGAAGTCTTCTGGAGTACATTTTTTGCTGTAAAATAATGCTCATATTATTATTATTACTATCAACAACATATCAGCAATGTATATAAAACAGCAAGAATAGATACCATATATATATATATATATATATATATATATATATATATATATATATATATATATATATATATATAGACACACACACACTCCTGGAAATTGAAATAAGAACACCGTGAATTCATTGTCCCAGGAAGGGGAAACTTTATTGACACATTCCTGGGGTCAGATACATCACATTATCAGACTGACAGAACCACAGGCACATAGACACAGGCAACAGAGCATGCACAATGTCGGCACTAGTACAGTGTATATCCACCTTTCGCAGCAATGCAGGCTGCTATTCTCCCATGGAGACGATCGTAGAGATGCTGGATGTAGTCCTGTGGAACGGCTTGCCATGCCATTTCCACCTGGCGCCTCAGTTGGACCAGCGTTCGTGCTGGACGTGCAGACCGCGTGAGACGACGCTTCATCCAGTCCCAAACATGCTCAATGGGGGACAGATCCGGAGATCTTGCTGGCCAGGGTAGTTGACTTACACCTTCTAGAGCACGTTGGGTGGCACGGGATACATGCGGACGTGCATTGTCCTGTTGGAACAGCAAGTTCCCTTGCCGGTCTAGGAATGGTAGAACGATGGGTTCGATGACGGTTTGGATGTACCGTGCACTATTCAGTGTCCCCTCGACGATCACCAGTGGTGTACGGCCAGTGTAGGAGATCGCTCCCCACACCATGATGCCGGGTGTTGGCCCTGTGTGCCTCGGTCGTATGCAGTCCTGATTGTGGCGCTCACCTGCACAGCGCCAAACACGCATACGACCATCATTGGCACCAAGGCAGAAGCGACTCTCATCGCTGAAGACGACACGTCTCCATTCGTCCCTCCACTCACGCCTGTCGCGACACCACTGGAGGCGGGCTGCACGATGTTGGGGCGTGAGCGGAAGACGGCCTAACGGTGTGCGGGACCGTAGCCCAGCTTCATGGAGACGGTTGCGAATGGTCCTCGCCGATACCCCAGGAGCAACAGTGTCCCTAATTTGCTGGGAAGTGGCGGTGCGGTCCCCTACGGCACTGCGTAGGATCCTACGGTCTTGGCGTGCATCCGTGCGTTGCTGCGGTCCGGTCCCAGGTCGACGGGCACGTGCAGCTTCCGCCGACCACTGGCGACAACATCGATGTACTGTGGAGACCTCACGCCCCACGTGTTGAGCAATTCGGCGGTACGTCCACCCGGCCTCCCGCATGCCCACTATACGCCCTCGCTCAAAGTCCGTCAACTGCCCATACGGTTCACGTCCACGCTGTCGCGGCATGCTACCAGTGTTAAAGACTGCGATGGAGCTCCGTATGCCACGGCAAACTGGCTGACACTGACGGCGGCGGTGCACAAATGCTGCGCAGCTAGCGCCATTCGTCGGCCGACACCGCGGTTCCTGATGTGTCCGCTGTGCCGTGCGTGTGATCATTGCTTGTACAGCCCTCTCGCAGTGTCCGGAGCAAGTATGGTGGTTCTGACACACCGGTGTCAATGTGTTCTTTTTTCCATTTCCAGGAGTGTATATATATATATATATACACACACACACACACACACACACACACACACACACACACACACACACACAACTTGTTCTACAGAAGTGAAAACAAAAACCACAACACAAGAATTATGCTACTACTAACTCAATACATAAATTTAGATAATCCTTATATAGCTAAACACGGGGCAGAGACTGGGAAAGATGCTGGCAATGACCTATCAGCAGGAACCATCCCACAATTCATCTAGAATGACTTCGTAAGACTTTGGGAAACCCTAATTGGAATGGCTTAAATAAGCTACAAATGATGTTTTACACCCTCTATATCCATTCACGACAGACCATTGTCAAACAGCTGACAGAGAATATTTATGGTTATGCCATTGCCACTGCTGTTTCGTCCTGTTCCATTCCAATCACAAAAAGAGCATAAATATGGTATACAACATTGTGGCAGAATGTAAATAATTTAGGAGTAGATAACAACTCACTGAACAGTAGAAATTGTCCACAGGCACATAAAAAGAATGAAAACTTCACTAGTGCGAAAGTATTGAGGTTGTGGAGGAATGATGGTAAGGTGTCTTGGCCCTGGGTCCAGATCATGAGAATATCACAATAAACCTAAACCATACAAGGGATTTAGTGTTTTAGAATGCTACGAAGGTTTCCTCTAGGTCACTTGTAAACATATGGACATAGAAGGGTGCCACACCCTACACAAATATTTAGACCAATTCCACAATCCTTTCCTCGAACCCGTCCCCTCCTCACCCCTTTGATCTCCTGTACACCTACGTTCTACTTGCTTCATAAAATGCATAAACCCAACTATCTTAGTGGCCCCACTGTAGCTGATTAACGTCCTTCCACTGAGAAAATCTATGATCTTGTCAACCTGCACTGCCAGCCTTTTGCTCTTAGCCTAGCCTTTCATATTAAAGCTACAAACAACTTTCTTCACCAGTTCTTGAGCATCCCCACCCCATTACCGCTTGGATTCCTACTCATCACTGTTGATATCCCCTCCTTATGCCTGAACATCCCCCACACCTATGGCCCTGTTGCAATTGAAAATTACCTCTCCTAATGCATTCGTGACTCCAAACCCATCAACTCATTCCTTATACACTGATGAGCCAAAACATTATGAACACCTGGCTAATACCACACTGGTCCACTTTCGCAACACAAGACAGCACCAATTCTGCCTGGCATTAATCCAATATGTCCATGGTTGGTTTCCAGAGGTATGTGGCACCATATGTTTATGCACAGGTCACACAATTGTCACAAATTATGGGCCGGTGGCTTACGGATGAGGAGCTGGTGCCTGACAGCATCCCACAGATGTTCCATCAGGTTCAGGTCAGGCATATTTGGTGGTCAAGACATCAATGTCATCTCACTGTCATACTCCTCAAACCACAACAGCATAATTCTGGCCTTGTGACACTGGTGGTTATCCCGCTGGATAATGCCATTGTAATTGGAGAAAACAAGATGAAGAGATTCAGGTGCCCCACAATAATATTTACATCGTCTACAGCTGTCTTGGCGCCTTTTATTACCGACACAGGTCCCACGTAAGTCTAGGTAAATGTCGCCCATAGCATAATACTGTCCCAGCAGCCTGCATCCATAGTGTGATGCACATTTCACACAGCTGTCCGCCTGGATGACAGCATATCTGTAAAAGAATACTGACATGGTGTAGCGAGAAACATGAATCATCTAACCAGGTGGCCCATTTCCATTGATCAGTAGTAGAATCTCGATTTTCCCTTGTACATTCCAATCATGATTAATGATGCCATTGAGTCTACATGGGAACAAGTAAGGGTCACCTACTGCGGAGCCCCATGTTCAGAAAGGTGTACTGAATGGTGTGCTCCAGAATACTGGTGCCTGCACAAGCATTGTACTCTGCTGCCATATCTGCCACAGGTTGCCATCCATCCTGTTTTATTAAGCAGAAAAGCCTCCGACATCCAGGTTCCCTGATGAGGCATGGATGTCCAACACCTTGACACCTCTTTGTGACTTTGTCATTTTTCAACCATACTCCAGAGATGCTCACAACAGTAGCACATCAACAGCCAACCACCGTCACGATTTCCGAGATACTCATTCCCAGGCACCGGACTATAACAATCTGCTCTTTGTCAGTGTTGTTTATGCCATTAAATTTCCACACTATCAGCAGTATCATCACTAGAAATGGTTTCCTATTCATATCTGCTCCAGTTATATACTTCCCTGAATGTGTCATGTAACTGCAACACCTCCATGCATCATTCAAACTTCTGGTGGGCAGGAGCCGTAACGTTTTGGCTCTTCGGTGTACATTTAATTAATTACATCCTCACACATAATAACTTCTCCTTTGAGAGGATATATAAACAAACCTGCAGCACTACCACAGGCGCCCACATATGCCAATCTGTTTATTGGCCTTCTAAAAGAAACTTCCCTAGGCTCCCAAAATTCCAAATCCACTGTCTGGTTCAGATTTATTGATCATATCTTCATGATTGGGCTCAGGGCCAAGACACCTTATTCTCTTTCCTTCACAGCCTCATTACCTTCTCTCTGATTCACTTCACTTGGTTTTCCCTCAACCTGATATGCCAACTATCTGGACACTGGCCTCCACCTTCTGTCAACATCATCAAGTCCTCTTTCCATGAACAGTACCTGCCTTTTTGATGGCTGCCATCCATTCTACACAAAATGTCCCTCCCATACAGTCTGGCCATCCATGGACAGCATATCTGCACTGATGAGAATTCTCTTGCACAGTACGCTGAAGGTCTCAGGTCTTCACAAAATGGCACTATCTTGAAATCTAGTATACAAATAAAATCCCCATGCGATATCCTCACTTCCCCCCCCAATACTCTCAGCACCCCCAAGAACCAGCTGCAAAGGAACACCCCCCTCCCTCCCCCTGGCTGCCTTCCATCACTCAATATCATTAAAGAATGCAGCAACTGAACCATATGATTTGCCAGGACTTCAACTATCTGTTATCATGTCCTGAAATGACTGCTATCCACAATCCTTCTCAACCCTCCTACTGGTACTCTGCCAGACACCCAACCTACAAGTCCTGGTCCATTGCTATGCCACTCCCATCCCAACCCCTCACCACATGGGTCATATCCCTATGGAGAACCCAGATGAAAGACGTGCCCGATTGCTTTACCCAGCACATCCAACTCCAGTCTCGTCCAAGGCTTTCTCCCCTTCCTCTATTCTGTCACCCCAACCAAATCTGCTGCCCATCATTATCATCATGCACTGCCCAAACTGACCGTCTCCAGCGTCTGTGTGGCACATTCCTAACCTGTGCACCTACTGCCTCCCCCCCCCCCCCTCCCAGTATTCTTATCTTCAACACATGCTGCCCCCACTCAAGCAGTTAGCAAACCTTCCCAAACCCTCCTGGACGAGCCTTTTCTCATCTGCAAAACCCATCACCCCAGTCAACCTGTTGAACTGCAGTCCTGACATTAAACTTCCTGGCAGATTAAAACTGTGCGCCCGACCGAGACTCGAACTCGGGACCTTTGCCTTTTGCGGGCAAGTGCTCTACCATCTGAGCTACCGAAGCACGACTCACGCCCGATACTCACAGCTTTACTTCTGCCAGTATCTCGCCTCCTACCTTCCAAACTTTACAGAAGCTCTCCTGCAGAAGTAAAGCTGTGAGTACTGGGCGTGAGTCTTGCTTCGGTAGCTCAGATGGTAGAGCACTTGCCCGCGAAAGGCAAAGGTCCCGAGTTCGAGTCTCGGTCGGGCGCACAGTTTTAATCTGCCAGGAAGTTTCATATCAGCGCACACTCCGCTGCAGAGTGAAAATCTCATTCTGAGTCCTGACATTGTGTATTCATCCAGCCAGCACAACATAGCTGTACAGGTGTGTGTGTGTGTGTGTGTGTGTGTGTGTGTGTGTGTGTGTGTGTGTGTGTAAGGGGTGGGTGGGGGTAGTGAATCTCATTCTACTTTGTGTGCCTGTAGACAACTCAATGCTTCTGCTATTTGCCGAGTTGTCACTGTTACCAGATTGGGAGGGAGACCGGTTATTATATTTTTCTTCCGGTTATATAGCACATACTAACGAGCAACAGTTAATTTTTTAAGAATGGGGGAAGAATCAGTTGTGGTACTGTTGAAGAAACTATTCCAATATTTTTTTGAGCAGCTTTAAGAAACCAATGGCAAAACTCTGTATACTCTGATACAGTTTAGAGTCCAAACATTTCCCATGGATTAAACTTGCTTAACAGATTAAACTTGCTTAGTGAAACACTAGCATATTATGAAATTAGGTCACTGTTGTTGAACATTAGCTACATGACTTTTTACACTACAGAACAAATTGTACACGTGTAGAAGGTAATACTTACATTGCTTTTTCACTACTGCGAGTGGAGTTTTGGCTTCCTTCCTCTGAGAATTCTGAAATAAGCAAACAAATAAAACATTTTTGTAAGAACTTAAAAGTAATCATGCACATCTATAGGGTGACAGTTATTGAACAATATGAACTAAAATTGTCATTCTGATTTCGACAAGATGTGGTTCACACAAGACGGAGCTCAACCTCCTATAAGCAGGAGAGTGTTTGATGTCCTGGAGGAGCAATTTGGGGACCACTGGCATTGGACTCAATTGACAGCCGTATTGGTTGGGTTTGAACACATGCAACTCCTTTTTTGTGGGGCTATATTAAAGACAAGGTGTATACCAATAACCCCAAATCCATTGCTGAGCTGAGAACAGCCATTCAGGAGACCATCAACAGCATTGATGTTCCAACACTTTAGCAGCTATCCATCTGTGCCACATCACCACCAAGAATGGCAGGCATATCAGACATGTGACAATCTAAATCTGAATATCTGTAATGATGTTAACATGTTGAATAAAGTGTGTGTGCACTGCAGATTGTAACTAATTTTCGTTTTTTTCATATAGTTCAATAATTGTCAGCCTGGACATCTACACCTATACTCTACACGCCACCTTATGATGTATGTTGGAGAGTACTTCGTGTATCACTGTTATGCTCCCCCCCCCCCCCCCCTTTTCCCATTCCACTCGCAAATAGTCCACTGTTGGTAAGTCACTGTGTGAGCTAAATCTCTCCAACTTAACCATCGTGGTCTTTTGGTGAGATATACATAAGAAGAAGCAATGTATTACTTGACTCTTCTAGGAGGTATGTTCTCAGAATTTAGACTGGAAACCACACATTAATGCAAAAAGCATCTCCATGACACTTTCAGCTTACTAAATGAACTTAAAACAAAATGTGCTGCTCTTCTTTGGATCTTCTTTATAGCCTCTTTCAATCATGTCTGGTACAGATCCCACACTGATGAGCAATATTCAAACGTCAGTCAAATGAGTGTTCTGTAAGCTACCTTCTCTGTGATACCAAACTCTCGTTGAACTGATTTTTGAATACTGCTCATCAGTCTGGGATCTTTACTAGACAGAATCATTGCAGGACACAGGAAGGATGCAATGAAGAAGTCATCACCATACAGATGAAAAGAATATTGACTACAACATAAAATCATCACATTAGCCAACATGGCAATACATATTCATGTCTGCACAGTGGACACGAATGGAATCATAGATAAAAGTTCTGTTTTTAACTTGCATAGCCAACGTTGGTAAAGGAAGAAGGAAGAATGGTTAACACCCCAAAGAGAATGAGCTCAATAAAGATGGAGCACTAGCTGAGACTGACATCAACAGGGGAGGAAGCTGTGCACAGCCTTGTTGAAGGCAGAAACATGAGACTGGCCTGAAATGATTTAAGGAAACCACAGAATATCTAAAACATGATGGCTGTGCAGGATTTGAGCTTGGCCACTCTCAGATCTGTGTATAGTGGCTTTAACACCATCACCTCACTCAGAGGAGGATGAGAAGGAGGAGGAATGAAAGAACTATTCCATTGCACAAGGTCAGGGTGCATTTAAGCTGAATGTCCAACAACACACCACTGCTCTTAGCTTTGATGGTTTTCACCTAATGTGCAAATCGGGAAAATCAAATTACTTGTATTGCTGTAAGTGCCCTAGTCCATTCAGTTTTCATACATTAGTAACATTTTGCAACTCATCTTTACAATTACAAGGTCAATTACACACATGGATGTTCCTTTACCCCCTTCACATCAAAACTCTCAAGATCTTCAGAAAATAAAATGAAATCAATACTTCTGTGTTTTCCTGAAAGTCTACCACTGACAGGGCCTTGGCCAGTACCAAGACTGAAGTTATAAACCACGCTGAAGAAATCAGGCTAAAGGAAAAATCTATCTCCCTTCCTGCCCCTGTTAACAATTAATTCAGAACCTTACCATCTGGAAATGGTTGTGATCTCAACTCTGCATGATTAGACCAGAAACCAACTCATACCTGTTAGCAACTGAACCATAGACAACAGAAACTTCACGTACTTCTCCCAGTTACAGAATAAGTTCAAATAATTAAATATTTTGTTGACAGAGGTAGGTATTACACTTTAATGTGTTCACATGGCATATCTTATTTAAGAGAAACTGTATTAAAACACAGTAAATGAAAGATACAGCTCTTTAACCATAACTGCTCTACTGCAGTTAGAAACCACAATATTTTTTAGTCTCCTCTAACCTTATATACTTATAATGTCACAGCAGGTAGCAAATACTATATCACTATCCAGTGGGTTCTGTGGAATATATAATTTTATTTCACAATCATAATTATCAAATTTTACCCCAAAAATTTACTTACACATATGAATCAACAGTTTGAAAGAAGACTACTTCAATTCACTATTAAGGCAAATTCATTTACCAAAACCTTAAGTACCTTAAGTACTGGGTAGAATACAGCAGATTCTCACAGTTGAAATGTGAGCTGCTTTTCATGTGTCAATTGTCAAATAAAAGTCTGGTAGTTTTCTATCCCATTTCCCCTCACATACCTGGTTAACCAATTCTGATGACAGACCCAGATACTGGTGCAGAGCAGTAAATGTTACTCTCTGAAGACGCACCATTATAACTTGCATCACTCTAATAAATATGTCGGGGTAGTCTTCAAACAAATCTTGAAATGCCGACATGGGAAGACGCAGCACTGTAGAATCTTCTGCAGCTCTCGCTGATACAGTCTTGTATGAGCTTGTGTGACCCTGCAATATGCATTCCAAAATTTCAGTCTCTGTAGGTGTCAAATTTAATGCAAGTATCACCTTATTTAACAACTTCAAAAAAGGCCTCCATATCGCACTTTTACTAAAGCAATTGGTATCCTTTAATTTGACAAAATGTTTTATTTATGTAGTTCATCACTGAGTAGATTGGTAGTTTCACACCAATAAACCCATGGCACATTAGTCTTTTTAATGAATCCCTAAGGTACACCAACTAATAAATTTCTAATACATGAAGAGTCAGTTCTTCTCAGGAAATAATTTATATTATCAATTAAGTCATTTTTTGGTAACCAAATTGACTCTTAATATAACTAACACTTTCAGAAATGCTTTTTTTTTTCAAAATAAATAAATAAAAATCCACTTGTTCTTTAAAAGGAGTGACGTTAAATATTTGTCCGTGTCCATACATCACAATCATAAATATGAAAATGAACTAATTACACGTGTAAGAAATCTGGCCAACTGTACAATCTGGCACCCATGTAGGATGTGTTGAGGAAATGTTGTATTGTGCTTGAGCTGTTATAATGCTGTATCTGTTTGTGGTCCAGTGGTAAACATTATGCAATGAATACGCCAAGTTGCAAGTTCAAGTCCAATCATTCCTTTTCTTAAGTGCATTAGGTTGTATGCTAAAGATATCAGGCTGTAGGAACTTCAAAGATAATTTTCTTTACTTTCTAACCCACCAGTAATAGTAAAACCTTCCACGAGAGAGCTCATGGCTTTGATAAGGTCAAGTTATATTATTAGCGGGTAACGCATTGACAACTTCATTAATTTACACCAGGTTATTCACACTGATGCCAAATACAAGAGGTGTTTTCAAATTGATATAGAGCTGTATTTTACAAACAATGGTGCATGACTTAACTGCAATGTGAGCAATGTTTAACATATTACATATGAATGGAAAAAAAATGATGGGAGCATGGAGAGCTTTTTGCTTTTTACTATGTTTCTGATGTGGGACATGTAATGATGTCACCCATTGTGCATCAATTCTGAGAAATTGCAGATACAACTTCCATGATGCCTTTACAATGGCGTACTGATATAAAATAAGTTAAATTTATCCTGTATACCTGCAGTATGTAGTTATACTGTACTTTAGTCAGGCATACTTCAGATTTTAGCTGAAATTTTTCATGAAATAATTAATTACTATAAATACTACTAGTAACACAGCTTGCTTCACACTTTATCTAACATCTTTTGGTATCTTTTATGCACATGTAATGATTCTTTTTGCACCTCATTTTGCAAATAATATTTTTACACATTATATAACATGTTAAACGTTGCTCACACTGCAGTTAAATCATGCACCACTGTCTGCAAAATACATCTATAGGTCAGTTTGAAAACAATGTCTATTACATCTGGCATCAACGTAAATAATCTGCTTTAATGAAGATATTCCTCAATCCATGAGGTGCTAACAATACAAATATAACAACAGAGTTCATTGTTGTAGTAGTTACATTAATTCTGCAGCTAATTGCATAACAAATAATACTGTGCACTATGCAACTAAAATGACAGTCACTACAGGGACTCTACATGTTGCAGTTAGTTACATAATCAGACAGCTCCCTGCAATTCTTCTTACACTGTTCTGAAATATAATGCCCACTAGTTACTTGAATTAATAGGCACTGCACTCTGATTCACATATATGCTATAAGGGGCAGTAAAATGAAAATGAGACTGGTCTAACAAACATGGCATGGATGTTGGTAATGGAGGTATGTGTGTGTATAGAAGTGCCCTCTACTGGGAATCAGGATGGACGGGGGGAACGTTGACTGATGCGTCATTTGTCTGTTAGATGTGCTCGACATAAGATCAACGAGTCATGCTTGCATCTAACTTCACTATGGAGGCCAAGAAAGAGGAACAGCAAGGAGTATTGCAGTTTTTTACTGCAGAAGGAGTATTGGGAAGTGACATGCATGCCCAAATGTCTGTTGTCCGTGGCGAACACAGTACGTCACATGCACGTTTTTGCATGGAATAAACGGTTTAGAGGTGGCTGGGTGCCACTGAAAGACAGCAGTTGACCATGACAGGTTTATCATGTCATTCCCTGCAATGGATGTTGTCAGAAATGATGAACAATGGACAGTGGAAAACATTCGGCTTATATTGGGCATCAGTCATGGCACCACTCACGCCATCATGGCAGATCATCTACAGTTCCGCAGAATATTTAAAGTTCTGTGTGCATTGGGTACCCCACAGCCTGAAGCATGAGCAGAAGCTGAACAGAATGTCAACATCACTGCAGCACCTGGAATGGTATCATGAAGATGAATGTCGTTTCCTGCCCCGTACTGTCACAGATGATGGAACATGGCATAATTTTGAGCCAGAGAGCAAGCTTCAGAGCCAACAATAGAAGCACATGAAATCAACCCCACCAAAAAATCCAAATCCGTGGATGCCAGCTCTGAGAAAGTCATGACGAGCTTTCACTTTGAATACAAGGGCCCACTGCTCATTGATGTTCCGGAACATAGTGCCGCACCATGGTACATAGACACTTTGCAAAAATTGAGGCATGCCATCAAGTCCAAACTCCCAGGAATGTTGATGGACAGCATCATTCTGTTAAAGGATATAATGCCCACACACACTGCCAACGATATTTCGACTAAGCTGCAGAAGTTTGCTGGGAGGTCCTTATGCATCCTCCATACAGCCCTCATCTCCCTCCATACAATTTACGATATCTTTGGTGCCCTAAAGGGAGATATTCATGGTCAAGATCCAATGCCTGTTAGCAGAATATGGAACTGGTGGGTTCAGGAGGGTAATATGGAACACCGTGCTGGATTCCAACGGCCTCGTATGACTAGCAGTCAAGATGACAGGCATCTTATCCACATGGCTGCAACGGATCATCCAGCCACGTCTCGATCCCTGAGTCAACAGGTGGGGACGTTTGCAAGACAACAACCATCTGCACGAACAGTTCAACGACGTTTGCAGCAGCATGGACTATCATCTCGGAGACCATGGCTGCGGTTACCCTTGACGCTGCATCACAGACAGGAGCGCCTGCGATGGTGTACTCAACGACGAACCTGGATGTACGAATGGAAAAATGTCATTTTTTCGGATGAATCCAGGTTCTGTTTACAGCATCATGATGGTCGCATCCGTGCTTGGCGACACCGCAGTGAACGCACATTGGAAGAATGTATTCGTCATCGCCATACTGGCGTATCACCGGCATGATGGTATGGGATGCCATTGGTTACACGTCTCTGTCACTTCTTGTTCGCATTAACGGCACTTTGAACAGTGGACGTTACATTTCAAATGTGTTACGACCCATGGCTCTATCCTTCATTCGATCCCTGCGAAACCCTACATTTCAGCAGGATAATGCACGACCGCATGTTGTAGGTACTGTACGGGCCTTTCTGGATACAGAAAATGTTTGACTGCTGCTCTGGCCAGCACATTCTCCAGAACTCTCACCAATTGAAAATGTCTGGTCAATGGTGGCCAAGCAACTGGCTCGTCACAATACGCCAGTCACTACTCTTGATGAACTGTGGTATTGTGTTGAAGCTGCATGGGCAGCTGTACCTGTACATGCCATCCAAGCTCTGTTTGCCTCAATGCCCAGGCGTATCAAGGCCGTTATTACGGCCACAGGTGGTTGTTCTGGGTACTGATTTCTCAGGATCTATGCACCCAAATTGCGTGAAAATGTACTCACATGTCAGTTCTAGTATAATATATTTGTCCAATGAATACCCATTTATCATCTGCATTTCTTCTTGGTGTAGCAATTTTAATGGCCAGTAGTGCATTATTATTATTATTATTATTATTATTATTATTATTATTATTATTTCTTTTCTCAGACGTTATGTCTGGTCAAAAATGGAAAGTGACGCGGACCTTGATCAAGCATCACTTCCTTTTAACTGTACGGTATATGTTACATTGCATTTAGGAACTTTCGGGTAATTGAACTTGTATCAATAATTACAGATATCTGTAGTTGTGTATATAAGTTTGGATGTAGCTGTATTGCGTTGATGTACTGGTGTATATTGTGTGGTATGACTCCTGTAGTTGATAGTATAATTGTTATAATGTCAACTTCATCCTGATGCCACATGTCCTTGACTTCCTCAGCCAGTTGGATGTATTTTTCAATTTTTTCTCCTGTTTTCTTCTGTATATTTGTTGTATTGGGTATGGATATTTTGATTAGTTTTGTTAATTTCTTCTTTTTATTGGTGAGTATGATGTCAGGTTTGTTATGTGGTGTTGTTTTATCTGTTATAATGGTTCTGTTCCAGTACAATTTGTATTCATCATTCTCCAGTACATTTTGTGGTGTGTACCTTTATGTGGGAACGTTTTGTTTTATAAGTTTATGTTGTAAGGCAAGCTGTTGATGTATTATTTTTGCTACATTGTCATGTCTTCTGGGGTATTCTGTATTTGCTAGTATTGTACATCCACTTGTGATGTGATCTACTGTTTCTATTTGTTGTTTGCAAAGTCTGCATTTATCTGTTGTGGTATTGGGATCTTTAATAATATGCTTGCTGTAATATCTGATGTTTATTGTTTGATCCTGTATCGCAGTCATGAATCCTTCCATCTCAATGTTATATATTGCCTTTTCTTAGCCATGTGTTGGATGCGTCTTGATTGATGTGTGGCTGTGTTAGATGATAAGGGTGCTTGCCATGTAGTGTTTTCTTTTTCCAATTTACTTTCTTCGTATCTGTTGATGTTATGTGATCTAAAGGGATGTAGAAGTGGTTATGAAATTGCAGTGGTGTAGCCGATGTATTTATATGAGTGATTGCTTTGTGTATTTTGCTAGTTTCTGCTCGTTCTAGAAAGAATTTTCTTAAATTGTCTACCTGTCCATAATGTAGGTTTTTTATGTGGATAAGTCCCCTTCCCCCTTCCTTTCTGCTTAATGTGAATCTTTCTGTTGCTGAATGTATGTGATGTATTCTATATTCGTGGCATTATGATCGTGTAAGTGTACTGAGTGCTTCTAGGTCTGTGTTACTCCATTTCACTACTCCAAATGAGTAGGTCAATATTGGTATAGCATAAGTATTTATAGCTTTTGTCTTGTTTCTTGCTGTCAATTCTGTTTTCAGTATTTTTGTTAGTCTTTGTCTATATTTTTCTTTTAGTTCTTCTTTAATATTTGTATTATCTATTCCTATTTTTTGTCTGTATCCTAGATATTTATAGGCATCTGTTTTTTCCATCGCTTCTATGCAGTTGCTGTGGTTATCCAATATGTAATCTTCTTGTTTAGTGTGTTTTCCTTTGACTATGCTATTTTTCTTACATTTGTCTGTTCCAAAAGCCATATTTATATCATTGCTGAATACTTCTGTTATCTTTAGTAATTGGTTGAGTTGTTGATTCGTTGCTGCCAGTTCTTTTAGATCATCCATGTATAGCAAATGTGTGATTTTGTGTTGATATGTTCCAGTAATATTGTATCCATAATTTATATTATTTAGCATGTTGGATAGTGGGTTCAGAGCAAGGCAGAACCAGAAAGGACTTAATGAGTCTCCTTGGTATATTCCACGCTTAATCTGTATTGGCTGTGATGTGATATTATTTGAACTTGTTTGGATATTAAGTGTGGTTTTCCAATTTTTCATTACTATGTTTAGGAACTGTATCAATTTAGGATCTACTTTGTATATTTCCAATATTTATAGTAACCATGAATGGGGTACACTATCAAAAGCTTTTTGGTAATCAATGTATGCGTAGTGTAACGACCTTTGTTTAGTTTTAGCTTGATATGTTACTTCTGCATCTACTATCAGTTGCTCTTTACATCCTTGTGCTCCTTTGCAACAGCCTTTTTGTTCTTCATTTACAATTTTGTTCTGTGTTGTATGTGTCATTAATTTCTGTGTAATTACTGAAGTTAATATTTTGTATATCGTTGGTAGGCATGTTATGGGGCGATACTTAGCTGGGTTTGCTGTGTCTGCTTGATCTTTTATTATTATTATTATTATTATTATTATTACTATTATTATTGTTAAACACCTATTAAGCTAAGAATGAGATTTTCACTCTGCAGCGGAGTGTGCGCTGATTGTACATCCACTTGTGATGTGATCTACTGTTCTTCCTGGCAGATTAAAACTGTGTGCCCGACCGAGACTCGAACTCGGGACCTTTGCCTTTCGCGGGCAAGTGCTCTACCAACAGAGCTACCAAAGCACGACTCACGCCCGGTACTCACAGCTTTACTTCTGCCAGTACCTCGCCTCCTACCTTCCAAACTTTACAGAAGCTCTCCTGCGAACCTTGCAGAACTAGCACTCCTGAAAGAAAGGATATTGCGGAGAAATGGCTTAGCCACAGCCTGGGGGATGTTGGTAGAGCACTTGCCCGCGAAAGGCAAAGGTCCCGAGTTCGAGTCTTGGTCGGGCACACAGTTTTAATCTGCCAGGAAGTTTCACCTATTAAGCTGCTTTATCCACAACAGCAATTTTCTTTTAGACCCCAAAGCCGGTGTCAAAAACATCAGCTATTAGTTTATGCATACCTTGTGAAGTTGTACTCAAGACATTCAGGTGCTTCGTAAGGTGAGTTAGAAATAAAAGATCTAATATACATTGGAGATATTCAAACTCCTTTATAAGAAGTACTTTCATGTTCATGAATAATGCTGTGTATTTACGCAAGTTGGGGAAAAAAAAAAATCTAAAATAGCACCTCGACAACTGGTACACTTCACAAAAATATGGCACATTGCTACTATCACACTCCAGCTCTGCCAGAATGCCAGAAAGGATTTAAACTCCAATATTGCAAATTGTATGATCTCAGTTTATTAATTACTTTGCAACAATGACCATGATGCCACTTATTCTGGCACATTTTTCAAGCGGATTAACATGACGAATCATCCTGGCAGATGAAAGCTGTGTGCCAGATGAAGTCTCAAACTCGGGAAACAGTTCCTGAATTGGATTCTTGACCTGGCACACAGTTTTATTCTGTGGGGAACTTTCATATCAGTGTGTGCTCTATTGCAGAGTGAAAATTTCATTATGGAAACATGCTACAGGTTGTGGCTAAGCCATATCTCCACAATATCCTTTTTTTCAGGAGTGCTAGTCCTGCAATTTTCGCAGGATGGCTTCTGTGATCTGTAAAATATAGGAGATGAGGTACTGGACAAAGTAAAGCTGTGAGAATGGGTTGTGAAGTTGTGCTCAATTAGCTCTGTTGGTGACGCACTTGCCCGCGAAAGGGAAAGGTCCTGAGTTCGAGTTTTGGTTAAGCACACAGTTTTAATCTGCCAGGAAGTTCCAAATCAGCGCACATTTCACTGCAGGGTGCAAATTTCACTCCGGAGATTAAGGCCATGTAGGATGCAGTGTATCACTGGTGGATAGCAACTGCTTTCACCTTGTTCTGTGTCAAAGCACTGACACCAGACTTCTGTCCAATCTGTGCTCCATCTGTTGCCATCAACAGAAATCTTTCCCAACAGAGGTTACATGCATCACTAATGTTTCATAAGCAATTGGCACTTGGATTAAATTGAGGAGTTCCTCAAGCAAGTTGAACTCGGTGCCAACACCTCTCACAACAACAGCAAGCTGAGCAGCATCCATGACAAAGAGAAATAAATCTTTATTATTATCTTTCAGTTGCATTTACACGTCATTTGCCATTTCTTTGATGCATCTACAATCTGTTCTCCATAAAAAAGGAACTGTTTCAAAAACTTAAGAGCCGTTAGGCACAAGACTGTTGTGGCAGTAGCAAAACATTGTTTAAGAAATTCTACATTGCTGATGGGAAGTGCTGTTTTGGCTATTTTAAGAGCCATGTGATGGCTCCCTCTAAATGCACCATCACTGTGGATGGCATGGTTCTATTCCTGTAAATACACTACAACAAAGAGGTAAAATCAAAAGCAAAAACCACATAAGGCTTTATAAATAATAACATTTTCAAGAAATAACATACACCTACTTGAATTTAGCCGATAAAATGGCATTACAAAACAGACACTTAGGGGCCAATCCGTGTTTCAATAAAAAAGTTATCTTCTGCCCACTGTGGGTTGGAGTGTAGGGATTGGACAGTTTTTCATTTTGAGAATCTTAACACCTTCTCAACCATTTTCCTATCACTAATTTTGTCCTACAATGAATGCCAAAGTGACTTTGACACTGATAACATGAATTACATGAAGTAAATGGGCCCATCTTGCCACACGCACACATCAGTAACAAACGAGTGATGTTAACAGAGAGGTAGAGTGGAACTGCAGGCAAGCAGTGTGGGCATTCACAGGCAGTTATATTCACAATAGCACATTTTTCCACCCCCTGATCTAGTGAAAGCAGTTTCAGCAAATAAAGTACCCGTGCTCACGTACAGGTAAAAGCAGACAGCTGACAGAATATAACACAGATGCTAATCTTGACTACAATGACAGTGAGTTTGCTTTGTTCAAAACAAGGAAAAGCACAGTAAAATTATAAAAACAACATTTCCTGGAATGGTATACTTTCTCACCATTTTTGTTTAATTTCTAATTAACAATTTATCCATTAGTAATAACTAATGAACGGCAAATAAAATCTGTTCTTTATTATATATGATACTAAAACCAAAGTACAGTAACTGCCATAAACAATAATCCTTTATTTTCAACTTCTTTAGAAAATGTATATAATTTGTAACTTCTTTGCTACAATTTGCGTGCAATGTTTTCAATCAATTAGTCAATTTAAGTAATATATTTTTTAATAATGTGTCCTTCTTATTAAAACTATTTACAAATTTTAAAATTTGCAACATCTACATAGAAAATATTGCAGAAAGGTAGTTATATGGGAGGAGGCAAACACCCTTGGCACTAATGCCAGAGGTACAGGATCATCTCTATCACCTCTGGTCAGACTACGGCCAGCCTGCGCAGAAGACCCGTAGCAATATTATCTGTACTGTGGGCAGGTATCAAAGCACCATAGATGGAAGTACCAGGAAAAGTTTCTTCACTTCAGCTTCAAACAGTTGCTCTTCTGTAAAAATTATATCTAGTGTAATATCAGTGTACAAGGTAGTTGCTCACTTTTAATCTCACTGAACACAGTTAAAGTGGATCTTTACTCTTTCAACAATAGATACAGTTAGGGACTATGGCTAGTATGGAGAAGTTGTCTGTTGCCCACAACTGGCTGGAAACCACACTGGCAACAGTCAACACATCTACTATTGCTGTACATGTGATTGAACAGCAGGATCTCCATATCGAGAAAATGCCTCAAGCTCATCAGGCTCTCCAGCTTGAGTAGTGGTCACTTCTTCACTGAGATCCAGACAGAGACAGAGAAAACAATAGATTTTCACTTGGTAGATCATTGAAATTTTTTCTATGAGAATAGGACAATTATGGAGGTTCTTTTGGCAAATTCATTGCTTTTGCAAGATTAACTTCCAGCAATGTTTCCACAAAATGTTTGAGTACAACATAATTTTTGAGTCTCACATATAGCTATTTAAATTAGAAGCCTGCAAACTCTAAACACTCTTGATTAGAATAGTGAAGAGCATTGCTTCTATTTTTTAAAGACATACATAAATTCTCAATAATACAGTAAAGGTTCTAAGATGATGTGAATTTGAGGCACAAATAGAAAACTGAAAAGGCTAATGAATGTTTGATGTCCTCAGTTTAATAAACATGTAGTGTGTGGCTCAACAGTTCAGTAGATAACTGGGCAAGTAGCAGGTTATCAATCAAAAGGTCCTAATTCAGTCCCAAGTCAGTCCTCGGATTTTTTCCTGTAATTTATTTTTTCTTCCAATCTCTGGGCGTTATTTGTGTACGTGAAAAATAGTGGATGGCACCATGCCTCAGAGTCTACTTTACTGTAATTAATTTTCTTGGAACTCATAAAGCTTCTGACTATGGAAATGGTGTAAAGAAGTGCATCAGTGCGCACAAACAGCTGGTTGGCAGCATGTCCCTCAAAATGTCTTCTCAACTCACATCTTGACTTCTTCCCCAAAAATCTTGGTTCACTCAGTGACAAACACAGTGAATATTTTCACCAGGACATCTCGGTATCAGGGTTAATGGAGTGCAGCAGTGTTGGCTGACTACTGCCAGACACTTCAGTGTAACATGACAAATGCTTAGCACAAACCAAAGCCTACAGATATGAAATTCAAACCAAATACACCTTCGATAAGGAAGCATTTTCAGTGTGTAAGAATTTTATGTGTGTATTATACCTTTAACTAGATATTACTATATACTACACTCCTGGAAATGGGAAAAAGAACACATTGACACCGGTGTGTCAGACCCACCATACTTGCTCTGGACACTACGAGAGGGCTGTACAAGCAATGATCACACGCACGGCACAGCGGACACACCAGGAACCGCGGTGTTGGCCGTCGAATGGCGCTAGCTGCGCAGCATTTGTGCACCGCCGCCGTCAGTGTCAGCCAGTTTGCCGTGGCATACAGAGCTCCATCGCAGTCTTTAACACTGGTAGCATGCCGCGACAGCGTGGACGTGAACCGTATGTGCAGTTGACGGACTTTGAGCGAGGGCGTATAGTGGGCATGCGGGAGGCCGGGTGGACGTACCGCTGAATTGCTCAACACGTGGGGCGTGAGGTCTCCACAGTACATCGATGTTGTCGCCAGTGGTCGGCGGAAGGTGCACGTGCTCGTCGACCTGGGACCGGACCGCAGCGACGCACGGATGCACGCCAAGACCGTAGGATCCTACGCAGTGCCGTAGGGGACCGCACCGCCACTTCCCAGCAAATTAGGGACACTGTTGCGAGGACCATTCGCAACCATCTCCATGAAGCTGGGCTACGGTCCCGCACACCGTTAGGCCGTCTTCCGCTCACGCCCCAACATCGTGCAGCCCGCCTCCAGTGGTGTCGCGACAGGTGTGAATGGAGGGACGAATGGAGACGTGTCGTCTTCAGCGATGAGAGTCGCTTCTGCCTTGGTGCCAATGATGGTCGTATGCGTGTTCGGCGCCGTGCAGGTGAGCGCCACAATCAGGACTGCATACGACCGAGGCACACAGGGCCAACACCCGGCATCATGGTGTGGGGAGCGATCTCCTACACTGGCCGTACACCACTGGTGATCGTCGAGGGGACACTGAATAGTGCACGGTACATCCAAACCGTCATCGAACCCATCGTTCTACCATTCCTAGACCGGCAAGGGAACTTGCTGTTCCAACAGGACAATGCACGTCCGCATGTATCCCGTGCCACCCAACGTGCTCTAGAAGGTGTAAGTCAACTACCCTGGCCAGCAAGATCTCCGGATCTGTCCCCCATTGAGCATGTTTGGGACTGGATGAAGCGTCGTCTCACGCGGTCTGCACGTCCAGCACGAACGCTGGTCCAACTGAGGAGCCAGGTGGAAATGGCATGGCAAGCCGTTCCACAGGACTACATCCAGCATCTCTACGATCGTGTCCATGGGAGAATAGCAGCCTGCATTGCTGCGAAAGGTGGATATACACTGTACTAGTGCCGACATTGTGCATGCTCTGTTGCCTGTGTATGTGCCTGTGGTTCTGTCAGTGTGATCATGTGATGTATCTGACCCCAGGAATGTGTCAATAAAGTTTCCCCTTCCTGGGACAATGAATTCACGGTGTTCTTATTTCAATTTCCAGGAGTGTATATGTGTCATGTGATTCGATCTCACTACTTTCTTTACTAAGGCCATGTTCACTAATACTCCATGTAACAAATAACTGTTCTAGTGAAATAAAACTGGTTGAATGAGTAAATCTAAATAAACAATGGGTAATGGAGATAAATGGTTTGCATCTTTTGAATCAGTATGTTTCACTTGTCTTAGAACAAGTGTTGGATACCAAAATATCTGCCAATTTGTCTTTTTTTTCAGTATTATTAGACTGGTAGAAGATGTATATCATTTACTTAATATGTCATTTACTTAATATGTCAAAAATTTATATATTGTCTGTACTTTATTAAAATTCATAGTTCACTAGGTTATTTGGATGGTGCTAATTCACATGGCATAGTTAATTTCCACAAAACATCTTCCTTTAAGAGAAATCTGTAATTGAAATTGTTCCAGTATCAAGTAATCATAAAAATGCTCTGATCTAATACCTCTTTACTCACAAAAAATTACATTCATTTTTAACTATTTCGTTTTTAACTATTTTTGTTCAGTTCCCAGATCTGATGCTATACTTTTATTGCCCTAATTTTCTGAACCAGAGAGTACATTTGGTTATCCAAATATGCCACTAATTAAGAAATTGAATGAATTAGGGAAATTATGAACCTGAGAAATATACACGAAAATTGGTAAACCTTCACATATCAATCAAACAGTAGATCTGACTAACACTTTTCTAATTATCTAGCGTAAAGTTATACAAAATCAGTACTTAGTTCAATAGAATGAAAACCGATAAGTAACAATGAATTTGAAGAACAAACAAGGAATATAAAAATAACTGATGATCTAGAGGAAATAGTTCCCCAGTTGAAACAAATAGCTGAGCATGTAGCCATAGTGCATCCAAGGAAAAAACACTGATGATGGAATGGTGGGTGTGATAAAACAGTGGCAGATGGTTAAGGTATTAGAGATATAAAACAGAATAATCACACTTGGAACTCACAGGACAGAGAACTATAACCCAATACATAATAAGAAGGGTTAAATGCCAATATCAAAAAGATATATTTCTAATGATAGAAGCAAATACAGAGAAAACAAACTCAAGGATTACTACAATTATTTAGTAGACACCTACAAAAATATGACACTGCAGTATTAATGTTAACAGATAAAAATAATAAGCTGGCCCATGGCAGTAGAAAAGATAAGAAATTTTAGAAGAAACATCAATTAAAAGTTAGTAAATTGCAAAGATCCTCCAGAACTACTGCAAATAAACACTACTGCAAATCAACACAGATACCCCTACTGAAACACCATCAGAACATATAAACTCATCTATAAACCATGAAGTCTGCAAAGCTTTGAAAGAGCTCAGAAACTACAAAGGAAGTGGAGAAAATGAAACATTGCAAGACTTTGAAAATATGCAGCAGAACCAGAGGAGGCATCATTACACCAAGGCATAGTGAAAATTTGGAACAAAGAAGAAATACCAAAACACTGAATTACAGCTATAATCCATCCATTACACAAAAAGGAGACAAATCAAATCCATACAACTATAGAGGAATTTCTCTATTGGATATCATGTATAGTCATGCCAAGAATTCTATACAGTTGTTGTAAAGGTCAACTTGAACTGGAACTAAGACAATACCAAGATGTTTTTAGACCCTGGAAAAACTGCCCACAACAGACAATCACTTTGAAATTGGTAATGGATTACTAAAAACAAAACAAAACCAACAAGCCATAACCTTTGTGGGCTTATATGGTGAAGATGTGAAGGAATTTCAGTCTCCACACCAAATTAATAAAAATTATAAACTTGACTCTAACGGACATCAAATCTAAAGCAAAGTTCAGAGGAGAAACATCTGAGCCATTTACAATTAAAACAGTGTTAAGATAGGAAGATGGTTTATTGTTATTTCTCAACTCTGCTCACGAGTACTTGAGGGAGTGGTACAAGAAAAATCCTAAAAACATAAGAACTGGAACGAGAAAAGGTCAAATAAACTTAAATTGATTGGAATTTGCAGATGACTTAGTGTTACTAGATAATAACATTCAAGAAGCCAGAAATCAAATAACAAGTCTACAAAATATAGCACAAAAAACAGGACTCCAGATATCATTCAAAAAGACCGAGATAATGGTAGCAGATCCAGTAATAATCAACCACATAACAGTAAATAACAGGAAAATAAAAATAGTAAAACAATTGAAATACCTGGAGAAATTTTGACATGCTACTTGTATGAGAAACTTGCATGGCAAGTAAGAACTAACAAAATGATAAAAGTTCAGAAATTAACACGGTTTAAACATTACAACATGGTTTCTCAACCAAAAGTTACACATGAAAGTGAAACTCTTCACAGTCACCCAGAAAAACAGTATCGACAGAATCCTAAAAGTAGAGAGAAGAATAGCTGGAACACGCATAAATAAGAAAAATCAAAAAGATTAACAATGGTGGATAGTGCCAAAGGAAGTGGTGTACAACAAACTTGCCAAATGAAGTGGTGTACAACAAACTTTAGCCCATTACAGATACTGTAGGGAAAAAAGATGACCTCTTTTTGCGGTCACATTATGAGGACACCAGAAATGAAATTATCAAGAAAAATTATACACAAACTTCTGAACATGAAGTAACAAGCTGGGAGGATGAAGGAAATCAGGGATGATACGAAAGAGCTAGAATTAACCGAGGGCAATTTGCAAAACAAAACAAGAAATTAAAAAAACTGAAAAGCATAAAAATAAGACTGAAACAAAAATCAACAAACAATAACAAGGGTATTTACAGATGAAGAATGACAAAAAAGATGCTGGACAGTTCAGAATGAAAATCTACTGAAGATGATGACCAGAAAATGACTGACTGAAGAGGTCCCATGAGGCTGCAAAAGCAGGATAATAATAAAAGTAAAATTTAATTACTAGTTTCTCTAATAATACTTACACATGGCTATCCATACTACCACAAGACAGTAAGTCAGCATCAATGGATAGCTATCACCCAGCTAACATCTCTAAGTTAGACTACTTACTAAAGCTGGTAAATATTTGTTTGCAATCCACAATCTATTATTCAACATATCAGTAACAAAGTTTGCCACCAGAATTTGTCCAGTTAACATTTTGTGTCAAAGTGTGTATCTCTTTGTCAAAGTGTGTGTCAAAGCCAATTCTAGTATCTATCCTTATTACTTAATATACTAAATGTTTCTATGATTCACTCGGAACTATTTATTACTACGAACTGTGATCTGTGGAAGGTTAATGTGTATAGGGATCAGAGTACTGAATTTGTTATGGAATGGTTTACAATATAAGTGGCCACTGCCAAGGATTATGAACTGTGCATAGCTTTCAGCAAGAAACTACAGATTAAGAGTTCTACATCAGTCATAAACTAGATTAGTGATATTACTATACCACATCCAAAAGGACCATGACTACCAAGAACTTTGGATGTTCAAACCAGCCTTCAGACTGAGGGCAGTTTTACTTTAAACAGACAGCGATTATTTTCGTACTTGAAAATGACCTGCAGTTTTTACAAAACTGCAATTCAATGGTTACATTACTGAACATTAATCCAAATAATAAAAAACTTCAGCCGGTGACCAGCCTGTCATAAGATCAAGTGTACATAAAATTAATTAAAAATATACCTGTATCATCTTACATGGCTTTTCTTTCCATAATAATTAAATTCTCAAAAGCACATAATCAGTTCAAAAAGCAAAAGATTTTCCTAACTGAACATAGGAAGTAGGTACTATGACACTGCATGTGACAAGTACTACAGCAAACACAGAAATCAAAACAGAGTACTGTCAGAACACACAGAACCAGTCCACAACAGGTTCATACAAAACAGGCCCAAGCTACTCTCACATAAAATCAATTTTATTGCACACTCTAAACTTCTACAGCACAAATATAAAAATTGTTACTCCTGGTTATGTGTACTTTTCTACTAATTATATTGATAAATATTTTATTTACTTCATCTACAGAACATGTATGAAGTGTTGACTTTAAATAATATTATTTCATACACCAGATAAGAAACACACTTACTGTTAAAACGTCTGTGAAACTGAGTAACGATGTCACAGTCTCACCAGGCCTCACAATTTTTAGCTCCACTGGTGGTGTATTACCTTCTTGGGTGAAAACGACTAATTTTCCACTCTGAACAATATAGACATTTTCATCAGGATTTCCTGGACAGAATAGGAAATGGAAGTGCAGATTATAAACAATATTAGACAGAAAAAATGCGAAGGAATGTGGGAATTTGTGTGTGTGTGTGTGTGTGTGTGTGTGTGTGTGTGTGTGTGTGTGTGTGTGTGGGGGGGGGCACGAATACTGTAGTAACAATCACACCTCATGCATTGTTTCCTCTCTTACTTCTCAGGACTGATGTGAATTCACCTTATAACCCACATTAGAATGAAATTTGCTATAGTAGCACTAGAACTAAAAGGCTTGCCTATCATTTCAAATCATAGCAAAATATTCCCTGCAGTCAATCATTAACATGACAACATCTGAAAAAGACCAAATTCTTCTATTATACTTCTCAAGGCAGTAGAAAATGCATTACTATTGGAAAGACAGCTGTAACATATAGGAAAATTAAAAGAAATTTTTGGAGAAGAGGCAAGTACCTGTACACATACTAAACAGTTGAGATGGCAAACCCACGCTAACCCACAGTTGTTGCCGACTTTTGAACGAGACCAGTTGATTTATGTTTCAGAACACAAGAAAAGATATTTGGTGCAATTTAACATGTTAAGGACCACTGGAATTGGTAGGAGGGGCAGGGGAGAAGGGAGTGCAACGAAAGGAGTAGATGCAGAATGGTCTGCTAATTATGTATCAGTGGGTAATGCAATGTGTTGTATGCATAGGCTGTTACACTATGAAACCAGCTGAGGTCATTTAGCTGATTTTTTAGGTATTTCAGAGGAAAGGCCAACTAGGGCAGCTCACATACTATTCAAACAGATCAGAAAACTGCTACTTGATGAAGACGTTGTTGAAGAGTATAGAACCCTTGTGGTAAATTAAGAAGGCACCAATGAAGACTGGTTTTTGGGGACGATCCAGCAATACAGCTAGACAATGAGCCAACTTCAGAAAGTGGTCTACCATTACTTGGCAGTGACACCAGCAGTGGTTCCTCATATCATCCATCACCAAAGAAGAATAGAACAAAATTCCTCTAGATTACTTTGCTGATGCCTATAAAATCTGGATGAAGGAGTGAAGATGTAATGATCCTCCACAATGGGGCCGCCCTGGAGTGGCCCTAGGCATGGCCCAATAAGTCAAATTCACTACTGCAAGGGCACAAAAAAGACAAAAAGCAAGACAGTTTTGTAAGACTTTGAAGAGACACAAATAACATGACAGAAACATGAAGGTGCTACGAGAGAGAATAAATAATGAGGTACATGATCAATTGACTGCAATCTGAGAACAACATGGAAATACACACATCAGAAAAAGTTTTGCATCACCCCAGAACTCCTGAAGATAAGACATTGACTGTGAATATTGTATCACAGACACAGTTCCTTTGACTGTTCAGAGATGTCACTAAACCCGCCCAAAGCTGTAAACAACCATGCATGAGCAGTGCCAATTAGACGGAGGGGGGTCTGACAGCCAATCAGTTCCAGTCATTCCACCAGCACAGAGGTACACGGCTCATGTTGTCTGTAGTTCAACCATGCCTAGATGGTTAATACCGCAGTTCAATCACGTACGCATTGTTATTTTGTGCCAGGAAGAGCTCTCAACAAGGGAAGTGTCCAGGTGTCTCAGAGTGAAACAAAGCGATGTTGTTCGGACATGGAGGGGATAAAGAGAGACATGAATTGTTGATGACTTGCCTTTCTCAGGCTGCCCAAGGCATGCTATTGCAGTGGATGACCGCTACCTATGAATTATGGCTCGGAGGAACCCTGACATCAACACCACCATGTTGAATAATGCATTTCGTGCAGACACAGGACGCCGTGTTACGACTCAAACTGTGCGAAATAGGCTGCATAATGTGCAACTTCACTCCCAACATGCATTTGTAACCATGACTCCATGCAGCATGGTACAGATGGGCCCAACAACATGCCAAATTGACTGCTCAGGGCTGCCATCATGTTCTCTTCACCGATGAGTGTCGCATATGCCATCAACCAGACAATCGTTGGAGACATGTTTGGAGGCAACCTGGTCAGGGTGAACGCCTTAGACACACTGTCCAGAGAGTGCAGCAAGGTGGAGGTTCCATGCTGTTTTGGGGCGACGTTATGTGGGGGCCAACGTACACCACTGGTGGTCATGGAAGGCGCCATAATGGCTGTACGATACGTGAACGCCGTCCTCCGACTGATAGTGCAACAATATCAGCAGCATATTGGCGAGGCATTTGTCTTCATTGATGACAATTTGTGACCCCATTATGCACATCTTGTGAATGACTTCCTTCAGGATAATGACATCACTCGACTAGAGTGGTCAGCATGTTTTTCAGACATGAACCCTATCAAACATGCCTGGAATAGAATGAAAAGGGCTGTTTATGGACAATGTGACCCACAAACCACTCCGAGGGATCTACGCGGAATCACCGTTGTGGAGTGGGACAATCTGGGCCAACAGTGCCTTGATGAACTTGTGGATAGTATGCCATGATGAATACAGGCATGCATCAATGCAAGAGAATGTACTACTGGGTATTAGAGGTACCGGTGTGTACAGCAATCTGGACTACCATCTCTGAAGGTCTCGCTGTATGGTGGTACAACATGCAATGTGTGGTTTTCATGATCAATAAAAAGGGAGGAAATGATGTTTATAACTCTTCAGGCTTTCCCAGCGATCTAATGACATCTTGGATTGCCAGGTGTTCTGATGGATATCAGCATCATCTGATGAAGGTTACAAGCTACGTTACCGAAATATCGTGCAAGCATGACGCCGATATCCAGCAGAACACCTGACAACCCAAGATGTCAATGATGTTTATGTTGATCTCTATTCCAATTTTCTGTACAGGTTCCAGAACTCTCAGAACCGAGGTGATGCAAAAGTTTTTTTGATGTGTGTATATTCGACCAAATGCTACAAATCTGGGAGACGTCTTTTAAAGTACAAACTGATCCAAACAACACCTTAACATTAAAAGTTTCCAAAACATGGCTGCAGTGGTTCAAAGGGGGGAATTGTTCTCGCATGTATAAAGTTGGAAGCAGATTTGTTGGTGATGCTTTATAGAAAAGAAACTGATGAGTTTGTTATGGAAGCAAGGTGACCCATTCAAGAGTAAAATTTTATACAAGAGCAGATAATTAAAGCATATCATTCAAGTTACGGTAAATAGTTACATACTGATAGAATGCTTGTGAATGACTTCCTTCAGGATAATGACATCACTCGACTAGAGTGGTCAGCATGTTTTTCAGACATGAACCCTATCAAACATGCGTGGAATAGAAAGAAAAGGGCTGTTTATGGACAATGTGACCCACCACTCACTCCGAGGGATCTACGCGGAATCGCCGTTGTGGAGTGGGACAATCTGAGCCAACAGTGCCTTGATGAACTTGTGGATAGTATGCCATGACGAATACAGGCTGTATTCAGCTTGTCTTCATTTGAGGTGCTCATTGTGAAAGGCTATGGGTTACTTATTAACCTTCATGTCTACAACATTTCAGGTACCATGGGTGCGTAATGTAGTTTATTTCCATAATTTAAATGTTATAATTTAAATGTTACTGAATGCAAGATAGTTTACAGTGCTGTCAGTTCAGTGGCACCAATCACCCATTCATATTTGATTCACACATTTTATTGTGATGGATGTCACCCTTCGATGTTCTTGTGTTGGAACCCAGTAGGAAATTTCTGGCAATCACGACACTCGATTAACCAACACGAAAGCATATACTAGCAATTACAAACATAAAAAAGGGATTTGAAGGTGCTCCTGAAACAGGTTGTATAGGAAAGATCAAATTCTTCTTTTGATTGATTCTTGGGCAACAAATAAAGATGATGCCCTATACAATGAGAGAGTTCCAGTGACGAATTTCACAAGCAGCTGATCCATGTAAAAAGTACTGGACTGGTACAACCAGAGAATGTTTTCTTTTTTTGTCGATTCAAAAGTACAGTATGGTTTATCACAGATACAATAGTCCTTCCATCCACCGTTAAAGCATGGCAAAGAATACATTTTCTTCACAATCAATTTTTCGTGAACTTCCACACTCTGGCATCTCGATTCAAACAATTGATCTGATTTGCTTTCTTCAAATGTGGTTAAACCAACAAACATCCACGATCATTCCCAACACCTTCCGAATACTGTTTCAAGAGTGGTTTAGAAGAATGTTCCAAAGAGATCTGTATTTAGCTTGTCTTCATTTGAGGTGCTCATTGTGAAAGGCTATGGGTTACTTATTAACCTTCATGTCTACTGCATTTCAGGTACCACGGGTGCGTAATGTAGTTTATTTCCATAATTTAAATGTTACTGAATGCACTTGCTCATTCATCTACAATATTCAGCCATGTTTGGACTATTCTGCATGAGGCTTTCTGTCTTTATGTGCAGTTATAGTCTATATTTGGCAGCTCATAGCTCATGTTTTTTGCGCATAGCAGGGTACGTATATTTTGATATTGGCTATTCAACACACTGTATTTATTCAAATTGTGTGCAAAAACTATAGAAAGAGAAGACATCAATAAGAATCAGATGGGAGATACGATACTACAAGAAGACTGTGCCAGCTCTGAAAGACCTAAGCCAAAACAAATTGACTATAGCAGACGACATTACCTTAGAATTACTGAGATCTTGGGGGAGCCAGCCATGATGAAACTATTCCATCTTATGTGCAAGGTGAAATACCATCACACTTCACAAAAATTGTCATGATTCCTACTTCAAAGAATGTAGGTGCTGACAGGTGTGTGAATATTACTGAACCATCAGTTTAATGGATGAAATGAAATGAAATGTCGTGTGGCTAGGGCCTCCTGTTGGGTAGACCAGGAGCCTGGTGCAAGTCTTCTCAGTTGACACCACTCAGGTGACTTGCACGTTGATGAGGACGATATGATGATGAAGACAACACAACACCCAGTCCTCGAGCAGAGAAAAATCTCTTACGCAGCAAGGAACTGAACCCGGGCCTCTTCACATGGCATTCTGCCGTGCTGACCACTCAGCTATAGAGGCGGAAAGCTCAATAGATCATAGTTGTAAAATACTGACACAAATTATTTAAAAAGGATGGAAAAACTTGAGAACAACAACAACAACAACAACAACAACTGGTCAGAGGGAGTCTTCTCATCAACAATGTGAATAGTGCACTCAGCTACATTGTGCATGGTGTGTTCAAAACTGAAACTGGGTTTTGTCCATTGAGCTAACTGTTCCTGTGACATACTGGTTTCTATCTATTGAATTTCTTGAAAATTCTATAGTTTGTCTCTCTTGCTGTGGCTCATTTTATTATTCTGCAGATGTAATTGCTGAAAAACAGTCTAATTACGTAAAAGGACTTCGCATATATAACCTTCAGTTTACAAATCCACCTTTAGTGACATGTTTGGCAACACTGTTGAGTCACGCTCAAACACACACAATCACATTGTGTTATGTTTCTTGTATATCAGCATTTGGTTCAGACAATTGTTAGATGCGACTGATTGTTTTCTACATTCATGGAGGCTCATCTTCTGAAGTAATTTAGAAGAAATTTTTCTTAAAGGTGTGAATTGTACAAATGCTTTTTGTTGTATGTGAGGAGAGGTGACTCCAAAATCACAAAAGCTTAATTACCTGGTAAAGAAGTGCTATGATCACTATGTTAATTGTGAGGATGACTATGACTGAAATATCCCTGCCCCTCCCATACAAATACTGTTTGACATGTGATACACTCCTGACAGCCCAATTAAAAGCACTGCATTAAAAGTATCACATCACCCTTTGCTACACCCAATATTTGGCTGAAACAACCGTGGTGCACAAGACTCTTATTTCTGTCTCACAAAAATGCCATAACCCACACTGAAAGTCAAGGAAACTGTGCAGTATCATGATATACTACTACAACAGATATTTCACAGTGGAGAATTGCCAGTATCAGTGCCATCTGCTACTGTAACAGTGAGTGAAGATGATATGAGGTGTGGCTATAAAATAACAAGACATGTTGTGACAGACTAAGTACACATGCCCAAACACAAACAACTGATAGCTGTCAAGCATGAAGCTTTCTCAGTCAAATGCAGCATCTCTAGCATCTGTAGACAAATCAGTGTGGCCATGGCATTCATTTGTGTAAGAGCTGTCATTTTGTTTTGTCAGAAAAATGTAAGTGTAATAATAGAGCAAACTAAAAGAAGCGTATGGTGAAGGCTGTTTATCACATGCCAGTTTCTGAGTGGTTCAAGTGTTTCCAAGATGGCCGAGAAGACATTGATTATTATATAGGATGAAAAAAAAAAAGATAATCTTATTCAATCTGTCCACCAGTTGAGTATTCGACCAATTTCTGATACTGGAGGAATTTCTGAAGAATGCATAAGGCAAATTTTATGTTACCAACTTGAGAGAAGCGTGTGTAAAATTGATGCTCAGAATTCTCAAAAACAAACAAAAAGAAACTTGTGAAAATGTTTGTACTGACACATTGAATATCATCGAAAATGATCCTAATGTCTTGAAAAGAGTGATAACATGTAACTAATCCTGGCTCTTCAATTATGATCCAGAAACTAAGTGCCCAACTTCACCAAGAGCAAAAAAAGCTTGAATTTTTTACTGTCCCTCCCCCCCCCCCTCCCCCACAATATTCATGACATTGTTTATGGAAGATCAAACTATTAATCAACATTACTACCTTGAAGTTACTGCTCAAGTCCATGAAAAAATACGAAAAAATGATGCAAACTGTGGAAGAACAAGTCATGGGTTCTGCACCAAGACACAGCAACCAAGTGTTAGACCATCCGCCTTATTCACCTGACCTAGTACCATGTGACTTATTTATTCCCCAAGGTCAAATCTGCATTAGAAGGAACAAGTTTTCAGTCTGCTGAAGCAGTGGAAAAAAAGAAAGAAGTGACATGTGTCATCAAGGAGCTCACAGAGGAAGACCTCCAGCACTGCTTCCATCAAAGGAAAATTCACATGGAGTGCTGTAGTGATAGAGGAGGGGAGTATATTAAAGGTGACAATAACTAAATATTTATGTATTTGAAATATAATGTTTTACAGGAATAGTGCCATTATTTTATAGCTACACCTCATATGATGACAAATACAGTGAACTCAGAGGAAGAGATATGCATGCCAACCCTACATTTCAAACCTCCTATGAAAGAAATTAGCCACACTTATGATCCCATTCATGATTTAAATTTGACAAAGCAATAGCCTGCATTTTTAGTTTCCAGGTTTCAAAGATGGAATATTCTTTAATGCAATAGGAAAATAAGTATCTCATGACCGACATATTCTCTTTTCTGAATAAAGGTGTCATGAATTTTTTGTAATGGTATTTGAATCATTTACAGAGAATCTTGGCAATGATCTCAGTGTAAATTAGTGAAGCCTGTTCATAGATTGTAGCAAAGTTAATCTGAACACAGTACTTCTCCACAAATGGAATAAATTATCTCCCATTCTGAATGTTCACTTCACCCAAAAGAGACATATGAGAACTTCAAAATGTTACTCACAAGTACTTCATCAGGTACACAAATCACAGCTGCTCTCTATTTATAACAGGAAAAAATGAGGTACAGGTGAGATGAACTACAGCTTGACAGAAGAATGTCACAAACACTCCTCCTGTTGAGCCCCAGAATGCCTAGCTACCACTTCTGCATATTAATAACTTGCGTTTGTCAAAAACTTTGTGAGTGCCACAAACAAAAAGCGACATCTTAGGTCTCAAAGATCAATCAAGCAAAGATAAAAGGAGTATTTGTAGGACCACAAATGGGAGAAGTAATTGCTGATGATCATCATCTTGATTTGTTGATTGATATTGAAAAAAAAAAAATACGGCTCTTCTTTCACAAGTGTCTGCAAGATCTTTCCCAACAGCCAAAGGGCAAAGAATTAGTGTAACATTATACATAAAATACCAAGATCCTACCACCATATGGAATGTAGCCTATCACATAAACTACATTTCTTTGTTTATCACTTCAATTTCTTCAGAGATAACCTTGGTGTCTTTGATAACAACCATGCCAAATGGTTACACCAGCCATTTCTCACACTGAAAATTGTTGTCAAAGCCAAATAAGAGGCTAAATATTGTCCTGGACCTGACAGAGAGATGTTTCTGAGGCTGAATATCACAAGAAAACAAGAAGGAAATATTTTTAGGTATGTTTCATTGCTATTTTTTACGCTTATTGCACATTTATTTGATTCCTTGGTATGCTGACAATTTCTTTGCTATTTAAAATTTGGAACTCTTGTTGTAATTACGTGTCATTTGTCAGAAACATTTAATGCATAAGCTGGCATGTGCTTAGCACAAAACCATTATTACACAAAAACTGAGGCCTATACAGAATTTCTGAAATTAGATCTGGATTGAGAGAAGAATTATCTTCCAAGTAGTACGTGTTTTGTCCTTGTCACAGAAATTATTCTTCTATGTATCAATGTTGTTAACCAATATATGGGAGACAGTATGGAATTAGTAGGATATGAGGACAGCCACAGGTAAGTTGGCACATTTGAGTTGGCTCATGAAGCTTGCTCAGGGTGCGCAATTGGTAGTACATTGCCTATGAAAGAGGAGAAGGTGGGGGGGGATCCTCATCCACATCTCAGTCTGGAATGCAGTTTTAACTCACTGGATGTAATTATACTCCTCCAGTTCTTCCTAACCAACGGATCTTTAAGTTTTTACACTACCGATCATTTGTACCATTTAATTCTGTGTTCCCACTACCTCCCATACATGAATCCCACACATTTAAACAGCAGTGAAGTTAAGATCATACAATTTTCTATTAACTGTTAGTATACAGTAAATGTCAAGTAATCATTGCTCAACCATAACATACTGCTTGTCATTCAAATTTCAACACCAGGAAGGACAGCAAATAATGAAATTTAACTTAATTTGCATGTACAGTCCAGTGGGAAGAATACACGATAAAACTTGCAAGTGAGATGGGGGGTGCAGGATGCAAATTTAGTTCACAGAAATGCCATCACTGGCAGCAACAATGTGTGTCAACCATCTGGCTACAGTCAAACTGAGCGTAGATGTCGTTCCTCACTGCTTTTGCTCTGTGCCAGAGTTCATTAATCATAGTGTATAGCAATTGGTTCCATGTCAGTCTCTCAGCAATGCATAATCAGATGTTTACACCCACTGAATTGAGGTAGGTAGTAAAGACAGCAGGGCAACATTGAGTCATGCATTATCTTGTTGGAAGACATCATCAAGGAGACTTCATGCATAGGTCAAAAATAAATGTAACACCTGCTGCCAGATTGTGCGAACGTGATCATTTGTTTCCAATAGCACCCCATACCATCATGTTAGGTACTTGCCCCATATGAGGATAAGGAATGCAACCTGATAATTTTCATTCTCCTGAGAGCCTTGTATGTACGTATGTACGAGGCTCTCAGGACACACACACACACACACACACACACACACACACACACACACACACACACAGAGAGAGAGAGAGAGAGAGAGAGAGAGAGAGAGAGAGAGAGAGAGAGAGAGGTGTAGCACACACAACCAGGAGTTAACCAAAAAGACAATGTTGTGCCACTAGTGGGTACACCACATTTGGTGCATATCTCTCAGGTGCTCCATCAAGGAAACACCCCCCCCCCCCCAAACAATGGTCACCATGCTGAGAGTCAGTGACGGTCCAAACACTATTCCACTGCACAAGTGGATACCATTCTTACTGCAAACAAGGTCATTTCCTAACTCAAGGTAGGTGACACGGCTGCACTGTCATGCAGAGCTACAGAGATCCCACGTGAGATTGAGTATGGTCCTCCTGAACACATTGATTCCACATCTGCATGACAGTCACAGGATCCCACCCAAAGTGAGCAGAAATATCACGGAATGATAAACTGCAATCTCAATAGGTCACTATGCTGCTATAGTAGAATTTCCACACATGCTGGTAGGTATTTTTCCTTCTTACAAGCTGCACTACACCATCACCTCACAAGCAAACAACACTGAAAGGTGATTTATGTAGGAGATACCCGCTTAGTAATTATTTCTTACATACAGACTGTAGGTGGCATTACTCTTAGGTAATTTATATGGTTACAGTGAAATTCTAATAATTTGCATATCCATGTATATAGTGTAATTCATGCCAATTTTATGTTTGTTGCCAACTGTCTCCATGGTGTTGCAATTTTAATGGCCAGAAGAGTACCTTTCTTTTACCTAATGAGAGTACTATAGGGAATTAAAGTGGAAGCTTAACTACTACATGTAAGTATACAACTCCCTACAGATTAAAAGACACCATAAAATTAATTTCAGCAACATTTATGAAGGTGAAGTTATCAGATGCCAGTTATGTACCTACCAATCTTGAAAAGAAAGGATCCAGCAGGAACATTAATTATCTCTGTCCGTCTGCACAGTTTCAAAAACACAGGCTTTTCAAAATGTCCAAAGACTCTGCAAAAGAAAAAATGGAAAACCAATACTACTAATACTCAATGTTTTGCTACAAAATGAATCAATGAAAAATGAGATCATACTAATTACACTTTCCTAAGTCTTATTCTTCTGTATTAATTGCATGATCATCACTTTTCCTATGATTTCTTCCCATGATTTCTTTCCATAGCGATACAAAACATGCAAATTGCTTGTTTAGTGCCTTAATATGTACTGTATTCTCACCTTATACTCTGCAACATATATACAACATCAGGGGGGACTCCTTTGTCTGTTTTGCTTGTAACATCCTCTTCCAAATATTCAGCAGGAGGTTCTAACACCTTTTGAAAAATGAAAAATACATATATCAGGCAACTATTGCAGAGACATCTCAATGCTGGGACTAAATTTACTGGTAAGCCTACATAACTGCTAACCTTAAGTTGTGTGGGTGTTGAATCCTTGCTCATTTGCAAAAGTATCTGCTTGGCAAATTTTGATATTGCTATTTTGCGCCTCTGGCCTTTCATATCTTGTGATGAGGCTACAGATTTCACCTGGAACACATTTACAATATGTTTATTTTATTTGTCATTTACACACAGCTACAGTAGAAGAATATGCCATTCCAGTTTATAATAAGTAGTATTTTCAAGCACTAGGATACAAGGTTCAAAATAAAAGTATCTAATCGATAAAATCTGTGTAGTTATCTGACACTGACATCTGGGAATTATGTATGACTTGTACAGCCTCACCCATCAAATTCTTTAGGATTCACTAACCATTTCTGAATCTGAATTATAGAAGGATGTTGGAAGATTTCATAACCAATCTTAATTTCCAGGAAAACTGTAGTGCACAAAAAAGTTGACACACGTGTTTAAAATAAGAACAAACAGTTTTCAATAGCCTCTAATAATGGTGTAGTAGGTAGGAATTGGTAGCTTCTCATTTAGATGGAGGTCTGGTTGCTGATATGAATTGATGCCACTGGAAGGATAGGCAGTAGATGAGAGCACTCGGAGCATCTATGGTATTATGCAGGTGGGACTGATATTGTTCAGGAGGAGGGGGAGTGGACGCATCAGAGTGGGTCAACTGGATCCAAAATTTCAAAATCTGTAGCAAGAAGCCCAACCTTAAAGGCCACCCAACGCCCACTTCATATTAATGTCAAATGGTCAAGTACATTGGTCATGATGTTTTAGCCTTGAGCATTGAAGATATTGGTGATTATCACTACTGAATGAATTTTCACTTACTTGTCTTGTTTAAGATATTTGCAGATATGAGTATCTTAAATGAAAGATAGCTGAATGTTTATCTGGTACAAAAGTCATGTTTTCAACAACCCAAAAGTTGTTTAGAGCAACACAGTACTTTATTAGGCACAGTCCTATTGGAGGTGCTATGCTGTTGTCTTCCTTTAACCTCGGAAACAAATGACCCAGCTAATTATAGGGGGAGATATAGTTTAATGTGGACTCCAAAACACAGCGTAACCTGGCATTTTTCTAATTAATAAATCATTATCAGAGCTGAAAAAAGTGGTAAGTGACAAAAATCCTTGAACTGACTAGAGATCAAACCCCAGATATTTGGATTAATAGTCTGGCACTTACAATGACACACTCATTTACCCAGTATCATACTAACAAAATACAGCTAAAAGCTCCACCATACCAACCTGAAAAGATCTACAGAAAAAGGTAACAGTTGCCGTATGTTTACGGGAACATAATGTAACAAAGGAGAGGAATTGGTAGACACATCTGGGGTACGTGAAGTACGCAACTGGAGGTCCCACGGGTTCATGCAGCACTTCTCCGTGATGTAGAACTAGAGCTTTCATGGTTGAGACCAATTTCTCACAAGAAACATACAACTCGTGTGACAGGAGTTCTGCTGTTAGTAACTATGAGGGACAGGCAAAATTTAGTAGACATTCATGCATCTATAAAAATACTGATGCACAAAGCATACAACAACTTCCACTATCACACATTAGCAAAACATCTTGCTGAGAACTAGAGAAAATTCTGGTTCTATGTAAAACTGCTATGTAGATTGAAGGTTTCTATTCAGCTTCTCACCAACTGGTCTGATGTGGTAATAGAAGGTACAAAAAAGAAAGATGAAGTTTTAAATTTTGCATCTAAGAAAGCATTCGTGCTGGATGATCATAAAAATGTACCATCATTTCACAGCCACACAGACTCCTGTATGGAGGACATTAAATAGGCATCAATGACACAAAGAAGCAAACAAAAAAAATTGAAAATAAATAAGTTGCCAGCTCAAGATGGAACCTCAATTCAGTTTTACAGAGAACCAGAGTTTGAGGCTGACTGCAGAGCAATTCTACTGCTGCCACTCTAAATTTTGATTAAGGACATCAAAGACAAGATATGAGATATCAGGGCTCATATGTACTAGTATAGATAGTTGCTATTCCCTCACTCAATCTGCATGTAGAAAAGGGAAGGAAATAACTGGCAGTGGTCAAAGGTACCTTCTGCCATTAACCATATGGTGGCTTGTGGAGTACAAATGTAGATGTGGCCAAGGGATCCCCTAATGGCAGTCGCAAGTTTTCAGACCTCAAGAGGGTTAGTTTCAGGTGGTTGGATGAGAGAGCGTGCTCTTCTGCAGCATATCACATTTTTATACCTTTAATTCTGGCAATTGTTGTCAATGCTGAAAGTCATTTTAGAGCTCAAGGATAGCCAATTCATGCAGTAATTGAAAGTTGGGGAGGGAGAGAATGATTGGGTAATGATGACCATCCCATTGGCAGGTTTCCCATTTGAATAAGGGCATTCATGTTCACAATTAGTTGCTTGATGATGCTGCCTGCCTCTACACGAATTATGTGTGCTGTCCTACAGTAGATCATAGATGGAACTTTCCTAATGATACGAAGGGTGGGAGGAGCTGATCTATTAGACTGGATACATAGAGGTGTAAGAACTCTTCATCTGGTGGGAGGTACAGGTTAATATAGATCAGTTAGTTTATTGAATATTAATATATGTATAGCTACTGCATTTAGATTAACATTTAGGGGCACTGGTTAGCTATAGATGTCCAGGCCAATGTATAAAAACCTCCAGAAGCTTTGTCAGTATTATACCTTGTGCTTTAATTTCTGATGGAAGGTTTGTAGTCTGCAACATGTAAAGTTTTTTGAGGCATGGCACTGAATCATCAATAGGTACATAAAGAACATTAACAGAGGATGAGGAAGACTGCAGAGTGGATGATGTGAGAGCAGCATGAGTGAAGTGGGGGTCATGGGGATAGGGGTAGCAATGGGTGTGGGACTGGGGTAGCGGAGATAGAAGCGGGAAGGATGAAGATATTGGAGGATGTGATGCAAGGCAATTCCATCTAGCTGGTGTCCATCTAGCAGTTGGTATTGGGAGGTAAGAAACAGATGGCATGGGTATGAAGCAGCCATTCAAATCTAGCATAAGGCCTTCAGCAGTTTCCTGCCACTGGTCTACTCTGCTCTTGGCCACAATTTGACAGTGGCCTCATCCATTAGGATTGACAGTTATTTTGTGGTCACACCGACAGAAGTTACAACAGAGACTATACAAAATGTGATTACTTCCAAGGTGTGTCTGCCTCTGATACAATAGAATATGCCTGGGAACAGCACTTGTATCGTGCCCTCCTATACTAATCTGTTTATAGGCCATCTAGATAAAAACCTTCCTCGCCACCCAAAATGTCAAACTCCTTGTCTGGTTCAGCTCCCTGATGATATCTTCATAATCTGGACACAGGGCCAAAGCATGTTACCCTCATTCCTCCACTGCCTCAACAGTCAACACCTTTTCCATCTGCTTCACCTGGCCCCTTCAACCCAGTGTGCCATGTTCCTGCACACACACACACACACACACACACACACACACACACACACACACACATCTCAATCAATCCAACACACTATATAAAAAATCAAGTTCTCTAGCTATCAACTGCGTCTGCCATCCCCCACACATACTAAAAAGTTTCGCCCATACAGTCTCACCACATGTCGACTAGCAATGCGTTGCCTAATATGCTGAAGGTCTTAGTAGGGCCTTCACATGCAGGCATTACCCCTCAAATATAATCTGCAAACAGATTTCCTGTGCCATATCCATATGTGCTCCCCAATCCACTGACCACCCCCATAAACCAACTATGAAGGAGCACCTGCCTAATCACCAAGTATCACCCTGGACTGGAAAGACTTAACCACATCCTCTGACATGGCTTTGGTTACCGTATTTACTCGAATCTAAGCCGCACCTGAAAAATGAGACTCGAAATCAAGGAAAAAAAATTTCCTGAATCTAAGCCGCACCTGAAATTTGAGACTCGAAATTCAAGGGGAGAGAAAAGTTTTAGGCCGCACCTCCAAATCGAAACAATGTTGGTCCATTGTAATATGAGAGACAATTTAGGTCGAATGAATGACGATACAGCTACAGTAGTTTGGTTCGAGTCGTAAGCTTGGCAGTTAAGCTATACCAGGTAGCCATTGCTATGCGTCAGGCACTCCGTCCGTATTTATAAGAGTACCCTTCCTTTTCCACGTGCTTCGTCTGGTTTGAATTGATTGCTTATTTCTCTTTGATATGATAAGTGCCATTCTCTTTGTTATAGGTGTTTACGTCACTCTAAGCTAAAAATGTATTACTACACTGTGTCATGCATTGTTTGTATTGTTTGTTGCATTCTGTGTTTACGGCCTGTCGCCGCTAGCGGCATGGCTTGCTTTTGTGCACGCTGACTACGATGTCACACTTTGCACCATTAAAAACTATAAAGTCAAGCATAAATTCTATTTCACACTCACACTGAACAAATATTTTTATACTAAAAGTCATCTTTTAAATGGAATGCACTGTTTGCAAGCCAAGCATTCCTTGAACAATGGGAGACTATTGCCAATACAAGCTTTCTGGAATTTAGTGAGTGCTCTTCTGAACTAACCCTCTCAGGCAAGAAACAACTGATCTTAAATATCCACAATGGATGAGCTTTATCTGATATTTTGTACAGCTTATAATCTTGAGTGTGAACACTGTTATTGCAAAAATGCAGCATTCGGAGTAACAATACATATATGTCATGTTACACTATTTCACCAGAAATTGGAGATATGAGAGAGGATCATTAGATCAATATCCAGAACATTTCAAGGTTTTAGTTGTCGACTTGAGATGAGTTACTGCCAGGAAACAATACATTTCTGCTATATACATATACATATCTTTCCAGGCCCTCAAACAGCTTCTCTCATAAATAGAAGCACTTTGCACCCCGCAGGATCTGTTAATCTTATCTACAATAATTGAGACTAATTTCTCTGCGAACATGTCTGATAAACTTGTAATGCACAAGGGTTTTCCAGAATTATAGGACTCACATCTGAATGTGCTGTGTCAAAATCGTAAACCCTATGTTTCAGCTCTTTTCTGTACCATGAAACTTTTCCAAAGTTGCCTTTCTTCACTGGGGCATGTTATCTTAATCTCTATTTTATCGCTGTCAGAAGAACTTCTGGAAGATGAAGTTATGCAATGAGAAAAGCAGCTTTCCAGCCCCTGAGGCATCGGAGGACAAGAATAAAGAGGCACAGTGTACTCAGTTTCAGACAAAGAACGACAAAACTAACTCTCACTACAACTTTCTGTGAGAATACAGGGTGATTCAAAAAGAATACCACAACTTTAGGAATTTAAAACTCTGCAACGACAAAAGGCAGAGCTAAGCACTATCTGTCGGCGAATTAAGAGAGCTATAAAGTTTCATTTAGTTGTACATTTGTTCACTTGAGGCGCTGTTGACTAGGCGTCAGCGTCAGTTGATGCTAAGATGGCGACCGCTCAACAGAAAGCTTTTTGTGTTATTGAGTACGGCAGAAGTGAATCGACGACAGTTGTTCAGCGTGCATTTCGAACGAAGTATGGTGTTAAACCTCCTGATAGGTGGTGTATTAAACGTTGGTATAAACAGTTTACAGAGAATGGGTGTTTGTGCAAAGGGAAAAGTTCTGGACGGCCGAGAACGAGTGATGAAAATGTAGCACGCATCCAGCAAGCATTTGTTCGCAGCCCAGGAAAATCGACTCGCAGAGCTAGCAGAGAGCTGCAAATTCCACAATCAACTGTATGGAGAGTCCTACGAAAAAGGTTAGTTATGAAACCTTATCGTCTGAAATTGGTTCAAGCACTGTCTGCAGCTGATAAGATTAAAAGAATCGATTTCTGTGATTTTATCCTTGCTCAAGTGGAAACAGATGAATCTTTCGTTTCAAAGATTGTGTTTAGTGATGAAGCAACTTTCCACACTAACGGGAAAGTCAAACGTCACAATGTCTGTATATGGGGCACTGAGAATCCGCGGGAAACAACTCAGTATGAACGTGAGTCGCCTAAGGTGAACGTTTTCTGTGCCATTTCAGCCAATAAAGTTTTTGGTCCCTTTTTCTTCGAAGGTGCTACTGTAACTGGACTACAGTATCTGGAGATGTTAGAGAATTGGCTGTTCCCTCAGCTCGAACAAGAAGCACAACAATTCATATTTCAGCAGGATGGAGCGCCACCACATTGGCACTTATCTGACCGTAACTACCTGAACGTCAACTACCCGAGGCGATGGATCAGCCGCCAGGCAGCCCGTGACAGATCACTTCATCACTGGCCTCCAAGAAGCCCTGATCTTACCCCCTGCGATTTTTTCTTATGGGGGTATGTTAAGGATATGGTGTTTTGGCCACCTCTCCCAGCCACCATTGATGATTTGAAACGAGAAATAACAGCAGCTATCCAAACTGTTACGCCTGATATGCTACAGAGAGTGTGGAACGAGTTGGAGTATCGGGTTGATATTGCTCGTGTGTCTGGAGGGGGCCATATTTAACATCCCTGAACTTGTTTTTGAGTGAAAAAAACCTTTTTAAATACTCTTTGTAATGATGTATAACAGAAGGTTATATTATGTTTCTTTCATTAAATACACATTTTTAAAGTTGTGGTATTCTTTTTGAATCACCCTGTATATCCTATTTCCTCCTCAGACAACACACACTTACATATTTTCAAATACAATGGAACAATACACAGCAGGCCACAAGATCAGCAAACTGCAGCTCCTGCCATGTGAGTCACATGGAGGAACAATTAGTAATCCCACAAACTACCTGAAGAGTTCCAACTGAGTATTACGTCACTATCATTTATTAAGAAAACCACAAAATACATATATTTGGCATTAGCTCTACTGGCACACTCAGCTCCTATCAAATATATACATTGTTAGCACTAGAGGTATGATGACTGCGCATGGATATATATTTCACTAGCAGTTAAAGGGTTAAATGCATTTGAACTGCTCCCCATAGTTAAGGTCCTTAATACATACTCAGGTGCTACCCGATCAACTCCCAACTTCAGCGTAACATAAATATAAGATGAGAAAAAATTGTGTTCCCGGTTCTTCATTATCAGACATTTCAATAACAACTGCCAAACTGTCTTCTGTAGTATACTAAGTTCTAAGCTATATCATCAAGTGTCAAAGTTTCACTTACAAATGCAACTCATTTTTTAAACAATTACAGCATTTCTGAAGTATCAGCTAATGGACCTACTAAAAATTGGATCTAGAAATTATGCCATTTATACAAACATCAAGAGCACTGATAGCTATAAACACTCTGCTTGTGGCCAGATCTCTTTTTCACTGCTCCTGCTACATATGCTACTGATGAATGGACGAACACAGTGGCTTGTGAAAGTTTTCAGTTGCTGCTGTCACACGGGAAGTGTAAACCCAAAATTCATAAATTGTTGCAGCTAATTGGATTCAGACAGTTTTTGTTGTCAGCTCGATGTAAGCCATGTGATATGTGGTGTACAAATTGAACATTTGTAAAGGAAAAAAAAAATTGAGTCTCCCTGTACACCAATACTGGCATTATTATAATGCACTTTCTTATTTAATTTCTAATTTCTGAAATCATGAACATAATTTTGTAACACCTTCTACAACGCTACATGGCAAAAGCATCCAACAAGGTGGTCGCCCCACACAATGAATATACGCATACTTCCTAGCACACAAAGCAGAGAAAGACAATGAAAAATTCATTAACTAAGAATTTGCCAAGAAAGCTGTTCACGATTGCTGCACTGCCCATAAAACACAGGACAGAGCCCGAGACTGACTGACTTGACTTGACTTGACTTGACTTGACTTGACTTGACTCGACTCGACTTCTGAGTATAAACTTTTTCACAATCATGCTGAAAGGCAAAGGTACTTGATGAATTGAAAGTTTTTACAAAGTGCTCTTATAGCTCAGTATCAAACATTAACATGGGGAAAGTGTTGTTTATTTTGTGGAAAATCATCTGACCTTTCTCATAATTTTCCTGCCGTAGTACATCATCTTATCCCTTTTCCTGAAGCGTTTTCCAGAACGTCTTGCCTCTGGCAAATCTGCAAACAAGAGGTATTTTAATAAGTGACAGTTGAAAAATCAAATAAGTTTCAGATTTAAGACTGGGGATGGGTTGTTTTGGGGAGGAGACCAAACAGCAATGTCATCGGTCTCATCGGATTAGGGAAGGATGGAGAAGGAAGTCGATCGTGCCCTTTCGAAGGAACCATCCCAGCATTTGCCTGGAGTGATTTAGGGAAATCACGGAAAACCTAAATCAGGATGGCCGGACACGGGAATGAATTGTCCTCCTCCCAAATGCAAGTCGTGTGTGCTAACCACTGCGCCACCTCGCTCGGTGTTTAAGATTCTGTGTATAATATATCGTGTAGTAGCTTCCTCTTAAAACACATATTCTGTTATGGTATCTCTCAAAGAGCTCACATATACCAAAAAAAAAGAAGACAACAACTTGCAAACTAAATACAATGAAAACAGAAAACTACATTACAACAACAAATGTTTACAAGATGAACAGCAGTGGATTTTTTTATATTTTCTCTTGTCCAGCCATCCTATAGAATACTAACACCTGGATGTAACTTTTGTGGCAGTTTACACTTATTTCACTGTAAATTGTGACCGCAAATAATGGAAATACTAAATGTAACAACTCACCATATAACTGAGGTGCTGAGTCATTGATAGGCACTGAAATGAGACTGACAATGTTATGTGCATATCAGTTACTGAACATCTCAAATATATGATGAGTTGTTACTTTTACTCCTTCCTTAATTTACATTTCACCAGTCTTTCCATCACCACATTAATATATATATGACTGTGTGAGTCATAATCACAACTTCCTCATATTTCATCTGCCTAATATCTTATGGGTACGAACAACAAAGTTACACACACAAATATGAGGTAAAGAGAAATTGGCAGAAGATATCGTAATGATACTGAACCCATTAATGGAATTTTACAGAAGTTTAAGAATTTGGATAAAATTTTTACAAAGTGCACAAGATTTCAGATATTATATTGTGACTGCTGTTGTTATATGCGTATGAGTTGTTATTGGAGACTACTGAGTGGCAGTGAGAAAAACTACACAGGTCAGTGAAAGCAACTGCTCATTAAATAAGTGGGAAAAAAGTAAAAGTAAATAGTAAAACATGCAAAGATGAGATTCTGAGTCACAAAGTCATTTTCTTCAAAGAAATAGCACATAAGAACACTCACCAGACACAAACTCAGGAACCTAGACTCACAAAACCCATTCTCAACCATCATTATTTGAGCTCTATGAGTTGCTTGCTGTTTAGTATTAGCTGATTACCACATGCAACTGAAATAAGGGTAAAGGTTGAGTAAATATCACCCCCTCATTGACATCATATTCCTTTCTGAACAACAAAAGAATATGTTAAGATAGTGTTCAACTAGATGTTGTAAAGGTTGTTAACATTTCCTTATCACCATGACAGTTTGGTGAAACTGTGTTTACACATAAAAATTTGATACTGTTTGCATCAAAGAGAATTAATGAGCAAGATGGTGCAATGGTTGAGAACTGGACTTCCATTTAAGAGGACCTTGTTCAATTACATATGGGGCCATCCAGATTTAGGTGTTTCATGGTTTCACTAAATTGATTAAATCAAATGTCATGACAGTTCCTTTCAATTTCCTTCCCGAAACTGGTTTTGTGCACTATCTCTAATGACACTCTGTTATTCAAAAGAAAAGTAAAGGAAATGGTTTTAACAAAGGAACATTAAGAATTCAATATCCCATCAACATCAAGGACATTAGACACCAATAGTTGATCTAGAAAAGCATTACAGGTATGAATCAGCAATTGTCTGTGTAAGGAAATATCATAATATTCATATAAAGTCATTTAGAGAAAGCCGCGCGGGATTAGCTGAGCGGTCTAAGGCACTGCAGTCATGGACTGTGCGGCTGGTCCCGGCATAGGTTCGAGTCCTCCCTCGGGCATGGGTGTGTGTGTTCGTCCTTAGGATAATTTAGGTTAAGTAGTGTGTAAGCTTAGGGACTGATGACCTTAGCAGTTAAGTCCCATAAAATTTCACACACATTTCCTCATTTAGAGAAAATATGGAAATCTAACTCAAGACATCCAGAAAGGTATTCTGACTCTTTTGTCTTAACTGCTGCATCACCACTTTGGATTTAGGCTAACCTCTAGAATAAACTGCACAACAGAGTGATGATGAAACCTGCACAATTGTGAGATAACATAAAATATTGAGGTTTTAAAGAGAAAAATCATGATACAAAATCTGTTTAGGACACCTGCTAATGAAAGAAGTAACACAGATACGTTACGAACATCAAAAAATTCATACAGACTACAAAATGAGTAACCACATCTACCACAAACCCACTGGAACAAAAGCTCTCAGTAAGAGAGGTGCGATTTTACCCAATAAACTTTTATCTTTTCCAGTGTAACAAATTAATTGTCAGTTAAAGAAAAATATCTGCAATTTGGCAGACAGTACCAACATGGGTTCTACAATATTTAATTTCTTATTCTTAAAAATATTAATGTATGTTAGCATAGTTCTCTCTAAGTTGTAAAATTCTTTTCTATCACTTCACTACTTCCCTTCTAAACAATTTTCCTGCCTACAGCTACAGTAATTTCCATCAGCAATTTGGTTACAGTCAGACTATTTCTATGCTCCCCATTTTCATTTTCTTCTCAAATCTGTTTTCAGCATACCCATTAGTAATTGTAAAATTACCTCAAAATATCATTACTATTATCATCCTTTTCAAAGAATTTGAAATACAGCCTAGGTACACACAACTATTATTTGCAATGCTTTAAAATGAAAGTTAGTTTAATTCTTTAGTTTTTCAGGCATACGTCCAGTACAAAACATTCTCATGCAAACAGCCAGCATCCAAGCAACAGGGGAACGGTGTGATGGGTGACAAGTTTCTCTGTTGTCAAACATTTTGCATGTGTGCAATGATTATTTGAGTATTCAAAGAAGAACTTTTTGTACATAAACATTTATTATTACCAAAACTGGTTTGTGCACTCTCTCTAATGACACGCTGTTATTCAAAAGAGAAGTAAAGGAAATGGTTTTAACACACACTATACAACCACAACTCGAAAAATGAAAGAGAGTAACCACTGTAAGGATGCATTGCAATAAAACACACACACTTACCCTTGTTGCTCCAGTCTCGAACATAGTTTAGAATTATCTGAATTGCATAGAGAATGAGCAGGACAGTTACCACTTGGAACATGAACTGAAACACACAACACAACAGCATTAGAGATTCCATAAGATGATTTGATAAAATTTTCTTGTCTAGGCGATAACATAAATTATCTAAATAAACTGACAATTCAGTAGATACTACAAGACAATGCACTCCATAATCTGATCTGAGGCAATCTAATCTAATCTGTTCTAATCTAATCCAGTGTTCTCCATGTCGTGAATTACGCATAGGCTACACGAACTGGACTGGAAGCATGAATTCGTCTCTGGACCAAGCTCTGGAGCTTCATCAGAACTGGGACAGGTCCACTGAACATTAGTTAACTGTTTGAAGATGAAAACACAGCCCAGAAAATGACACACAACTAAATTAATTAATTTTGAGAAGGCAAAAAAGTAGCAAATGTCCCGACACTCCAGGGCCGGCACGATTGTACCATCACAATTGTAGTACATTGCCTTGCTGTCATAAGTTACAAGCTTAGGACAGCAAAGCAACAGTATAACTAACCCCCTAAAATTAATGATAAGTGAATTACATTAAGAAGTCAATAATGATGAGAAAAACAAGCCAATTTCTAAAACCCTCCCCTCGAACCGCATGCATAAAAAAGGAACATCGGAAAGGAAAACTTAAAATGAGTGACATCAAAATATAAAATAAGCCTTCGAGGATAAGACAAATGACAGCGTTAAACAGAAAAGTTTGAATCATAACAACAGGCATTGCAGTATCCGTAACCATTTCTAATGTAGTTTAATCACTGTCACCAATAAAATGCTCAGTCATTTTTCATATCTGAAATCAGTAGCTTTCCTAGACAGTAATCTTTGTTGTTGATGACCCGTAATAATCTCTTACTAGACTGTCTTCACCTGAACTGTGATGACACATCACTCATGTATCTCATCAATAGCTCTGTCATTAGAAGGCCTCAAATGTCGATCAGTTGGTGCAAACTAAACTGGATGTTGGGTTTGACCCATGATACAAATGTTACTTGGTATGTCACATCATACCTGAGCAAACATAATACTGACAATATTTGTTTTGCATTTATAATATTTTGTAGAATTATCTTGTGCTGACAGGCTGCTCTGTAGTGTAGCCCAAGGTTGAGGCTAGGCCGAATGGCTTCAGCTCAGTCCTGAGTAGTTGAAGCCAATGAATGTGAATACCAAATCTCAGTAGCGGCAACAGACAGATTGGTAGCACAGAGTAAGGTCTAGTTTAGGTAGACAGGTGTAGGGCTGGTTGTGAGAAGGCAGAGTGATGTGGTAGGCGTCAATTAACCTGGCTCAAAAAGTCATACCACAAGGAACTTCAGATTTTGGATTCTAGAATCCAGTACACAGTAGAGCTGACTATCCATCCCAAGCTCTTTTCTGCAAGGATAATGGGGCACAATTCCTCCTTCACTTCAGAACAAGAAGTGACTACACTTCTTTAAAAGACACAATACTACTATTTGAATGATAGTTTGTTAAAGATTGGGATAGGTCTTAAAGGACACTCCTACTTCTCCATGGAGAAGTAACTTCCACTGTTGTCGGACGGAAGCCCATCCTTCACTGCTACTGTGTGTTACAGCAGGGAAGTTTCTTAACATTACAAATGAAAAGATAAGTATCCCTCAATTGGAGCTGGCTCTCAATTTGAGTGCTACAGCATGTTACATGAATGAAAATCTTCTAAGGTGTAAAAACAAGGAGCTAACTTTAGAAACAAATTTGATAAAAGGTTTATCTTTAGTGGGCAATGTTTTATTAAATGAGCTGTCCAAGCACTCACATGGCTCTGCTCACAGGTTCTATTTACCTCTGCTTTCCTTTTAAAATTTCTAATTTTGTAGATCTTTTATACAACACTGCAAAATGGTACTAAAAAATGAAAATCATTAATATATGGCAGGTGTGAGATTAGCTGCGGATCTGCCCACGTGACTTAGTAGATACTGAGCTGCCTGTTCACAGCAGACTTGGGTTCCTGTCCTATTCCGGCACAAAGTTTCCTCCTATTATCAGTTGTTGCAATACAATTCATACTGGGCAGTGTGTGGGGTTTCTCTGCCCTATTAACTATACTGGTAAGAAATACTTGTCCCCATTTTAGAAGGATCTGAATTATTTTGCTTTTTGTCCACTACATCCATCTTATTTTCTTGATATCATAATGTACTGGAGCCTGCTTTGTGGACAGAAGCATTATCATGTGCATACAGAGAAAATGTTAGCTATCAAACTGTTGCTACTGTGTGGCGTCCACGCCAATGTCTAAAATGTGTGAACATATTCACAATATGATTCAGTTATCGACCAAAAGTATCAGTAAAAGATCAAAAAACAGAAAACAGCCCCATGATCATACACCATCTGCACAAACTTTGCCACTGGCACAACAACAATAGTTTGTCTTCTGCAACAGCCACACACCACCATATATTAGTATATTATATCACACAATACAATCATCTTCCAAATCACCACTAATCAATGATGGTGTTATTTGCATCACTAAGCTAGCTTGGACATTTGTTCATGTGATCAGCAGCTTGTCGGCAGCAGTGGTACAGAGAAAATTTAGCCTTACCACCTTTTGGTGGAGTATTCTGTCATCGATCTCTGTAAAAGAGCTCCAACCAAAATCTCCTATAATAGATGACAACTTTCTCTGATAATAGGTTCATACTGCAAATGTTAGAAACTGGCACAGCTCTAAGACCTTTCTCAGCCCTGCAAAGGTTTCCACAATTAAACTGCCCAGACTGGTGCTGGGCACAAATAAGATACATGGAATACATCTGTCAGAAGGCTTGAGCTTGCAGGTCCCGTCCCTAATATCATGTCCTCTTCAACTCACTTATTTCCCTGACATACCCCTCCACAAAATATATTTAAAAAACCTGCAGTTTCGTACGTATCTTCTGGTGCACAGCTCAAAATCACACACCGTGTATAGAAATTTATCAATGTCATGTTTATATAGTCCTGCTCCTGTTACACAGATATTTTTTTGCCTTTCTTTCTCACAGTTTAACATTCCATTAACAGCAGGGTACTTGTAAATAAAGAATTTGTTCAATTCATCAAGGATTCCAGGTGACAGTAATAGTGCCACAGCCCCCCCCCCCCACAAAAATAAATAAATAAAATGTTGGCTGTGGTGACAGGCTGATCTATAATCTCTAGCATAGCTCAATTTCAGTACTACATCCACCCCCCCCCCCCCCCCAGATTCCAAATAGGTTTTCATAATAAATTTTGCAGAAAGTTATGCTGTCCACAGAATTGCTTTTGAGTTTTGTGGCAAATTCAGGCCAGATTTCTCATTGACTTTATGACAAACTACAATGTAATTAAATGCAACTGTTTTGTGTGCCTAGAGTTTTAGGGGTCGTGTGATACATTTACATAATGGACCCCCCCCCCCCCCCTTTTTCAATACATCACATATGTAAACATTAAGCTTCATTACTGGTCAAATTGTTACCACAAACTTTATTTGACTTTCACATTCACTGGCTTTGCCAACTCACAACCAAACTGTCACCTTCCAACCTAAACTAGACCTCAAGCAGTGTACACATCAGTCTGTCACCACAACCAAGATTTCAGGGTGGTGGGTGGGGGTCCAATACCATACTTTAACCAATAAGTTGATAAAAACCGTCCAGATTTAGTGTACATGACATCAACAGAATAATTATAAGAAAGGGGAATCTCTTTATGCCTCAAAACTGTTCCACTGTTCACACCTCAAGTATCTTGTGCAAGACACAAAGTTAATGTCCAAATGATGTTTGGCAGTGCAATGAAAACAATCAGCTTGAATGTCTTGCGCAACTCACAGAGTTGCTTTCTACAGGTCATTTGGCAGCCAAATAAAAACGAGCACATAATCACATAACGAAGGGGATCTTTGTGTTAACATTTTATTTGTTTAGAAATAAAAATATCACATGCACAATGTGGGTTCCCAACAATTTCTGTTCTGTCCACGAGTCCTGACATAGAACTGCAGGTTCCGTTTGCTTTTTTAACTTCCCCCAAACATAACTTGTTTATCCTACTGGCAACACACTTGTCCTAAGGAATTACGGGTGTTTTATTATAACAAACATGCACTTCAGCGTTACATATAATCAATAATACAATACTTGGTTCACTCTTGTGTGTGATATTGGATGAAAAGTACTAAACTGTCATCACTCACTCACATTTATGAGCGTACATCTGATTTGATTATTTGTATCTGCTGCCTCTGCCAAAACACCTTACGTGTCACACAACAGGATAAAAACTTAACTGTGCTTCACAGATGTGGTCTGCATATATTAATCAGTTACACTTTATGGCGTTAGGTCTGAATGGCATGATTCTGGGTTTTAAAACATAATCCCTTACATATACACAAATATTTCATCTCGAAAACAATCTTCTTCACACATATATATCTTCAACGCCATCAAAGTAATTTACGGATAGGAAGGACATTATACGTCCCTTTTAATGAAGAAGCTTACAATTCAGCTAAATTGTACCAGTATCTTTACTCAGTGACACTTAATTGATGTGAGTGAAGTGAGCATTTTTGTTAGTAATCGTCAACATTGCATAACATATGAACAAGAAGTACAAACCAGATTCCGATGCACGACTGTTGATATAGTCTCGGACCATTTTTCAAACCCTATATAGTCGCCGAATCCGTACAGGTATTCTTTTAAATACAGCATATTCAAACTGAACATCGTGCCTGTCGACTCTCCTCGTCATTAAATTTTCTTAGTGTCTTTCGCATGTAGCTGTAGAGCACACACGTTCATCTGGACTTTTAGATAATTACTAAATCCCTGGAAAAGTTCACTTCATGCTAAAACTGTTAAAACGCTGACACACGGCGCACGGCATCCTTCTCCCGCACTACCAAACAGCTGACTGTACGAGGGGCAAAGTCTGAGGATCAACTACGAATTCGATTGGCGGCAAAACGTTACGTCATACTGAATTGCGAACAGCACAACGTGGTACCCGATGTATTGACAAAGGCGATACGTAAATAAAAGTTTTCAAGGCGGTGATTCGTCATAATAAAGTACGAAATAAAATATATTCTACATGTTCTGTGCCAAAACTGATAAATAACGACGTAAAAAGCACCGACTGACAACTTCTGCAGAGATGAGGATTACCTACTGAAGTTTTGTGTATGACGAAAGAAAATGTGAGCGAAATACTGTCGCCGATACATGCATCACCAACTGGACAACAACTGAATCGCACGAGTGACGTTTGCCTGCCTGTCTTTTCGTGTGCATTCTTATTGACCAGTCGTGTTTCAGAGCTACCAGACACATCGTATTCCGCGTATTAGAATAGAGTTGGGACAGAACATTAGACGATTACTTTTGATACGGAAGCAGATTAAAGAATTTATAGCAAAGAAACAAGCAAACTATACACAACAGTATTAAGACTTGCTATACAGAGCAGAACTGTGGCAGTTCAAAAACTGCCCATTTCTCCATTGCGTGAGAATGTTAAGCTTCATATAAAATGTATTTTTTTCGCAAGAGAGGTAACCGTAAATGAGAAAAAGCGCTAATAACCGTTCTGTTGATCGTTCTGTAGGCCTAAACACATATAAATAAGAAACTGTGTCGTACATTATACAAGGGGCGATCAAAAAGTTTCCGTTCGAAGGCCGCACAGGCCAGAACTGGTAAGCCAATCAGGCAAAATCGCCGCGAGCATTGAGGTAATCAACCCACCTAAGCACCAGGTTGGAACATACTCGTTTAGTAAAATACCATGTCCTGCTGTGTGAAGAATCCGTAACTGCCTACTGCACATCCTCTTCAGACACGAATCGTCGACCTTTCAAGGCTTTCTTTAAGGAAACGAAGGCGTGATAATCGCATGGGGACAGTTCAGGAATACAGAGCGGGTGCTCAAGTGTCGCTTGGATGAGGCTCTGGCCTTCAGATCGACCGGCACCTTGTGTCGAATCGCGACCGGCTATTGGCGCACCATTCCACGCCGCTAGTTTTCGACAGACATGTTGCCCCATACACACTCTTCATTCTCTGATGGATGCCCACCGGCGTTTGTCCTTCGGCAACCAAGAAAAGAATAAAAGCACGTCGGACCTGGTAACAACGGCGCCATAGTTCACGTCTTCCTTTTTTCCCCATGGGACCAAGCTGCTGAGGTCATCGGTACCTAGGCTTACACACTACTTAATCTCTTAATCTAACTTACGCTAAGGGCAATACACACACCCATGCCCGAGGGAGGACTCGAACCTCCGACGGGGGGAGCCGTGCGAACTGTGCAATGGTGCTGGGGTAAAGACCGCGCGGCTACCCCGCCCGGCAGTTCACGCTGCCTCATTTACCGCACGCACGTCGGAAAGATGCCGGGTGATCAAAAAGTCAGTATAAATTTGAAAACTGAATAAATCACGGAATAATGTAGATAGAGAGGTACAAATTGACACACATGCTTGGAATGACATGGGGTTATATTAGAACCAAAAAAAATACAAAAGTTCAAAAAATGTCCGATAGATGGCGCTTCATCTGATCAGAATAGCAATAATTAGCATAACAAAGTAAGACAAAGCAAAGATTATGTTCTTTACAGGAAATGCTCAATATGTCCACCATCATTCCTCAACAATAGCTGTAGTCCAGGAATAATGTTGTGAACAGCACTGTAAAGCATGTCCGGAGCTATGGTGAAGCATTGGCGTCAGATGTTGTCTTTCAACATCCTTAGAGATGTCGGTCGATCACGATACACTTACGACTTCAGGTGACCCCAAAGCCAATAATCGCACGGACTGAGGTCTGGGGTTCTGGGAGGCCAAGCATGACGAAAGTGGCGGCTGAGCACGCGATCATCACCAAACGACGCGCGCAACAGATCTTTCACGCGTCTAGCAATAAGGGGTGGAGCGTCATCCTGCATAAACATCGTACGTCCCAGCAAGTGTTTATCGGGCAGGCTGGGGATGATGCGATCCTGTAACATATCGAAGTACCTCTCACACATCACGGTAGCAGTTACAAAACCAGAATCACGCATTTCCTCGAAGAAAAAAGGCCCGATAACGGTAGATGTGGTAAATCCAACCAATACCGTGACTTTCTCGTCGTGCAATGGAGTTTCCACGACAGTTCTAGGATTTTCGGTAGCCCAAATTCTGCAGTTGTGGGCGTTGACAGACCCTCGGAGCGAGAAATGAGCTTCTTCGGTCCACAACTCATTACTCAACCAGTCGTCATCTTCCGCCATCTTTTGAAACGCCCAAACCGCAAATGCCCTCCGCTTCGCTAAATCGCCAGGTAACAATTCATGACGCCGATGGATTTTTTACGGATAGCATCGAAGGGTACGCCTCATTGTCAACCAAACAGTAGTGTATGGAATGCCGGTGCGACTGCCCGAGCACTGATTTCCCCGTGCATAGACGAACCCGCTACAGTCTCCATTTCTTCCTGAACTGTCTGAGCAGCATTACGCCTTGTGCTCGGTCGGCCACTACGGGCTCTGTCGTCTAAACAACCCGTGGCTTCGAACTTCGAAATCATTCTCGCCACAGCTGCATTTGACAACGGACCTTTACCCGTTCGAATCCCCTTCCTATGGCGATAGGATCGTAACGCTGAACTAGCACATTCCCCATTCTGATAATACAGCTTCACTAAAAGCGCATTTTCAGGTAACGTTAACATGCTGCGACTGCTGGCGCATCTGATTCTCTCTCTCACTACAGCACAATTGATACACGATTGTCATGCGCGGTCACTGACGTTTTGCTGTCCAGCGCCATCTGTCGGACATTTTGTGAACTTTTTTTGGTTCTAATAAAACCCCATGTCATTCCAAGCATGTGTGTCAATTTTTACCTCTCTATCTACATTATTCCGTGGTTTATTAAGTTTTCAAATTTATACTGACTTTTTGATCACCTGGTACTAATCCCTTGCCTATATGTCGGTGTTTATACACCCGCATTGGAGTCGCGCCAAATTGCATACACGCTGTGGCAACGCCCTCAAAGGGAAACTTTTTGGTCGCCCCTTATACATTCTTTGCACACAGAGGCAATATGATAAAATTGTAGAGCAGGCTCTGAATACCGGACGAGGAAATGTCGGCATCATAAAACAGTTTTAACATCATGGCATAATCTGCACAGAATGGCAAGTAGTTCATATAGGCTCTACCGGAGAGAGAGGGCTGGGGCAATGAAATGTGGGGTCCCAAGTTTTAGTCATGTCGCACAGTGCCGCATGACCAGCATAAATTATGTGATACTTATCGGTGCGTTATTAGTCAAACAGTTGCGCGTCTGTTCTCCCGAAGTACACATCTCCACAACCGTAGTTCACCCCTGTCATCTATGGCGCGTGGTGGTTTTGGATAGCGCCATTTTGCCATGCACGGTATACTTTCGCCACGGCGGCGCGCGAACAGTTTACTAACTCAGCCGTTTCGGGAATGCTTTCACCTGGCCCAAAAATCAATGGCCTTGCCCGTTTCACCGTCTGATAAATAGCACTGTTTCTGCAGTACCACATTTGCACTGTCTTCTGCGTCCCTCGACAAACTTTACATACCCTCCACTGCTACATAGTGCTACCGCCTGCCGTCCGCGAATGGTTCTTGCACGTTGCCATCGAACACAGTTTTTAGTAACATTAACGTGTTTGGACTGTGTAGTTATCTCTATAAACAGTTATCTTTCCTGTTCGTATTGTTCTGTAGTTTAGGTTTTGACTTACACAATAAGGTTTTCAGCTGAAGAATAAAACCATCTGGCCCGCATTTTTTTCGAGATAGCTGTCATTTCGGCAGCGAAGCTACTGCTCTGCGCCAGCTGCGTGAAAGAAGGACGGAAGAGTGGGGTCGAACGTCCGTCGACGGAGAAGTCATTAACGATGAGTCAAACCATAGAATGGGAAAGGATGGGGGTGGAAATGGACCATATCCTTGCAAAGGAACTATCTGGGCATTCGCCCAGAGAAATTACCACAGTTGCTACTGGGAAACCGTGTTTTTGTTTTTGTTACTATCCGCTGATATCTCAGTTTCCTGTCATCGTTGCTTTGCAGCATTTTTCTCTCCCGTTACTCTTAATCAGCACATTCGAGTTTCTTCTGAAGGAACAGTAAATACATTCCACTATATGCAAGTGTGATAGCGAAGAGTACCATAGATTTTACAAGAGCAAGATTCTTAGAAAAAATTATCGATTTGGTTTCAACATTGAGGAACTAGGGCAAGACTGATTAGTCGCACATGCTAAAGGTAATTTACGGAAACCAAACATCGCAGCAACCATTGAGATTTTTTTTTTATTCATACAGCTGTTACTACTGTGTGCAGCGTAGTCTTTTAAAAATCGCGGTGCGCAGTGATGTCCTGTTGGTACGAAGGTCCATCACTGTGTATAAACATGTTCACCAATACATCACAGACCCAGTAGAATTTGCACTTCTGTTTCTTGTTGAAGTCTGCTATTATCTTTAGCAACTAGTAGGAAATATCTGTATACACAACTCTTCTTTTTCTTTTTTTTTATCCAGTATCTTCACAGGATTGGCATGTTAATCTGGATTTCGCAATACTGATGGCACGGGTTGGCGGATGCCCTTTCTGTTACCCCCTTCCCCCCCCCCCCCCCCTCTTCCCAGGACGAAATTTGTGCACCCCGTATAGCTTAGAATAGACTAGAAATGTCTTATCCCATATGAAAATGCGGGAACGTTTTCGAAATATTTGCGTGTCGGGTAATTGAGGCGGAATGTGGGTACCAGCCCGGTATTCACCTAATCGGATGTGGGAAAGCGCGTAAACACCACATCCGGCACACCGGCCCTCGTTCATGAGGTGCTGAGACGCAACGGCCAGGCGGCATCGTTGAAATGTTCGTTATGCATCGTGCAGGTCACATGGAGTGCGACTGTGACGCTGCAGCAACTTACCAACAGCACCGGCGGCGCCGAATTGTCGCAGAATACAGATTCGCCGGACAGAGGAGCGGCTGTGCACACTTGATGACGCGTTTGACTGCTGCGTGGCAGCAGCTGCGGGAGGCAGCTCCGTTGTAGCGCGCTACACATGCAAGCTGCTAACGACGTTTCTGCTGCGTCCACCGTGTGACAGCTGACGCAGCAACAGCAGCCGCTAAGGCCAGACGCTTTTGTCTGTGTGGCAGTAGCGTTTTGCCACCTGCGTGGTGAGCGGCGCAGGCAGGCCGCGTTCTGTCTCACCAGGCCTTTAATCCCCCGGACGGATTCTATTCAGCACAGGCGCGCTTCCCCGAATCATGGAATCGACGCTCTAACGCGCGCAGCTAACCTGGCGGATGCTCCAGTCTACACAAGAAAACCTAATAATTGTCGTTCGTCGATAAAGCATAAACAGTTGTGATGTCGTGAACATTTTGCACACGTAATAATTCTTTACATTTTAATCACTATACAGTTAAAATAACCCCTCCCCTTTTTCTCCTATGCCGAACAAAGCCTAACGAAATTAAAGTGAAGTGCATATAAAAACAAAATGCAGTTAAAGGGGAAGTCTGCTTTTAAAAGTCATGAAAAAGAAGTAACGAAAGCGTTACCAAGCTTTTTTCGAGTGAAACTTCCGATAATAACGAGAGGATAAATCAATCGTCATCTAAACTTGTGAAGAGGAGCAATGAAAGCCGTAACAAACATGTTCAAAACATGTCATATGGGCAAGTTTTTTTCGGTGGCATAGGAATCGAAAGTAAAAAAGGTGTTATGTATGGAAAGCGCGTATGGAATCACCACTGATGATGCTTTACCAATTACACTACTGGCCATTAAAATTGCTACACCAAGAAGAAATGCAGATATTAAACGGGTATTCATTGGTCGAATATATTATACTAGAACTGACATGTGATTACATTTTCACGCGATTTGGGTGTACAGAGTCTGAGAAATCAGTACCCAAAACAACCACCTCTAGCCGTAATAACGGCCTTGATATGCCTGGGCATTGAGGCAAGCAGTGCTTGGATGGCGTGTACAGGTATAACTGCCCGTGCAGCTTCAACACGATACCACAGTTTATCTACGGTAGTGACTGGCGTATTGTGACGAGCCAGCTGCTTGGCCACCATTGACTCGACGTTTTCAATGGGTGAGAGATCAGGAGGATGTGCTGGCCAGGGCAGCAGTCGAACATTTTCTGTATCCGACAGGCCCGTACAGGACCTGCCACACGCGGTCGTGCATTATCCTGCTGAAATGTAGGGTTTCACAGGGATCGAATGAAGGGTAGAGCCACGGGTTGTAACACATCTGAAATGAAATGTCCACTGTGCCGTCATTGCGAACAAGAGGTGACCGAGACGTGTAACCAATGGCACCCCATACCATCACGTCGGATGATACGCCAGTATGGCGATGACGAATACACGCTTCCAATGTGTGTTCACCGTGATGTCGCCAAACACGGATGTAACCATCATGATGCTGTAAGCAGAACCTGGATTCATCCGAAAAAATGACGTTTTGCCGTTCGTGCACCCAGGTTCGTCGTTGAGTACACCATCGCAGGCCCTCCTGTCTGTGATGCAGCGTCAAAGCTAACCGCAGCCATGGTCTCCGAGCTGATAGTCCATGCTGCTGCAAACGTCGTCGAACTGTTCGTGCAGATGGTTGTTGTCTTGCAAACGTCCCCATCTGTTGACTCAGGGATCGAGACGTGGCTGAGTGATACGAGGCCGTTGGGATCCAGCACGGCGTTCCGTATTACCCTCCTGAACCCACCGCAGTCATTGGATCTCGACCAACGCGAGCAGCAATGTCGCGATACGATAAACCGCAATCGCGATAGGCTACAATCCGACCTTTATCAAAGTCGGAAACGTGATGGTAAGCATTTCTCCTCCTTACACGAGGCATCACAACAACGTTTCACCAGGCAACGCCGGTAAACTGCTGTTTGTGTATGAGAAATCGGTTGGAAACTTCCTCATGTCAGCAAGTTGTAGATGTGGTGTCACCGCCAGACACCACACTTGCTAGGTGGTAGCCCTAAAATCGGCCGCGGTCCGGCAGTATACGTCGGACCCGCGTGTCGCCATATCATTTGCTATTTATCTTGTGATGCATGTACCGTCAGACCGATGTTCACCAATTATGGATTAAAGTTAAGTATTCCAGAAGCTACGTACCTATTTTGCTAGTCTCTATTCCTCTAACTGTTCCAGACCTTACGCCAGCCTGCGTGAGCTTAACCGCGTGCCTTTCGGCTATCTCATAGTGGCTTGGCTGTCTTGCCAAGTCACAACAGTAGGTGTCGCCACCGGTGCCAACCTTGTGTGAATGTTCTGAAAAGCTAATCATTTGCATATCACAGCATCTTCTTCCTGGCGGTTAAATTTGGTGTCTGTAGTACGTCATCTTCGTGGTGTACAATTTTAATGGCCAGTAGTGTAAGAAAGTGAAAATTTTTTTTTTTTTGCTATGCGATTAAGACGGAAAAATCCAATGTTTTTAATGTGAAACTTATTCGAACAGTTAAGCTGTCTCAGCTATGCAAAGAATGTCGGTGTTCACAATCATTCAAAGGCACTGTGTACATCACAAATAGCGACCATTCCCGCACTAGGCCTGTTCAAGAGCAGTCTACATCTACATACATACTCCACAAGCCAGCTTACGGTGCGTGGCTGAGGGTACTCTTTACGAGTACTAGTCATTTCCTTTCCTGTTCCTCTCGCAAATAGAGATAGGGAGAAACGACTGTCTATGAGCCCTAATTTACCTATATTCGTGGTTCTTACGCGAAATGTAAGTTGGCAAAAGTAGAATCGTACTGCAGTCAGCTTCAAATGCCAGTTCTCTAAGTTTTCACACTAGTGTTCTTCAAAAAGAACGTCGTCTTCCTTCCACGGAATCCCATTTAAGTTCCCGAAGCATCTCCGTAACACCTGCATGTTGTTCGAAGTTACCAGTAACAAACCTAGTAGCCCACATTTGAACTGCTTCGATGCCTTCCTTTAATATGGTGTGGTACAGGTCCCAAACACTCGAGCGTTACTCAAGAATAGGTCACATTAGCGTCCTGTAAACGGACTCCTTTACACATGAACCATACTTGCCCCCAAATTCTCCCAATGACCAGAAGTCGATCATTCGCATTCCCTATAACAATCATCACGTGCTCCTTCCATTTCATATCGCTTTGCAACGCTACGCCTAGATATTTAATCGAAGTGACTGTGTCAATGAGCACACTACTGATGCTGTATTCGAACATTACGGTTTGTTTTGTCCCACTTATCTGCATTAACTTACATTTTTTTCTGTATTTTGAGCTAGCTGTAATTCGTCACACCAACTAAAAATTTTGTCTAAGTCATCCTATATCCTCCTATAATCACTCAACAACGTCTCGTTCCCGTAAACCACAGCATCAACAGCAAATTGCTGCTCACCCTGTCCGCCAGATGGTTTACGTCTATAGAAAATAACAGCGGTCCTGTCACACTTCCGTGAGGCACTTTTGACGATACCCTTGTCTGATGGACACTCGCCGTAGAGGAAAAAGTACTGGGTCCATGGTGACAAGCGTGTGCTGTCGAATGGGGAGGACATCGAGTTGTGCCCATGAGCTGGGGCCTCATAGCGAGGCACAAGCAGGGATCGCCTGTCGGTGGCAGGTTGGCTAAGCCTGCGAGTCTGTGAGACAGGCCGAGCTGCTCTGTGGAGCCGCACCCGTTACATGTTGCTGGCCTTGCCAAAGTCGAAACGATTGCTCCCAACCTGGCGGCCACGTGCTACTTCCGCGTTTTCACTTGAGCACTCGTTTGAGCTACACAGCTGGCCTTCAAAATTGCAGCATCAGTATATATAGCAATTAACGAAATTCACTTACTACGCGTATACATTATATTAGGCAGAATATACGATTGAATTTGAAGGTGACTTGGGGGCATACAGAGTGCAAAATTTAGTACACAGGGTTGCCACCTATGCCAGCAACAATGACGCTAACCCGCGTGAACGTCGAGACGAACTCAGTTTTGATGACGGATACGGGTATTTCATTCCATCGATCGTAGTGCCTGACAAGCTGTGGTGCGCCAGTCTCTTGCTACCAATTAACGAGATATTTCCTGTGAGTGAGAGCTCTGGTTAATGTGCTGGCCAGGGCATGTAGCGTCAGCGGTTTTTCTAGTTGGTAGTTGATTGAATAGTATTGATCGGCCCTGGCCAAAACTCGGCGATAGTCGGTAGAGCGATGATACTGTTATTAGGTAAAGACCACATTACAAAAAACAGTGCTGAACTGAACTCTCGACGTGTGTGTGACATTTACTTCACCAATTGTGACAAGTATTACGCTACTCGTAGAAATTAACTCTTTTATATTCGATGGTTTAACAGTTGCTATTAAAATATTAATGATAAATTCAATTCATTTCCACCGACACCAACTTCCCGATAGGTTGGTTGTAATTTCAAATCTCTAATAAGTCGTAACATTGCGATTGCTTCCTAACGTCAAAGAGTCTATATGCGCCGAGCGCTTCAGTCAAATATTATCCCAGCACGCAAAAGATCACAGTTATGTCTCTAAACAAATTTGTAATTTGGAATCACAAATGCGTAAATTGGCACGAAAGGGTGGTTTATTTCACAATAACGTTCACTTCCTAACAAGGCCGCGAGAAGAAGCTTCCCCAGGTGGTGGTGGGGGGGATTTATAAATTATCTGCTTTAAAACTATTGCCAAGTTCCAGAGTCCATTTGCAATTACGAATGAAGTTAATTGTCTATCACCGTTCAATGCCTAACTAGAGCTGAGTTCGAGTTACCTAATTAAAAAGTTCACTTTAGTCTAATATAAGGTAGTCCTCTATATGAGTTCTAAACGATGTTATAGTTAATGTTTCGTTTCACTGCGTCATAGTAGATCGCAATTATCAATCCTCGTAAAACAATCTAACCACGCCTACATATACGAGTATTCAAACAAGTCTGACCAGCTTCGGCTAACTCTCGTAACGTAGTGACAATGGATCAAATTTTCCTTAGGCATTACTCACGATTCTCAACGAGTACTCACACGAAGTATTCTTTGAGATCGTTGGTTCTACTTTGCTAATTTTAATTATAATAATTTTGCGATTTACTATGATTTTGAGTTTACTGAGATTCTATCTTTCTTTTGTAAGTTGATAAATTACTAAGTATAAGGTTCTTGTTTCAATTACTGGTTATTATTCAGATAATAGTGTTAAATGGAACTTTGGTTACTTGTTCACTTTTCATGGAATTTGGAACTTGTTTTGGGGAAATTTTTTGGGTATTGGTTGCTATTTTTTCTTTTTTCATTTTTCGTCCGAGGAAGTGGCATTACAGGCAACAACTGAACCCCCTCGATGTCAAGGACAGGGGTGGGACAAAAATATGGAAACACAGCAAGAAATGCATGCTTGTTAATGCAGGCTGCGATGTTGTGCACTGGCGTCCAAAATTAAAGTAACAAACCACTACTCCCCCCACATCTGTCTAATTCAGGATATAATCATACAGACTGTCAACAGATGTCCGCAAGATCGTGTTCTGCATGGAAGATGGCATTCTGGTCAACGCTCAGACACTCCACCGATGACATCAGGGCACCTATCAAACGGGGTAGTGTTTGCCGGGTAGTCCCACATCCACAACCGCTGTGTACACAGTCACAGATGGTGCAGTATGGGCCGGTGGCGGCTGTTGTGTAAGAGCACGTGCACACCCTAACTTTTGACACCTTGTAGATTTATTGATCATTTTTCTTTGGATGTTGTTACATGTAATGTAGATACAGTAATCTGAAGTACACGGCACTAAATCTATCGCGTTATGCTACCTTGCTCCTTTAGACTCGGTAAAACTTCGCATCAGGGTCGCGTGCACACCTTCAGTTGTGCAGGTTTTAAAGATCTTTTGTGCATGCACGCCAGACGTGACGTAATTGCCTTACCGGCCAAATACATACGGATTTGATTAACAATGTGCGCGGTTCACGACGTGCTCTGCTAGTCCTTAGTACTCAACTACAAGTTTATGTCAGTGCCACCAGGTGGTAGCACAGTGCAGCGGGCTTTTGCCCTATTGGCTTGGTATAAATCCCGCTAGACGATAGTACATTCCTCACATATAACAATTTACTCACTATACAGGGTGTCCCATTTATCTTGCTCACCCAAAATAACTTTTTTCTGATATGTTAAATGAAAAATGGTTTCAACCAATGATTTTTAACATAATTGGGTAGTTCTTGCTGAGGGTTTAAGTCTTACGTTTCCTCCCAGATGTCGGAGATACGGGGTAGAGGTTACATTTTTTAAATGGAAACGAAACATGTACATTTTATTCAGCCTCACCATCACCAAAAGGTATTCAAAAATGTATCACACTGTACCATTTTATCTACAAAAAAATGATAAATAATACTTAGCTTCTCTAATTGAATTATCACTTCAGTGCATTTTATTAACGTCTTTGAGGAGCATTTTAACATTTAACAAATTACCAATAAACTTAGTACAGCACTGCACAGTAGTTGGATCTTGTCATTATACAGTACCGTATTACAGCATTTATGACAATGTAGAAGTAACATGGCCCTTTGTAGTAACTCTTATTGTGATACATTTATTGGACCACTACATGAAAAACAGAGCATTTACACCACATGTTGAAAAGAAAATGGTTCAGATGGTTCTGAGCACTATGGGACTTTACATTTGAGGTCATCAGTCCCTTAGACTTAGAACTACTTAAACCTAACTAAGCTAAGGATATCACACACATCCATGCCCGAGGCAGGATTCGAACCTACTACCGTAGTAGCAGTGCGGTTCCGGACTGAAGCGCCTAGAACCGATCGGTCACAGCGGCCGGCCATGCTGCAAATGGTGACCATTGGCATTCATATATAGTGCCACTCTGTGGATGAAGGACGCCCTATATCGTGCTACTTCTTCGTCTGTGATGGCTTACAAGCATCAATAATGTGTTGCTGTATGTTCTTTGGTGTTGTTGGGACATTTTGGCAGACAGCACTCTTGACTGCTACCCACAGAAAAAAATCCAGCGGTGTGAGGTCCGGAGATCGGGCAGGCCAACTAACTGGCCACCACAGCTTTTCCACCTACAAGGGTATTTGTAGTCCAGAATTAGTGCTCATAAGGCATTATGAGCAGAGCATCCATCATACTGATACCACATGATCATCCTCTGATTTAGAGGTACGGCGTCTAAGAGAACAGGAAGAGTATGTCTTAAAAAAATCGGGCATATTGTCTGCTACTTTGGTTGACACAAAGAAAGGTCCAATAAAGGTATCTCCAATACTTCTGCACCAAACATTAACTTCCCACTGACGTTTATGTTCTACCTGTCGGAGCCATCGTGGATTGTTGGTGGATCAATAATACTTATTTCTCATATCGACAATTCCTTTGTTGGAGAATGACCCCTCGTCGGTAAAAAGAACATCTGAGAAGAGATTAGGATTAGTCAGAAGTTGTTATTGGGCCCACTGACAAAATTGAACCCTATTGTTGAAGTTATTTCCATGACGTTCTTGTAAATGAACATGGTAAGGATACAATTTATAACTTTTCAGAATGCGATGTTCACTTGTTTTTGAGACGCCAAGGATTCGCGGCTATGCAGATTTATTGATCATTTTTCTTTGGATGCTGTTACATGTAATGTCTTTTTCGTGTTGTGTTCTATGATGATTTCGAGGTCTCGCACTTAAACTTCCCGTTTCAAGTAGGCGAGAAATGAGACGACCAAACACCCAACGATGTGATGGCTTGTCAACGAATCGCCTGCTACAGAGTCGTTGCTAACGAGCAGAATTTCGCCCGCCTACAACAAATTACAGTACGGGTACGTACAGTAGAGTAGAAGATAGACATAATAATCATGATGGTCCCTAACGGTACTGAACATAAAAGTGCAAATTACTAAATTATTTCCAGGCAACGTACGTAGATCAGCAGCATTTCTACCTCATCGTTATGTGTGTAGATCATACACCATTATACAACAAAAATTGTATTCACAGTGTGTACTACCTCTATGCAGTTACTAACTTACTCTGATGCAGTGTACTGTAGGCTAAAGCGACAACAAACGAGGTGGGAGGGGTAGGGGAGGAGGAGTGGTACCTTTGTTTACATGAGTCGGAAATCATAAACAAAACCCACACAGCACTACACTGGGCACGTAATGTGAGCAGTCAAGGCAGTAAACAGCTCGGTTTCGTCACAAAAAAAATGGTTCAAATGGCTCTGAGCACTATGGGACTTAACTTCTGAGGTCATCAGTCCCCTAGAACTTAGAACTACTTAAACCTAACTAACCTAAGGACGTCACACACATCCATGCCCGAGGCAGGATTCGAACCTGCGACCGTAGCGGTCGCGCGGTTCCTGACTGTAGCGCCTAGAACCGCTCGGCCACTCCGGCCGGCGGTTTCGTCACAACCTGTGTACTCTTTATGGTTTGCACATCTACATTTTATTGACAAAAGTGATAAAATGTGACATATTTTTGAATAACTCTTGGAGAGCGTAATTTTGTTCTTGGATAAAATGTACATGGTTCCATTTAAATAAAAATAAGCTCTACCTGTATCTGCTACATCTGTGGGGATACATAAAACATATACTCTCAGCAATAACTACCCAATGATGATAAAAAATATTGGTTGGAACAGTTTTTCATTTAACGCACCAGAAAAAAGTTATTTTGGGTGAGCAAGATAAATAGGACATCTTGTATGGCTAAATTAGATCGGACATCAATATATGTTATAGTTACACTCATAGGAAAAGCTATTTTGTGGGGTTCTGAATGAGATACACTTTATCAAGTTTTGGATTTTATCATACAGTAATCCATTTGAGGCGCTGATAACTATAAAGCACATCATCGTCGATTGTGAGACTATAGCATTTATTCATCCTTCTGACATCTGTTGATGTCATGGTAGGACAGGTTTATCTGTACTGTGGGCCCACATTTTACGTATATATGAACATTCACGAAAAGCTGTCTTACTGTTTCTCTGGTATTCACTTAAATATGGCGTCGAAGACGGTGTGCTTTTGGCCCTTATAGCTCTCAGCGCCTCATCTGTATTCTAGTCAAGTGACCTTGTTGGTAGGTAGTACTACTTGCATTTAATCATTTCCGCAAACGGCACGTTGTGTTTGGAGTTGGTTATTTACTGTGCAGGGATCGGCTTCCTGTGCAGTGTCAACACGAACACTGTTGAATGTTTTAAATGCTAACAGAAAAAAAAGTTATCGAGAAAAGTTAGCCTCAGAGGAACTAGGGCCTCCCAGACCAGATCCGCTGTCTGATAAAAATGACAAAATCAAATAAGCGTGACTACAAGCGAACATTTAACGAATAAGTGTATGGTAAGCGTAAGTTGTTGTGTGGGTGGAACATAAGAATGTCTGATTTTCAGCCCAGAAGTTAATTCGTTAACTTATATATGTGTTAGGGATCTTGTACATTTGTCCGAAAAAATAAAGAAGGGCGAAAACTCCCAATTACACAAAAACGCGAAACGGAGAGTACTGAAAGCTTAAACATTATTTCGTTCTTGACATAAACAGTGCTTAATTATGTACAAAACGACAAATTTCCACAAAACAGACAAGTTATGCATATTATTATTATGATTATTATTACGATTACTATTATTACTATTGACACCGGCTGAAGTCATATAAATATGTTGATAAGTATAACTGTTACACATCAGACGCTATTAATTTAACACTCTCATATTTATCGGAATTTAAAAATTTGTGAACACCAGGAATGTATTCTCACAAACCGCTACTGAATATGGCACAGGGAAGACGCCTATGGCGTACCGTAGGAAGAATGGAAGCAGGACAGTCGCAAACTGGTGAGGCCCGATGGCTTAATGTGAATCGTTCTGTTGTTTTTCGGTTGTGACGGCGGTTTATATCAGGACAGGGCCGACCATGTTGACATTAGAAAAAGAGGACCGTTATTTGGCTGTAAGGACACGACGGTACCGCCTTAGTCCTGCACGGCATTTGGTGTTTGACCCCTCAGCATCCACTGGACGTGTTGTATCGAGGCAGACGGAGTATAGGAGGCTTCGTCAGAGTGACCATTACTGTCGGAGACCTGCTGTATGTGTACCTCTGACGCGTCTTCACAGAAGGAAACCATTTTCGTCCATGTTACAGGCTGATATCTTCGCTCGATAAAGGACCGAATTTCTTTTCGTTATTCGCCATGGTTACTTGCTGTATTGCTTTTACGTAAACGATTACACGAAATTTTAATGAGTATGCAGAGGTAAAAACGCACTGCGTGGACTTTGCGTACAGTTCAGTTTAGGTAATACATTATTGCTTATGAAGTTTACTCAACATATCTAAATTGTTTTTAAAGCCGAGAGCAGAACGATAGCTATCACCGTTCTCGAGATATTGAATTATATGTCGGCGGACGGGCTGTGCGGTGACCGCGTGCGGGTTGCTCGCGATGCGTAAACCATGTGGTTATATTAACCGCAAATTTCGTAAACGGTTCAAGAAATCGAAACTTTTTTTTTTTTTTTTTTTTTTTTTTTTTTTTTTTTTTTTTTTTTTTTTTTTTGCAAACGGTAACTTGTAAAAAGTCATGTATTTGGTCGCATGATAAATATCCAAAATCTATTTATCTACCGAGATATGACAGTAACAACAGTTTTTCAGAATGGATAGATGAATTGTTTTAAACGGCATTTAATAGCAGGTGGAATGAAAATTACTGTGATATGGAACACGTTAATATTTACAATATTCTATATAGACTTACAGAAGTTAAACCGAAACTAATTTGCTGGTATGTCATAAGATGTAATTTGCTAAGTATCTACAGCTATTGATTATGTCCTTTGGTAAGTAACAAACGTTTTTTTTTTCTTGCTCTAGTGTACTTTGCTTGTTCAAGACGCGTTTCGCCTTTTACTTTAAGGCATCTTCGGTGGAATCTAGAATGATTCAGTTTTGTTTTGATGTGTGATACTTGCAGATTATAAAACAGTTCATATCTTTTTTACGTGAATAACTGATTACTTACAGTTAATCGAATTTTTGGCGGACATCTGCGTTTTCCCTCACCTGGTCACATGCTGGAGGTTGAACTAAAACTTAGCTTATGGAACAAAGCACATTTTCATGTTCGCTCTCTTTTCTTCTGTCACTAGCTGCAGACATTTTATCGAAAATTCTGATTTAAAGTCGTAACTATAGTGTGTTCCCCTCATGTCCCTCCCTGTTTGGTTTGTTTATGTATATGTTGCCAACCTAAAGAATTATATGCTGAAAACTAATGTTTGTTTATTTCTGTTCTCCTTATATCTGTATGTGTGTGTGGCTAGCCAGTGATAGTTATAGAAAGTTGAAGGTGAGTGCGGTAGTTGTCAGACAGTGGTTGAAAGGTTTGGTGTTCAGCTGATTTCAGTTTTGGTTTAAATGTTTTGTGGAGGAGTTCATGTAAGAGTGAATTTATTGCTTACGTTAACAGATAAAATAGTAGAACAACATTTCAACAGATGTTTATTATCAGAATATTAGCATAAAACCCCTTTGTTCTCACTCTTACATGAACTCCTCCACAAGATATTTAAATCAAAACTCGAATCAGCTGAACACGAAAACTTTCAACTACGCTCTGGCATATATTACATTCACATTAAATTTCTTCTGCTCAGCCTGACTAACTACACGCACACATGAACAGATATAAAGAAAACGGAATGAACAGCCTTTAGTTTTCAGCTAATCCTTCGTTAGGTTGTCAACGAGTACAAAAACAAACCACATAAGAAGAGACATACACTGAACACGCAGGCATTACGACTCTAAATCAGTTTTTGGTAAAATATTCGCAGCTAGTGACAGAAGAATAATTGTGCTCCACACCAATTAGTGCAAAAAACATAAAAATCGTGAAGGAAAAAGTTTGTAACGTGAAATTTATGTGCTTACGTCTGGTAAGTGATTTTATAGTGCGATCTACAGCCTGCGACCAAATGAGTGGAAACGCAGACGCCAGCCAAAAATTCGATTAACTGTCAGTAATCACTTATTCACGTAAAAAAATAAGACCCGAACTGTTTCATAATCTACAAATAACACAAAGATTCCACTGGAAGTGCCTTAAAGTAAAAGGCGAAAAGCGTATATAACAAACAAAATACTTCACAGGAAGAAAATGGCGTTTGTTATTTACAAAACGAATATTTCAGTGCTTGCTGCAGGTGGTGGCCTCGTAAACAAATTTCTTATTTATTATTTCGTTTTGCCTTAAGATATTTTGTTTATTTGCAACGTTTAGAATACTTTATAATTACATGTAATAACACCTGATAGCCAATTACTCTTTCCAGCATCGCCAAAACAGTCTTTAAAGTCAGATGTATAGTCTTTGATAAGTCGATTTCTTTTACCGAAAGATTTTACATCCCTGATCGAATCTTTGTGTCAAACACCTTGGCATAAAGCACTAAATATAATATTATGTGAATCATTTTCAGTATCCATAAAGTCTCGCTGATCACAGTCTTGCAAGTGGTTATGAAGGACCAGTCATAAGAGCTTCAAAGAATGTTTTTAATAAAGATTGTCAAAACCTTTCTCTAAACATGCAAATGCTATAAATACAGTTTTGCAGTTCTTCAGTCTGTCTACTTAGCTAAGTGATAGGATCAGTATTGCCTTGCGTGTTCAGACAAAGGAATCTAACATTGTGCTTATGTTAGTTGTATAACCCCTCCAGTCGGCCGTAGTGACCGTGCGGCTCTAGGCGTTGCAGTCCGGAACCGCGGGACTGCTACGGTCGCAGGTTCGAATCCTGCCTCGGGCATGGATGTGTGTGTTGTCCTTAGGTTAGTTAGGTTTAAGTGGTTCTAAGTTCTAGGGGACTGATGACCTAAGATGTTAAGTCCCATAGTGTGGCTGGATTGAAGAGTTTTTAGCAAACAGAACACAGCATGTTGTTATCAATGGAGAGACGTCTACAGACGTTAAAGTAACCTCTGGCGTGCCACAGGGGAGTGTTATGGGACCATTGCTTTTCACAATATATATAAATGACCTAGTAGATAGTGTCGGAAGTTCCATGCGGCTTTTCGCGGATGATGCTGTAGTATACAGAGAAGTTGCAGCATTAGAAAATTGTAGCGAAATGCAGGAAGATCTGCAGCGGATAGGCACTTGGTGCAGGGAGTGGCAACTGACCCTTAACATAGACAAATGTAATGTATTGCGAATACATAGAAAGAAGGATCCTTTATTGTATGATTATATGATAGCGGAACAAACACTGGTAGCAGTTACTTCTGTAAAATATCTGGGAGTATGCGTGCGGAACGATTTGAAGTGGAATGATCATATAAAATTAATTGTTGGTAAGGCGGGGTACCAGGTTGAGATTCATTGGGAGAGTGCTTAGAAAATGTAGTCCATCAACAAAGGAGGTAGCTTACAAAACACTCGTTCGACCTATACTTGAGTATTGCTCATCAGTGTGGGATCCGTACCAGATCGGTTTGACGGAGGAGATAGAGAAGATCCAAAGAAGAGCGGCGCGTTTCGTCACAGGGTTATTTGGTAACCGTGATAGCGTACGGAGATGTTTAATAAACTCAAGTGGCAGACTCTGCAAGAGAGGCGCTCTGCATCGCGGTGTAGCTTGCTCGCCAGGTTTCGAGAGGGTGCGTTTCTGGATGAGGTATCGAATATATTGCTTCCCCCTACTTATACCTCCCGAGGAGATCACGAATGTAAAATTAGAGAGATTAGAGCGCGCACGGAGGCTTTCAGACAGTCGTTCTTCCCGCGAACCATACGCGACTGGAACAGGAAAGAGAGGTAATGACAGTGGCACGTAAAGTGCCCTCCGCCACACACCGTTGGGTGGCTTGCGGAGTATAAATGTAGATGTAGATGTAGATGTAGTGCTCAGAGCCATTTGAACCAATTTTGACTTATTCAAGTTCCATCTCCTTAATTTGCTACCGTCTACTGTCTGCTTAGTTGTAAACTGCAGCTCGTAACCAATAAATTATTGTCGGTTTGCGTCTGCACCGGGAACTGTCTTTCAATTTAAAATCTGGTTTCGAAAACTCTGTTCCAAATACGTATTATTCTATCATGATTCTTAAGCAAGGTGCTGGCGATGATAACATTATGCTCTGTGCGAAATTCTATCAGGTGGTTTCCACTTTCATCCCCTCCCCTAAGCCTTTGTGTTCTTACTGTTTTCCTGTACCTGCTACCGTATCACATTTTAAATTTTTGTCTCTCTTAACTATCTGAATGTGTCAGGAGATAGTGAACAATCATGAACGGTAGTCATGAAATCTGTTTCAAACGCACCGGGCGTTTCAGTGGGTCCCGCCCCGCACCTCAGTGGCTGTCCGTCATTGGCTACCGCTAGCGTCTGCCGCTTCCAGATGGGAACGCCAATTCCGCGAGCCGCCGCGCAAAGCGGAAAACGCTTGCCGCTGCCGTTGCCGGACGGTGCGCTGCCGCGCTGTAGTGGGAACCGGCCTTAAGAGTGGAGTCGTCAACATACCACCCGGCAGTCGAACGGTGGACCAATGTTCTTTTCACAGATGAGTCACGATGTAGTCTGGAGAGTGATTGTCGACTGATTCGCTTCTGTAGGGAACTTGTAACGCGATTTCGCGACCCAAACGTTGTGGAAAGACACCGATATCGAGGAGGACTTCGAATTGACGGACGATAACGGTCGGCCTCATAGAACAGGGGTGGTTGATGTTTTCTTGGAAACGGAAGATATTGCACGCATGGCGTGGCCTGCTCGCTCTCCCGACTTGAATCCCATAGTGCACGGCCGGGACGCCATAGGGAGACGGGTTGCATCACGTCAACATCCATCAACCACTCTCCAAAACTTGCGAACAGCTTTGTAGGAAGAATGGCCGTTACTGCCTCAACATGAGATTGATGAGATCATTCACAGCATGTCCCGTCGTTGTCAGGCTTGTATTGCTGCCAGAGATGGTCACACTCAGTACTGAGCACACTAACCAGCTGTCGGAATGTGTGTGCAAATCCGTTAAGTTGGAAAAAACGAAGAACATTTTTGTCTACAGTTATGCATGCTGCAGTTGTTTACGTTCTGTATTCTTCACATTATTTCTACTTTATTATCATCTGTCTATACTGTTTTGTGAAGAAACTGCCGTTTGTTGCTTTAATTTTGGACACCAGTGTATTTCACCATGGACGGCACCCGTGCAATGCCCTCAATAAATTGCAATTATCATCATGGTCAGAACAGTGTTCTGTGTAGTCGTGACTGCATTATGTCGGAGCTAAGCGAATTCGAATAGGGCAAGTATTATTGGTGCTAGTGTCGTGGACGCTTCTGCAACCGAGGTAGCCGAAGAGTATGGTGCTTCAACAGGCAAAGTATCGAAGGTTTATATCGCATATAGGGAAAGTGGAAAAACATCATCCGATAAATCAAGACTTGGACGGAAGTGTGTGCTCAGTGGTAGTGTCGGACGTTCATTGAAGAGCAGTGTCACGAAAAGTAAGAGGACGACAGCTGCAAAAGTCACTTCAGAACTCAATGTCGAACCGCGAACCCTTTCAGCACCAAAATAACACGATGGGAGCACCACAAGCAGGGATTTGAAGGACGAGCTGGAATTCAAAAACCACTCATCAATAGTGCAAATGCCCGTAATAGGAAAACGTGGTGCCGACATCGTAAAACCTGGAGTATGGAGCAATGAAAAAATGTCATTCAGTCGGATGAGTCTTGTTCCACACCGTTTCCAATTTCTGGTCGAGTTTACTCCCCAGGAGTGAAACATGGCAGGGTTCGGTGATAATTTAGGCAGCCTTATCATATTCCGTGAGCCCTATGGTTCTCTGCGAGGTCGCGTTACTGCCGTGGATTATGAGACCGTTTTGGCTGATCGGGTCCATCCCATGGCGCAATGTTTGTTCGCTAATGGTGATCTGTGATCCAAGATGACAGGGCTTCTGTTCACACAGCCAGCATCGTCAGTGACTGGTTCTGTCAACGTGAGGATGCATTGTTGAATCTCCCCTAATCCCCACAGTCACTAGATCTCAGTATCATTAACCGTTTGTGGTTTACGTTGGGGAGAAGAACGTGTGATCACTACCCACGTCCATCATCGTTTCATCGTTTCCTGAACTGTGCAGTACCTGTATTTATCCATCCCGAGACGATTGAACGTTGTTTTGAATGTCAACGGTTTTCCTACACTGTATTAGGCACGGTAATGCGTTGTGTTTTTGGTGTTTCCATATTTATGTACACCCTGCCCCCCCCCCCCAGCCCCCTGTAGATCAGGACAGCGCAGATAACATGCTGTCTTACATTATCTTGTTGAAAGATAACATCACGGAGACCTCGAAGACAGGGCACAGCCACCAGCGTTAACCCTTTGAGTAACATTGGTTTCTGCCTGAAACCACCATTTTATTAATGTTTTTGAAGTACCTGTGCCTTCAGCATGAAACCACTGATGCGGTTGTAAGACAGAGACATCGACTAGTACGCTGACGTACTTCTACTAATGTAGTGCAGTGTAGCAGTCACTAATGGCGTTCAAACCAACAAAAATGGTTCAAATGGCTCTGAGCACTATGCGACTTAACTTCTGAGGTCTGGAACTTAGAACTAATTAAACCTAACTAACCTAAGGACATCACACACATCCATGCCCGAGCAGGATTCGAACCTGCGACCGTAGCGGTCGCTCGGTTCCAGACTGCAGCGCCTAGAACCGCACGGCCACTCCGGCCGGGTTCAAACCACAGTCGGCGCGGAGACTGTGCTACGTGACTGTGGAAGATGAGGTCTCTTTTATAGTGGCCGTATTGAAGAGATCATTGACAGTGAATGTGAGTATATCTGAAGTTATTGTAACATACATTTGAGTTTGTACTACTGTTCTTATGAGTGGTTTCCAAATGAAACCACTGGGATAGTATATAGCTTTTATACAAAACTTATCAAATTTTATGGCACTTTTCGCTTGTTATTTAGGACTACATTTTGTTTAATTTCGAGTGTGGTATTGTGTCTAGGAAATATGCGAATTTGTTATCAAATGCATCACATGAAATGATGGGTATTTGAAAAAAAAAGTGTGTGAAATCTTATGGGACTTAACTGCTAAGGTGATCAGTCCCTAAGCTTACACACTACTTAACCTAAATTATCCTAAGACAAACACACACACCCATGCCCGAGGGAGGACTCGAACCTCTGCCGGGACCAGCCGCACAGTGGGTGTTTGAAAACTGTATGTCCTAGCGGCTTAAAAGTAAAACCACCTCCATAAAAAAATTGTTTACTTTTTGCAAGTTTCTTCTTATATTCGTCGTTCGCTATGATAATAAAGGTTAATTTTGCGAAAATTTTAAAATTGAGTTTCAAAGTGAAGTTACCTTCTTAAAACAACTGAATGTTTAATCTTCGCCAATGTCTTCTTTCATTCGTTGCTTACTGTGATAATAAAGGTTAATTAATTGAAAAATTTTAGATTTTTTTTCATATTGGTGGACTCAAAGGACTGATGCGTCATAAATGTAATGCCTGCTGTCCAAATGACGGAGTATGCCGGCCAGGGGTGATTGCGTTGTGTACTTGATGGTACCCCCGACCGTCCGGGGCCCACGGGAAATACGGACCTCGCAACGAACTTTTGACGTCACAGGCCATCACACTTCGCGAACGCCCCGCTCCGCGCAGGGCACACGGGAAATCAATATGTAATTGAAAGGGACCAGCTGAAGATCTTAATTTTGTCGTGTGCCGCTTGCATTCATTTAAACGTGCAGTCAAGAGCTATTAAACTCGTCTGAAATAGTTACTCCCTGCCGGAGACGGCTGCTAGCATTGGCAAGACCTGCATTGTCACGTGCTGTGACGTATACGACACGGCCTGTTTTTCTCATTAGCATCGCTACCGTCACACCACTGCTGGGCTCTTATGACGACGATGAATACAATGTAGCAATGTTTGTTTTCCTCGGGGTCACCGTACATGGATAAATGAGGCTATCTGCAGAGCCGGGTCTCGTCTGAAAGGATGACCTGGAGTCATTCCCGTGTCCAGGATTGTCGTTGGACACGTCACTGTCGGCGCTTGTCTCTGTTTCCGCCTCAAGGAAGCCGCAACAATAGTGGCCCTCGCATGTACCGTTTTAAACCGCACGACTGAGTGAGGAGTATTTGTGCGCGGTCCTGAACGTACACAGAACCGTGGCGCTCAGAGGCGTGGAGAGTTTAGGAACACGTTCTCACTGGCGCGCAAGTCGGCTTACAGGAGTGCCACGTGGAGTTTCGTTAGTTCTAAACTCCTGCTTAGTGCGTGCGCAGCAAGTACGTTAGTTGCAACCATGTTCCGTGCGAAAACGAATCGAACACGTATTATTATCGCAACTTCAGCCGTAGATACTGCAGCTACGGACATGAACACGAAAATAAATATAAGAAAACTTGGTACTTGGGGTAAGGAATACAGGTATCGTCACAGTCACATTTCTTTGATTAAAAAGGTTCAGAAAATTGTTCAGGTGACTGTCGAAATTATTTAATACAGGACAATGAAACATTTTATACAGGTGAGTCACCTAACGTTACCGCTGGATATATTTCGTAAACCACATCAAATACTGACGAACCGATTCCACAGACCGAACGTGAGGAGAGGGGCTAGTGTAATTGTTTAATACAAACCATAAAAAAATGCACGGAAGTGTGTTTTTTAACACAAACCTACGTTTTTTAAATGGAACCACGTTAGTTTTGTTAGCACATCTGAACATACACTCCTGGAAATTGAAATAAGACACCGTGAATTCATTGTCCCAGGAAGGGGAAACTTTATTGACACATTCCTGGGGTCAGATACATCACATGATCACACTGACAGAACCATAGGCACATAGACACAGGCAACAGAGCATGCACAATGTCGGCACTAGTACAGTGTATATCCACCTTTCGCAGCAATGCAGGCTGCTATTCTCCATGGAGACGATCGTAGAGATGCTGGATGTAGTCCTGTGGAACGGCTTGCCATGCCATTTCCACCTGGCGCCTCAGTTGGACCAGCGTTCGTGCTGGACGTGCAGACCGCGTGAGACGACGCTTCATCCAGTCCCAAACATGCTCAATGGGGGACAGATCCGGAGATCTTGCTGGCCAGGGTAGTTGACTTACACCTTCTAGAGCACGTTGGGTGGCACGGGATACACGCGGACGTGCATTGTTCTGTTGGAACAGCAAGTTCCCTTGCCGGTCTAGGAATGGTAGAACGATGGGTTCGATGACGGTTTGGATGTACTGTGCACTATTCAGTGTCCCCTCGACGATCACCAGTGGTGTACGGCCAGTGTAGGAGATCGCTCCCCACACCATGATGCCGGGTGTTGGCCCTGTGTGCCTCGGTCGTATGCAGTCCTGATTGTGGCGCTCACCTGCACGGCGCCAAACACGCATACGACCATCATTGGCACCAAGGCAGAAGCGACTCTCATCGCTGAAGACGACACGTCTCCATTCGTCCCTCCATTCACGCCTGTCGCGACACCACTGGAGGCGGGCTGCACGATGTTGGGGCGTGAGCGGAAGACGGCCTAACGGTGTGCGGGACCGTAGCCCAGCTTCATGGAGACGGTTGCGAATGGTCCTCGCCGATACCCCAGGAGCAACAGTGTCCCTAATTTGCTGGGAAGTGGTGGTGCGGTCCCCTACGGCACTGCGTAGGATCCTACGGTCTTGGCGTGCATCCGTGCGTCGCTGCGGTCCGGTCCCAGGTCGACGGGCACGTGCACCTTCCGCCCACCACTGGCGACAACATCGATGTACTGTGGAGACCTCACGCCCCACGTGTTGAGCAATTCGGCGGTACGTCCACCCGGCCTCCCGCATGCCCACTATACGCCCTCGCTCAAAGTCTGTCAACTGCACATACGGTTCACGTCCACGCTGTTGCGGCATGCTACCAGTGTTAAAGACTGCGATGGAGCTCCGCATGCCACGGCAAACTGGCTGACACTGACGGCGGCGGTGCACAAATGCTGCGCAGCTAGCGCCATTCGACGGCCAACACCGCGGTTCCTGGTGTGTCCGCTGTGCCGTGCGTGTGATCATTGCTTGTACAGCCCTCTCGCAGTGTCCGGAGCAAGTATGGTGGGTCTGACACACCGGTGTCAATGTGTTCTTTTTTCCATTTCCAGGAGTGTATAAACAAATACGTAATGAGTACCGTTTGTTGCATTGTAAAATATTAATTACATCCGGAGATATTGTAACCTAAAGTTGACGCTTGAGTACCACTCCTCCGCTGTTCGATCGTGTGTATCGGAGAGCACCGAATTACGTAGGGATCCAAAGGGAACGGTGATGGACCTTAGGTACAGAAGAGACTGGAACAGCACATTACGTCCACATGCTAACATCTTTTTATTGGTCTTTTTCACTGACGCACATGTACATTACCATGACGTGGAGGACGCATAAACTGGCCAGCCCGTTCTCCTGATCTTACACCTCTGGACTTCTTTCTGTGGGGTACGTTAAAGGAGAATGTGTACCGTGATGTGCCTACAACCCCAGAGAATATGAAACAACGTATTGTGGCAGCCTGCGGGACATTACACCAGATGTACTGCGGCGTGTACGACATTCATTACGGCAGAGATTGCAATTGTGTACAGCGAATGATGGCCACCACATTCAACATCTATTGGTCTGACATGTCGGGACACACTCTATTCCACTCCCTAATTGAAAACGGTAACCACGTGTGTACGTGTACCTCACCCCTCATGGTAAAGTACATGTGCGTCAGTAAAAAGACCAATAAAAAGGTGTTAGCATGTGGACGTAATGTGCTGCTCCAGTCTCTTCTGTACCTAAGGTCCATCACCGTTCCCGTTGGATCCCTACGTAGTTCGGTTGCATTGTAAAATATTAATTACATCCGGAGATATTGTAACCTAAAGTTGACGCTTGAGTACCACTCCTCCGCTGTTCGATCGTGTGTATCGGAGAGCACCGAATTACGTACGTTCCACGTTCAACGTTCCAAGATTCCATGGTGTACTTATGAAGGATACATTACTGAGGACTATGTGGAAAACTGGTGAATCTGTCATTGTGAATTTAGATGTTGCTGCAGGCCCCGGCACATACTGGGTGTCATATGTTATGAAAAATTCAGATACCGTCTACTATTTCGATTCATTTTGTGACCTGCAACCACCAGAAGAATTACAACGATACTTCACTCACAGAAGACGTGTGTTCTACAATTATAGCCGCTATCAGGACTTTAATACATATCTCTGGGGGCATCTATACACCATGTTTCTCTTGACGTTTACAAAGAAGAAGAAGAAGAAGAAGCATCCTGTATAAGGAGGAGCTTTACACATTCCTTCATTAGTTGAGGTTCAGATGCAATGTCGTACACTTTGACGTTAAAAGAACGATTATCTGTATTGCATGCAAATTACTTCCCGCCAATTGATTTGAGCGTTGGTGAATGGAGTATTGCATTGATTGGAGTGGAGACGTACAACAGCATCGCAAATATCACTGAGACTAACAACACGATCGAACAGCGGAGGAGTGGTACTCAAGCGTCAACTTTAGGTTACAATATCTCCGGGTGTAATTAACATTTTACAATGCAACAAACGGCACTGATTACGTATTTGTTTATATGTTCAGATTTGCTAACAAAACTAACGGGGTTCCATTTAAAAAAACATAGGTTTGTGTTAAAAAACATACTTCCGTGCATTTTTTATGGTTTGTATTAATCAATTACCCTAGTCCCTCTCCTCACGTTCGGTCTGTGGAATCGGTTCGTCAGTATTTGATGTGGTTTACGAAATATATCCAGCGGTAATGTTAGGTGACTCACCCTGTATAGCGCTCGTCACTGTGAAGGTCAAAATCAACCAGAGGGACACAGTACTGAAGAAGAGCATTTATGCAGAGGATCGTCAGTAGTGAGACAAAGCAGGCGTCACCACACTCTCCATTGTTGCCAGATGTATCCAAGATGGTGGCGATCACATCATCCAAGATGGCGGCCTGTAGATTTGGTAACAGTGCATGACATCATCCAAGATGGAGGATTTTGGCGGGAAGTTTGTATTTTGGTGGGGAGATAAGTCAACTGGGCTACCTCCACTAACTTAACTCTCCTCCCCTCGGCTCCCCCAGAAAATGGCGGAAGTTCAAATTCCATCAGGACAATGTAACATACCTCTACTAACCCAAGAAAATGGTCACTTGGGCTACCTCCACTAACCTGAGACACCTGAGCGCCACCTCTTCCTCGGGATTGGTGGGAAAAGGACCCAGCCTGTGCTGGACATAAGTCTTCATTTTGCATGTGGTTTTTATTTGAACAATTTAATGCAGAACAGCCATTCAGTGTGTTCGCCACAAGGTCTGGAGTCCAACTGACCTAGTGCACAGTACTGCCACCAGAGGGTGCTGTCATTCCTTCCGTAACGTAATCCAAGATGGCGGGGGAAAATGGCGGGAACCAATAGCAGCCCTTAATCCAGTCATGTTTTAGGCTTCAGTCAGCAGGATGGCAGTATCTCGTAATGTCACTGGAGGGGATGCAGTGCTGGCTCAGCAGCTCTGGGACCTCAGTCTTGCTGAGTCACTCAACAGCAGCAGAAGAAGGAGAAGAAGAGGAACCATGAAGCGTCAACAGCAGTTGCAATCCAACATGGCCCGGCAGAACAGGAGGAAACGGAAAAGTAAGTACCCCATATCACATTTTTCTCTGTGGTTAGCATTATTATTATTATTATGATTATTATTATTCATTGTTTCTGTGTATTGGTCCATGTGTAATGCTTCCTTGTCTTTGTTCAGCAGTAGCCCTCGATGAGTCCAGGCCAGCAGGGCGAGCGCCAACATACCAATCTCTGCCGCTTCCAGACCTGTAGCAACCTCAGCTGTCATATTGTTGAGAGCTGCAGCGACCTCTAGACCTACGACAGCAACAACCTCCAGCATGTCTGAACCTGTAGCGACCACGTGGGATTCTGTAGCACACATAGCCCACTTCCTGGAGCAGGACAATGAGCTGTTGTTGGATGTCCCACTCATCGATTTGTGTGATGATGACACGCAATCTGCCCCCAACATATCAAACGCTGCTAGTGATCCTAAACAGCATGAAGATGGAGGACAGTACTGGTCACCAACATATGACCCATCTCAGCATAACACCCCTGTGATAGTGCAACCACAGAGTGCAGATGCTGTGGATAAGAAGGCATCGAGTGTACCCATGCTTTTCACTTCCACATACAATTTAACTCCCAGTGGAACGAAACGTGTAAACATTGGTATAGAAGCACGTAATGTCTCGGGCTTGCATGCGAGAATGGAAATTGAAAGTGTATCGAAGGGTGTTAAAGTGCCAGTTTCCGAGTCAGGACTAGGACGAAATATGTCATGCAGAGTGCTACATCTATCCAGCAGATGACTACAGAGTATTATCCAACTCGTCCCCCCGCCCCCCCGCCCCCCAAGACATTTGCCTTACTGGTGTGACACTTTCTATTACAAAAATGTATGATGACTGTGCACTGTGTGTGAAATCGGGTGACAATTGTGTTTATCTAATGCTCGCCTCAGTTATGAAGTTATACGATCTGGATACTGCGCTACATATTGCATTGGAGAGACTGAACCGTTGGCTGCCGAGCATAGACTCTGCATACAATGATGTTGTGAACTCCCTACATGTGCATAGTGTACATGTTGATGATCTGAAGCATCACCTTTGTTTGCACAAGAATGCTGAACCGAAAGAAAAAAAGATTAAATGTGTGTGTGAAAAACCTGAGTACTGTGAGGCAGCCACTGGCTGAGTGAGATGCGCCCCGAATTTATTGCATGTCAAAAAGCTTTGTTTGGGAAATACTGTACAGGTGCGAACAAGAAGATACATAAAGAGTGTTATATCCTAGCCAGTAATGCCACCCGAGCCCGCTGCCAAAAGGTTGGCAGCATCAAAGTCCGGACGCCGTCCGCATAAGCAGCGCCAGCGATACAGGAAATCGCCGCAAGTCTGCGCGCGCCACCGCTGGCTTCTGGCTTCTTAAGCGCTGGAGTCGCGAGCGCTAGGACAGTTCTGTATTCGCCGCTCAGTTGTATACTCGCCACCGAATTGTGCACTTGCTAGTCAGTTGTGTGTTCATCGCGGCAGAGTTGTTGTTTGTCGTCAGCCGACGCTGACCTAGCCGCTCCGACTCGAACTAGACAGATTTCTGTAGACACGGAGTTCACCCCTGTGTTTCTGTATCTTCTTTAATAAAGATAAGTACCGACTTTTATTTAATCAGAGTGTTTGGGTTTTCATCTTTCTGTTCACTGTTCCAGCGGACCGGTCGGCCCGCTATTAAAAGTGTGGCGGTGACTTCGTAAGCCGTTTCTACAGCGAATTGTTTGTCGCTACGAACACCGCCACAAAAAAAGAGTGTAATGATTTTCTTGAAATACTACACCCTATGTATGATATTTAAATAAATTAATAATGTATTTATATATAATCTCAAACTGTGCTTGTGTTTTATTCCATACATCTCTCATTATAGTCAAAGTATTAGAATTATTAATTTTTTTCAATGCTATATCAATTATTGACATAATGAATGGTCAACTTACTCTTCATGGGTAAAATATATGTATACATCTATTTTCTCTGTGTAGCCAATATAGCTCAGTCAGTTAAGTGATGGAGCTATAGTGGCTACACATACTATTACTTTCCCTTCAAGTGTATCTTTCTGTATATGTCAACTACTTGTCAGTACGTGGTGTAGTGAGAATCATGGCAGTGTGAGTGAAACATCCTCATCACATGGACTTTGATGTCGGTGACTGGTCCTGTGAAGATGCAAAAGAAGACCTGAAGAAGAAGAAGAACGGAATTCTCCTTCCTGATAATATACGAGCAATTATTGGAGGTCCATGCAATTGTGGGAAGACTAATGTCTTCATGACGCTGCTAACACATGTAGATGGAGTCCGATTTGAACATGTTTGTGTATTCTCAAAAACACTGTTTCAACCCAAGTATCAGCTATTTCAGGAGCTATTACATGGTGTAGATGGTGTTACACACGACATTCAATGAAAGCAGTAATATCCCACCACCTGAAAAAGCAAAGCCAAACACAGTCTTCATATTTGACGATGTTGCTGTGGAAAACCAAGACCAAATTCAAAAATATTTCTGTTTCGGTCGTCATATGGGTGGTGATGTATTTTATCTAAGCCAAACATGTTGCAGAATTTCGAAAAAGTTGGTTTAAAACACATTTACCAGGCACATGTCTGAACCGACATGTCGTTCAATGATTTTGTAAAGATATGTGCTGATTGCTGGAATCATTCACAGTATGGGTTTCTCCTTACTGATAAAACAAGAAAATTGAGCGATGGTAGGTACAGGCGAAACTTTCAAGATTTTTTGCATATATAGCACGGTAAGAGAGGTTAGTACATCAGTATACGCTGCACCATGGACAAATTCCCGCATATGTCTAGCTCTCAACGCGAGGGAATGGGTGTACACAGACAGAACATTCGCCTGTACATGAATGCGGAAATTCAGGGTGTTGTGCATAAAGTTGGAGGTATACGCAGGGAACTAGAGACGTATTACCAGACTCTTTTGAGAATGATGAATGCGTTAAATGGGTTAGTTAATGAAGTAGCCAACTTAACTTTAAAGTTCGAGGCTATTGAGGGGAAAACAGATGTAGAGTTCCTTGTTGAGAAGGGGGAGCAGGTACATAGTAAGAGGAAGAAGATGAGCGGATATATAAAGCCTAACGCTGCGGAGATGTCGGATTAGTATACACCGAGATGTCAACGAAGCAGAAAGTGATTGAAGTGCAGAAAGCAGTTCGTGAGAAATTACGGTTGCTGAGGTTAGGGCATATGGATCGACTGCAAACACTAAGAGAGACCTTTAAGCAGGTTACTGAATCACTCCGACAGCTCTCAGCAAAAACAAAAACACTCGATAACGATGGTGTTGCCATTGACGAACTCATTATCCTGGTCAGATAGATAGAACATTCGGCGTTAGCAAAGGAAGACTGTACATGTTGGGTACGCATCCTTTAACTGTAACTGATGACACAATACGGACTGGTGATAGGCGGCTTGAGAGAACACCTGGCTTAATGAATCTTATTTTCATAAGACCTACTAAAAAACCTATAAATTATTCAGTTAATGATAGGAAAACGTACCGTGAAATACTGCACATGCCTGATGTACATAAGATCGTGAAAAGCCTGAGCAACAAGAAATAGAAAACCATTATAAAACCAATACTTGAAGGCAACAACAACAACAACAACAACAGCAGCAGCGGTGATGGCATTGATATTGAGCATAAAGCAGTGAACAATAGACTCCTGCAGTATGTATATTATGACGACCCCAACGAGCTAATAGATCGACTACGGCTGCTCATGGCATCAGCTGCTGCAGGTAATACAGCTCATTCGAATGAAGTTGTTTCAATCATCTCAGAGCTTAGAGAGAGAGGTATCATCGAATAAGTATGGAGACAGTAGTTCGAGAACTGCACAAACCAGCATGCAAACCATACCTTCGTAGGCATGTTATGATTAAAGGTTTGGATGACTTATGGCAAGCTGATCTTGTAGGTATGAGGGAATATTCACATGAGAATAATGGATTCAAATATGTTTTAATGCTTATTGATACATACTCCAAATTTTCTTGGGCATTACCTGTTAAAACAAAAACGGGTAGAAATGTCGCGGATGGTTTTGTGCATTTGGTGCAGACAGGGACGAATCGATGCCCAGACAACCTCCAAACCGATCACGGCGGAGAGTTTTACAACAGATATTTCAAGACCGTGATGCAGCGGTATGGAGTACATCACTACTCAACATTCACTCAACTGAAGGCAAGTAGCGTGGAGCGTCTGAACAGAACAATAAAAGGTCGAATGTGGATGCGTTTTAACATTCGCGGCTCATACAAATGGACAAATATAAATATCGTCCCAGAAATAATTGCTCACTACAGTCGAACCAAACATACCACAATAAAAACTAGACCAATCGATTTTCGTGATAATGAACTCATGAATACGGTGTACTATCGCATTAAAATGTTGGACCCACGCAGACAGAAATTTTATGTAGGTGATTTGGTACGTATCTCAAAACACAAGACGGCATTTGAGAAATCATACCTTCCGAACTGGTCAACAGAGATATTTACAGCTTCAAAAGTGCAAAGAACGAATCTTAGAACTTTTGTATTGAAGGATAGTAAAGGTGAAGAAATTGCAGACTGCTTCTACACCGAGGAGTTGCAGGAAAGCTCAGAACCGGATGTTTTTCTCGTGGAGAGAGTCGTAAGACGTCGTGGAAATAAAGAACTAGTCAAATGGCTTGGTTTTCCTGCTACACAAAACAGTTGGATTGATGCCGACGATCTGCTATATAATGGGGGCGCATAGTTCACAACCACCGCAGTAGCATAAAATGCGTGCTAGGAGACGCATTAGGGGAGGTGGTGGTATTATAGACAAACTGCCAGTGGAATTACACATCCCGGGTATAACTGCTGTGGACCTGGGACAAAGCTTCAGAAACGCTTGGCACGAGGTGATAAGATGGTTAATCTGTTCGACGAAGCGTGTATGGAACATGACATGGAGAAGAAATAAAAACTTTGAGGTTCGCCGATGACATTGTAATTCTGTCAGAGACAGCAAAGGACTTGGAAGAGCAGTTGAACGGAATGGATAGTGGCTTGAAGGGAGGATATAAGATAAACATCAACAAAAGCAAAACGAGGATAATGGAATGTAGTCGAATTCAGTCGGGTGATGTTGAGGGTATTAGATTAGGAAATGAGACACTTAAAGTAGTAAAGGAGTTTTGCTATTTGGGGAGCAAAATAACTGATGATGGTTGAAGTAGAGAGGATATAAAATGTAGACTAGCAATGGGAAGGAAAGCGTTTCTGAAGAAGAGAAATTTGTTAATATCGAGTATAGATTTAAGTGTCAGGAAGTCGTTTCTGAAAGTATTTGTATTGAGTGTAGCCACGTATGGAAGTGAAACATGGACGATAAATAGTTTAGACAAGAAGAGAATAGAAGCTTTCGAAATGTGGTGCTAAAGAAGAATGCTGAAGATTAGATGGGTAGATCACGTAACTAATGAGGAGGTATTGAATAGGATTGAGCAGAAGAGAAGTTTGTGGCACAACTTGACTAGAAGAAGGGATCGGTTGGTAGGACATGTTCTGTGGCATCAACGGATCACCAATTTAGTATTGGAGGGCAGCGTGGAGGGTAAAAATCGTAGAGGGAGACCAAGAGATGAATACACCAAGCAGATTCAGAAGGATGTAGGTTGCATTAGGTACTGGGAGATGAAGAAGCTTGCGCAGGATAGAGTAGCATGGAGAGCTACATCAAACCAGTCTCAGGACTGAAGACCACAACAGCAACGCTGCAAATAAAGATCTATCAAGTCGTCACATTGCAGATAGGATTTTAGCTGATAAGGCTAAGGTGACACGGGGAAGAAAGGATATTGGTATAGGTGAACGCACTGCAGCATTTGCAGTTGATAAAACCTTGCGAGGAAAAATTAAGTTGGGTTTAGGAGTGATGAATTTCAGGCGAGTTATGAATGCTGCACGTTGTGCTCTAAACAAGAAGAAGGACAAGGGCGGGAAGCAGAGCTGTTTGAAGAACTGTATCCTGACACTGACGTATGCAGCTAAAAACGCACTGAAGCACAAAGATGCAGGAAGAAGATGAAGAGGATCGGTTAAAGCACCTCGAGTTCTACGAATACCCAAGGCATCTGGTGGTTTTCTTCCATTTCTCATCCCGGCCCTCTCCGCGCTCTCGGCGGTAGGTTCCCTCGCTGGTGGTGCAGCAGTTATCACCTGAATAGTCAAGAACGCGCAAAACTCCCAAGCGCAGTTAGAAGAGGCAAGAAGACATAGCCTCATGATGGAAGCCGCAGCCATCGGAAAAGGACTATACTTGAAACCGTACAGGAAAGGGCTTGGTCTATTCATAAATGAAAAAAGCCCATTAGCAGTCCTACCAGATCGACCACTCACAAATACTGACGTTCTTAAGTTTGTTAGAAGGAAATTCAACGTTCCAAGATTCCATGGTGTACTTATGAAGGATACATTACTGAGGACTATGTGGAAAACTGGTGAATCTGTCATTGTGAATTTAGATGTTGCTGCAGGCCCCGGCACATACTGGGTGTCATATGTTATGAAAAATTCAGATACTGTCTACTATTTCGATTCATTTTGTGACCTGCAACCACCAGAAGAATTACAACGATACTTCACTCACAGAAGACGTGTGTTCTACAATTATAGCCGCTATCAGGACTTTAATACATATCTCTGGGGGCATCTATACACCATGTTTCTCTTGACGTTTACAAAGAAGAAGAAGAAGAAGCATCCTGTATAAGGAGGAGCTTTACACATTCCTTCATTAGTTGAGGTTCAGATGCAATGTCGTACACTTTGACGTTAAAAGAACGATTATCTGTATTGCATGCAAATTACTTCCCGCCAATTGATTTGAGCGTTGGTGAATGGAGTATTGCATTGATTGGAGTGGAGACGTACAACAGCATCGCAAATATCACTGAGACTAACAACAAACTGCATCTAACGGTGAAAAAGATATTGTGGAAATAGAACTGGGTGCATACGATATCGACGATTTAAACGAAGTCTTAAAACAGTCTGGAAAAGTTATTGAACTACGTGCAAACATCAATACACTTAAATCTGAAATGAGGACTGTAAATGCAACGATTGACTTTAAACAGAAAGGTTCAATAGGGCGCCTACTGGGTTTCATAAAAGGGCAGGTTTTGAAGAAGGATCCAAGTAAATTTTACAAGTCAGATCAGACTGTGGACATACTTCCCGTCAGCACAATCCAAGTCGAGTGTAACATTGCAACGAACTCCTATCTCAACGATAGTCTGATTCACAATATTTACGGATTCTTCCCCTCAGTTGCAACGGGGTATGATTGTTGAGACCCCTACCAATGCAATTTACCTTCCAGTGACAGCTCAGACACTGGACTATTTGGAGCTGGTATTGTGGACCAGAATAACCAACTTGTTGACTTTCGTGGTCAGGAAATCATTGTACGATTACATCTAAGGCAGGATGGGCGTACGGTATAAAACAAGTGCACCCAATCCACAGCATGTCACTTCGCTACCAAACAGCAATGTGATAACACATGCGAACTACGAGTTTCTTAAATCAGTTGGCTTGAAACCGCGCAATGACGTCCTCACTCTATATAACCAGTCCGGTCGAGTATGATGAGAGAATTGTACGTCAGGAATACTTCTCTCATAAACCTTACACTTCAACTGGGGCGCGCGGACACGGAATTTAGCGGCAATCAGTAGCGAGCCAGTGTGTGTGTTGGACCTTCCATCAAGCTACGGACCCCCTTGAAGATGTCTCCCGCAGTCGGAGACGAAACGTTGGGAATCACCTCAGAATTCATCAACCGACCACGGCATAACAGCCCGGATAATTATAACGGACAAGACGTGAACCAGCCTGCAGGTCCAGACATGTACGCTAGCTGCGCTGCTGCAGATTTGTATTCCTTAGGTGTACGAATGGCGTACATGAAATTACGCAGCGTGGTCTACTGTTGTTATCAACATATCTATACGGTTACGCTATTCCAGGGATAACTAGTCGGAGAATAAAATTACGTCGTACAATGTGCGCCTCAAGTTATACCGTAGTTTGCCTATTCGACCGTTTGCTATCCCTGGATTTGTCATAAGATTGCATAACTGGCCCTAAATAGGCTAAAATAAAAAGTGCATGTTTGATGTCAATATAAAAGACATATTATACATACAAGTTCACAAACATGATCATGATTTTGTATGTAAAATCATACGTCACTGTTAAAACATATTTACATTTTTAGGCAATAAAGAGCAAATGATGAGCGTACCGAGAAAGAAGCTTTCTGGGGCTCAAAATAGAAAAAGAATTAAGGATAAAATTGAAGAAATAGATAGATCGGCTTCTAAGCTGAGAAGATGGCTACACGAAGCAGATACTTCATTAAGGTCCACTGTTACTTCCGATACTATGATTTCAGGTAATGCTTGTAATTTGGACATTCAAGATAATCGACTGAACAGTCTCAGCAGGAAGATGACGTTGAGCTAGCATCTTCTGACTTATTGGAGACAGGTAGCAAAGACAAAATTACATCTACACCTACATCATACTCCGCAAGCCACCTAATGGTGTGTGGCGGAGGGTTCTTTCGGTACCACTATCTGATCCCCCCAAACCTGTTCCACTCGCGAATAGTGCGGTGGAAGAATGATTGTCGGTAAACCTCTGTATTGGCTCTAATTTCTCGAATTTTCTCCTCGTGGTCAATACGCGAGATGTATGTGGGGGAATGTAATATGTTGTCAGACTCTGAAAAGTTCTGTCCTGAAATTTCAATAGTAAATCTCTCCGTGATGCACAACGCCTCTCTTGTATCGTCTGCCAGTGGAGTTTGTTTACCATCTCCGAAACGCTCTCTCGCCAGCTAAACGTTCCCTTGACGAAACGCGCCGCTCTTCGTTGGATCTTCTCTATCTCCTCTATCAGTTCTACTTGACAGGGATCCCAGACAGATGAACAATACTCAAGCATCGGGCGAACAAGTGCCTTATAAGCCACTTCTTTCGTGGATGAGTTACATTTCCTTAAGATTCTTCCGATGAATCTGAGTCTGGAGTCCGCTTTTCCCACTATCTGTTTTATGTGGTCATTCCACTTAAGATCACTCTGGATAGGTACGGCTAGATATTTTATGGCAGACGCTCTCTCCAGCTGTTTCTCATCAATAGTGTAGCTGTACAGTAGTGAATTTCTAATGGACCCAGGTACATGGCCGCACCATTAAAAAATTACATATCAACAAAGGACATTCTTCAGCAAACAAGCTGTATTGCTAAATGATAAACATCCAGATAACATAGAATTTAGGTCCACTGAACACAAAGGTAGGAATGTGAATTGGAACAACGGCAAATCAGGAAAATAATAAAAGATCCTGGCTTGTTTATTCGAAAACAAAAGAAGCAGTTTACTGTATTGCCTGCAGGCTATTTGGCAGCTCTTCTACATCAGCTACTTGTAGAGAGGGTTTCATTAAATGGAAAAAAGCTCCAGAAAGATAATCTGAGCATGAAGAATCACAAACAAATACTGAATGTTTTATCAAATAGAAAACCCGTCTGCAGCAAGTGAAATCGTGTCAGTACATCGATCGCGAGACTGAGACATTAATTCACTCTGAGAAAAAAAATGGGGACATACTGCGCATATAGTAATGGATGCTGTCATATATGTTGCCGAAAACTGTCATGCTTTTAAGGTTCTAAAGAAACACCGAGTGATCGTATTGAAAATTGTCCTGGGCCTAGTCAAGAAAACTTTCTTATTTAGATAATTTTTCATTCTGCATCATTATGTCCAGAAGCTTTTACTGTTGGACCCACCTCGCTGTGGAAAATATCGCAAAAGTGTAAAAAAACAACTTAATAGGAAGTAATCAAACAAAATGGTCAGCTAAACAGCTGTATTAAACAATTTACCGGAAGTTGTCAAAGCTTTGGAAGAAATTGAAGAATCCTCCCTTTCCGCAGAATCTAAGTATGACACTGGTCATCTATACACATCAAAAAAGTTTTGGTGTGTGTATGTTTCGTATACTTAAAACCATTTCACACAGAAGAGAATGTTATTAGCTAATAGGCAATAAAGAGTGCAAATTTCTGAAGAGTTCTTATTCTCCCGGTCACAAATAATTCACTCAGTATTAATTGTGAGGATTTATTTTAAGGGGGTTAGGACGTCAAACCGGCCGACTGGGAACAGGAGAGGCGCGACAGGACATTTTACTTCGAATGTCGTGAATATAGGTTTGATTTCTTCCATTATAAAATATACACGTTTGAATTGCACAGAGCGAAGTACAGTTACGTGCGATACAAGAATGCCGTGTTGTGACGCGTGGCACTGTACTTTGGCACACGTGAGACCTAATAACATGTCTTACATTTCCTCGAACATATGTGTTTTATGTATAAAACTCTTCAGAAAGATGCGTGCTACAAAATGAACATATTTCTGAGATATACATTTTTTAATTTTTGACTTACTATCTCAAACGCGAGTGGGGGCGGAGGTGGGGGGTGGGCCGCCACTATCAAGTTGTTGGTTCGGTTCGGAAAGATCGCAGATCCATGGCTACCTACATGGCACTGACTACGGCTCTCCTGAACCCATCGATTTCATTTTCACATGACAGACTTGCAATCCCGACCAATGTGTGCAGCTATATCACGAAAATCGACAGGACGCGATCCTGCGTCTGTCGCATAGCGACATGTGCTTTTAGACGTTTCTCATTCTTATAAACAATCAAAATTCAAATGCGATTTCTGAATACGAAACCTGCTGTGTAGTTTGTCCTTATATAGAATATAGATGGCATTACCCTTCTGTGGTTTATGCGGCTGCGGTGAAATGCTAATCATTTGCATATGTAATCCTACTACGGCGTACGCACGCAGGTCGATTCACAATGGACGTGAAAACAATCCACAGTGCATTTCAGATGCCGGCATTCACACAGACCATCAACGAAACATAAACGTCAAGAATCAATGAACACATTGTATTCCGTACGAAGTATTAAGCATACATAATTTGATTTTTTTAACTGTGCTCATTACAACAGTGACAGTCCATATGGACAATATTTCATCAATCAGTCCATTTTATTACTTGATACGTGAACAATTTTCCGTAGCTGTAAACTGTTTTGACTACTTGTACAATATGTTGTAGGAGTACGCACACCAGGAAGTAAAGGATTCTGTTACGGATCTCACTCTTTCACACCCTATGTCTTTTCGATGCATATACTACTGAAGAACTGAACGAACGAAATGGAAATGCTGACACGGTGTACTTAGATTGTTTTTAAGATACAGTAAATTTTCGGCCTTGCGCCATAATCAAAGCACATGTGATTAGGAATGTAGTGATAAGGCAATGCGAAGAGCACTAATCACGGACATACCATGTCCGTCAACACATTGGTCTCATAGAATGATTCATTCTGTAGTCTGTATGGGAGCCAGAGAAGTACCCGCAAACTTTCGGAGAGCTTGAGAGTGCACTGGCACTTTCAAGCTTCGCATAATTCCAAGAAGAGTGCTCCAGTAAATTTTCGATGGATCACAGCGCACAAATAAAAAGTGTATAAGCCGAGATCCCTACTCTTATAGGTCATGAAGACTCATTAATTTGTTCACAGGCCAGGTGAAAGTTCCATTAATTTAGTAGCGTTGATGCATTAGCCTCTGTAAGATGAAGTCTGAAGGAGCGTCTGTTCACTGTATGTCACGAGTAGGTTAACTCAGTAAAGAGGCCTTTTCCTTTTGGAACTGTGCCTGTAGAACCTTGCTTTTTGATACTAGCCATGTCCTCTCATTCAGTCTAATAAGCTAGTAATTATGTCCGTAAACTGTGTGTGTGTGTAGTTTCCGTCGATAACATCAAATAAAACTAAGTGATACGTTTTCTGTCCACTTGGAGGTTAACATTTTTTTTCCGAAAGCTCTGGCAACTCGACGCAAACATTAAAGGATGTGTGTTTTTTGGTGTAGTTGATTTGAAGGACGGTAGCATACTGCACGCTACGGCGATTAATATCATTGGAAACAGGTCGAAATTAGGGCAGAGGCGGCCCTATGAAGTAGCTCCCTATTAAGCTTCTATTGGAAGTTCCAAAGAGCATAACTGATGTTCAGATGACATTGAAACGTAGATAAACGTAAGTAATAATTGACACGGAGGTTACCCGCCGGAAGACTCGGACTTCGAATGCCAGTAAGGCTCAAGGCCAGAGGCGGCGATATCCGAACTCTGAATGCTTGGCGCTGCAATTTGAAATTTACTTACATTCGTCAGTTAATTTAGACATGAAATAGCAACCCACTTAATGGGTTTTATGAATTACAAATCTGGTCCACAAATGTTTCTAAGTTTATACGTAAAATATATGACAAAAACTGCTTCTTTTTCTGTATTTTACTCCTTTGGCGTAAAATACAGAAAAATTTTACTCCTTTGGCGATAGAGTAGCATGGAGAGCTGCATCAAACATGTCTCAGGACTGAAGACCACAACAACAACTTCTTTGGCACAACTGTAAGCATTAACAGACGCAGTATTTGAGTGACAAACTTTAGCCTTTGCTTATTTTGCCGCCAGAAGAAATGCCTTCTATCTTGCGACGCCAGGGTTGTATAGCGAGTCTTCAAATTTCATCAGTATATCCCAGTGTTAATAGACGCAGTTGAATCGCTTACCTTGTGTGTTGTCTGATTTTTGTTGCCGCAACCTTCTTCACTCGAGTTTTACAAATATTGGCTCACATTTTTAACATATTCAATGTCGATGAGGCGATGGCTTTTACATTTGTTATCATTCAGGTACGAAGACGTCACTTACAATATCCATTGTTTGACTATGCTGAAGTGTAGTTCTTCGATTTGGGATCTCCGTCAAGTTGGATTCACGGAATAGACTAAAAGTATTCAAGTAAGAGCTGTACGATTTATCACGGGTTCGTTTAGTCAGTATGGAAGTATGGCAGAAATGATCAACTGGCTGAAGTCGGAAACGTTAGGTGGCATGTATCCTTCTTAATCAAAAAATACCAGGAGCCCATGCTCCTAAACGAGTCAAGTAACACGCTGTTTCCTCCAACAAATATCTCGCTTAACAACCTCGACTCCAAAACTAGAGAATTCCGTGCTTACAAAGAAGGGTACCGACAGTATTTTTTTCGGCGTGGCATCCGCGAATCGAATAAAGAGAGAAAATACGCTCCCGGACAAAATATTAATCACCACTTAAAAGAGTGGACCGGTAGCTTTGGAGCGCTGCAGACGGCGGAGAATGGGTAGCAGGCAGTAATGTGGCCCTCCAATGTCCACATGCACAGGGTGGTTATAATTAAACTTCCGCTACTTGAGAGGGCCCCAATGAAAAACAAGTGATCATAGGACAATGAAACTTTGTGGAAACAAGTGTAAGGACATGCGGAAGAGAAATAACGAATAAACCACTGAAAGCAACATATTTTAATTTCCACATGGGAGGTTAACCTTCATTAATTGCGTACCATGTTTTCGTTCTAGGTAACAAAGCTTGCCTATTATGACAACCATCTGCACCCACGACAGTCTGGAACCGTACTAGAGATGGTATTTCACAATTGTTCACAGCACTTTTCGAACGGTGGACAGTGGAATGTTCAGTTGTTGTGAGAGAGCTCGTCCACTGCGCGAAGATCGCAAATTATGTCTAGCTTTCTCAGCCATGGGATCAGTAACTTCTTCAACAATTTGTGGCGCAATTGGCTGTTGGCCTCTCCCAGGAGCATTTCCCAAAGAGCCAGTTAATTCGAACTTGCGAATCATGATCCTCGACCCCAGTGTGGAAAGAGGATCCCTACAAATTCCTTTAAACGAAACGCCGTCCGAACAGCCCGCGGAAGACCTAACGGTACCGACCGACCGCCGCGTCATTCTCAGCCGACGGGCGTCACTGGATGCAGATATGGAGGGGCATGTGTTCAGCACAGCGCTCTCCCGACCATCGTCAATTTTCGTGTCCGAAGCCCCTGCTTCTCAGTCAAGCAGCTCCACAGTTAGCTCCACAAGGACAGAGGGCACCCCGCTTGCCAACAGTGCTCGGCAGACCTGGGCGCTCACCCGTCCAAATGCTAGCCAAGCTCGACACCACTTAATTTCGGGGATCAGACGGGAACTGCAGTTACCACTGCGGCTAGGTCGTCGGCCTGCATTTTTTTAATATCCGGAAAAAGCAGCAGCGCTATTGCTGTTGTTTTGATGAAAAAGCTTTACGGGTAGAGCCCTGTTCACCTTGTCCAGGCCCATGCTGACTGTCTGCAACTGAAATGCACGCTGGTGTTTTGTTCCAACCGTTTATGTCGCCATGCCAGTACCGGTACCTAACAGCAAGTCATGACAATACACTTACTAACAACACAAATCATGCAGTGCAGAATCCAAACATCATTCCTATAAAGTTGGGTACCCATATGATAAATAATTTTCCGTTTTCAAAAAGTTTAATTATAACCATCCTGAACTTTGTAGGTGCGGTTTCTATTATGCGCTGGCAGCAGCAGTCAGCGTATTGCATCTGATGTGCACGGCGGAAGCATTCAGGTCGATTCACATTAGATGTCACAGAACGGAAAGTCAAAACAGTGCACAATGCATTCCAAATGGCGTCATTCACACAGACCTTCAACGGAACATCAACATCAAGAATTCTTAGGAAGGTAGTCTTCGCTTTGAAGCTTACATTGTCGTCGTTGGGGAGCGGAAAGGTCGGGGGGGGGGGGGGGGGGGGGGGTGGCCGACGACCGTCAGTTAACCAAATCTCGCCATGCTCACTCATGCTATAGTAATTGAGTGTCCTTTGTGTCTTCTTAATATTTATCTTATTGGTTGATTCGTTTTCGTACTTAGATGTTTTCCCTGCGACCGTTCTTCCAAAAAAAGAGGCCAAACATCTGAAACCGATAATAATTTCGGTTTTACAGTAACTGGAAGAAGAAAGCTCGTATAAGTGCATAAATAATAACACAAATAGAAAGAATTCTCATTAAGACGCTTTTTTACAGTGGAAACGTCAGTTCTTTTCGATTAGAAAAATACAATCCTTTGGCGTTATTTGGTGCAGCACTTAGAAGGAATACCAAACATACGGAATACAGTGCTGTTACTGCCTACCAAATATTGTTTGATATGTCTGAGTGTATATACAGGGTATAACTGATATAAGTGCAGATAATTTTAAATATGGTGCCTTAATATGTACACACATCAGTGTGTTGGTTGTTGTTTCTCTGTGCTGAACTGTCTCCCCACAAACACGTCACAAATCGTACGACCTGATGTTTTCTGCACGGTCGTTCTGCACCACTAAGTGGACTACGCCTGTCATTAGAGACTGACCGTTTTGCGTCTACCCGTCAACACTTCAACATCGAACCTGGATCCCAGGGTAAAATAAGCTCTTGCCACATGTACTTGACGTAATCACCAACCTAAAATATGTAACTTGTAATGTTTATAATTATTAGTCTGCAAATGACGTAAATATTGCTGTAATGTTGTTCAGTAAAGCGTCTTCAGTTACCATCAGAAATATCTGCACTTATAGCCGTTACACCTTGTATTTTCTCGAGCACCTAAGTGATGTTTTGAAATGTTTGGTCGACAGTTTTCATACTTTTTCACTGTAGTAATGAAAATTTGCTTGTTTGTGTTGAAGAATTAGAGTTGAGGAAACAAGTTGATATAATCTGCCTCTGTTAAACATCATGTGACCACTGGTATAGCTATCTTAAATGTTACAGGATTCAAGTTAGCTTCTTACTTCTGCAGAGAAAATACGGAGAAAGTAGGAGTAGCCACATTTGTCAGAAACTGTTTTGATTTCAGGAATACTGATTAATTTATTAATTTTGCTCGGAGCGGCACTTAGAAGCTTGTGCAACGGAAGTAGTATTTCATAATAAGTCCTTTATAATAGTAAGTACCGGTGTATACAGAGCACTTTCAGGAAACTTTAAGCTCTTCATAAAAAACCTCGTAGCTCTGTTGTCCCATCTCACAGTAAAAATCAAGGAAATAGTGGTTGTTGGTGATTTTAATGTGCGTTTGTTGAAAGGCTCTGTCAGTGAACAATTATTGCAATCAGTAACACTGTCATTCAATTTAGCTCCTACTGTGAACTTTGCAAGTAGGATATGTAAATGCTCTGAGACTGTTGTTGATTATATCTTTGTATACAAATTTAGGAAAAAAGTCTTATCACAAAACCAATAGTAAACGGGCTATCGGATCATGACATGCAGTGTCTTGTGTTAAATGTTGAAACTTGTCAGGATAAAAAGTCTACTGAATCTGAGTGCAGGAGGGTAATAAATCAGTCAAAATTTGAGAATTTTAGGAGATTGCTCAGAGACATGAACTGGATAGATGTTTACAATACTTCTGATTCAAATGGAAAATACAAATCATTCATTAATACAGTTACTTCCTCTTTTGAAAATTGTTTTCCCCTAAAGGTAACTCAAATCAAACAGAAGCTAAAAAATAAACCATAGATTACACAAGGAATAAATATATCACGTGGGATAGAAAGGAGACTGTATCTACTATCTGGGAACAGCCATGACGTTAGCATTGTAATATATTACAAAGAACACTGCAAAATATGGAAGCAAGTAATCCAGAAATCAAAGCAGCTTTGTTATGAGAAAAAGATAATTACATTAGACAACAAAATAAAAACTGTATAGGATACAGCGAAAACTGATACAGGTGAGGCCAAAAAGGAAGAGAAACAGATAGCTTTACAAATAAATTAGACAATGGTAACAAGTGCGCGTAGCGTTGCAAACCTGTTAAACAAGTACTTTGTTTCTGTTACTGACAGCTTGGGGTTATCAGGTACGGTGAACAGTGCAATAGAGACAAGTCTTTAAAAAGAACTTCAGTAAAATGGAAATGACATTCACGTCTCTCAAAGAAATAGCATCCATCATAAAATCCTTAAAATCTAAGTAGTCTCAAAAATGGTTCAAATGGCTCTGAGCACTATGGGACTTAACTTCTGAGGTCATCAGTCCCCTAGAACTTAGAACTACTTAAACCTAACTAACCTAAGGACATCACACACATCCATGCCCGAGGCAGGATTCGAACCTGCAACCGTAGCAGTCGCGTCTAAGTAGTCTAGTGGGCATGATAACATATCAATGAAAGTAATCAAAGAGTACTTATGTGCGTTGAGTTCTATCTTAAGCTATTTGTGTAATCAGTCTCTTATCAGCGGAACATGTCCAGAGTGGCTAAAATATGCTGAAGTTAAGCCTCTTTACAAGAAGGGGGATCAAACTATCGACCAATTTCATTTTTGCTGGCTGTTTCGAAAATATTTGAAAAGACTGTTTTCAAGTGTCTCCTTAAGTATTTGACTGCAAATAACACATTGTTCAAGTCACAGTTTGGGTTTCTTAAGGGTTATCATATAGAGAAAACTATTTACACTTACAATGAGAAAGTACTTAATTCATCAGATAATAAATTAGAGGATACTGGCATTTTCTGAACCTGTGAAAAGCCTCTGACTGTGTGAATCACAGCATTCCCTTAAGTAAATTAGAATATTATGGTGTCACCGGCAATGCTGTGATATGGTTTGAGTCTTATCTAAGTAACAGGAAAGAAAGGGTGGCGTTGCGAAATACCTGTGCAGTAAGTAGTCAGTCTTCATCCGACTGAGAATTAATTACATGTGGTGTTCCTGAAGGTTTCATCTCGGGACCATTGCTTTTTCTTGTAAACATTAATGACCTCTCGTCTGTTACATTGCATATCTAAGTTTGTTTTGTTTTCAGATGCGACAAACATTAAAATAAGTAGCAAGTCAAGTACAGATTTAGATATATCTGCTAATCAAATTTCCACTGACATTAATAAATGGATTAAAGCTGATTCACTGTCATTAAATTTGGGAAAGACCCTCCATATGCAGTTCAGAACCTGTAAGAGATTTCCTTCAAGCATGTGTATAACATATGAAGACATGCAGATCGAAGAGGTCGACAGTGTTAAATTTTTGGGACTACAACTCGAGAATAAATTCAGTTGGGAAGGGCATACCACAGAAGCGCCTAAACAAGTCTATATTTACAGCGCGAATATCTAATAAATATAAAAAACTTGCATGCTTTCCTTACTTTCTTTCTATTATGTCAGATCACTGTTGCAGAAGCAACGAAAAAAGCACGCAAAATTCAGAAGAACGCAAAATCCCCAAGACTGGCTAAGTTTCACGGAAGCTCGAAATTTAGTGCGGACCTCAATGTGAGATGCTTTTAATAGTTTCCACAATGAAACATTGTCTCAAAATACGGTAGAAAATCCAAGTACACCAGTGGCAAAAAACAGTCAATACCGTCACTGCGCGATAGCGATGGAAATGTTACCGATGATGGTGCCACTAAAGCGGAGTTACTAAATACAGTTTTCCCTAATTCCTTCACGAAAGAAGACGAAGTAAATATTCCAGAATTCGAAACCAGAACAGCTGTTAGCATGAGTGATATAAAAGTAGATATCTTAGGTGTTGCGAAACAACTCAAATCACTTAAGAAAGGCAAGTCTTCCGGCCCAGATGGTATACCAATCAGGTTCCCTTCAGAGTATGCAGACAAAATAGCGCCTTTCTCAGCAATCATATACAACCGTTCACCTGACGAAAGGTCTGTTCCTAAAGACTGGAAAGTAGCACAGGTCACACCAATATTAAAGAAAGGAAATAGGAGTAACCCATTGAATTACAGACCCATATCACTGACCTCAAGTTGCAGTAGGATTTTGGAACGTATACTGTAATCTAACATTATGAATCACCTTGAAGAAAATGACTTATTGACACATAACCAATACGGATTCAGAAAATATCGTTCTTGTGCAACACAGCTAGCTCTTTATTCCCATGAAATAATGAGTGCTGTCGACAAGGGATCTCAGATCGATTCCATATTCCTAGATTTCCAGAAGGCTTTTGATACCGTTGCTCACAAGCGACTATTAATCAAATTCCGTGCATGTGGAATATCGTCTCAGTTGTGTGACTGGATTCGTGATTTCCTCTCAAAGAAGCCACAGTTCGTAGTGATAGACGGTAAATCATCGAGTAGAACAGAAATGATATCTGGTGTTCCGCAAGGTAGTGTCATAGGCCCTCTGCTGTTCCTTATTTACATAATTGATGTGGTGATAATCTGAGCAGCCCCCTTAGATTGTTTGCAGATGACGCTGTAATTTACCGTCTAGTGAAATCATCAGACGATCAATTCTAAATACAAAATGATCTAGAGAGAATTTCTGTATGGTGCGAAAAGTGTCAATTGCCACTAAACAAAGAAATGTGCGAGGTCATCCACATGTGTACTAAAAGAAATCCGATAAATTTTGGGTATACGATAAATCGCACAAATTTAAGGGCTGTTAATTCCACTAAATACCTAGGAATTACAATTACGACTAACTTAAATTGGAAAGACCACAAAGATAATATTGTGGGGAAGGCGAAACAAAGACTGCGCTTTGTTGACAGAACACTTAGAAGATGCGACAAATCCACTAATGAGACAGTCTACATCACACTTGTCCGTCCTCTGCTGGAATATTGCTGCTCGGTGTGGGATCGTTACCAGGTAGGATTGACGGAGGGCATCGAAAAAGTGCAAAGAAGGGCAACTCGTTTCGTGTTATCGCGCAATAGGGGTGAGAGTGTCACTGATATGATACACGAGTTGGGATGGCAGTCATTGAAACAAAGGCGGTTTTCTTTGCGGCGAGGTCTATTTACGCAATTTCAACGACCAACTTTCTCTTCCGAATGCGAAAATATTTTGTTGACACCCACCTACGTAGGGAGAAATGATCATCATAATAAAATAAGAGAAATCAGAGCTCGAACGGAAAGATTTAGGTGTTCCTTTTTCCCACGCGCCATTCGAGAGTGGAATGATAGAGAAGTAGTATGAAAATGGTTCGATGAACCCTCTGCCAGGCCCTTAGGTGTGAATTCAGATTAATCATGAATATGTAGACGGGATCATATTCTGGGGTAACTCATCAAACTGAGCAAAAGTTTGTAACATGCAAAAGTGTGTAACAAGAAACACTTTTGGTGCAAATTCAAGAACATCATGTAGAAACCTTTGCAAGGAACTTTGTGTTCTAACCTCTGCTTCTCAGTATATTTATTCATTAATGAAATTTGTTGCAAGTAATATATCTCTATTTCCAACTAATAGCTCAGTACATAGTATCAATACCAGGAATTAGAACAATGTACATAAAGACCTAAAATCACTTATCTTGGTCCAAAAGGGGGTCCAATATTCAGGAACACACATTTTCAATAAATTGCCAGCAAGCATTAAAAACTTAGTTTCAGATAGGGCACGGTTTAAACAGAGTTTGAAAGACTTTCTGATAGGCAACTCCTTCTACTCCATAGATGAATCTCTTAACAAGGACTTTTAGACCAGCTTAAATAAAAATGTCTGTTAGATTTCAGTTTTGGCAGCACTTGGTCACAACAGTCACGATTAGGTATTTTGTGTATGATATTAAAACTGCATAACAATGTTTCATTCTGTCAGTGTGTTAATTCTGTAAATAACAGCAGTTCCAGTTTACTGTAATGTACTCACGTATTTTGACAATCTAGTGACAAATCATCAGGGTAGTAAGTATTATATTCAAATGTTTTGTGTTTTTTATGTTATACTTTCTGACAAGTTTCACGAGAATCATCTCATTTTTGGGACTGTGAAAAAAAAAACATTTTCAAGGACGGTCATTAAAATGTGTACTATTATTACTAATTCCCGTAAGTAATCTCCTAGATAATTCATTCTGTATATTCTGCCTTTTTTGTAAGATGGACTGTAACTCAAAATCTTTCCTGCGCCTTTCAGGTCGGGCCAAGTGACTTGACTTACACTGAGGATTCGTCTATTGTGAAGACACGGCTATTGGAGGGTAGCGTTCTTTATTCTTCCTAAATTTGCTCAGATGTCCAGTTTCGGTCGACCTATAATGAGCGATTCCAATGAAGCGACAGTAGCCTGTGACTCATTGCAGTCACTCAATGAGTGAGACATTAACTTTCCTTGATGCAAAAACGTTTGTATGTAAATTAAGCAAAGCTGCATCATCTTCTGTAGGTAATATTATAGTTAATCTTCTTGTATTTACATGAAAAATCATCTGACTTATTAATTACCACAAACTTCTTAATTACCACAAACTTCATCACGGCTTAATCTGAAGTGGGACACACTACCGAAGACAACTGAAATCCAGTCAGTGAGATTACAGGCCGAAAGTAACTTCTCTTGCATGCGACTTCTATGCTGTATATGCAGTACAGGAGATAAAATTTTGCAATGTCTTCAATAAATCTATGGAAACGCCTATGATCACATGCCAACTGTTCCCAAGGACTAATACGTGTGGCACGATAAATAAAATCTCACGCTATTATTTTTTGAAGTGACTTATATTTTTCTGTAAACGTCACTTTCATATTACATGTAACAAAATGTGCAGTCATTATAGCTTAGTTACTTGTGGGATAGTAATGAGAGTAAGCTATTTTGTATATACTTCTACCAGTTCCCTTGATTAAGAATCAGTTACCTTACTAACTGAGTTATAACGATCACATACTTTCATGAACTTCACGCTCCTATCAAATCAGGTGTGCAGACACTGGCACAGGCATCCTCACAGAACTGCATGTATTCTTTTAAGATTTAAACACAACATTTTTATTTAACCAATTCACAACAAAAAACATTTTCAGCAGAACAATTGTTACTTACTTTCTTGTATGCATTGCAAAAAACTATTTTTTCTACTTTCTCTGATCGTAATTTACTTATTTATAAAAAAGCATGCTCCTGGAAATTATACACATTAGATTCATGATATAGCTGCTGTTTAGCCCAGCTCACTTTCTGTTATCGTTTGACAAAAACATTGTCACATGGGGACTTCAACAAATTTTCCCCCTGATAGAGACAGGGAATGATACCAGCAGGAGAATTTGTTGGATGTGGGAATACTGAGCGAGGATGTCACTCATGGTAGGATGGAGGAAGATGAAGGTGGTGTAAGTGTAAAAGGCAAATATTACCAAATGAGGTAGTGCTGTTTTGAACAGACAGGTGTGTGGGACATCTGAAAAATTCGGAAGCTAGGAGAGAGCCATTGGCAGAAGTGAAGATGTGAGACAAGGGTCTGGTCCAGCACACAGTTTTAACCTGCCATGAAGTTTACTAAATAAATACTGTTTAATCGTTGATAATTTTGAAGAGAGATATATGGAACTTCATTCTAAACGACATAAATATTATTTATAACTCACAAACAGCATCCTGCAGTATAAGTAGCTAGTGTACATGTGTGTGTGTGTGTGTGTGTGTGTGTGTGTGTGTGTGTGTGTGTGTGTGTGTGAAAGAGAGAGAGAGAGAGAGAGAGAGAAAGAAAGAGAAAGAAAGAGACAGTCCTGGACAGCTACCCCTGGTCAGAGTTAGGCAGCCCAGGTTCCTCAGGTGGGCGGGGGCGGGGGTGGAGGGGGGAATCCATGCATGATGTACTTACCAGTGCAACATTGTGGCCACATCCACTCATTTACTTAATGTTGTGGAGTGACTCTGACCAGTGGTGATGGTGAAGGGGGGAAGTGAACAATCCGAAACTTGCAGAGAGCTTGTTCAAACCAGTCAGTAGAGGAATGGTGGGAAAATCTGAACGATTCGAAACTTGCAGGTGGCTGCATGGGAAAAAAGGAATGTCTGTTTCAATCCTGACAGTTGTAGCTCCTTCAAAAAATTTGCCCCGGACTCCAGCCACAGTTGGGCAGGAGGGGTAGTTACTCCACTGCTATCGCTAATCCCATGCCCACCCAGCGGCTGCAAAGTGGCGTGGCGTGTGCCTCCAGTCGATCAGAGGCTCCTGGCCTGTACAATTTGCAAGCGGACGCTGTCTGCATCAGTGCTCATCTTCTGCTCCAGCGCTCACGATGTTACTTGCTCATTTTTTAGAAAAACATAATAAAAGCAGATATAAAACGCCAATTCCACCATTTTACCTGCCCTATTTCTGCCATCTTGAATTTCGAAGTACAGCAGTCTTAAAGGGCACAAGTGGGATATCTGCAGTATAGTAGTAGATATGTAAAAAAAAAAACCGCTGATTCAGCCATTTTAATTGACCTATTTCCACTATCCTCAATTTTTAAGGCATCACAAATAGGCTAGATCTGCCAGAAATATGAGAACACTGCGTTTGTGGCAGGGAGAAGGGTAGGGGGAGGAGAAAGGAAGGGCATGACTTTGAGGAGGGAGGTGTGGGGATGAAGTTGAAGGGTGACTTTTAGGGGCAGGGGAACTGGATGACATTGAGGGGTCATTTTGAAAGGGTGATCTTGAGGGGGGTGGAGGATGAATTAGACACTAATTACACAGGCATAGAAGAACCCCCTTTGCCTACACTGGAAACGGTGATATCCCACTACTCACCTCAATATATTTGCTTTTTACAAATTTTTTTGGGTATCTGCTCTTAGTTGCTCCGTTCTGTACATTCATTACATGCAGATTCGTTTACGTCTACATCCATACTGACAAATTATTGTGAAGTGCGTGGCAGAAGGTATTTTGCGACGTCTTTCTTTTAGTGTCCACCAACTAGTATTTTTCAGAATTTCTGCTTACTATTCGGCTTGAAAAATAATCATGTGACTATTCGCATTATGCTTCTTTTCGTACGCTCAATGTTACCTGTTAATGTCATCTGATATGGTTCCTGTACATTGAAGCAGTATTGAAGCATAGGCTGTACAAGTGTTTTTTATGCAGTTTCTGTTGTAGACAAACTGGAATTTCGCAGTATCGTACCAATGGTTTTTGTCAGCCATTTGATTTATCTAGAGCTTAGTGTATGTGGTCCTTTCACATCACTACTGTGCACACTGTTACTCCTACATAATTGTATATCGTGACTGAGTAGTTGTGACTCATTACTATTGTAGTCAAAGAATACCACGCTTTTACATTTCGTTAACTGCATAACTTTGCATTTCTCTAAGTTAAAAACAAGTTCCTAGGCTTTGCATGAAGTTGACATTTTGTCAACATCTAATGTATATTACTGCACTTTTTACCGGACATAATTTCCTCGGAGATAAATGTATCATCAGTGACAATCGTGAAACTGAAACTAATAGTATGCGTGAAGTCGTTGATTATAATCCTATTCTAACAGGGACAATTTTCCCCAGTGGCAGACCTGGTTAAACATTCTAAAGGAAAGTATTTTCTTTAGATGGTGTCGATGTGGTACTGAATCAAAAGTTTTTCGAGAGGTTATAAGCACTGAATCATCCTGGTTTCATCCATGACAGTCAGCACATCATCTCTGAAGATCACGAATTGGCTGTCGCACGACTGAAGTTTTCATTCTACATCCCGTTTTGTTGCCCTTCATACCAAGCCATCCTGGGCTTAAATTTCAGCAAGATAATGCCTGCCCGCACACGGTGAGAGTTTCTACTGCTCGTCTTCGTGCTTGCCAAACCCTACCTTGGCCAGCAAGGTCGCCGGATCTCTTTCCAATAGAGGACGTTTGGAGCATTATGGGCAGGGCCCTCCAACCAGCTCAGGATTTTGATTGTCTAACGCACCAATTAGAATTTGGCACGATATCCCTCAGGAGGACATCCAACAACTCTGTCAATCAATGACAAGCCGAATAGCTGCTTGTATCAGGGCCAGAGGTGGACCAACGCGTTATTGACTTGCTCAATTCGTCAAGCTCTTTCTCTTGAATTAATCATCCAAATCTTCTGAAATTGTGTACTTTGTTTGCCTGTACATGTGTATCATATCTGCCGATTTCCGTCCCAATCGGATAATTCCTTCGTGGTGCGTCGTTTTTTTTTTCTCTCTTAGAGTGTTATTCATGATCTGAAATGTTATGGATTTTTATCTATATTCACGATCTGAAATTTTCTCCCATGTGTTACAGATGATGATTTTAGTGAGTAAGTACTTCTTTCATTTCCTTATTTTATACATGTTTTTAACTCAAAATAGAAAATAAACACATATATAGTGTTGGTTTACAGTTGTTAAGCGATGGAGGTCAATGAGAGATGTGGAGACAACACAGCGCTGACCTTTGAAGAATGTCTCCATAAGTATCATTCCATATGCCTATACGTGTGCTGCTGTTGCTGCCTCTGAAAAAAAAAAATTATGCTTAGATGCAGCTTACCTTTCTTTTTCGGGAAATACGGATGAATAGTTGCTGCTGTGGACTCTGGAACCAGCGCTCGTCATCTCATCGCAAATACAAAAGTCCGTGCATAGACCATCATTGGTGCCTGAGCCCATACCTAGGCCATCTTGGGCTTCAGAACTGGCGCCCATTAGCTCACCATGGACGTAGTAAAGAACAAGCGTACCATACACACAAACAATACATTTTTTTAAATCGTTTTCGCTGCAAGTATCGATAGATTAATCTTGAAAATATATGGGGACGTTGGCGATAGAAATATCTTTTTAATGCTGTAAAATGTGTTACTTTCTGTATGAGTTTTACTTTAAAAAGATGAACACAGTGTAACAGATATTTATCAAACTTTAAATAACTTCTCTACTCCGTGTGTTTAGTTGATGCTTTAATGATGAGAAAAATTAATACCGCGAAGTATCTAACAATTGGAATGGATGGTTGGCTTGAGGTTACTCAGGCATGCCGAACGCAGTCGTAGCGCAAGGCGTTGAACAGTGTACACGCATTGTTGATGGCCGTGGATGTAAAATTATTGTGGTGCTAAAAGTTCGTTGGATCTTCATCACAGTTGTATGGCTTTTCACTTACACGCTATTCAGTCATCATCGCAATCATCAAGTCGCGGATGCAAGAACTTCTGTTCTTACGAAGCTGTGAAGTTGCGTGAGTCATGACTGCCGCTGGAACAATGGCTCTGGGATGCGTCATTTTGCTTGGTCTATATTACGTTATCAGACGCCTGAAGAAGCTGTATGAGGTCATCGTCCCCAACCGCTTCGACGACGGGACAACAGTCACGCTTCCATCTAAGGAAAATCACGACAAGGCAAGACTTTCATTTTCTTCAATAAAGTACTTTTGGTAACGGAATATCAGTCAAATGGTTCAAATGGCTCTGAGCACTATGGGGCTTAACTTCTGAGCTCATCAGTTCCCTAGAACTTAGAACTACTTAAACCTAACTAACCTAAGGACAGCACACACATCCATGCCCGAGGCAGGATTCGAACCTGCGACCGTAGCGGTCGCACGGTTCCAGACTGTAGCGCCTCGAACCGCTCGGCTACTCCGGTCGGCAATATCAGTCACATTAGGTCAAAATGGAAGAACATTTAATTTTAACATTACAGTTAATTACTAACAGTAATTAGACTGTAATTTACTTATTCCATTTCTGTTACATCCTTGGTCCTTTGTTATTTACTAGAAATAATAATTTCTGTGATCTTCAGAATCATAATAATATTTTCAGAGACTATAGAATTTCAGAATATAATTCTAGCAACGTAATTCATTTAAAACGCAAATTTTAAGTATCTGTGCATTGGTCGCCTTTGCTTTCCCATTTGATGACGTAAACTTTGATAACTGAAAGTTCACAATCCAGTTAATAAATTTCAGTAATCGATTACGTAAAACAGTTTAAATATGGTTGCCAAAACACTGCATTAAAATTAGTTTGGCTTGCTTCCATCTTAGAATTTTTAGAGTACAAAGTACACTTAACATCTTTGCTCTTAAATTCACAGAAATTCTCTGTGGCTAAGTGCCTTTTATACGAATGACAACTTTACAGAGTGCAGAGGGATTGTGATGTGTAGAGTTTCCTTCGGAGACGCAAGAGTTCTTATAGTTTAAGAATTTTTCTCACAAGGAGCGAGTACCATTTTTCTCACGAGGAGCGAGTACCATTTGTAGTGTATCCAGGCTTTGAATGTCTGCTCTTTCTTGTGGCGGGCTGTGCGAGTCACCTCATTGTCTCGCATACAGCCCGATTGAACGGCATATATAGGTTGCTGCAGTGTATTAGGTTGTATTTTAAATCCTATGATGGAGAAAATCTGCGAAATGGTTGCTCTCTGAGCTTCAATAACTTGCACAGGAAGTCGATGAGATCTGTCACACCATCACTCCTCTAAATACAGGGTGGCGCACGAAATGTGTTACCATTTTGTTTTGGAATATAAACTTTATTGTCAATACAGTCTGAAAGGAACATATACTACAATGAAGAGCCGTCCATGGAGATTTGTTCTAACTCAGCACATGCTCCACCATTTCGTTTCCTAACCTCCTTCAAACGAACACTGAAGTTAGTGATTACCCTACGACACATGTCTTCCGTAATTTCACTACAAGCTTGAAGAATAAATCTTCTGAGCTCCATTAAATCACGTGGACGTTTCGGGAAAATTTTTTCCTTTAGGTACCCCCAAAGAAAAAAGTCACATGGATTGAAGTCTGGACTGTTGGGGGACCAATTTTGTCCGTCATTGAAGCGACCTGGAAACCTGAGTGAAACGATCCGCATGTCGAAATGCTCGTGTAAAAACTCCAACACAGTGTTTGCAGTATGTGGCCTTGCTCCATCTTGCATGAACCACTGCGTGTTGAAGGGCAAGGCAGTAGCAAGAAGTTGTGGAATGAAGCTATTGCGAATCATGCTCAAATAACGCTCGCTGTTCACAGTTTCTTCAAAGAAAAAGGGTCCAATAAGTCTGTGACTGGAAATTGGTGCTCACGCTGTAATTCTCGGAGCATAATGTTGTCGTTCATGAAGCACTTGTGGGTTTTCAGTGGCCCAAAAGCGTACATTTTGTTTGTTAACCACACCGTCTAAATGAAAATGCGCCTCGTCTAAAAACAAAACGTTGTTCTTCCCTATCCTCCGCCCACTGAGCAAACAGTAGTCGCTGCTGCTTATGTTCTTCAGTGAGCTTCTGTGCACAGGTCATCTTGTATGGGTACATATGGAGGTCACTTTTAAGAATGCGTTGAATGCGTGGATATTCCCAGTTGCACTGCTGCCTTTCTACACGATTTCCCGGGACTTCTCTGTACAGTCTGTACAGCAACTCGTACCGCTTCAATATTCTCCGGCGAACAAACAGGTTTAGGCCGAGGTCGCTTCGCTTCCAATACTGTTCCTTCCTGTACAAATTTATCGTACAACCTGTCGATGGTCTTCTTGCAAGGGACCCATCGTGTGTCAAACTGTTGTCGAAAACGCCTCTGAGTCACAACAAGGCTTTTTGTTTCACGAAAAAGTAACACAATTGCCGATCGTTGCTGTGTCGTCAGTCTTCCATTGTCAGCCGTTGCTGCTTACTAGTCTCCTAGCGGCAGTATAGTGAATTACACGTCATTTCGTAACTCATTTGTTTTTGCAAGCTCTGCTGGTACTGCTGTAGAGATCTGAATTACACGTCATTTCGTAACTCATTTGTTTTTGCAAGCTCTGCTGGTACTGCTGTAGAGATCCCAGCGGGATATCTCATGTGGGTCGTAAATTGTGAAAGAAACAATTGGTAACACACTTCGTGCGCCACCCTGTATAATACAGGAAGTTCAACTTAAGTATTGTGAATCTGTTAACTGTCATATTTGTGAGCTACCATTAGCAATACCACAATTAATTAAAATGAAATTAGCTCCTTCAGAGCTTGGTGAGCCTAAGAATCTAGACATAATATTTCATTCAGAGGGTTTAATAAGATAAGACACAATGTTCCCTTTTCTGCATCTGCAGCTTACGCTGTTCAACGGGTGGATATACTGATCAGCAAGAACATTATGACCACATATCTAATAGCCAGTATGTCCACCTTTGGCACGGATAACAGCGGTGATGCGTCGTGGCATGGAAACGAGGCGGCCTCAGTAGGTCGCTGGAGGTATTTGGCAACACATCCGCATACACTAATTCCCGTAAATTCTGGGGAGGTGGGCGATGAACTCTGACGCCACGTTCAATCACATCTCAGATGTGTTCGATCGGGTTGAGATCTGGTGAGTTGGGGGGTCAAGTACATCAATAGGACTCGCCCCTGTGTTCCTCGAACCACTCCATCACACCCCTGGCCTTATGAAACTGGCGCATTATCTTGCTGAAAAATGCCACTGCCGTCAAGAAACACGATCGTCATGAATGAGTGTACGTGGTCTGCAACCAGTTTACAATACTCCTTGGCCGTCTGGTGCCTCGCACGAGCTCCACTGGACCCACGGTTGCCCAAATGAATGTTCCCAGAGTATAGTGCAGCCGCCGCCAGCCTGCTCCGTCCCGCAGCAGCTGTTCCCCTGGAAGACGATGGATTCGCATCCTCCTATCGGCATGATGAAGAAGGTGTCGGGATTCATCAGACCGTGTAACTTTCTGCTAGTGCGCCAAGGCCCGCGCCGATGGTCACGTGCCTATTTCAGTCGTAGTTGGCAATGTCGCGGTGTTAACATTGGCACATGCATGGGTCGTCGGCTGCGGAGGCCCATCGTTATGAGTGTTCGGTGCACTGGGTGTTCAGATACACCTGTATTCTGTCCAGCGTTAAAGTCTGATGTTACTTTCGCCACAGTTCGCCGCCTGTCGTGTTTTACCAGTGTGCCCAGCCTACGACGTACGACATCTGTAATGAGGGATGGTCGCCTAACGCCACGACGTCCGGACATGATTTCACCTTGGTTTCGGCACGTGTTGAAGACACTCACCACAGGACTCCTCGAACAGCCGCCAAGTCGTGAAGTTTCCGAAATGCTCGTGTCGAGTCTCTGTGCCATCACAATCTGCCTTTGATCACACTGAGATACATCGCACACCTTCCCCCTTATACACACGGACAGCACGCTAAGTGATACTGCATGCACCGAACGTGTGTCTCACTAGCAGTCATCCGTCGCCAGGTGACGCTGCTATCGCCTGGACGATAGTAGGTCGGTGGTCATAATGTCCTGGCTTTCAGTGTATATTCAGAGTATCAAAACGATGCTGAAGGTAGGCAGTACTATAATTAAGGCAGTGTTCTTCTAATATGAAATGAATTTTACGACTGAGCCCCTCCACACACCAATGTCTTTGGAATCAGTACTCGATCGCCGTAATTGCGTAAAAACAATTCATTTAGTACGCGCGCGGTTCAGTTTATAAGGAAAGATGATAACAATGTCATTAATTGCTCAATTCAATACGATGCAAATGCCCCAGTGAATGGTAAAGCGATTCTTTTGTGCTCACTGATTACTTTCGCTTAAACTAAAACTACGATTTGTGCTACAGCCAAGGTCACACACCATGGCTACACAGACGACGGCTACAGCGTCCGTATTTCGCATGCTGTGGCCGACGAGGCGGAAAAATACTTATAGCTTTCGTTGTTCATTATATAAATTTTGACCACACTTGGTGCATTTAGACGGTATTAATAAATGCAAAAATCATTTATAAGTTCAACTGGTCAGAAAATATCGGTTTATAATAACTGCCGAATAAGAAACTTGAAGTGATTACACGCAGGTTGTCATCATTTAGAAACACAAACTGAGTTTAAGTAAAATCGTGAAGTTTTGGTCAAAACATCCGAATCCGTACCCAGGTCATCTTGGATTTCAGAACCGGTGTCCACCTCTTCTGAGGGAGTTTACTGTAGTAATGCACCTCTGTGAGCTAGCAGCGGCTTTTCATCCCATCCTAACAGCAACAACAACCAGATGCCCTATATATCGGATACTACGAAACGACATTTTATAGTGATTCGGGGAGCACATGAAATACAATCTTACATACCCAGGTCAAAAATTCGGCTGGGTATCAAGATACAATCCTAAAGCGTATTTCATTCCATGATAGTTTGACTGGTACAGCAACCGGTTTTCATAATTATATAAAGTACACTTTGCAACTGAGACTGTCTCTTTATATAAGATGCAATCCTGTTTCTCAATATGAGTCAACATATTTGGGAATGGGAAATTTCTACGATCCCTGATGATGTTGCGGCTTTACCGTCACGAAGAATGGTGCCATTCAGTTTTAATCTGCCAGGAAGTTTCCATGGTGCCATTGTTACAGCACCCACATGTTTGTGGGGGAACGTTGGTGTGATATTGCAGAGAACTCTGCTTGTTGAGTGGTATGAAAAATCTTTAAAACGGAAGATACAGATCTGACACTCTCTCTCTCTCTCTCACACACACACACACACACATACACATACATACACACACACACACACACACACACACACACACACACACACACACACACACACACACAGAGAGAGAGAGAGAGAGAGAGAGAGAGAGAGAGAGAGAGAGAGAGAGAGAGAGAGAGAGAGAGAGAGATAAACATAACAGAAATTAATAGACGTTAGTTTCCAGCATATACTTCGTTAGGTTGGCAACATATACATGTACGTAAACAAACCTAACAGGATGAGATACATAGTGAACTCAAAGTAGTTATGTATATAGTAGTGTTATGTCTGTACTAGTACAGAAGACTGATAATGCATCAAAACAACAAGTGCAAACAAAGTCAAAAGTGGGAAGAAAAATGTTCGAAACACAAAAAACATGCTTATGTTTCGTAAATAGAGAGGTAGTGTCACCTCCATGTGACCCGATGAGAGGAAACACCGATGCCAACTAAAAACTCGAAGAACCGTAAGTAATCACTTATTTACATAAAAGGCGAGCAGTGAACTGTTTTATAATCTAGGAATAATACATATCAAACAAAAGTGTATCATAACTATATAATTATAGACGGCAATGACGATGCCTTAAAGTGAAAAAACGGCGAAACGTTCTGGGAAAATAACACACTGCAGCAAGAGAAGGCGTTTTTATTTACAAAACTAATATACATGTGTTTTGTCCCACTGCTCTCAACATCACACCTATGTCACATCATATCGCATCGCTTCACGTCGATGTCATGATGCTCTTAGCCAATCACAATGCAGCATGTGCCCAAAATATTAGAATCATTTATCGCCGCTAAGCACAACTACATTACTAGTGCGTGTGTATGTGTGTGTTTGTGTGCTGTGGCATAGTATATGTGTGACAGAAATGAACATGTTTCCCTATTCATAGAAATAATGACATCACAACATTCTGCAAAACGAATTACAGCAGAGCAACGCAAAATGGATGATGTCAGAGCAAATTCTGTAAGTACAGCAGTTTTGCCACATTCGAACCAGTGATCCTGCATATATAAGAAATTCCACACCATGATAGATAAACTCTTGCGAAGCCACCGCTACATTAATAGAATGTGTGATGTCATAGTTTATGTGTTAAAATGAGTGCATAGTTGCAAACAATAATGCCACTCTAAAGAATGACATGACAGCAAAATTCTGAGGTTGGCCGATTCCCAACCAAAGATATGCTATGTGTGTATAAGAATTAGCACAGTGCTACAAAATACGCACCTAGAGAGCCGGCCAGTATCTTCAACCACTGCAGGTCATGTGACACAGATATCCCTAAGCAACAGAAGGACAACATGACACCCGTTTTGGTAGACTACATCTCAAATGCAGGTGTGTGGCATATGGCGACAGTCGCGAACACTGTGCTGGTAATGGATGGGAAATTTGCATTATTTTAGGCGTAATCGTTTCTGATGTCACCCACCTGCTTGCTGGCACAAAAGACACTGCTACTATATGAAGCATTCAGCGAGAGGCCTCCTACCCACGTTAATAATGGCAAACCAATCATAACATGTGGACAACTACTTGGAAATCTGTGGCTGGCTTTAGAGATAAACGTCATCATCTCTTCCCTTCATCTTTGGATCAATCAGAATTGAGCTCCCACAACCATTCTGCTTTCAAAACTAGCACTTAAGCATAAGTAGTTAGGTCTCGGTCAGCCAGAGCTCCCTGTCAGAATAGAAAGACTTGTAACACGGAATGAACTCTTGCAGTATTAGTGCGAGACATCACTATAAGACTCATAAACAGATACAGAAATTATCCGAAGTATATATAGACATTTCTGCCACTCAAATGAGACCGAGCAATGTCCACACTGCGGCACAAAATAAACTGTTTCTATGTAATAAGTCACTGACACAGAAATGTCACAACGTCTATGCCGCCATACGATAAAATGTGGCTGTAGAGCCGAGAGGAAAAACAATTTCATCGAATCTCCACTCAGCAAAATTCCAAAGACATTGTGGAAAACAATTACGTACAAGAAGCTGGACCAGCCACAGCTCTGCAGGAGTTAAGATTACACCACCACCACAGACACTGCAGCAGCTCACCCCAGGGCCACGAAAGAGAGACATCCACATGTCTGCGCAGTACTACACACTCCTCTGCCATCCACCTCTGACCCCGATGCACCTCACTGTCAATGCCCACCAAGCCTCCAGCCAGCCCTGGGAATACTGACCGGGTCGCGATCGCCCAACACTTCCCCTCACTGGTGTATATGCAGTCACTAGCCCAGGCCAGCACCGCCATGCATACAACGCCCAGCTCACTGGCTCCAACTAACCATGGGAAATTTTCCTGTATGTCAGAGATTCCGTCGCCTGTACGTTACCCAATGTAATAGCTGTATTCCTTTCTCCAACATGTTCCTGCCGGTGAATCTCCGATCACAACGTCCAGAACAGAGAAGCTGCTTAGTCACCAGTAAACAAAACAGGAGCCGAGGATTGGCCATACACTGGTGGCGTCTGTAACCGCAGGAAGCCGGTGCTTGAAAAGGCGGCCAGTTCGTCGCCTGCTGAAGAAGTATGGCTTCCAGTGGACACACATACAGAATGCAGGTACCCGTAACAAAGATCTAAGAATTTTTTCCTTTTTATTCATCTCTCTAAATACCAAGAATAATACCAATAATGAACTACGACTAACAGTATCAGTGTTTTCCCATGCTGCAGGTATTTACTGAGTTGATTGCACTAATGGAAAATATTCTGAGACAAATATGCAGTAATATATGTCATGTTGACCATTGTGATGAATCATTAAATATCCGTTTTTTATGTATGCCGTGGTAAACCCTGATCGATGTTTCACAAGACAGGTCCACAAACTGCTTCCTATGACAACCAGCATGACTTATAAGGTTGCTGGCTGTACTTCATAGCAGTGAATCTTTTGTTTATTGTGGAAGTGCAGTGGCACACTCCTTGTTAAATTAGCAGAAGAGATTTTCCAAAACCAGTAACGTAATGCTGGACTTTTTACTGGTAGGTTTGATCTAGGTTTGATCAACATGCTAGTATTAGGTGAACTCAGATTGGCCAGTGCTCTTTTCGGGCTAGTATTGAGGCTTACAGCAGTGCTTTATTCTTCCCTAGCTCTATATGTGCGTGGGATAATGTACCCTCTGCAGCTGACACGCAGAGTACGTATGCATTCTAAAACATATCAGGGAGGGACGTCATGATCACGTGACCAACTTATAAACATATAGCAACCTAGACTGAGCCAGCTTGAAACAATCCAAGTATCTACGACGTGTGTGCACGAGCATTTGTCTGACATTTGTTCGGTCATACGTATATGTAAACACTGGACTGGCTTTCCATCTCCGCAATAAAAAAAGTCTCGATCCATTTCTTCCGCTGCTGGCTTGCGGAGATTGTGTAGTCTAAAAATTTAGGGAGGGGTGTCATGATTACGCGACCATCTTCTAGACGAACAACGACACAGAGTTCAGGCCAACATTAAATAACATAAATCGGCTAATATAAGAGTCTAGTTTAGTACCTGATAGTGCAGAGAGGGAGGGGAGTTCTGTATACCATATCTATTAATACAGCCTGGTAAAAGTATCAGGCTGGTGAGCAAATCACGTAAGCTGACATAGTTTTGCGTAACACACATCGAAATACGCGTTGAAACATTTTTTTACGGAAACGTGGCACTTAAATGATACATAATTATAGTTTAGGTCGAACATGGCACCTTTTCATCATCTACAGTTTCCGCATTGAAAATTTACATTTGCTATTATCTTTGATATAAAAAATAGTGTTGTATGAGATCTAAGTAACCATCTAGTGAAAATAGAGATTCGCTCTTGCGTTTAGTAGATTCACTACTACTGAAGTTTCTGTCATTAGGGAGGAAAGACTTACCTGTTTCTAGAAGTATTTGCTCTAATCTCTCAAACTGAGTGTTGTGGACAAGACAGGCCCACAGAGAAACTATGTATTGGTTTCTGTTATGTTCTCCACATCTTCCAGAATATGTTATTATATGGTCAGCTATTGCATTTACTTATCTAAGATAACAGACATGATCCCACTTCAGCAGCATCCCTCTGAGCTGTGTGTCTCCCCCCCGTCCAAAAATAGATGTGTCCTGAATCATGTTGGTAATCATGCACTCTTAAGATTTTAAGATTGTATACCCAGAATTTTCTTTTATAAAATAAACAGTAGTAAGAAGAGGCAGAGGTAATGTTTACTTGTTGTTAAAAGTTATAGTATGCACAACACCATTGTTTTTAGAGCTTTTAATGTGTGCTCCATCTCACTTCGTGTCTTCTCTGCACGCCGCTTATAAAACTTCCATTCAACCTGTAAATGGAAAGTTTCTCCCCTATCACTTACGCTAACTGTCATTCGATTACAGAGCATGTATCACCTTTCGTTTTTTTTTAATAAACTGAACTTAGTGTTAAATACACCGATGTAGCACCATTCTTTAACAGGATTAATTTGTTTCCTCGCACAAGTTATAATAAAGTTCATACATTTTGCTCAGTGGAATATCCCGTGGTAAATACTGGCATTTGTCGCTATCTACACGACTGTAATGACTTGTCTCAGTCAGAACACATTTAACATTAACAAAATTGTAAACAATTGGATTCCTGCGTGCACAGCGACCGTTGAATATTCAGATATAAAGAACGACAACAGCCAGTCGCAAAAAATCCGTAATTTGCTGCAGATCTAGGTTTCAAAAAAATGGCTCTGAGCACTATGGGAGTTAACTTCTGAGGTCATCAGTCCCCTAGAACTTAGAACTACTTAAACCTGAGTAACCTAAGGACATCGCACACATCCATCGCACACCGTAGCGGTTGCGGGGTTACAGACTGTAGCGCCTAGAACCGCTCGGCCAACCCGGCCGGCGATCTAGGTTTTGACTATAACATAGTCATCACCTGTACAGTCCGCAGCTCGTGGTCTAGTGGCTAGCGTTGCTGACTCTGGATCACGAGCAGTGCGGTCTAGGGCGTCTTGTCACGGCCAGCACGTCTCCCACCGTCAGAGGTTCGAGTCCTCCCTCGGGCATGGGTGTGTGTGTCGTCCTTATCAAATGGCTGTGAGCACTATGGGACTTAACTTCTTAGGTCATCAGTCCCCTAGAACTCAGAACTACTCAAACCCAACTAACCTAAGGACATCACACACATCCATGCCCGAGGCAGGATTCGAACCTGCGACCGTAGCGGTCGCGCGGTTACAGACTGTAGCGCCTAGAACTGTCCAGCTACTCCGGCCGGCTCGTCCTTATCGTAAGTTAGTTTAAGTTAGATTAAATAGTATGTAAGCTTAGGAACCGATGACCTCAGCAGTTTGGTCTCATAAGACCTTACCACAAATTTCCAATCTTCTGGATCACGGGGTGCCGGATTCGATTCCCGGCCTGAAAAAAAATTATACTGTGTAAAAATTGGGACTTTGTACGGGCGCTGATGACCGCGCAGTTGACCGCCTCATAAACTAAACATTATCATCGTCACCGGTGCAATACCCAGAAGAGTTTTGTTTTTGTCATGTAAAGGCCTAGTGTCGCTTGTCCCAAGTTTATGCTCTGACGTGTTGGTACCGGTATGACTCTTCTGTTAATGCACCCATGATGACTATATTATAATCGAAATCTAGATCTGCAATAAATTATGGATTTTTGCGACTGACTGTTGTCCTTCTTTAACTCTAAACTTTTAATGTGCTTCACCATAAATTAATGCTGCTATCAGGTAACTCTTCTTACTTTTTTATTTTTTATTTTACTTTATTTTTTTTTTTTTTACTCGTGTTTCTCACATTCAACCTGCGGAGCAACTGGAGAAGTAGAACACTCTACAGTGAACCTCCCATTATCAACGCCATGCAAGTTGAGAAATGTGTTTTTGCATATTCCGACATTAAAAAAATGTCACCGTAACTAAATAATATATTAATAACAACATTAAATCGCGAATGAATTATGACTGTAAACTAGTGTTTGTCTTTTAAACTGTTAAATTCAGTGAGAGAAATTCTGCATCAAAATAAGTGTTGTTTATAAATACTGAGTCATTGAAATATTTTACCATCAATTTAATGTAATAAAAGGAAGACATGTTTTCGCGTTTTCGTTTGTCACGTCATTTTAATTGGTTAAACTGTGGATATTCTGAGCACCGATCAGAAGAAAGACGCCTTCAAAGAAGCTAGTCCCCTTCCCTGACTCTAGTTTCAGGCCGTCAACTAGTAGTTCGCTCCCTAACACTTGCTTCTCAGCCACTGCCAGCGCGGTCGCAGGTTCGAATCCTGCCTCGGGCATGGATGTGTATGATGTCCTTAGGTTAGTTAGGTTTAAGTAGTTCTAAGTTCTAGGGGACTGATGACCTCAGAAGTCAAGTCCCATAGTGCTCAGAGCCATTTGAACCATTGCCAGCGCAGTCCACGCTCGCGGGCATTCGCCATGCACCAGCGTCCGAGGTGTGGTCTACCCCAACAGTACTTTCTTTGTTTAGACCCAAGATACGTGGACTAGGCTTAGACCTATCTGCCCCGAATGATCCGCCGTGGTTGGAGATAGTGGTCAGCTCTTTAGGTGCATATTTCGCGGCTCTTTGTTCATTCTTATTAACACATAATGTATCTTTGGTTGGGAATTTGTAAACCTCAAAATTTTGCTACGATGTCATTAATTTGCCATGCTGTCATTATTTACGACAATCCACTGATTTTAAAACATGAACTATGACGCCACACGGTCTAGTAATGTAGTGATGGCTTAGCAAGAGTTTTCATCTCGATGTTGTATTTCATATACACACAGCATTTCTGGTTGGAATGTGGTAAATCTGCTGTATTGTTGAATTTGCTATGACGTCATTAATTTTGAGGTGTATGTTGTGATGTTATTATTTCTACTAACAGGAAAACCTGTTCATTTCTAAAATATATGCTATGCCGTCGCACACATGCTAGTAGCGTAGTAGTGGCGTAGCAATGAGAAATGATTCAGATATTTTTGGGCACATTCTGCATTGTGTTTGGTTGTGAGCATCGTGGTGTTGACATGACGTTAAGCGACGTTTACGTGACATCGAGAGCACTGTGATAAAACGTAATTGGATAAGATACGTAAAATTGTGGAAAAATTGTAAGAAATGTGGAAAAATAACGTAAATTTGTGGAATATATGGAAAAATATGAAAAAACACGAAAAATTGTGGAAATGCGGGAAAACATGTAAAACTGTGTAAGATATCAAGAATGCGAAAAATGAGAGTATTTACATATCTGTCTACACGTTGTCCTCGCTGGTGCCCCAAATAACGAAAATCGTGTACTAATAAATTTAATTTGTTATTAACGGACTCCCACACCCTTGACCTTGAGTGCCACGACTTAACGTAACTACAATAAAATTTATTTGCCATTAACAAATAGCTACATACTGATCTTCTCCCTATGGTGCACAACATCAGAACGAAAGCACCCACTCAAGCGCTCTAATTATAAAAAGTGAGGAGGGGGAGGGGGTGCTTCAATTGTCCATACGGCAGGGGAAGGTGGAGGGAGAGATGGGAGGGATAGATAGGGGTGACCTCAACCAGCTGTCGGTGGACTGGGAAGTGACCTTGAATATAAGATGCCCAAGTGTGTAACCTAACGTCACAAGTCCTTATCTTATCTCTCAAAGTCAAGGTCATCTAAAACCGGCACTTAAAATTTACTCTTGAGATGGTACGTGGAGTGCAAGAAGCAGAATATATTAGTGAGAGATATGTATTATAGTGTAATGATTGTAATTCACAGGGATCAGACCTGGAGTATGGGTCTTCACAAAGAGGAATGGGAGGTAACGCTGTAGTTAATTTTGGGGTTTACTGTAAGAAAAGCAGGTCCATTGAAACAGTACGTGGGGCGAGCAGGCAGATACAGAGACACTGGTATGCGATTTCATAAAAGAGCCAGTTTACCTACCACAAGCTGGGCCAGGCCACGTCACGCAGTTTAGACGACATTGAAGAAGAGCTGCGTAACTACGAACTGGCTTGAGGGGAGTTTCCATTCCACTTGGCCACGAAGCTGTTGATCCGTTCGAGCTTGGAAGCAACGTCTCGGAGCAAAAAATTTGTCATTAACCGCTATAAATATCCCTTCACAACGATTATTTTGAACAATTAGCTCAGGAGCCCACTCGAAGTGTAAATGATTCGGAAAACATACCTGACTTCTCAGCAACAAATAATACTGAGCAGATAGGAAGCATCATGCCAGATACAGGGATCAGTGACAACCAGGCTGTTGTAGTGAGGTTGAATACCGTAACATCCAAATCTACAAAAATAAACGCAAAATACATGTATTTAAAAAAGCACATAAAAATTCGCTTGATGTCTTCCTAAAAGACAATCTCCACTCCTTCCATCCTGAACATGTAGGTGTAGACCAGTTGTGGATTAAATTCAAAGAAACAGTACCGACGGCAGTTGGGAGATACACACATCAAAAAAAGTTTTGCATCGCCTCGGTTCCGAGAGTTCCGGAACCTCTACAAAAAGCTTTAACAGAGACCAACATAAACATCATTTCTATCCTTTCTATTGCTCATGAAAACCACACACTGCATGTTGTACCCCCATCCAGCGAGACCTTCAGAGATGGTAGTCCAAATTGCTGTACACACCGGTACCTCTAATACCCAGTAGTACGTCCTCTTGCATTGATGCATGCCTGTATTCGTCGTGGCATACTATCCACAAGTTCATCAAGGCACTGTTGGTCAAGATTGACCCACTCTTCAACGGCGATTCGCAGCAGATCCCTCAGAGTTGTTGGTGGGTCATGTCGTCCATAAATAGCCCTTTTCAATCTATCCCCGGCATGGTCGATAGCGTTCATGTATGGAGAACATGCTGGCCACTTTAGTCGAGCGATGTCATTATCCTCAAGGAAGTCATTCCGCGAATTGTCGTCCATGAAGACGAATGCCTCGCCAATATCTTGCCGATATGGTTGCACTATCGATCGGAGAACGGCATTCACGTGTCGTACAGCCGTTATAGCGCCTTACATGACCACCAGCGGCGTACATCGGTCCCACATAATGCCACCTCAAAACAGCGGGGAAACTCCACCTAGCTGCACTAGCTGGACAGTGTGTCTAAGGTGTTTAGCCTGATCGGGTTGCCTCCAAACACGTCTCCAACGATTGTCTGGTTGAAGGCATATGCGACATTCATCGATGAAGAGAACTTGATGCCAATCTTGAGCAGTACATTCGGCATGTTGTTGGGCCCATCTGCACCGCGCTGCATGATGTCGTGGTTGAAAAGATGGACCTCGCCATGGACTTCGGGAGTGAAGTTGCGAATCAACAGCCTAATGCACACAGTTTGAGTCGTAACACGACGTCCTGTGGCTGCACGAATGGCATTATTCAACATGGTGGCTTTGCTGTCACGTTTCCTCCGAGTCATAATTAGTAGGTAGCGGTCATTCACTGCAGTAGTAGCCCTTGGGCGGCCTGAGTGGGGCATGTCATCGACAGTTCCTGTCTCTCTGTATCTCCTCCATGTCCGATCGCTTTAGTACACTGCGAGACGCCTGGACACTTCCCTTGTTGAGAGCCCTTCCTGGCACAAAGTAACAATGCGGTCGCGATCGGACCGCGGTATTGACCGCGGTGTTGAACTACAGACAACACGAGCCATGTACCTCCTTTCTAGTGGAATGACTGTAACTGATCGGTTGTCGGACCCCCTACGTCTAATAGGCGCTGCTCATGTATGCTTTTTGACACCTTTGGGCGGGTTTAGTGATATCTCTGAACAGTCAAAGGGACTGTGTCTGTGATGCAATATTCACAGTCAACGTCTATCTTCAGGAGTTCTGGGAACCGGGGTGATGCAAAACTTTTCTTGATGTATGTACACTACTGGCCATTAATTGCTACACCAAGAAGAAATGCAGATGATAAACGAGTATTCACTGGACAAATATATTATACTAGAACTGATATTCCATTACATGTTCACGCAATTTCGGTGTGTAGATACTGACAAAATGTTTCAAATGTCTCTGAGCACTATGGGACTTAACATCTGAGGTCATCAGTCCCCTAGAACTCAGAACTACTTAAACCTAACTAACCTAAGGACATCACACACATCCATGCCCGAAGCAGGATTCGAACCTACGACCATAGCGGTCGCGCGGTTCCAGACTGAAGCGCCTAGAACCGCTCGGCCACTCCGGCCGGCAGATCCTGAGAAATCAGTACCCAGAACAACCATCTCTGGCCGTAATAACGGCCTTGATACGCCTGGGAATTGAGTCAAACAGAGCTTGGATGGTGTGTACAGGTACAGCTGCCCATGCAGCTTCAACACGATACGACAGTCCATCAAGAGTAGTGACTGGCGTATTGTGACACACCAGTTGCTCGGCCACCATTGACCAGACGTTTCCAGTTGGTGAGAGATCTGGAGAATGTGCTGGCCAGAGCAGCAGTTGAACATTTTCTGTGTCCAGAAAGGCCCGTACAGGACCTGCAACATGCGGTCGTACATTATCCTGCTGAAATGTAGGGTTTCGCAGGGATCGAAGGAAGGGTAGAGCCACGGGTCGTAACACATCTGAAATGTAACGTCCACTGTTCAAAATGCCGTCAATGCGAACAAGAGGTGACCAAGACGTGTAACCAATGACACCCCATACCATCACGCCGGGCGATAAGCCAGTATGGCGATGACGAATAGACGCTTCCAATGTGCGTTCACCGCGATGTCGGCAAACACGGATGCGACCATCATGATGCTGTAAACAAAACCTGGATTCATCCGAAAAAATGACGTTTTGCCATTCGTGCACCTAGGGTCGTCGTTCAGTACACCATCGCAGGCCCTCCTGTCTGTGATGCAGCGTCAAGGGTAACCACAGCCATGGTCTCCGAGCTGATAGTCCATGCTGCTGCGAACGTCGAACTGTTCGTGCAGATGGTTGTTGTCTTGCAAACGTCCCCATCTGTTGACTCAGGGATCGAGACGTGGCTGCACGATCCGTTACAGCCATGCGGATAAGATGCCTGTCATCTCGACTGCTAGTGATACGAGGCCGTTGGGATCCAGCACGGCGTTCCGTATTACCCTCCTGTACCCACCGATTCCATATTCTGCTAACAGTCATTGGATCTCGACCAACGCAAGCAGCAATGTCGTGATACGATAAACAGTAATCGCGATAGGCTACAATCCGACCTTTATCAAAGTCGGAAACGTGATGGTACTCATTTCTCCTCCTTACACGAGGCATCATAACAACGTGTCTCCAGGCAACGCCGGTCAACTGCTGTTTGTGTACGAGAAATCGGTTGGAAACTTTCCTCATGTCAGGACGTTGTAGGTGTCGCCACCGGCGCCAACCTTGTGTGAATGTTTTGAAAAGCTAATCATTTGCATATCATAGCATCTTCTTCCTGTCAGTTAAATTTCGCGTCTGTAGTACGTCATCTTCGTGGGGTAGCAATTTTAATGGCCAGTAGTGTATATAGCAAATAAATTAGTCAGAGATGGTACTGATCCCCGATGGTACACAAAACAGGCCAGGACACTGTTGCAGAAGCAACGAAAAAAACATACCAAATTTAAAAGGGCGCAAAACCTGCAAGATTGGCGAAATGTTATAGAAGCTTGAAATTTTGCGTGAACTTCAATGCGTGATGCTTTTAATAGTTTCCACAACGGAATTTTGTCTTGGAAGCAGACAGAAAACCCAGAGAGGATCTTGTAGTATGTAAAGTACACCAGCAGCAAATCGTAGTCAACACCTTCAGTGCGCGATAACAATGGTGATGTTACTATTGACAGTGTCACTAAAGCATAGTTACTAAACATGGTTTTTCGAAATTCCTTCACCAAAGAAGACAAAGCAAATACTCCAGAATACGCATCAAGAACGACTGCAAATGTAACTTAAAAGTAGATATCCTCGGTGTAGCGAAGCAGCCTTAAGGGGATACGGAATCACCTATCCCCGCAATGTTAATATATGCCTACTATAGGGAACATTTTCTCACAAACTACTGGAGACAGAGAGGTAAAAATTTTACTGTATGTGCATTCATATGTTACAACAATACTGAAACAACAGTTTATTGTCAAAGTATTTTCTTACAGAGATATTGTACATTTATTTTTAAGTAAATTTTTTCCATCGCTTTTTACTAGACTATCACCCCTAAGTCTTTTGTAAATCAAGTAATTAAAAAATCGTTGTTTCAGTATGTAATAGGGACCTATGTCACTACGTCATAAAAATTTCAGACTTCTAGGTTGACCAGTACCTGAGATAATGTTCCTAGATGAAGTAAAAAGTAAACTTACGGGAAACGGAGAAAGAAGATTAAAACATTCCTGATCCGTAGCTAATACCCCCTTCACAGTCTTCATAATCATCTTCAAGTCTTCTTTTGGCACCCCTCTGCACCTGTCTTGCTTTTTTCACTAATGTCTTGATTATATTATCAGCATGCCTTAGTCTGTGCTGATCTAAAAAGAACATAGCACGTACCGTACGGGAACCAACACACATACCCAACTTTTGAAGGACCTGGCATTTAGTTATATTTCCAAGATTGAAGGTTGCCACAGCATCATACACACCAAAATGTAGTGTATTAATTCCGACAAACACTGTTTTTGGGAGACGATGCCATATCACACTATTCAAGCACTCGTTGGGGTTCTGCGTTTTTCCGTGAAGACATTTCATCAGAAGACTTCTGTCAGCCAGATCTCTGAAAATGGGCTTTATTTCTGCCATGATGGCTGATGGTAGACTGTGGTGGTGAATGTATTTCTCTCCTGTTGTTAGTCCCCTATTGTATTTACACCAGCTGTTTTCACCTTTGGGGCACAAACCATGTTGTGGATGCTCATCCGTGGATGCGGTGTGGAAATATAAAGCCCATATAGCTCTCCTCATTTCTTCAAGATTGCCTGTATTTTGCCTGATTGCAAGGCCATAGCAGTTCTGAATGTGGTCTATTATGGAATCAGTCAATCTTCCTCTGCCATCCAAGGTTTTCCCATCATCTAGTTTTTTCCCTTTCATAACTGATTTTAACCTTCTCAGCCTGGCACCCATTCTCTTCTGCACATGTCCTATACATTCAAGTTTGCTTATATTTACACTGTTCCCATATGGTTTGCTTTCCAAAACTTCTTTGAATGCTTTAGAGTCACCATCTCCCAGATATTTGACATAGCGAACATTATACCACTGTGAAGAGCGATGAAAAATTTTCTTCACCCCAGCAACCTCCATGCCACCACTACTACCATAATAATTAGCAATACAGTCATCACTGTGTTCATTTTTCAGCCTGCCTGTGCACCTACAGTATTTAGACATTATTGCAACATCAATAACCTTGCCAGTATCAACACTAGTTGCTGTTACAACACCATTGTTGGAGGTGTGGCCCCTTTTCTGCCACGTGCCATCAAACGCCACTGTGAGGTCACGACTGCCGTCATTTTCTTCCACTGCTTCTTCCACAGCAACCTGCATTGACTTCTGTGCTACATCTTCAACTGCAGATCCTAGTACATAATTGTAAGCTTCAAACTTTGAAGGTGCACTTGGAAGATTTAGAACACCACATAGCATATCACCAGCTGCTTTGCCCTTACCAATTGCTCGCAATCCATAAACTAACCTAATATTTACGCTATAAAGTTCAGTTTTCTTGTATCCATTATTTACAGTTACTGAAACCGAACTTGGAAACTTACAGCTGTATTTACAAACACTGCATATTAAATTAAACTGGGCAGCCAGGCCAACATGGGATTCTGCTTTCAGAGAAACGTTTCCATTACATTTTTTGCAGCACAAACTGTTTTCAAGAGCTTCACACAATATATTCGTATCAATGAGTTCAAAAACTTCATTCCCTCTATCAAGTAAATTATATTTCTCTTCCAAATCTCTTAGTTTTTTATGAGAAGCACTGTTTTCATTTGGTGTAAGTTCGTTCGGCAAATCAGTAATAAGTGGATTCACATTTTCCAACAGTGATGATGATGAACTGCTTTGCTTTGCTAATGAATCATTATTTCTTTTCTTTTGCCAGTTCACACGCTTTTTAAATACTTTTGCTTTAGCTCTAGGCATTTTCACTGCGAAAAATGAAGCACTAAATACGAAATAACTCAACAACAACTACTTTCTTATATCACACTGTTTACAAAACAGTCCCGCCACAAAGTCAAAGAGTAACTTGAGGAAACCAGAGAGAAACATTTTCGGGCAACTAGTGTATAAATAGTCGCTGGAAACCGGGATATTTGAATTCATGTCACTTTAAAGGTACTGCCAAAAAGTTCATGGTCAGCCACGAGAGACGTGTATAACTAAAGCGCAATACCCGATCTCACAAATATATAAAAATAAAATAGTTATAATTGTAGTAGAGCTATGTATGATACGTCATTTTAAAGAGGAAACATGGCAGAATATAATACGCCAATAAAAAAAAATTCGATTTTTTAACCCAAAATCCGATTCCGTATCCCCTTAATCACTTAACAAAGGCAAGGCCTCCAGTCCAGATGATATTTCAGTCAGGTTCCATTCAGAGTATGCTGATAAAATAGCTTCATACTTAGCAACCTTTCACTAAGATAGCGAAATTCGGCGCATAATGAGGAAGCAGAGGCTGTTGCCTTCTCGGTTCAAAAGGGAACGCATAAATGACAAGCGAGGGTTAGTAGAGATTTGTGCGTCTGTGAAAAGATCTATGCGCAAAGCATACAACAACTACCACCGTCACATCTTAGCAAAAGATCCAGCGGAGAACCCGAGAAAATTCTGGTCGTATGTAAAATCGTTAAGTGGGTCTAAGGCTTCCATTCAGTCCCTTGTTGAGCAGTCTGGTGTGGCAGTTGAAGATAACAGAGCGAAAGCTGAAGTTTTAAGTTTCACATCCAAGAAATAGTTCACACAGCAGAATCGTACAAACATACCGTCACTTGACCGTCGCACAGACTCCCGTGTGGACGACATAGTAATAAGCATCCCTGGCACAGAGAAACAACTGAAGGTTATGAAAGCAAATAAATCACCAGATCCGAATGGAATCCCAGTTCGATTTTACATTTTGAATTTATCTTGAATCTCTCGCCAGCGCAATGTTCCAAGCGAATGGAAAAAAGCGCAAGTGACTCCAGTATGTAAGAAAGGTAAAAGAACGGACCCGAAAAATTACGGACCAATATCCCTAACTTCTGTTTGTTGCAGAATCCTTGAACATATTCTGACTTCGAATATAATAAACTTTCTTGAGACTGAGAAGCTTATGTGCACGAATCTGCATGGATTTAGAAAGCATCGTTCATACTAAACTGAGCTTGACCTTTTCTCACACGATATACTGAGAACTATAGATGAAGGGCAACAGGCAGATTCCATATTTCTATATTTCCGGAAAGCACTTGACATGGTGCGCCATTGCAGGTTGTTAACGAAGGTGCGAGCATATGGAATAAGTTCACAGGTATGTGAGTGGGTCGAAGACTTCTTAGCTAACAATCGTCCTCGACGGCAAGTGCTCATCAGAGACAAGGGTATAGTCAGGAGTGCACCTGGGAAGTGTGACAGAACCGCTGTTGCTCTCTATATACATAAATGATTTGGCGGACAGGGTGGACAGCAATCTGCGGCTGTTTGCTGATGATGTCGTGGTGTCGAAATTGAGAGACTGTCGGAAGAAACAATACGACGTAGACAAAATTTCCAATAGGTGTGATGAATGGCAGCTAGCCCTACACGTAGAAAAATGAAAGTTAATAGGGATGAGTAGGAAGAGCAAACTATTATGTTCGAATGCAATATTCCACAGTCTAATCGTTTAAATACGTGGGTATAACGTTGCAAAGAGATATGAGGTGGAACGGGTATATGAGAACTGTGGTAGGGAAGGCAAATGGTCGACTTCGATTCATTAGGAGAATTTTAGGAAAGTGTGGTTCACCTGTAAAGGAGACCGCATATAGGACGCTGGTGCAACCTATTCTTGAGTACTGCTCGAGTGTTTGGGATCCGTACCAGGTCGGATTGAAGGAACACATCGAAGCAATTCATTTGTTACTATTTGTTACTATTTTGTTACTATTAGGTTCGAACAACAAGTAAGTGTTACGGAGATGCTTCGGGAACTTAAATGGGAATCCCTGGAGAGAGGGTGACGTTCTTTTCGAGAAAAACTATTGAGAAAATTTAGAGAACCTGCATCTGAAGCTGCCTGCCGAACGATTGTACTACCACCAACATACAGTGCGCGGAAGAACCACGAAGATAAGATATGAGACATTAGGGTTCATTCGGAGGCGTACAGACAGTCGTTTTTCCCTCGTTCTATTTGCGAGTGGAACAAGAAAGGAAATGACAAGTAGTGGTACATGGTACTCTCCGCTACGCTCCGTACGGTGACTTGCGGAGTATCTATGTAGATTTTGGAACATACACTGTGCTCAAACATTATGAATTATACCGAAGAAAACAGTTTATTGACAAGCAGCCAACACAGACTGAAAAAAATTTTGGTGTTGTGATACACAATTAGCTCTTTATTCTGACGAACTAATGAGTGCTATCGACTGGGGATGTCAAATTGAATCCATATTTTTAGATTTCCAGAAGGCTTTTAGACCGTTTCTCACAAGCGAGTTCTAATCAAATAGTGTGCCTATGGAGTATCGTCTCAGTTTTGCGCCTGGATTCGTGATTTTCTGTCAGAAAAGTCACAGTTCGTAGTATCTGACTTAAAGCCATCGAGTGAAACACAAGTAATGTATGGCGTCCCCAAGGAAACGATATAGGCCCTCTGCTGTTCCTGCTCTAAATAAACGGTTTAGGAAACAATCCGAGCAGCCCTCTTAGACTGTTTGCAGATGATGCTATCATTTACCGTCTTATAAAGTCATCAGATGACCAAAACAAGTGGCAAAACGATTTAAACAAGTATCTGTATGGTGCGAAAAGTGGCATTTGACTCTAAATAATGAAAAATGAAAATCTCATCCACATGAGTACTAAAAGTAATCCGCTAAATTTCGGTTACAGGATAAAACGCACAAATCTAAAGATTGTAAATTCAGCTAAATACTTAGGGATTACAATTAGTAATAACTTAAACTGTAACGATTACATGGACAGTGTTGTGGGGAAAGCAAGCCAAAGACTACGACTTATTGGCATAACACTTGGAAATGCAACAGGTCTACTAAACAGACTGCTTACACCACACTTGTTCGCTTTCTTCTGGATTACTGCTGCGCGGTGTGGATAACGCATCAGTTAGGATTTACGGACGACATGGAAAAAGTGCAAAGGAGAGGGGCCGTTTTGTACTGTCGCAAAATAGAGGAGAGAGTGTCACAGATGTGATACAAAAATTGGGACAGCTCATGAAATTTCAATCACCAACTTTATCCTCAGAGTATGAAAATATTTTGCTAGCGCCAACCTATATAGCGAGAAATGGTCATCATTATAAAATAAGAAAAACCAGAGCTCGCACGGAAAAATTTAAGTGTTCGTTTTCCCCGCGCGCTGTTCGAGAGTGGAACAGTACAAAAATAGCGTGGAGGTGGTTCGATGAACCATCTTCCAGGTTCTTAAATGTGAACTGCAGAGTAATCATGCAGATGGAAATGTAAACGTATGGCCCAACGGGCACCCGATGCCGGTCTTGGTAACCATCTCTCCCAGACCAGCTCACAGGTTTAAGCCTACAACGGTGGATCTGAAGCAGTACCACGGATGAGGCGCCTCCAGGCTCTACAACAGCAGCCTTACTTCTGGCTAGGAGGGCAGCAGTTCGCAGCGAGGGCAGAACCACCGCCAACCACCCGAAACAGGGCGAGCTTCTCTTCCGGCAGCAGTCGACCTCTACGAATTCCGGGCGGACAGCACTCCTCGCTCACGGCCGCACAGTGCCAAGTGGGACATGCGCTGTTGAGAGAGCAAACGGTGCCAGCAAAGCGAGAAGCAGACGTCACCTGCCCAGAACACCGCCACGGCCATCAGGAGCTGACGACGCGGCGCAGCCCTCAGACAATCCGCACAGGGCGTGCGCGTGGCATCTATCACCGTAACACAAGGTTGAATAAGTTTCACCTTCGAGCCGCATCAACAACCCGCCACCTCGGCATGGGTATACCGTAGCGGCCGCGCTCACCCTGCGTGGTCTCCGTGTGGGGACTGGTTGTTGTGTTGTCTTCATCATCATTTCATCCTCATCAAGTCGCAGAAGTGGTGCCCGCTATAAAAAGACTCGCACGAGGCGGCCGGGCTCCCCGCGGGTGGGGCTCCCGTCCTAGCTACACGAATTACTACATCTACATCTACATGACTACTCTGCAATTCACATTTAAGTGCTTGGCAGAGGGTTCATCGAACCACAATCATACTATCTCTCTACCATTCCACTCCCGAACAGCGCGCGGGAAAAACGAACACCTAAACCTTTCTGTTCGAGCTCTGATTTCTCTTATTTTATTTTGATGATCATTTCTACCTATGTAGGTTGGGCTTAACAAAATATTTTCGCATTCGGAAGAGAAAGTTGGTGACTGAAATTTCGTAAATAGATCTCGCCGCCACGAAAAACGTCTTTGCTTTAATGACTTCCATCCCAACTCGCGTATCATATCTGCCACACTCTCTCCCCTATTACGTGATAATACAAAACGAGCTGCCCTTTTTTGCACCCTTTCGATGTCCTCCGTCAATCCCACCTGGTAAGGATCCCACACTGCGCAGCAATATTCTAACAGAGGACGAACGAGTGTAGTGTAAGCTGTCTCTTTAGTGAACTTATTGCATCTTCTAAGTGTCCTGCCAATGAAACGCAACCTTTGGCTCGACTTCCCCGCAATATTATCTATGTGGTCTTTCCAACTGAAGTTGTTCGTGAGTTTAACACCCAGGTACTTAGTTGAATTGACAGCCTTGAGAATTGTACTATTTATCGAGTAATCGAATTCCAACGGATTTCTTTTGGAACTCTTTACTCATTACTATTCTGATGTACGATAGTAAGTTTTGTAATGCTTGAAAATAGAGGTCGTCTGTGATAAAATCAGAATACCTACTAGCATACAACCACACAGATACCGTATCCATTTCATCGTCTGTTGTATACATTGTGGAAGTCTGGATTTTTTTTTTTTTTTTTTTTTTGAAAATTGTGGTAAAGTCTTATGGGACAAAACTACTTAGGTCATCGGTCCTCAAGCCTACACATTACATAATCTAACTTAAAGTAACTTACGCTAAGGACAACACACACACCCATGCCCGCAGGAGGACTCGAACCTCCGACGGGAGCCGCACGGACCGTGACAAGGCGGCTACGCGGCTACCCCGCGCGGCTGGAAGTCTGAAGTCTGCCTAGCTTCACAATCAAGTTGTCTCAGCTCCGCAACGGCAGAGCACTGAGTGACGGGCTTCCAGCGTACGGGAAAACACACCGGAGTGTTTGTTTACATTTATTACCGGTACACTAGGTTAGAAATTTGTGGGATCTCTCCTCCTGAGGGTGGGACAGTGATCTGCAACGATGTTATCTGGTTACGATTTATTCAAATTCCACACACCCTTATGTCGTTGAAGTCCTCTCCGAGGGAGTTTCTCAGCGCCACAGAAAAAGTATATCGTGCCATTAAAAATTCAGTGTCATAATTCGACAATTATAAACGTCATAAATTATTTTCGTATATCAGGAAATTCGCCACACTGTCCGTTATAACTTACTGAAAACGTACTTCGACACATTTACTCGTTGTAGGTAGTATATTTTAAGTGACTTACAGGTCTAGACAGACAAAGATGTGACAAGTGGTCGGCCCTGGTCTTATAGTAGGAGCATTCGCGGCATTAGCCCGAAATACAGGATTATTCTAAATGATGGACCCACTTTCAAAAATTCGTATGATTTCAAGTACAAATCCAAATTGAACAAGCTTTATACTAATGAAAAGAGGAAGTTTCAAAGTTTTGGGCAGGAGGCGGCGGGCGGTGATGGTTTCAGAAGCAGCCGGTAGAGTTCGCGCGTTTCACTGTCAGTTGTGAGTGAGATGGCGACTGTGGAGTACAAGGTATAATTATTACAAATTTTTAAATAGATATCAAACATTATGAAAAAACGTTGAAACTTCCTCTTTTCATTGGTATAAAGCTTGTTCATTTTGGATTTGCACTTGAGTAAATACCAAGTTTTGAAAATAGATCCATCATTTAGAATAACCCTGTAATTTAGGGAAAACGCGGAAAATCTAAATCTGGATTGCTGAATGAAGATTGGAACCTCTATCCCCCCGAATATAAGGCCACTCTAAAACAGTGCTACCTCATTCGGTTTACCCCTAATGTACAACACTGTTTTACAAATAAGTTATTTAATAGTGAAAAAACTAATAGTATATAGTTCATTCATTTCACACTCACAGTCACTTCACATACACAAATACACACACACTCACACATACACAAAGAGAGACAAACTGCACACACCATCAACTAATGTAGGGCCATTTTGTGCATCGCACCATTCCATCAGCTAGCCCGAAAATCTGAGTCAACACTCTTCTATAACGAGTGAGAGCTCAGAAAGAGGATAAGTTGTTAGTATCTGTGGCGGGGCGTTCTACGTATTCAGTGTTTCAATGAACGTCCGGAAAAAGTTGATTGTGCAAATTATAAATGTATATATTTAAACAACCATTCGTCCTTTCTTTCTAGTGTCACATAATTTTATCTGCATTTTCTAAGTCTTTTTAATGCATGAAAAATTTTAAGTCATTCAGATGGACACATCTGGATAAGCGAGTGACTGCGTGTGAGATCGCTCTCCAAGTTTTTATATATTTTTAGGTTTCAGATACATATTTTAACGGTTTTTGTGATATTTACTATATAAGTGACTTATTAGTGGTTTCTTCATTCACCTCTGCCTGTCTTGTGTTGTGACCTGATATTTGTGAGTGTTTCGTATCGAACTGCGTATCCTCTTACCTGTGTTTACATTCCGCGCTGACCAGTTGCAGCTGTAGCGGCGCATCGAAAGCTAAGTACTAATTAATTGTTTGTGTGTAGTGGTTTATTTAGGAACTTTAGTAGTCTTCAACCAGAGTTTTTTGTGTTTTCTGGTGAAATAATTTCAGGAGAACCTTTTGGGAACTGTTTTCAGCTTCGTTACTGTGTCATTAGCCGTTTGATTCTCTTTCTGCATTAGTCTTTTATTATATTCACATTTGTTGTTTATTAATACTGTTAATAATAGTAGTTACTTCCCTTGTTGAGTACGTTTGTGATTATTGTAGTCAGGTTTTTAACATCTTCTTATTGTTGCAGCGGAACTTAGAAAAAGTAAAATTTTACCATGAGTGAGAAGTGTGGGCTTTGCCGTAGGTTCGTGAGTAGTGGATTGCGGTGTGAGACTTGTTCGAAGTATTTTCACTGGGGGGAATGCAGTGGGGAAGCCAGTGGGCATTCTGGTGAACTGATGACCATAGATGTTAAGTCCCATAGTGCTCAGAGCCATTCTGGTGAGATCCTCTCGTGGAACTGCAGGTTATGTAGCAACAGTAAGTTGATAGAGGAGCAGGAGCGTAAGATCTGTGCCTTTCAGGTGCAGTTGAAAAACGCACAGGGGGAGCTAGATAGGATGAGGAGGGAGAAGGGGGCTGTGGAATGGGAGCTGGCTGTTGGCAAGAGATCTGCTAGGAGAAGAAGATTTTCAGATAGTTATACTATTGGTGTTTACAATAGATATGACCAACTGTCAGAGTCTAGTGGAGAGGAATCTCTAGTAGCTGTAGATGTAGGAAGTATGCAGCAGAACTCAGTAGTTACGGTGGCTAGAACAGTTGCAAAGTCGAAGAGGAAGAAGAAGGTTCTGCTTTTAGGTAGTTCTCATGGCAGAGGTGTAGGCCAGCAGTTGCAGGAAGTGCTGGGGAGTGAGTACCAGGTCACCAGCATTGTGAAGCCTAACGCAGGATTGGCTGAGGTGATTGTTAACATAGGGGGGTTATGTACGGATTTTACTAAAGAGGATCAGGTAGTGATTGTGGGTGGAGCTGGTAATAGTATTGATAGGGATGGGGAGTATGACACAGATGGTGACCTGGAAAAGATAGCCACTCAGACTGGCAACACGAATGTGCATTTCGTGGAACTGTTTCAGTGTCACGATCGGCCTCATCTTAATACAGCTTGAGACTTGGGGGTGCGCTGATGACAGAAGGCATGAGTCACATTTCAGTGGAGTCTATCAGCAGGACGGGTTTCACTAGACATGGCCTGCACCTCAACAGGTATGGGAAGGGGAGGTTGGCAAAGCTTATAGGTGACAGCATAGGTGGGGTTGGTGGGATCACTCATGGGGAAATTCCTGCAGTAGTGGGTGTTAGAGCTGCAGCTTTTGTAGATTGAAGTCAGCTGACAGGTATTCCTGCTTAAGGGAAGTCTCTCTAACAAAGGAACCACTTTTGACAAAGCTTAGGTATCCGAGTAATGAGGGAATTAGCATATTTCATCAAAATATACAAGGTATTAGAGATAAAGTTAGTGAACTGCTTATAGATGTTGACTCTGAAATTATTGGTATATCTGAACACTTCTTAAATAAGGAGATAATTCAGAGGCTTCCTTTACCAGGATACAGGTTGGCTGGCAGCTTTTTGAGGAGCTCTTTGCAGTGTGGGGGAGTAGCCATGTATGTGAAAAACGGCATCCCATTTGAGTCAATTGATGTTTCAAAGTACTGCACTGAAAAGGTGTTTGAATGTTGTGCAGTTGTGGTTAAATTTAACGGAGCGAAACTTCTAACTGTTGTTATTTATAGATCCCCAGACTCCGATTTCACAACATTTTTGCTAAAGCTAGAGGAGGTTCTTGGTTCACTTTATAGGAAATACAAAAAGTTAGTTATATGTGGTGACTTCAATATTAATTGTATAAGTGATTGTGCAAGGAAGAGGATGCTGGTAGACCTCTTTAATTCATAAAATCTTATGCAAACCATGTTCTTTCCTACGAGAGTGCAAAGGAACAGTAGAACAACCATATACAACATTTTTGTTCATTCCTCATTACTAGAAGGGCATTCTGTTAGCAAAAAGGTGAATGGCCTTTCATATCATGATGCATAAATTTTAACTCTAAAAGATTTTTGTGTTGCAACACGTGTTAAATATAGTCATCAGCTGTTTAGGAAAGCTGATCCAGTTGCTGTAGAGACCTTTGTAAACCTTATCAAGGAACAAGAGTGGCAAGATGTTTATAGTGCTGATACAGTAGACGATAAATATAATGCTTTCCTCAAGACTATTCTCGTGCTCTTTAAAATTTGCTTCCCGTTAGAACGTTCAAAACAGGGTACTAGCACAAACAGGCAGCCTGGGTGACTGACTAGAGGGATAAGAATATCCGGTAGAACAAAGTAGCAATTATATCAAAACGTTAGAAATAGTCAAAATCTAAATGCAGCAACCCATTACAAACAGTATTGTAAGGTGCTTAAAAATGTTATTAGGAAGGCAAAAAGTATGTGGTATGCAGATAGAATAGCTAAGTCTCAGGATAAAATTAAAACCATATGGTCAGTCGTAAAGGAAGTGGCTGGTCTGCAGAGACAGGTCGAGGATATAGAATCCGCGCGTAGTGGGAATGTCCGTGTTACTGATAAGTCGCATATATGTACAGTATTTAATAATCACTTTCTGAATATAGCAGGAGAACTAAATGGAAACCTAGTCTCAACAGGGAATCATATAGCGCTCTTGGAAAAAAGTGTTCCGAGACTGTCACCTGAAATGCTCCTCCATGATACTGACAAGAGGGAGATAGAGTTAATAATTAAATCACTAAAGACCAAGAACTCTCATGGTTATGACGGGGTATCTAGCAGAATACTGAAGTATTGTTCTATGTATGTTAGCCCAGTACTTAGCCATATCTGTAACTTTTCCTTTAGGAGTGGTCGGTTTCCTGACTGATTAAAGTACTCGGTAGTGAAGCCACTTTATAAAAAGGGAGACAGGGATGATGTTGACAATTGTAGACCTATTTCTATGCCATCGGTGTTTGCTAAAGTTATCGAGAAGGTTGTATGTGCAAGGTTACTGGACCATTTAAATTCACATAATTTGCTGTCAAATGTTCTGTTTGGTTTTAGAAATGGTTTAACAACTGAAAATGCTATATTCTCTTTTCTCTGTGAGGTTTTGGACGGATTAAATAAAAGGTTGCGAACGCTAGGTGTTTTCTTTGATTTAACGAAGGCTTTTTACTGTGTTGACCACAAAATATTATTGCGGAAGTTGGACCATTATGGAGTAAGGGGAGTAGCTTACAATTGGTTCGCCTCTTACTTTAAGAACAGAAAGCAGAAGGTAATTCTGCGCAATATTGAGAATGGTAGTGATGTTCAGTCCCAATGGGGCACTGTTAAGTGGGGCGTTCCCCAAGGGTCGGTGCTGGGGCCCCTGCTATTTCTTATTTATATAAATGATATGCCTTCTAGTATTACAGGCGATTCAAAAATATTTCTGTTGGCTGATGACACCAGCTTGATAGTGAAGGATCTTGTGTGTAATATTGAAACAGTATCAAATAATGTAGTTCATGAAATAAGTTCGTGGCTTGTGGAAAATAATTTGATGCTAAATCACAATAAGACTCAGTTTTTACAGTTTCTAACTCACAATTCAACAAGAACCGATATTTTGATCAGACAGAATGGGCATATTATAATCGAGACAGGACAGTTCAAGTTCCTAGGTGTTCGGATAGATGGTAAGCTGTTGTGGAAAGCCCATGTCCAAGACCTTGTTCAGAAACTAAATGCTGCTTTATTTACCATTATAACAGTATCTGAAATAAGTGACACTTCAACACGAAAAGTAGTCTACTTCGCATATTTTCATACGCTTATGTCATATGGTATTATTTTTTGGGGTAATTCTTCAGATTCAAAAAGGGTATTTTTGGCTCAAAAACGGGCTGTTCGAGCTATATGTGGTGTAAGTTCGAGAACCTCTTGTCGACCCCTATTCAATAGTCTGGGAATTCTGACATTGCCCTCACAGTATATATTTTCTTTAATGTCGTTTGTTGTTAGCAGTATTAGCCTATTCCCAAGAGTTAGCAGCTTTCACTCAGTTAATACTAGGCAGAAATCAAATCTGCATGTGGAATGCACTTCCTTGACTCTTGTGTAGAAAGGAGTGCAGTATTCTGTTGCATCCATTTTCAATAAGCTACCACAATAACTCAAAAATCATAGCAGTAGCCCAACCTCTTTTAAGACTAAACTGAAGAGTTTCCTCATGTCTCACTCCTTCTATTCTGTCGAGGAGCTCCTGGAAGAGCTAAAAAATTAAGCAAATTCCAGTGTTACATTGTTGATTTTCTTTATTTAAACTTACGAATTGTCACCTGAATATGTTTTTTTATATTTCATTTTATCTGTTTCTAATATCGTGTTATAATTTCATGTATTGACTCGTTCCATGACCATGGAGACTTCTCCTTAATTTGGTACCACGGAACAATAAATAAATAAATAAATAAACATGCGTGCGAAGTGTTCCATAGGTACTGCCGAGGTTCAGTTTTTCTTCTGAACCTCCGTGAATAAGCTTATGGGCGTTCCTTCGTAGGGAGGGGCAAGAGGAAATGTCCCTACTAAGATGTACATTTGTGCTGTTGGAAGGACCGCTCAAATGCGAGTCCGACTCTGAGGGAAACGCACGAATTGACCCAAACTGAAAGGCTGCAGCCCACAATCAAAACAGTTGCCACGTGTGTCTTCATTGTGAGGGAATGATTTTCTTTCACTTCTCAACGGTATATTCAGTTATTTATTGTGCTTTATTGTTCATATGCAAATCCATCTGTTCTTCAAGTCTGTTTTCAAAGAAGAATGAAGAGTGTTCAATATCTTTTAGAAACAAATTTCTCAGCTTTAAGCATGAAAGTGAAGTGTGAAATAAAGAAGCTCGGTGGCCGATACCTCAGCTCGGATTAAAACAAGTGCAGTCAAGTCGAGTCATTCTGCAGATCTTTTAATGTAAATATATGTAACAGAAACACTTGGATCTTCGGCGGAATTTTCACAAATAAACTATGTTGTTTTCCGTGTTTGCTGTTTGCTAAGGGTACTGCACCGGCGTGTCAGGTCTCAGTCATCTAATACAGAAGGTTAAGAAGCACGAGGGATCTATTGCTCACAGGAATGCTTCTTTAGGTTTATCAATCCTTGGAAAAACAGAAGTAAGGCAACAGCTTAGCTCAAGTTTAAGACAGAATAGAGAAAGACGCAATGACAACACAAGGAAAAATCGCTACGTTCTTTCCAAAATAACTGATTGCATTAAGTTCTGCGGTGAATCTGAACTTCCCTTACGTGGACGTGATGAAACAACAGAATCTAACAATCTTGGAATATTCAGACCGCTAATAAATTTCACTTCAGCCTTAGATGCGATTGTAAAAGAGCACATGAACAATGCCACATTCTTTGCAAGTACATCCAAGGATATACAGAATGATTTATTAAAGTGTATGTTGTATGTGAGTCATGAGGAAATTAATAGAGAAATAGCTAAGGCAGATTTTGTGTCTGTGATAGCAGATGAAACTTCTGATGTATCTCCTAAATTTTATTTGTTTGTAGTATTTAGTTATCTGATTCTACTGGGGGGCCAGTTGAAAGAGTATGGACATTTTTAAATGCACCTGGTAACGACGCTCCCTCCTTAGCAACTTGCATTAAAAATGCTCTCATCGATATTGTCTAAGAACAAAAAAAAGTAACATCTCAAAGTTACGGTGGTGCTTGCGTCATGTGTGGACAACATGCAGAGGCCCAAACAAGTGTAAGAGAAGAGTATCCTTTCTTTTATTGTGTGCACTGTAATGCACACGAGCTGAAGTTAATGCTTGCTGAAGCTAAAAGTCAAAATAAACAAGTGAAGCTGTTTTTCAGTGCTATTGTAGAGGTACCAATATTTTTCTCTCATTCACCTCAGAGAGTGATTATTCTAGGCGCAGTTCTGAAACCAAGAGTCTCTTATGGACAAGATGGAACCTTAAATCGAGAACAGTCCTTACAGTTCATGACAATAAAGAGGCTATTCCAGAATGTATTCAAAACATGTTGAAGATACCAGCAACCGAACCACAACTGTGTATCAAGCATATGGTCTAAGGCTGAAATTGCAAGAGCCAAAATTTTCCTTTTGGGTAGACATATTTAAAAAAAATAATGTCCCACGTGGATATCTTGTACAGCCAATGACAAAGGTGCACCACTAATCCTGTCTCAATAAAACAAGCAACAGAACAATTCGAAAATGAAATTTTCAAAAATTAGAGAAACGTTGATGATAACATAATCGAGGAAGAACCGAATGTAGCAAAAAGAAGATGCGACGACATGTATACAGCAAAGAATGTACCAGCTAAGGAAGCAGCGTTTTTGAGCTTTATGTTTATTCTTTCTTAGTAAATGTAAGTTCAGTCTAGATCTTGTTCCATGGTCGTGGATCGAGCTGTTTGTGCAGTAACTACCACTGTTATTTTTGATGTGAACAACTGTTTGGAAAATGTATTCACACAGTGCAGTTAAAATACCCACCGTTTCGAACGAATCTTTATAATGATGTCTCTTACTATTTCTGGTTATTATTGTTATGACCCTTTTTAAAAAAAAATGGTTCAAATGGCTCTGAGCACTATGGGACTTAACTTCTGAGGTCATCAGTCCCCTAGAATTTAGAACTACTTAAACCTAACTAACCTAAGGACATCACACACACCCATGCCCGAGGCAGGATTCGAACCTGCGACCGCAGCGGTGTCGCGGTTCAAGACTGTAGCGCCTAGAACCGCTCGGCCACCCCGGCCGGCACCCATTTCATCATTTTGAAAATTGTGTTTATATTTTGTGAATCTGATCCCCAGAAAAGAATGCTATAGCTCAGATTGATTGTACATATGGATAGTATGTAACTAAAAGACAGTGGCTATTAACATTGATTGCAGGACTTTAAAGGCACAACATGCCGATGACATTCTGCTTGTAAGTGTCGTTGCATCGACATGGCTACATGATGACCGCAAACACTGCCGAAGAACTTTGAAATACTCCTCACTTACTTCTAGTGTGTGGATTACCTTAGAGATGCAACGAATTTTTCCAGAATCCTCTAAACAAATCAGTCTTCCGATCGCCTTATTTATCAATGATTTTGTTTGTTTGTTCCATTTCATAGAGCTTATTAGTTTCCCCCTAGATACTTAAGCGATGTGATAAGCTCTAGAAATTTGTCACAAATCTTGTAATCGTGTATTATTGGATACTTTCTTTTTGTGTTGGGCATTATTTTGTCTTTATTGACAAATGCAGGGGGCTTCCATTCAGAGCACAAAGTGGAAATTTTGTCTAAGTATTTCTACATTTTTCTTTACGGCCGTGCAAAGACCACAATTTCGTGTACACATCAGCATCATCATCAGCGAACGATCTGATAATAGTGCTCAACTATCTGTTAAATAGACTGACAAAATTAGTGCTTCTATTACACATTCTTGTGGCACATCGGTTGTTACTTTTGTTTCTATATAATATTCGCCGTCCAGTACAACGTACTGGGTTGTGTTAGCCTAAAATTCTTGGAGCCAATCACGTATCTTTTAAAATATCCAAAATTAGCTTGTATCGATTGTTATTCGACGATATGATACAGTTTCGAACGTCTAGGAAGACAGAATCTATATGTTCAACCGCGTCTGTCATTTGCAAGATATCGCAGGCGGATGAAGGAGAGCTGTGTTGCTGGCCGGCGTGGCCGAGCGGTTCTAGGCGCTTCAGTCTGGAACCGCGCGGCCGCTACGGTCGCAGGTTCGAATCCTCCCTCGGGCATGGATGTGTGTGATGTCCTTAGGTTAGTTAGGTTCAAGTAGTTCTAAGTTCTAGGGGACTCATGACCTCAGCTTTTAAGTCCCATAGTGCTCAGAGCCATTTGAACCATTTTTTGAGAGCTGTGTTTCCCAGCAGTAGTTTTTCGTGAACCTCTGATGATTCTCTGAGAAATGCGGGTAAAATCACAGAAAAAATTATGAAATAACATCAACATTACTGATACCCGATTCTGTAGTCGAGGTTGGTAACCTACTAACGTGCGGTGCCGCTCGACTTGGAGGTAAGCCGGTTCGAATCCTGGTGATAGAGATTTTCACTGCCAATATTTGGCCGACAAGGGGACGAGAGGTGGTGGCGTAAAGTTTCTCACTACCATTATTTGCGCCAATGGCCTGTATTACATTCCAAGCCTCTCCGCACTGACTCAAGAAGTGAGGGATGTGACAGTAATCCGTCCATTGGATGGGGACGTTAAGCTCGACAGCCTCTTTGGGTCTATTTGACAGGAGTAGACTGTGTGTCAGAACCGGGTTTGACCCTCTCTCGTCTCTCATCATCATCGCACAACATTACACTACACACACATCCGTTACACTCAACATACGCTTGTGTGTGTAGCAAGAACACCCTTTCCGACAGGCGGCTGAATCCTCACCATTGAATATGCCAGCTAACAACGCCATACGACCTTTATAGTTTTACCGAAAGCAAGGGCAATGGAAACACTGAAGCGAAAAGATGGTTGCTGTCGTGAGGGTGGCGGCAGGTAGGCTATGGAGGAAACGAGGCCCACGACGATGTCTTCGGTGACAAGAAACACGACTGCCGTGGCAAAAGTCCATGCGGATATGCCAATCAGACCTACAATCCCACCAAAGACGCCGAAACTCAGGCGTGCGCCAAGTGCGGTGCAATCCTCGTGGAGAGCTACTGCGGCTGCTAAGCTTTTGGCGCGCAGTCGCCAACAACGGGGCCACGCGATCGATGAGGCCTGCGTCAACGCCGTCTAGCGTATCCTCTACACGGTGCCGAGCTGGCCGTGCGGCACCGAACTCGCCCTGAAGTGCACGCGAGGCACGCTCCTTGCAGCGCGTATCGATACTTCGCTCATGACTGGTGTCGTAAGAAAAGTGTGGTACTCATTAAAGTATCGAAATCTTCGATAAAAGGATTAGGGTAGATATTCACTATTGGCTCCAATCTCTCCATGACTGACTTGAAAATCTATCAAGAAGAGAGAGAAAGATGTAGTAGATATTCACAAGTTTTAAATACAATAGTACAACGGTTAAATCGAATAATGTATTTATTGTCATTAAAATTATAGTTTTTAATTCCCAAAAGTAAATAAACTAAATCCCTAAATCTTAATTAAACTTCCTAGTCTTTCTCCAGACAGTCATTCAAAAACAATATTTCATTCAGACGTTACGCTGATTAATCCATTACGTGACATTGACAAAATGCTATCTGCCTTCTACACATCTTACTAAATTAAAGTGGCCCACCTCGTCTTTTTCTGTGTATGAAGTCTAATCTCAGAAGCTACTGCAGGGATTTTCATACGAGTTGTGCTAATACATTGACTGATTCACAAGAAAGGTTTGTGTACGTAATTTATAAATATTTCGTACATATTGAGTGAACTATGATCAGTTAAATTCCTCCACCGTGTCCATTTGTCCGTATGTGATGGCTAATCTAAGGATCTACCTTGGGGATTTTTACATGATTTTCGCTAACAGATACACTGATTCACGAGGAAGGTTTGTGTATATAGTTAATAATTTTAGTAATAATGAGTCTTTAATATACACTACTGGTCATTAAAATTGCTATACCAAGAAGAAATGCAGATGATAAACGGGTATTTATTGGACAAATATATTATACTAGAACTGACATGTGATTACATTTTCACGCAATTTGGGTGCATAGATCCTGAGAAATCAGTACCCAGAATAACCACCTCTGGCCGTAATAACGGCCCTAATACGCCTGGGCATTGAGTCAAACAGAACTTGGATGGCGTGTACAGGTACAGCTACCCATGCAGCTTCAACACGACACCACAGTTCATCAAGTGTAGTGACTGGCGTATTGCGACGAGCCAGTTGCTCGGTCACCATTGGCCAGACATTTTCAATTGGTGAGAGATATGGAGAATGTGCTGGCCAGGGCAGCAGTCGAACATTTTCTGTATCCAGAAAGGCCCGTACAGGATCTGCAACACGCGGTCGTGCATTATCCTGCTGAAATGTAGGGTTTTGCAGGGATCGAATGAAGGGTAGAGCCGCGGGTCGTAACACATCTGAAATGTAACGTCCACTGTTCAAAGTGCCGTCAGTGCGAACAAGAGGTGACCAAGACGTGTAACCAATGGCACCCCATACCATCACGTCGGGTGATACGCCAGTATGGCGATGACAAATACACGTTTCCAATGTGCGTTCACCGCGATGTCGCCAAACACGGATGCGACCATCATGATGCTGTAAACAAAACCTGGATTCATCCGAAAAAATGACGTTTTGCCATTCGTGCACCCAGGTTCGTCGTTGAGTACACCATCGCCGTCGCTCCTGTCTGTGATGCTGCGTCAAGGGTAACCGCAGCCATGGTCTCCGAGCTGATAGTCCATGCTGCTGCAAACGTCGTCGAACTGTTCGTGTAGATGGTTGTTGTCTTGCAAACGTCCCCATCTGTTGACTCAGGGATCGAGACGTGGCTGAGTGATACGAGGCCGTTGGGATCCAGCACGGCGTTCCGTATTACCCTCCTGAACCCACCGATTCCATATTCTGCTAACAGTCATTGGATCTCGACCAACACGAGCAGCAATGTCGCGATACGATAAACCGCAATCGCGATAGGCTACAATCCGACCTTTATCAAAGTCAAACACGTGATGGTACGCATTTCTGCTCCTTATACGAGTCATCACAACAATGTTTCACCAGGTAACGCCGGTCAACTACTGTTTATGTATGAGAAATCGGTTGGAAACTTTTCTCATGTCAGTACGTTGTAGGTGTCGCCACCGGCGCCAACCTTGTGTGAATGCTCTGAAAAGCTAATCATTTGCATATCACAGCATCTACTTCCTGTCGGTTAAATTTCGTGTCTGTAGCACGTCATCTTCGTGGTGTAGCAATTTTAATGGCCAGTAGTGTAAACTGCAAGACTGTGTCCTGAGATTTTAACCGTGATCATTTTCGGTTGGGGCACACTGGACTTAGATGCAAATACTCTATCTGATCAAGAGTAGCCGTACGTCCATACATAATGCGGAATTGATCACTAGAGGTCACGAGAGGCAGACCCGCCAGTATAAAAACCGAGCGAGGTGGCGCAGTGGTTAGACACTGGACTCGCATTCGGGAGGACGACGGTTCAATCCCGCGTCCGGCCATCATGATTTAGGTTTTCCGTGATTTCCCTAAATCACTCCAGGCAAATTCCGGGATGGTTCTTCTGAAAGGGCACGGCCGACATCCTTCCCCATCCTTCCCTAATCCGATGAGACCGATGACCTCGCTGTCTGGTCTCCTTCCCCAAACAACCCCCCCCCCCCCCCAGTATAAAAAGAGGCATGGGGTATTGTGTTGTCAGTAGCTACAGTTGAACGGGTGCATGAGGAGAGCTCAGTGACTTCGAATGTGGGCTAGTCACTGGATGTCACCTGAGTAACAAATCCATCAGGGGCTTTGAAATCATTCTAAAGCTAACCAAGTCGATGGTAGCGAAGCGATTGTGAAGTGGAATCGAGAAGGAACAGCCACAGCTAAACCAAGGCTAGGCACACCTCATGTGCTGGCGGACAGGAACCGTCAAACATTGCAGAGGGTGGTTGAAAGAAATCGTATGAAGTCAGCAGAAGGAACGGGCAGCTCCATGACGAGCCACACATTCCTGTTTCTACATTTACATCTACGTACACACTCCGAGCCGGCCGGAGTGGCCGAGCGGTTCTAGGCGCTACAGTCTGGAACCGCGCGACCGCTACGGTCGCAGATTCGAATCCTGCCTCGGGCATGGATGTGTGTGATGTCCTTAGGTTAGTTAGGTTTAAGTAGTTCTAAGTTCTAGGGGACTGATGACCTCAGTAGTTAAGTCCCATAGTGCTCAGAGCCATTTGAACCATTTGAACACACTCCGTAAGCTACCGTATGACGCGTGATAGAGGTTGCCTTGTAGCACTGCTGATCACTTCCTTTCCTGTTCCACTCACAGATAGAGCGAGGGAAAAACGATTGTCTATATGCCTATGTACGAGCCCTAATGTCTATATTATCTTCGTGGTCCTCTCATGAAATGTACATTGGCGGCAGTTGAATCGTTTTTCAATCAGCTTCAAATGCCAATTCTCTAAATTTTGGCACTAGTGTTCCGCGAAAAGAACGTCGTCTTCAATCCAGGTATTCCTACTTGAGTTCACAAAGCATCTTCGTAATAATCGCGTGTTGATCGAACCTACCAGTAAAAAATCTAGCTTCGATGTCTTCGTTTAATCCGAACTGGTTGGGATCCCAAACATTTGACCAGTATTAAAGAATGGGTCGCGCTGATATTCAATATGCGGTTTCCTTTACAGAAGTACCACAGTTTCTTAAAATTCTCACAATAAACCGAAGTCGACTTCTCTACTACCGTCCACATCTACATCTGCATATATACGCCGCTAGCCACCAAGCGGTGTGTGGCGGAGGGCACAATTCGCGCCAAAGTCATATTTCCCCACCTCCGTTCCTGTTTGCGGATCGCGCGAGGGAAAAACGACAGTCTGAACGCCTCAGTACGAGCTCTAATTTCCCTTATATTTGAATGGTGGTAATAAAATATGCTCTATATCCTCGGTGACGATCGGATTTCGGAATTTAATTAGTAGCCCCTTCCGTTTAGCGCACCGTCTATTTGCAAGTGTGTCCCACTTCAAACTTTCTATGAGATTTGTAACGCTCTCGCGATGGCTAAATGTACCAGTCACGAATTTTGCTGCTCTACTTTGGACCTTCTCAACAGACTCAACTGGTAAGGGTCCCATACAGACTAACAATCCTCTAAGACTGGACGAACTAACGTATTGTAAGCTATTTCCTTTGTCGAAGGACTGCATCGCTTCAGGATTCTACCAATAAACCGCAATCTACAGTTCGCCTTTCCCGTTACTTTTGTAATCTGATCATTCCATTTGAGATCACTTCAAATAGTCACACCCAGGTACTTGACGGATGTTACCGCTTCCAAAGACTGAGCATTTATTTTGTACTCGTACATTAATGGGGAATTTCGCCTTGTTATACACAACAGGCTACACTTACCAATATTGAAAGATAACTGCCAGGCATTACACCACGCATTTATTTTCTGCAAATCCACATTGATTTGTTCACAACTATCGTGTGATACGCCCGCATCTCGTGGTCGTGCAGTAGCGTTCTCGCTTCCCACGTCCGGGTTCCCGGGTTCGATTCCCGGCGGGGTCAGGGATTTTCTCTGCCTCGTGATGGCTGGGTGTTGTGTGCTGTCCTTAGGTTAGTTAGGTTTAAGTAGTTCTAAGTTCTAGGGGACTGATGACCATAGATGTTAAGTCCCATAGTGCTCAGACCCATTTATCGTGTGATACTACTTTCCTGTAGACTACAGCATCATCGGCAAACAGTCTAATGCCGCTGTCAGTACCATCTACCAGATCGTTTATGTAAATCGTATAAAGCAGCGGTCCTATTACGCTGCTCTGGGGCTTGTTTCTGTTGAAGTCACACCGTTCAGGACGACATACTGCTCCCTGTCCTTACGTTCTCGTTCCGTTTCATATCGCTTTGCAACGTTACGGCTAGATACACTGATGGAAAAATAATCGCAACGCCAAGAAGGAGTTGTGCAACATAGGCATGTTTCTACCTCTGAGAGATGATGTCTAGTCAAGTTTTATGCAAGTCGCATAAGAGTGTCACTAGAAACGCCACAGTGAGGATGCAAATCAGGCTTGCTTTAAATACACGCTGTAATGGTTGGTTGGTTGGTTGGTTGGTTGGTTTCGGGAAAGGAGACCAGACAGCGAGGTCATCGGTCTCATCGGATTAGGGAAAGATGGGGAAGGAATTCGGCCGTGCCCTTGCAGAGGAACCATCCCGGCATTTGCCTGGAGTGATTTAGAGAAATCACGGAAAACCTAAATCAGGACGGCCGGACGCGGGATTGAACCGTCGTCCTCCCGAATGCGAGTCCAGTGTGTAACCACTGCGCCACCTCGCTCGGTCACGCTGTAATGGTCGTGAGCGTTAGTGACCTTTGAAACTGGCCTTTAAGGCGACAAACTCACTGAGTTTGAACGAGGTCGTGTAACAGGGCTACGAGAAGTGGATGTTGCTTCTGCGACGTTGTGCGAAGACTTAGCAGGAATGTAGCCAATGTATATGACTGCTAGCAGCGATGGTCACGAGAATGCACGGAGCAAGAAGATCGGGCTCCTGATGGCCACGCAGCATTGCCGAGAGGGAAGATCATCGTGTTCGTCGTATGGCTCTGGAGCATCATACTGCACCTTCTAACAATACCACCACTTGCAAAGTAGGTAAGAAATCAGATTAATAATGTTGCTCACGCAGCATAAGTTCGCTTTATCGGACAACAACAAAGTTATTGACTGTGGATGGTACCGTCAGAATGGAAATAATGACGTCACTGTAAAAAAGTCATTAATTTTGGCACTTATCTTGAACGGATTCCCACATAGATTTCGTCGAAGTTGTTATGGCTCATCTTGCTGATTCTAGGGTGATTCCACTTTGACTGCTAGAAGGTCCAGATCTGTATTTTAGCAATATTTGAAGACGTAACAAATGCGTTTTTCAGGAAATTCTTAATGATCAAACAATCCCAGATCAGAACAATGGTACGGTAGAAATAATTTTTGACTTGGTGTTCACGATCCACATGTTTATTAAACTTCTAGTAAATTCACATATACTTCTTCTTAATTGTTACATCATCAAGAAAACAGTTTTGTATCAATCTTCATATACTTAATTTCCACTTTAACCAAACACAAGACTTGACTGTTCTTTTACAAAGCGAAATAACAACTTAACTTCTGCAAAGTGAAACAAAGCTGCTCTGTGCGCATTCGCGCCAAAACGGTTACAAGTAAGTCAAAGATTAAGACAGTCTCACAGAAATGAATACACACAAGAACCATATCATTGTAATATATCGATACATCGGAGTACCTATACATTAATAAAACCAAATGTGAATATTGTCACAAAAATATGTCTGTTACTTCGCAGAAAAGTAGTACGATATTACTGGTATCGAGAACTGGGGTTGGAGTGCCGTAATGGTCACGTAAATAAAGAACCATTACAACCTGCAACAGCAATATGAGCAGCAATTGCACCATAGTAACACAAGGAACTGTTACAAATCGGTTAGTTCAAAGACAGCTCCGAGCCAGACGGCATGTAGCGTGCATTCCACCTGAGACGAAACAGGAGCTGTATCATTGTACGAGGTACAGAGGGGAGTGTGCCGCGGCATACCCCAGTTCACTACTACCAGCGCCACGTCGTCATACAGCGCCTGTGCTTAACATACAAAGGATTGCACCATAATCTAAGAGTGAAGCAAAAATTTAAAATATCTTTCCCAGACTTCGTCTGTGTATGTTTCAGTATGTTAATGTTAACATTGGAAGGTCTCAGAATGATCAAATGAATATGTACACAGAATATCGAACCTAAGAAAAAAAAAGTGGCGCTAAACAATAAAACTAGGAAGCTAAAAACTGGCCAGGGTGTGCAAATGTATGTCACAATTAAAACTTACGAGTCTCAACTTGATCAGAGCAATATTTTGGTCAAAATCTGCGTTTTTATTAAAACCTGAAGGCGCTAAATACTAGATTCAGAGAGATGGAAATTCGTATGTAGCCTCACTTACAAGTTAAAACCCTATATATGAGACACCTCTATTATTGTCAAGTTATTAACTGAAAACCAAATTTGGAACGAAAACGTTCTCATTCGTGACATCTTAAGTATCATTTGTATTTGTAATAGGAAGTTATAATTACAGCACTCGATTACCTTCATGCTACAATACAGATGTACCAAGTTTCAAGACTGTATTGTAAGCAGCTGCGGTTATAAGAAACCTTAGAGAGGTAGTTCAGAGGTCATGTTCTACTGTCGGTTCCGTTCTAAAAATTCTAACCGGCAAAGCTTAAACGCAGTCGAGCTAAAACTTTTTTCAGTAACTAAAGCACAGGTATTAACCGATACGCGTCCGAGAAAGAGGTCACTTGGATGCTAGTACCAGTGCTTAAGGCGGTTGATAGCAATCGAGATGCCAATCTGTTCGTGTCAGTCAAACGTCTGCGTGCATAATGCCTCGAATGACGTCAGAGCTGAACAGACTTGAAGGCGTTTTCGGTAAAAGTAAGGAGTGAATTAGCGAGAACTGAACACCTCCCTGGATCGCTTAGATATCACGGAAGTAACTGTTTGTGCGCCGCTCGTAAAGTTGACTAAACCGCGTGGCAAGTGGCGAGATTATTTTATGCGTTTATGACGAGCTATTAACTTTGGATGATTAGAAGTCAGCGCGATAGACCATTTCACTTGGAACTTCTCGTAGAGGTCCCCTCCGATCTGTTAATAGTGTGCTGTTTCCGATAGAGACGTTATTATTATTATTAGAAATATTATTATATTTTGTGCGTCTGAACTTTTACAGACTATATCAATCAGTTAAAACTCAAAACTTTTATTTGTAGTCATAGTTCCTGACCCCGCTGAGTAAATAGCAAGTAGAAACATTTCCTTTCTGATTGATGACCTCTACAAAAAAAAAAAAAAATGGCTCTGAGCACTATGGGACTCAACATCTTAGGTCATAAGTCCCCGAGAACTTAGAACTACTTAAACCTAACTAACCTAAGGACATCACACACACCCATGCCCGAGGCAGGATTCGAACCTGCGACCGTAGCAGTCCCGCGGTTCCGGACTGCAGCGCCAGAACCGCTAGACCACCGCGGCCGGCGATGACCTCTACATTCAAGCTCATCTTTCACAGGGGGGGGGGGGGGGGGGGGGGGGGTGGTAGCAGATGTCTCGACGTTCCGTTTCGTTTGATTCCTCATATTGCAGTCATGTACGCGATCATTGTTTCGGTGCTAGCCATTTCTGGAAGGTGTTGCCTCTCCACCAAGACTCTTCCTCCATCTCAAATAAGTGATGTCAGTCAATCATTATGTAGTAATCAACAGCATACCAGGAAACGGTTGGTATTGAAAAGACACCGTCGATGTATTGTAATAAGCATCACAGTTGATAGTGCGGTCTATTTTAGCAATTTTACTAGCTTTTCAACGTCGACCAGTGACACGGCAGCATGCTTCCCAACTTCTGTATCATTGCTAAGCCGCTCCTCTTCTACTTTGCGATTACCATTGTAAATGTAGATAGATGACTGTGCAGTATGTCCATTCATTGTTAATTCTCTAACATATACACCAAAGTAAATCAGACAGCCATCTTCATATTTCTAGCACTTCGATGATAGTGCGTAATTTACGATTACGATTGCCCATCGTCTCCTATGCGGATGGGAGTCACATAACATTCTCAGATTTCAGGATAAAGTTAGAGACTGAAAAATCACCTCGCATTCTCTTAAACCAACACTCCTTGAAGCACTGTCGCCCATTGAATTTGCAGCTGATCAGAAGTAGAGTGCCACATTCCACTTCTCGTGAAGGAGCAGGATGAGCTGAGTCCAAAACTGCAGTTCAGCTAACACTGTTCCGCACCAGTCTTGCTCACAGCACCCATAGAAATGCACAAGATCTCTCCAGATGAGCGCATGTCGAGGTGGTTAGCACCCCTAATCGGTATACAGTAGTTGTGTGAGTGTTGCGGTGACATAACAGACGGTCATGAAGAAGAAACGTGTAGTTTATGCATGGTGGAGCTCCAGACGGACGCACGTTAAATCATCTTACGTAAATCAACTGCGCTATCAATTCAGAAGTGTTGTTCTAAAGTCTGAGGTCAGTACCAAGAAGGTGTTGGTAAGAGAGAAATGATCGGGGAACATTAACACAGGCATTCCTAAGCCTACACGATTCTGCACTTAAAAAACGCTATAACGCTAGAGCAGCGCGGCTTCCGACCTATTAGTCATGCAGAATGCAACAATGCAGCACTGTTAATATTCCAATGTAAGAAATAAATCCCCAGCACATGACATATATTCTCCATGCGAGTCTCTCTACGATAAACTATGGTGACAAACTGAAAAGTGATAAAACTACTACCTTGCACACCAAAGAAAACATCGATTCTTTGTAACACAAGCACTACATAGGTTTGCAGAGGTGTATGACACTTGCTGTTTACGAAGTTCATGCTCGATTATGGTTCGGAAATTATGATATGTTCACAACAACCCTATAAAAAGATCGTCGACAGCCGAAACAGTGACATCTTAGGAGGAAACAAACACTACGATCACTAGCCAGAGTAGACGAAACAGTCTTACCGCTCTTTACCACCACCCCTGGTAACTTTCTTCTTGCACACAGAAATCATGGTCCGATGTTAGGCTGTATTGCTCATGTGCGGGATAATATTGCCGTTTCGCCTTGACGTCACGTCTCTAGAATGCTTCCTCTCTCCAGTGTTAAGGTGCCACACAATTTTATTGATTTTGCTCAGTACTCTTTTCATGGTATTTGTCTCTAATTTTATGTATTCTTAGTCATTTTCCGTAAATTTAATAGGTTTTCGCGATTTTACATATTTCCCCAAAGTTTTGCGTATTTCACATCAATTTTTAGTGATCATACCAGGTTTTCCTCGAATTTTACCGATTTTATGTAATCTTTCATATTTTTTCCACAGAGTTCCATATGTACATGGTCATGTTGCTGACATACCCATGTGCTGTTTGATTTTCTATGAGAATATCTGCGCATTTTATACTACAACCTACTAAAAAATCCTAAGACTTTCCCTCTCCCCGATGATCTGCTTGCATGCATTTAGGATAAGACGAACATGAAAAGTATAGTAATAGCCGTTTCGTACCTATATGAAACTAAAGACTTAATTCACGTCCAAGATGTGGTCGAGAAATGGCCTACTTTGCATACATCTTCATTCGTCAAGAGGAGGGTACCGAAACAGGTTTTCCATCGATGGACATGTTTCATCACACATGAGTTGGAAGTTCTCTGATGACTGTGGTTTGGAGATGTTAGCTGTTAACGATAACATGTAGATAGTGCTTGAAGTCGCACAACACCCAGTTGTATACGAGGCGATCGCAGATTGTACCACACAACTGACGCACCCCGAGAGAACGACAGAAAAAATGGTTAAATGCATGATAAATGACCTGCAGCAACATCGCCCTATCTCCCTCTCAACTGATCTCTGCATCTACTTCCTTATGTCCTTTAACGCAGATCCATGGATGTTTAGAGACAGATATTTTTCTACCTGATGAAAGAATACTTAGAGGGAATATAGCCTATGCCATAGTCCTGTACTGGATTTTCACAACAAGTAAAGATACTTTAGGGATGTGCAAACGCGTGCATTGCCCAATTTGTTCTATCTTCGAAAATAATTCGTATAGACGGGAGAAATCTACATTTCGCGTGAGAAATTCATTGCTGCCTCGGACTGGGTAAGGTGGATTTTTTAAACTGGTGGGTCTACGTTGGGGTTGAGTTGTTTAGAACTACTGTATACGTTCAAGCTGCAGTTGCTTGTTTCGCAGTGCACCACGGCTGGCTGCGGCGGCGCTTGCGAGGAGTCAGCAACTGGAAGTAAGGGATTAGCTCAGCTTGGGCCGGGTACAAAGAATGCGCCAACCTGTCTGATCTTGTCCACGGCAGCGAGGGCTGGCGAAGTGACTAGTGCGCTGGGTGAATGCGACAGAAGCGGACGTGTGTGTGTGTTGTGTGACGGAAGATTCAAAATGATGGACGTTTGCGCTGGACGTAATGATAACATCCGAATTCCTGCCACTCCAATCATCCCTGGAAGCCCTCCACTGGTGGGGTGGTGCACTCCAGCATACGCGTGCGTCAATGACTGCGACTGCGGCCGTGGCGATAGTTTTCAGCGACGAACAGCGCTGGCAGTGTACGGGGGGACAGGAGCACTATATGTGGGCGTCTGGGAGGTGGGTGCACCGGATGTACGAGTGGTTCAGCGATCTCCGACATATACCCACGGCAACTACTGCTATGGACAGGGTCGTGGTTTAAGTGTGTCGTGTTTAGTTCTTCTCAATACATCGCAGTGGACTCTGTCTTGCAATGGTATTTGCTGTTGTCTCTATTCCATCATGCAGTGGACCTTCCACCTTCCGAATGTAGTGGAGAAAACCAATTTAGGAATTCTATAGCACTTTAAAAATCTAAGCGGGACGCCAAATTCCCGATTGATAGCGATCAAAAAATGGTTCAAATGGCTCTGAGCACTATGGGACTTAACTACTGAGGTCATCAGTCCCCTAGAACTTAGAACTACTTAAACCTAACTAACCTAAAGACATCACACACATCCATGCCCGAAGCAGGATTCGAACCTGCGACCGCAGCGGTCGCGCGGTTCCAGACTGCAGCGCCTAGAACCGCTCGGCCACTCCGGCCGGCTGATAGCGATCTCTCACATCTGGGCATGACAACTTATTACTACGGACTGGATGGTGGTCATGTGTAGTGCTTCTCAATACATTGCAGGGGACTCTGTCTTGCAGTGTTATTTGCTGTTGTCTCTATTCTATCATGCAGTAGGCTTTCCTCCTTCCGAATGTAGCGGAGAGAACCAATTTAGGAATTCTATAGTGCTTTAAAACCCAAATCACGATGTCAGATTCCCGATTGATTAATTTATTGTTTCCGATAGTTGTATTGCGTGCAGTGTGCGTTCGGTATGGGCGGGCACGGCCGGCGCAAGTGTGTCTTTCTCCCAACCGGCGCCGACGGGGCTGCCTTGTAGTCGGCGGACAGCGCGCTTAGTGAACGCGAGTTTGTGTAATCGGCAAGATTTTTTTTTCATCAGATATATTTAGTGGAAACGTTGTGGTGGAGGAGGGTGTTTGTGTTTTCAAACGTTGGTGCATACAGCACCTTGGATATATTTAGCGCTACGATGTATTTGTGACGGAAATTTCATTCCTTGATTTGCATAATATTTGCATGTGATACTCAAACGTTGAAAATATGTTTTATTACGAAGAAGGATTATCGTATGGTGGAAGTGAGTATTTTAAGCGATCTATTTGACTCCTGTAAATTGTTAAAGAATTAATTTGATAGGGTAGTACAAATGGATTATTTCGCAGTTTTATTGAAATCGAAATTGCGTCAGCTTTCCCTTTGTCTCCTGCATTAGGCAGCAGGAATACAGTATTCTGAGACGAGATGAAAACCTCCATCTTCGTGTTTGGAGACATTGGTTCAAACAGACAAACAGAGAGTGGTCTCTTGAGAGTGGCAGACACTTGAAGCGTGTCTGGAATTTGCCAATCAACGGAATGTCGCCACTTGATGCTTTGTTTGGGGGCCGCGAGATCAAAATAGGCAGACATCCAGTCCGTGGTCGGTGGTATTTAGTAATGTGACCTGTAACTAGATGACTGGACTGGTTTGACATTCGTGGCGGCGTCCTGATGATAGACACACACACACGGGAGACCCCAAACCGTGGCTACTATATTGCACTTCATTCCATTCCTTGGTGATTACAGTTATTATGGTAAGTAATATTGGGAAATAAGGGTGGGGGTGCAGTCACAATGTCTATGCAAGTGGGGAAACCCTGTGTCGTGCAAACTAATTAAATAAAGAATATGTATCAATGTATTAATGACTTTGAATTTCATGTCGTGAGATCCTTCCTCTCCAGCACAGAGTGAGTCTTATTTCCTATCAGTTTTTTCTGGCATGGGTTGATGGGAGTGAGGAGTACAAGGGGTGCAATGTCCACTGGTGGTGGCATTGCACACTAGCTCAGTCGATCTCTGCATGTCAAGGTGAGCGCACACACAAAAATTCTCAAATAAGACGACACCTACGATCTGCAGCAGTGTAATTACGTAATGAGAACATTCAGCTGCTCGATTTAGGATTTTCCCATCAAATAAAAGTGAGATCCAGACCCTTCAATTTGAATTTTATAAATAAACAGTCTATCCTACGCTGTATAATTGAATTTCCTGTTGTGAGATCCTTCCTCGCCAGCACAGACTGAGTCCTTTTACCCGCCAGTTTCCAGATGGGGGAAGGGAATGGTTAGGGGGTTTTCCAGAAGGTGATTTAATTAATTTATCGATTTAATTAATTAGTCAATCAAATTTATATCAAAAGTGTGCTAGTATCGGCGAGAGGAGTTCCCAGAGGGATGGGCAGGGGGAGAAGGAGGCAGGGGGATTGTGGGGGAACAATAGGTTAAGGACCTGTCAACCAAAAGAGAGCAATAGGTTTGCCCCTGGATGTAGGCAACCCACGCTAACAAACTGTCTTGAAATCGATCTTGTCCCCCTACTGCTTGGGACTTTGTGCTGGGCGAGAGACTCGCAGTATATGCAAGCTAATTAAGGGACCAATATCGTCGAGTAGGCTACTCTTTGCAAAACCCATCTTATTATTAAACTTATTAGTTTTCAAATCCTTCAGCTGCAAGGGATGCCTACTACTATGTCCTTCGTACGGAAGTCTGTACAACGATCAAACGACGGTGCGTTTGTACGATCCTTCTGCGTGAATGATTTGTTAAACGCGAGGTTTTAAACTTCGGCTTTCCTTTTGTTGTCTTTATTTTCCACTCCAGACTGGTCAACGAGTGGCTGAATAAAAGCCTTCGGCCCACTTAATGAGTATAGGTCGGACCAGAATTTTCTCGGGTTCTCGGCAAAAGCTTTTGCTAAGCTAAGACGGTGGTAGTTCTTGTATGCTGCATGCAGCGATCTTTTTACAGACGCACGGATTTCTACTAACTTTTGCCTGTCATCATTCACGCGTTCTTTTTTGAACCGAGAGTGCCACAGTCTCAGAAATTTCCGAATTTTGTTATTAAACCACGGTAGGTATTCTTCGTCCTTAATCCACTTACTCGACACGTATTTCTCCACGCCGCGATTTACAGTCTGTTTAAACTTTGTCCATAATTCCATTCCTCTACGTCCATTATACTGAACTAAATGATGTCCATTCATTTTGTACATGTGATTCTAACAACTGATTATCTCGTCGTTGTAACAAAAGTATTCACCTAACCTTCTTGATGGATTTATTAATTTTAGTAACTATCGTCGCTATGACGACATAATGACCACTAATCCCTGTCTCTATACTGGCACCGCCGGCCGATAAGGTCACGCCAGTCTGAAGCTACTGGGTCTAAAATATTTCTACCGCATGTGTGCTGTCAACTTACCTGCACAAGACAGTTTTCGGAAAGCGTCTACAGAAATACAAGAATACCTGTCCACACAATTTGCAATGAATTCATAGACGTCCGAGCCCATGCTCGATAGGTTTAAGTCACCTCCAACTAATATCGTATGATATGGGTGTTTCCGCGCCACTGACGGTAGACTTTATTAAAATGATTCTAAAATTGTCAAGGTGGAATCGGATGGCGGTAAAAACTTCCGATGATTGAGCTGAGTTTCCCTAAACCTGTTATATGCGTCCAGATAACTTCACAGTCAGAGTCAATTTCGACCTCGATAAATACAATATTTTTGTCACTGCAATGAACATCCTTTCATGGCGTCTAATTTGTGTTTTCGATGTACGGTCCATACCTCGCTAAATATTTCAGAGCTTTCTGGTTCGGATATCAGCCAGCTCTCGGTTCAGAGAATAATTTGAGCACGACAACTATTTTGGAGGGCAGTAAATTCAGGAACTTCGTTACGAATACTTCAACAAATTATGGTTAAAATTTTGACAGTCGAAGGGTCTTTACTTTGAATGCGGTCTGATTGCACTCTCTGTGTACTGACTAGCGAGCGTTGATCAGAGGACCTCAAGCTAAGTCCGCATCTCGTGGTCGTGCGGTAGCGTTCTCGCTTCCCACGCTCGGGTTCCCGGGTTCGATTCCCGGCGGGGTCAGGGATTTTCTCTGCCTCGTGATGACTGGGTGTTGTGTGATGTCCTTAGGTTAGTTAGGTTTAAGTAGTTCTAAGTTCTAGGGGACTGATGACCATAGATGTTAAGTCCCATAGTGCTCAGAGCCACCTCAAGCTAACGCCTAGCCTAAAAAACAAAAAATGCGTACTCCACAAGTGTTGTGCTACCTAAGTAGCTGCTTTCTTTGTGTAGTGCACCCCTGACCCACCAAGGAAAGTCCTACAATTCAACACTCCACAGCGTAGATCCAGAAATTTACAGCGAAGACCATTACAGAATCGACAGAGCGTTTGGCTGAAATCCTCCACTCGCCTTCATACCAAAAGACGCCGATGAATTCTGGGAATGATGTTGTAAATTGTGAGTTACGTTTGCACCCCACATGCCAGCAGTCTTCATCACTTCTGCCAGCTTCTCATATGAACCGAGGACGGCCTCAGATCCCAAGCGACAAGCACCATTGGTGCGGACGTGAACTACAGCTTGCAGACGACTGCACCCTCGATAGCCACAGGCAGGGCCTCCTCCACGTCTCGGATGAGGCACTCCGGCAAACATACCGGGAGCACACTGGATTTCTTTCCGTCCCTGGACGTTATTTCCTTAAAGGGCTCCAGAATGTGCCTAACGTTGCAGCTCCAGGTACCTAGCAAACTCCTCCCCCCATCTGCCTGCTCGGATCCTGCTGAAGGAGCGGCCATCTGTCAACTCGCAGGGTGCATGAACGAGGTCAGACGGCCAGCCTCCACAATGACCCTCTACCTTGAGTGACGTGAACATATTACCACCCGCCACTCGCCCCACGGTGACGGCGGATCCACCGCCTCGGATACACTGCAAGGTACATCGGCAGCTGCGCCCGTAGGCGAAATAAGCAACACCTGACAAATCCCACGCGACGCCCCACATACTCTGCCTCTGCTACACCACGAGGCAGCAGCCTCAAGACCAGCTCCACCTGAGACTGCACACATCATGCGCACTACCAACTTAAGAGTTAACTATAGAAGCACACAGAGAAAGCTGAATATGTAAGTTGCTATCTTCCTGACGTGTCACCAACGGAGGCTGACGATTTACTGAGCCGTGCAGCTGTCTTCGAAAGAAATGACGACTGTGCTACAGACTGCGCGACTCTACACTTCACAGTTACTAAAACCAGCGGTTACACCTACTAAATACAAAAAACACGCACGTAATTTTGGGGTGCGTAAAGAAGGACGCCACTGGACAATGGCTGGCTTGAAACGAGTCATTTGGAGTGATGTATTAGGTTATTCCCCGTGGCAGTCCAATGGAAGGGTTTGGGTTTGGCGAATGCCTGGAGAACGTTACCTGCCATCATGTCCAGTGCCAATAGTGAGGTACAGAGGAGGTAGCGTTACGATATGGCTACGTTTTACGTGGTTAGAATGTGGTCTCCTTACTGCGAGTAAGTGAGTGCTAAATGCGGAAGGATATAACATTGAGTACAGTAAAGGAACTACTCGAGGACGATGACTGTATCAGCATGACGACGTTCCCTGTCATAAAGCAGAGCCCGCAGCTCGTGGTCTAGCGGCTACCGTTGCTGCTTCTGGATCACTGGGTCCTGGGTTCGATTCCCAGTCGGATTGCGGATTTTCTCCGCGCGGTGACTGGGTGTTTGTGTTGTCCTCATCATTTCATCATCATCATCATCATTCATGAAAGTGGAGAAATTTGACTGAGTAAAGATTGGGAAATTGTACGGGCGCCGATAACCTCGCAGTTGAGCCTCCAACAAACCAAACATCATCGTCATCATAAAGCAGCACTTGTGAAGAAATGATTGGTGGACAACAACATTCTCGAAATGGACTTACCAACCCAGAGTCTCGACATGAACCCAAAGGGATACCTCTGGTGTGAGTCAGAACGTTGACTTCGCTCCAGACTCCAGTGTCCCTCACAGCTCTTTCTAGTTTCGGCTCTTGAGGAGTAATGGGTTGCTGTTTCTCCGCAGACATTCAGACACCTCATTAAAAATGTTTCCAGCTGAGTTCAAGCCATCTTGGGTTCGTTTGGTCAGGTAGCGTACGACGTGAGCGTCTCTGCCAATGAACTGTCCGATGTCTGAATCTGACAAACTGTAATACTGGAAGGGAGCTTACGATGTCTCAATATACTGGGTGTTTAAAAAATCCCAACAATAAGGGCTGGGCTCAAAAGAGATGCACAAGAAACAGTTGTTACATTACACCAGAGATGATCTAAACTGGAGAAGACTTCAGAAGCAAAGCCAACAACATAAAACCATTTGAAGAGGAACCACTGAAATGGAGATCCATACACTACATTCCCGAGAAGAAAGGAAAAAAAGAAGTAAAAGAAAGAACAGGTTGTGGGAAGAGAGGAAAGGAAAGGCCACAGAAGAGTTAAGTTCTACGCGGTCCATAGATGACCAAAGTCGAAAGGAAAAAAACAATGTAACGGACGTCGTATCTAGGAAAACTTGCCACTTAACCGTCTGTCAGAGACGAACCATTGGGTTATGGAGCTACGGCCGTAAAAAGGCAGCTATTCAGCGACGAGAGAGCGCCGTAGTCCATACATGTCAGGAACTGGTCGCGATAGTCATTCGCAACATGACAGCGATTTTCGGAAGCGCGAGTCAGTGGTTTCTTCGAGAATTCCAACTTTGTAGCGAGACTGGAGACATAAAATTCGAGCAGTTAACATAAAAATTATATCTAAGAAAAGAAGGGAATTTAAAATGATGTCTTATTTTATAACAGATGGTTTACTTGCCAGAATAGAAGTTCATGAATACTCTCCGTACATCAGCAAAAATTAAAACACGTAGCTTTTAGATTCATTTCGTACAGTGGTTTCCAGTCCATTATTTCTGAACGAGATGAGATGTCAGGGAATACCCCAACAAAGTCTGGAATGTAACGAAACTTACGAGCAAAAAGATAGTTCACACTCCTATTTCTAACGTGATGAACGATGAACAATATTTAGTTAAGGTCAAAACAAACAAATCTCACGTGTTTTAGGTTTTTTTTAGTAAACCAAGAAATACTGAGCCAATGAGACGGTTGATTCAGCTTATTTATAAAGATTTTTGTTTAGTTTGGCGTCTGCCAATGCATATCAAAAGTCATGCTCCATGTTCATTCGGTTTTTCGCTGTTGTTTCAATTGTTACCGAAGTCGAAAGACTATCTTCCACATCAGTGAGTTGTACGATATTGCAGTGCCGGTGTTATTCTGATGACGATGCACTGCGGCGACCACAGCTGTTACTAAACACCTCACATGAATTCGCAATTGCGAATAATGACTACCATCAACTGTAGAATGGAATGACGACAATGAAAATTTGTGCCGGACCGGGACTCCAACCCGTCTATACCGCTTATCGCGAGCGGTCGCCTTACCATTTGGCTAGCTTTTATTTCAATCTCATTTTGTTCGTGATTCTTCGTTCTGTTTGTTCGAGGCGAACGTCCCATGACGATTGTGCAAGTTCAGCGTCGTTCCATTTGCTCATTTTTTTATTTTACTTTTTTTTTTTTTTATTAGAGAGGGTAGCTGACCCTCTGACCGAACACGCTGAGCTACCGTGCCCGCATTGTCCGTGCGCGGCTCACAGCCAGACCCAAACTTCCATATGTCGTCAACCATACGTCTACGATCTGTACTCGCTCATCCACTATGTGTATCCCCGTACAGATCAGACGTTGTGCTTCAAAGCCACATGCCCGGTATTGGCAGATAAATATGATATTGCAGTGTCGGTGTTATTCTGATTACGATGCATTGCGGCGCCCACAGGTGTTACTAAACACTTCAACTGAATTCACAATTGCGAATAATGACTTATTATCTGTTGTAGAATGGGGTGTCGTCAATGAAAACGTAGACGTATGGTTGACGAATTATGGAAGTTTGGGTCTGGTCGTGAGTCGTGCATGTGTAGCCAAATGGTTAAGGCGACCGCTCAGATAAGCGGGAAATCTGGGTTCGAGCCCCAGTCCGCCACAGATTTTCACTGTCGCCAGTCCATTCTACAGCTGATGGTAGTCATTATTCGCACTTGTGAACTCATCTGAGGTGTTCAGTGACTTGTGGTGAATGAAATCAGTATATCTAAGAGTTTTTCCAATAATAGAAGAGAGGCGGCCGCTGTGGCCGAGCGGTTCTAGGCGCTTCAGTCCGGAACCGCGCTGCTGCTACGGTCGCAGGTTCGAATCCTGCCTCGGCATGGATGTGTGTGATGTCCTTAGGTTAGCTAGGTTTAAGTAGTTGTAAGTCTAGGGGACTGATGACCTCAAATGTTAAGTGCCATAGTGCCTAGAGCCATTTGAACCATTTGAATAGAAGAGACTGCAGTTTATGATTCAAATGGCTCTGAGCATTATGGGACTTAACTGCTGAGGTCATCAGTCCCCTAGAACTTAGAACTACTTAAACCTAACAAACCTAAGGATATCACACACATCCATGCCGGAGGCAGGATTCGAACCTGCGACCGTAGCGGTCACGCGGTTCCAAACTGTAGCGCCTAGAACCGCTCGGCCACATCGACCGGCTGCAGTTTATGAATCTTCCAATGTACACACATCAAAAAAAGTTTTGCATCACCCCAGTTCCCAGAACTCCTGAAGGTAGACGTTAACTGTGGATATTGTATCACAGACACTGTCCCTTTGACTGTTCAGAGATGTCACTAAACCCGCCCAAAGATGTAAACAATCATGCATGAGCAGAGCCTATTAGACGGAGGGGGTCCGACAGCCGGTCACCCCCCCCTCATCTGTCCGAGTCCTCCCTCCCCCCACCCCCACCCATCCCCATCTGCCTTCTTACTCTATAGTGCAGTGTTTTTTTGTGAGTGATGAGTGTTGTGCGTCCCGTTTTAAAAGTGTTGCGAACAGAAACCAGACTGTCGCCGTGTTTTTTAAATGTGCCTGTGTATTTCCTAAGTGTTTTTACTCAGCATCACTGACCTCTTTGTTTTTTTGTTTTTGTTTTTTTGTTTTCTTCACAACTTTTTCGCCATGTACCAGTTTTAAACTGTCACCGTTTTATCACCTCTTTTTATTGTTATGTCTCATTATGTTTTTTAACTTTACGCTACTGCCATCCGGCCCTCCCCCATCTGGGGGGTGGGGATCGAAATACAATAGAGAAAAAAAATAAAAATAAAACAGGCGATCAGTTCCAGTCATTCCACCAGGAAGGTGGTACACGGCTCGTGTTGTCTGTAGTTCAACCAAGCCTAGACACTCAATACCGCGGTTCGATCACGTCCAAAAAAATGGTTCAAACGGCTCTGAGCACTATGGGACTTAACATCTGAGGTGATCAGTCCCCTAGACTTAGAACTACATAAACCTAACTAACCTAAGGACATCACACACATCCACGCCAAAGGCAGGATTCGAAACTGCGACCGTAGCAGCAGCGCGGTTCCACTGAAGTGCCTAGAACCGCTCGGCCGCATCGGCTGGCCGATCACGTCCACATTTTTACTTTGTGCCAGGAAGGGCTCTCAACAAGGGAAGTGTCCAGGCGTCTCTGAGTGAACCAAAGCGATGTTATTCGGACATGGAGGAGATACAGAGAGACAGGAACTGCCGATGGCATGCCTCGCTCAGGGCGCCCAAGGGCTACTACTGCAGTGGATGACCGCCACCTAGGGATTATGGTTCGGAGAAACCCTGACAGCGACGCCACCATGTTGAATAATGCTTTTCGTGTAGCCACAGGACGTCGTGTTACGACTCAAACTGTGCGCCATACGAGGTGCATTCAAGTTCTAAGGCCTCCGATTTTTTTTCTCTGGACTGGAAAGAGATAGAAATATGCACATTGTTTTAAAATGAGGCCGCGTTCATTGTCAATACGTCCCAGAGATGGCAGCACCGTACAGCAGATGGAATTTTACCGCCAGCGGCAAGAATGAGAACTGTTTTAAATACTTAAAATGGCGACGTTTTCCTTACTTGAACAGCGTGCAATCATTCGTTTTCTGAATTTGCGTGGTGTGAAACCAATTGAAATTCATCGACAGTTGAAGGAGACATGTGGTGATGGAGTTATGGATGTTTCGAAAGTGCGTTCGTGGGTGCGACAGTTTAATGAAGGCAGAACATCGTGTGACAACAAACCGAAACAACCTCGGGCTCACACAAGCCGGTCTGACGACATGATCGAGAAAGTGGAGAGAATTGTTTTGGGGGATCGCCGAATGACTGTTGAACAGATTGCCTCCAGAGTTGGCATTTCTGTGGGTTCTGTGCACCCAATCCTGCATGACGACCTGAAAATGCGAAAAGTGTCATCCAGGTGGGTGCCACGAATGCTGACGGACGACCACATGGCTGCCCGTGTGGCATGTTGCCAAGCAATGTTGACGTGCAACGACAGCATGAATGGGACTATCTTTTCGTCGGTTGTGACAATGGATGAGACGTGGATGCCATTTTTCAATCCAGAAACAAAGCGCCAGTCAGCTCAATGGAAGCACACAGATTCACCAGCACCAAAAAAATTTCGGGTAACCGCCAGTGCCAAAAAAATGATGGTGTCCATGTTCTGGGACAGCGAGAGCGTAATCCTTACCCATTGCGTTCCAAAGGGCACTACGGTAACAGGTGCATCCTACGAAAATCTTTTGAAGAACAAATTCCTTCCTGCACTGCAACAAAAACGTCCGGGAAGGGCTGCGCGTGTGCTGTTTCCTGTTTCACCGAGACAACGCACCCACACATCGAGCTAACGTTACGCAACAGTTTCTTCGTGATAACAACTTTGAAGTGATTCCTCATGCTCCCTACTCACCTGACCTGGCTTCTAGTGACTTTTGGCTTTTTCCAATAATGAAAGACTCTCTCCGTGGCCGCACATTCACCAGCCGTGCTGCTATTGCCTCAGCGATTTTCCAGTGGTCAAAACAGACTCCTAAAGAAGCCTTCGCCGCTACCATGGAATCATGGCGTCAGCGTTGTGAAAAATGTGTACGTCTGCAGGGCGATTACGTCGAGACGTAACGCCAGTTTCATCGATTTTGGGTGAGTAGTTTATTAGAAAAAAAATCGGAGGCCTTAGAACTTGAATGCACCTCGTAGGCTGCATGATGCGCAACTTCACTGCCGACGTCCAAAGCGAGGTCCATCTTTGCAACCACAGCACCATGCAGCGCGGTACAGATGGGCCCAACAACATGCCGAATGGACCGCTAAGGATTGGCATCACGTTTTCTTCACCAATGAGTGTCGCATATGCCTTCAACCGTGTTTGGAGACAACCCGGTCAGGCTGAACGCCTTAGACACACTGTACAGAGAGCGCAGCAAGGTGGAGGTTCCATGATGTTTTGGGGTGGCATTATGTGGGGCCGATGTACATGTGGATTGAAGAGTTCCTAGATAACAGAACGCAGCATGTCATTCTCCATGGAGAGAAGTCTTCCGAAGTAAGTATGATTTCAGGTGTGCCGCAGGGGAGTGTCGTAGGACCGTTGCTATTCACAATATGTAGAAGTGACCTTGTCGATAACATCGGAAGTTCACTGAGGCTTTTTGCGGAAGATGCTGTGGTATATCGAGAGGTTGTAACAATGGAAAATTGTACTGAAATGCAGGAGGATCTGCAACGAATTGACGCATGGTGCAGGGAATGGCAACTGAATCTCAAGTGTAATGTGCTGCGAATACATAGAAAGAAAGATCCTTTATCATTTAGCTAGAATATAGTAGGTCAGCAACTGGAAGCAATTAATTCCATAAATTATCTGGGAGTAGGCATTAGGAGTGATTTAAAATGGAATGACCATATAAAATTAATCGTCGGGAAAGCAGATGCCTTGGAAGAATCCTAAGGAAATGCAGTTCGAAAACAAAGGAAGTAGGTTACAGTACACTTGTTCGCCCACTGCTTGAATACTGCTTACCGGTGTGGGATCCATACCAGATAGGATTGATAGAGGAGATGGAGAGGATCCAGAGGAGGGCGGCGCGCTTCGTTACAGGATCCTTTAGTAATTGCGAGAGCGTTACGGAGATGATAGATAAACTCCAGTGGAGGACTCTGCAGGAAAGACGCTCAGTAGCTCGGTACGGGCTTTTGTTGAAGTTTCGAGAACATACCTTCACCGCGGAATCAGGCGGTATATTGCTCCCTCCTACGTATATATCGCGAACAGACCATGAGGATAAAATCAGAGAGATTAGAGCCCACACAGAGGCACACAGACAATCTTTCGTTGCGCGAACAGTACGAGACTGGAATAGAAGGGAGAACCGATAGAGGTACTCAAGGTACCCTCCGCCACACACAATCAGGTGGCTTGCGGAGTATGGATGTAGATGTAGATCGCTGGTGGTCATGGAAGGCAAAAGATTTTCAAATGTGTGTGAAATCTTATGGGACTTAACTGCTAAGGTCATCAGTCCCTAAGCCTACACACTACTTAATCTAAATTATCCTAAGGACAAACACACACACCCATGCCCGAGGGAGGCTCGAACCTCCGCCGGGACCAGCCTCATGGATGGCACCGTAACGGCTGTACCATACGTGAATGACCAGTGGTACCATGTAGGCATACAGGCCCTCCCAGTAAGGTGGCGTAAGGCCGACGCATTGATAGGAGATTATGACGAAAAATAGGATTTTGAGCCAAAACAGTAAAGAATAATATGGTGTATTGTAATCCTGAATAAAACCAACCTGCTTTCAGTAAAAAATGTGTTAAATTACTTATTGAAAGACGTCGTACATTGACATACATAGACTGACCCTTATAATGAGAAGCAGATTGTTTGTGTGACTTCCGGTATTGCAAACACAGTGATTGTACATGTGCGTGCTTGCCGCAATGGAAGCTCTTTACGCCACGGCAGGGGCACGTCTGCCGCTTGTGTGACGTGAAGCATTGAGGGCAAAGTTGAAGACCGCGTGCCGCCTGCTTGGCACGCTGCTGTTGTTTACGGCGCTGCTCTGGCTGTGGTTTAGAATGACGCGGTGCGTTAGCTGAGCGCGTGGCCTGTTTGCTATCAACCTTGCATTGCACTATAGAAATGTGAGCAGAGTCAAAGTCTATGGCAGTACTGTCATAAAAGTCCTGTGACTCCATTAATTTTAACACTTAGTTCGAACTTTGGCCTGGATACTTAACTATTTGTTTCCTGATTCTAGAGTCAGACACATTCAGGATGTTAGTGTCTCGAATCACGGTGCCATTGTAAGATCTACCAGCTTCAAACTTAAACTTGCAATGTCTGAACAGGCTTTGTAAATCAGCTACTATTGTTTGTAAAACTTGTAACGAGTGTCCGCTACGGTCACTTGTTCATCAAACTATTTAGCCAATGAAGTAATCAAGACCTCATAATCTACACTTTCAGTGCGGGCGGTGGGAAAATGTTTACGTGTCAGACTGCATACTGCGATGTCTAGTGTTGCCAATAAGCGACGCTTTCTGTTAATACCTTGAATGTGATGTGCAGTGAATTAGGCGTCGAGCTGACAAGGCGATTGTACAAACTTACCTTCAGCGATTTGATTCATATTGTCAGGGTGTGTAGCGCAGGAGTAAGATATTGATATATGTACAAAGGAAAAAGCAACTCTCAACCATTTCCTATGAAATCGAGTCTGAAAATTGAAGTCCTGCTTATATACTTTTTATGGTTGCAAATGTTCTAGCAGTTCGCAGCCTACAAATAAACGTGTATTTTCATAAGAGCGAGGTCGCAGGATCGAATCAAAAAAATGTTCGTATGTGTGTGAAATCTTATGGGATTTAACTGCAAAGGTCTTCAGTCCCTAAGCTTACACACTACTTAACCTAAGGACAAACACACACACACCCATGCCCGAGGGAGGACTCGAACCTCCGCCGGGACCAGCCGCACAGTCCATGACTGCGGGATCGAATCTCGCTGCTGATTCTAACAACAGATATACACTGAGGTGACAAAAATTGTGGGGTAACGATATGCATTTATAGACTACAGATGGTGGTAGTATCGCGTACACAAGGTATAAAAGGCAATGCATTGGCGGAGCTGTCATTTGTCCTCAGGTGATTCATGTGAAAAGGCGTCCGACGTTATTATGGCCGTACGACGGGAATCAACATACTTTGAACGCCGAATGATAATTGGAACTAGACCCTTGGACATTTCATTTCGGAATTCGTTAGGGAATTCAATATTTCGAAAGTCCACAGCGTCTAGAGTGTGCCGAGAACACCATATTTCAGGCATTATCTCTCACCACGGACAACGCAGTGGCCGATGGCCTTCACTTAAAGACCGAGAGTAGCGATGTTTGTGTAGAGCTGTCAGCGCTAACAGACAAGCAACACTGCGTGAAATAACAGTAGAAATCAGTGTGGGACGAACGACGAACGTTTCCGTTAGGACAGTGTGGCGAAACTGGCTATGGCAGCAGATGATCAACGCGTGTGCCTTTGCAAACAGCACATCACCTGCAGCGCCTCCCCTGGGCTCGTGACCATATCGGTTGGACGCTAGAGGACTGGGAAACCGTGACCTAGTGTGATGAGTCCCGACTTTAGCTCGTTGATGGTAGGATTCGACCGTGTCGCAGACCCCAAGTTGTCAACAAGGCACTGTGCAAGCCGGTGGAGGCTCCGTAATGGCGTGGAATGTGTTTGCGTGAGATGGACTGGATCCTCTGTTCTAACTGAGTCGATTATTCACCGGAAATGGTTATGTGTGGCTACCTGGAGACCATTTGCAGCAATTCAACGATATAATTTTTTTGGATGACAATGCGCCATGTCACCGGGTCACAGTTGTTCGCGATTGGTTTGAAGTACGTTCTGGACAATTTGGGCGAATGATTTGGCCACCCGGGTCGCCCGACATGAATCCCGTCGAACATGTATGGGACATAATCGAGAGGTCAGATAGTACACAAAATCCTGCACCGGTAACAATTTCGCGACTATGGACGGCTATGGAGGGAACATGGCTCTATCTTTCTACAGGGGCTTGTTGAGTCCATGACACATCGAGTTGCTGCACCATGCCTGCCATGACTTTTGTCAAATGGTTCAAATGGCTCTGAGCACTATGAGACTTAACTTCTGAGGTCATCAGTCCCCTAGAACTTAAAACTACCTAAACCTAACTAACCTAAGGACATCACACACATCCGTGCCCGAGGCAGGATTCGAACCTGCGACCGTAGCGGTCGCGCGGTTCCAGACTGTAGCGCCTAGAACCGCTCGGCCTCCCCGGCCGGCTGACTTTTGTCACCTGAGTGTATTACGACCTTGCGAATTATCTATATTTTATAATTCATTTATTATTTACATAATATCTTTGCGCGGCCCCTCCCGCCGGAGGTTCGGGTCCTCTCTAGGGCATGGGTGTGTGTGTGTCGTTCTTAGCATACGTTAGTTTAAGTAGTGTGTAAGTCTAGGGACCGATGACCTCAGCAGTTTAGTCCCTTAGGAATTCACACACATTGGAACACAATATTTATCCTGAAAAAAGGAAAAATTGGAAATTTGTGGTAAGGTTGTAACGCCGGAAATGTATATCCTCCTATTTCCATTTATTGTACTATAAATTTTTTCCTTATTTTGTTACCTGAAGATATGACATTTGTGTGTCTTTATACATTGTAATTGTTTTACACTTTATGTCGATGTATAATTGGTTTGTTTTGTAAATTTTATTAGTATTTTTACGCTGGGTCTTGCCTGGGGAAAACTATGCTATCGAACGATTACATCGATAGGTCGTGTGGAGAACCAAAGTGTTTAGGATCTTGGGTAGTGTTGACTCTGCCGCGTGGAGCGCGGGCAGGGAGAGTCTGGCTGGTGTAGGATGGGGGAGAGGTGTGTTGAGTGACGCTCCCGTGAGTTGCCGCGCTTTTGGGGTTTGGCAGCATGTAATTGCGTTCGACTTGCTATGATAGTTTCTGGCACGGTGTCGCGGACGGGAAACATTAGCTGGCACGCATCAAGAGCCCGTTTCGCCTGGTGACCGTGTCGAGAAGAAGGCGCGCCAGCTTCCAGCTTCTACAACAGTGACGGCCGACAGTAAGTAATTGTCGCCACCTCCTCGATCGACGATTTCAAACCTTCAATCAACCAACAGGGAAGACTGAAAGCACGTAAAGTTTTAGCACTGTATGGCAGACCTCAGCTTTTCAAACTGTTCCATTTGCATCACTAAAATACAGCAACTTAGGACGAACCTTTGTTGCTCATTGTCCCAATTGCATTACCAAGCAAAGGTCCCTTCCTTTTCCGAAATGAACCCGAGTGTCGTTGAAATTCAAAAGCCAGCATTAAAGTAATATCATTCTATTTCACTGCTTTAATTTCAAAGTTCAGTTAAAGTATTCATAGCTGAAACTCCCTGGCAGATTAAAACTGTGTGCCCGACCGAGACTCGAACTCGGGACCTTTGCCTTTCGCGGGCAAGTGCTCTACCATCTGAGCTACCAAAGCACGACTCACGCCCGCTGCTCACAGCTTTACTTCTGCCAGTATCTCGTCTCCTACCTTCCAAACTTTACAGAAGCTCTCCTGCAAACCTTGCAGAACTAGCACTCCTGAAAGAAAGGATATTGCAGAGACATGGCTTAGCCACAGCCTGGGGGATGTTTCCAGAATGAGATTTTCACTCTGCCGCGGAGTGTGCGCTGATATGAAAATTCCTGGCAGATTAAAACTGTGTGCCCTACCGAGACTAGAACTCGGGACCTTTGCCTTTCGCGGGCAAGTGCTCTACCATCTGAGCTACCGAAGCACGACTCACGGCCGCTGCTCACAGCTTTACTTCTGTCAGTATCTCGTCTCCTACCTTCCAAACTTTACATAAGCTCTCTCCTGCGAACCTTGCAGAACTAGCACTCCTGAAAGAAAGGATATTGCGGAGACATGGCTTAGCCACAGCCTGGGGGATGTTTCCAGAATGAGATTTTCACTCTGCAGCGGAGTGTGCCCTGATATGAAACTTCCTGGCAGATTAAAACTGTGTGCCCGACCGAGACTCGAACTCGGGACCTTTGCAGCCGGCCACGGTGGCCATGCGGTTCTAGGCACTTCAGTCCGGAGCCGCGTGACTGCTACGGTCGCAGGTTCGAATCCTGCCTCGGGCATGGATGTGTGTGATGTCCTTAGGTTGGTTAAGTTTAAGTAGTTCTAAGTTCTAGGGGACTGATGACCTCAGATGTTAAGTCCCATAGTGCTCAGAGCCATTTGAATCATTTTGAACCTTTGCCTTTCGCGGGCAAGCGCTCTACCATCTGAGCTACCGAAGCACGACTCACGCCCGCTGCTCACAGCTTTACTTCTTCCAGTATCTCGTCTCCTACCTTCCAAACTTTACAGAAGCTCTCCTGCAAACCTTGCAGAACTAGCACTCCTGAAAGAAAGAATATTGCGGAGGCATGGCTTAGCCACAGCCTGGGGGATGTTTCCAGAATGAGATTTTCACTCTGCAGCGGAGTGTGCTCTGATATGAAACTTCCTGGCAGATGAAAACTGTGTGCCCGACCGAGACTCGAACTCGGGACCTTTGCCTTTCGCGGGCAAGTGCTCTACCATCTGAGCTACCGAAGCACGACTCACGGCCGCTGCTCACAGCTTTACTTCTGCCAGTATCTCGTCTCCTACCTTCCAAACTTTACAGAAGCTCTCCTGCGAACCTTGCAGAACTAGCACTCCTGAAAGAAAGGATATTGCGGAGACATGGCTTAGCCACAGCCTGGGGGATGTTTCCAGAATGAGATTTTCACTCTGCCGCGGAGTGTGCGCTGATATGAAAATTCCTGGCAGATTAAAACTGTGTGCCCTACCGAGACTAGAACTCGGGACCTTTGCCTTTCGCGGGCAAGTGCTCTACCATCTGAGCTACCGAAGCACGACTCACGGCCGCTGCTCACAGCTTTACTTCTGCCAGTATCTCGTCTCCTACCTTCAAACTTTACAGAAGCTCTCCTGCGCACCTTGCAGAACTAGCACTCCTGAAAGAAACGATATTGTGGAGACATGGGTTAGCCACAGCCTGGGGGATGTTTCCAGAATGAGATTTTCACTCTGCAGCGGAGTGTGCGCTGATATGAAACTTCCTGGCAGATTAAAACTGTGTGCCCGACCGAGACTCGAACTCAAGACCTTTGCCTTTCGCGGGCAAGTGCTCTACCATCTGAGCTACCGAAGCACGACTCACGGCCGCTGCTCACAGCTTTACTTCTGCCAGTATCTCGTCTCCTACCTTCCAAACTTTACAGAAGCTCTCCTGCGAACCTTGCAGAACTAGCACTCCTGAAAGAAAGGATATTGCGGAGACATGGCTTAGCCACAGCCTGGGGGATGTTTCCAGAATGAGATTTTCACTCTGCAGCGGAGTGTGCCCTGATATGAAACTTCCTGGCAGATTAAAACTGTGTGCCCGACCGAGACTCGAACTCGGGCGTGAGTCGTGCTTCGGTAGCTCAGATGGTACAGCACTTGCCCGCGAAAGGCATAGGTCCCGAGTTCGAGTCTCGGTCGGGCACACAGTTTTAATCAGCCAGGAAGTTTCATATCAACGCACACTCCGCTGCAGAGTGAAAAACTCATTCTGGAAATATTCATAGCTGGCTACAATAAGTAAACAGAACTATATTTATATTACACAAGCACAAATTAAGAGTGCGAGTTTTGTTACCATATTTTAGCTTACCTGTGACTGCAGCTTAGCTTGGTGCGTACTAAATTTTACTATTGTTAATTGTTCAAAATCATTTAATTCAAGTTCAAAGTCAAATCTCTTATTTCTAAATTGCGTCGATTCAAGTTGCTTTTGAGATGATTGTTGAGGTAGCCCAAGACTAACCTTATTTTATTTTATTTCGTTGTGCTTCAGAAACAAAGTTCACTATTAATTTCAGTCACAAAATTAACTTTCAATTTTCCGGTTTTATTAATTCTTTTGCTAAATTAAGTCAGAGTGCAGCGAAATTTATTACTTCTGACAAACATTTAGTTTTCACACAACACGTGCCAACCTTCAGTTGCCACGCTTTTAGGGCTAATTATATGTGCATTAACCTTTCTTTTTCAGTTATTATACTAATTGTCCATAGGACTGGCGACCGTAATTTTCCCCAAATCTCAAATATCTAATTAACACCAGTTAATTGTTAACGTAATGACCACACATTTATTTTCTTTATTAACTTTACCCTTTTTCAAAATTAATTTCCACCAATTTCATTTAGATTTTTCCTTTCAATTAGATGTAAACCTTCCTCCCTCTTTACCGACAGATTAACTTCGGTGACGATTGCTTTTCCCAAATTTCCATTAGGTACACGTGGTTTAAGTTTTCACTGTCATTAAGGTCGATAAGTGAGGGGAGGTTACAAGGTCTTATGGGACCAAACTGCTGAGGTCATCGGTCCCTAAGCTTACACACTACTTAATCTACGAGGGCTGTCCAGAAAGTAAGTTACGATCGGTCGCGAAATGGAAACGACTGTGAAAATCCGATAAAGCTTTGCAAAGATGTGTTGGGCAGTGTCTCTAGTATGACTCTACGTAGAATTATGTCGCTCTTTTCATTCCTGAGCTCTTAGTGAGCGCGTAAAGATGTTATAGAAAATAGTATCTCCCGCCAAGTACGAGGGCCTGGTGAGAATTTTCCCCTGAAGCTATGCAACCAACATTACATAACTGTCGTGCGGTTTCTTCTTGAAGACAATTCTCAGCCTCATTCTGCAGGGGCAATGAAGATGTTCCTGCATCGTTTCAATTGGAAATGTTTGGTTACCCACAATACAGCCCGTAATTGTCTCCCACTGAGTTTCATCTCTGCTCAAACGAACCGCTGGCTATGAGGACAACATTTTGGCACAGACAACGAGCTTTAGGCCAGCATAGAGAATTGGCGGAAAGCACTGGCGGCTGCCTTCTATGATGAGGGTATTGGAAAGTTCGTACTACGCTACGACGAATGTCTGAGTCAGAACGGCGACTACGTAGAGAAGTAGCTGACTGTTACAACTGAAACATTTCTGATTTTCACTGTGATTTTCATTTCGCGATCAATCGTAACTTACTTTCTGGACAGCCCTCGTAACTTAAACTAACTCATGCTAAGGACAACACACACACCCATGCCCGAGGGAGGACTCGAACCTCCGACGGGAGGGGGGAGGAAAAAAAGCTTTTTTTTTGTAAGGAACTTGGAAATAAGAAAAGGATACAGGAAACCTTTTCAATCAAATTAGTATAGTCATTTCATTTATATTATCGTACCTACAGTTGTGACAACTAGTGTTATGAACGCCGAATTTTTGCAGGTGAGTGATTTTTCAATGTGTCTATTGCAAAAAAAAAAAAGAATAGATTTACATTCAAGAACGGTTCTCGATCATCAGGCAATTTTGTGGCGTACTACTACACATATCGAACCATATCACCGAATATTGGTGCAGACGACTGATGGTGTACGACTGGCCCAATTTTTATGTAGTTTTCCCTGGAAGCTATGTCTCCATTTTGTTCATGACGTACGCGTACTTTTTAGTCGTTTTATTTGGTTCGCCTGCACGTAAAAATGAACGTCGCAAGGTAGCACCAGTGGAGTTCATTTGGGACGGATTAGTTTAATACTGTACGTTGGCAGATAGACATGGGAATGGGGTGCTGCAAGTGATGCCGATGGGGTAGATTGAAACTGCAGCAATTTCGTTATGCCTGCGGTCAGTTGTTGGATTTTCCGGGCCTGCAAATGAATGGCTTGACTTAGAGACGCTTGCTGCAGTACGTGATTCAGTACACAATAGAGACGAAAATGCAACAAAATTGAACCAACGAAAGTCACGAATAGAAGTCACAGACAAGAATACGCAATAAGCAGCCTTTGTAGCAGAAAATGAAAACCAAAACTTGCAGGTCAGAGTGTTCTGAAAAACTGAAAAACTGCAAGTCAGCATACAAGCAAGGACTGTGTTTGTCCACGAATCTGCAAGAACACACACTGTCTTCACTGCCGTGGTGGTGCCGTCTCAGTAAAGGCACCAACCCGCAAAAAAAAAAAAAAAAAAAAAAAAAAAAAAAAAAAACGAAGGACCAACCTCGGCGCCAATGTAGTTCTATCCTGAAGCACTGCGTGGGCTCTAAAGGCAGAAAGCAAAGAATGAGAGATACGACAACAGTTACAATAAAAGAAGCAATTACTTAACGCAATAGGTTGCCGAATACACATGTACATCCGATACAATAACCAGTGTGTGCCAGTCCGTAGCTAGGTCCGTTTTTCTATAGTCACTGATAGAGAGACAGACTGTGTAGTAGGAGGTGTTCTAGTCACTCGACTGAAGGTCTAATGAAATAAAATGATCGTATGGCATTATTGGCCGGAAGACTCTATCTGGGGTTGCTCGGCCGCCTAGTACAGTCTTTTTATTTGAGGCCAATTGGGTGACATGCGCATCTATGACGATCAAGACAATATAACACGCAGTCTCCAACAGGTTTAAATCTCCGACCCAGCCGGCAATCGAACTTTTTTTTACAGTCATAAAACTTCATTCTATTTAGTATATATAAAAAAAGTAGCACACATTATTAAGAAATGTTACATTACATTTCGCTTGAGTTTTTACTTTTAAAACTTTTCTCTTTTATTGCATTTGCATTGAATGTACTTTCGGTTTTGACAGTTCGTTTTGTTTTTGAACTTAGGATATTTGTCCATGCGTCTATTTTTGGAATGCTTTCAGACTTTTGCAAATTTTTCGAGTTAGGTTTGTTGACTTATTTCCTTATTGTGTAGGAGTTTTTATTTGACGGCTAATATCAACAAATAAATAATTTTATGTTAGTAGCATACAAATGTGCCAATGGCCTTTTCGCAGTGGTAACACCGGTTCCCGTCAGATCACCGAAGTCAAGTGCTGTCGGGCTGGGCTAGCACTTGGATGAGTGACCACCCAGTCTGGCGAGCGCTGTTGGCAAGCGGGGTGCACTCAGCCCTTGGAGGCAAACTGAGGAGCTACTTGAATGAGAAGTAGCGGCTCCGGTCTCGGAAACTGACATACGGCCGGGAGAGCGGTGTGCTGACCACATGCCCCTCCATATCCGCATCCAGTGACGCCTATGGGCTGAGGTTGACACGGCGGCCGGTCAGTACCGTTGGGCCTTCATGGCCTGTTCGGGAGGAGTTTAGTTTTTTAGCATACAAATGTATGACAGTAGGCTCACGGTCTGCACTGTTTCTCGTAGTTTGCGCTGAAATTTAGTATTGTTTGATCTTTCGAGGACTTTACTTCATAGTTTGGAGGTTCTTATTTTATGTGGAAAAAGTGACATCGACATTTATCATCGGGGCAATGCAAATAAACACACTTTCTAATTATAATATGGCTGATCGGAAGACTATGATGCACAGTAAAACCTAAATAACCGGAATATGGGGAAGCATGTATCGAGGGTTAATTTAAGTCAATCACTTTACGTTTAGGCTGATTAGGCGTGAAATTTCTGAGTACAATCTAGTTTCTTGTGTCGGTTGCGTTTTAGCATACTAATATTTTTAACACAGGTTAATTTAAGCGTATGGAAATTAATAAAGCACTAAATTTTTAGGTGAAAATGTGACACTTTTTTCCCTTTGCTTTCTCCTTTCTCTGCTATTCACTATTCTTTGGCACTGGTGACGACATTCGATGGCGCTAACACAAAAACGTCACGCGGGCTGAGGGACTTCCTTGAAGGCCGCCTCGAGTGCTATTTGCATAAAGTTCATGAATTCTGATATGTACCTTTTGGAGACCGTGATTTTTTTTATTTTCCTACCATAAGCATGACACGTATTCCATTTTACATTTGTGCTTTAATTCGTTTATTGAATACACAGTCCGGTGTAAAATCCATATAGTGCTTCGCCTTTTTTGTTTCATGATAGGTTTTGTGTCCGGTGCGGTCAGTAGCTCTACGTTTAGGTTTACCGTAGTGGGTCTGTTATGAGCATTAGCATTTCTTTACATACTTGCCGTACTCTTGCTCTGTTCCCGCACTGAAATCGACGTACCGAGGTGTCACTACAGTCGCAATTAAGGCATTTGTCAGTTGGTCTCTGGTTGATTACTGCAAGTTTTCCTTTCGTGGGCACGTTGTCGTTTATTACCTTATACCAGGGTGTTTTTACTTTGGTATTTAAGGCAACTTCGTCCAAGTTTTGCCTCACTTATTTCCATTTAAAGTTTGATTTTTTATTTCCTCTCAGTTCTGCGTATAGCTTTCTTGTTGTTCTTATGCGCGAGTTATCGGCTGTTTCTAGTACTTTCCTTTTTGCGAGTAATATTCCTTAAGGTATTTTAGTTCGAAAGGGTTCTTTACTAGGTTTACCGGCGCTTTTATCTGATTCTGGCCGGTATGCGTTTAACAAGGCAGCTGTCAAGCAGTTTAGATTTTTTCTGCTGTGGCACTCAAACGGCGCATCAGAAGCGCCGCGCATTTCCCTTAGGTCGATAATGCCCACACCTCCTTCGTGTATATTCAATGTGCACGTTGTGCGCTGCACCTTCAATATTTTACGACGCGATAGAAGGTAGTGTCTGCCCCTTCTATGGCTCTCGCTACTTCTTTTGGCGGACTTGGGCCAGAAAGCACACTTTTGATGGTTGTTCGCTGATGAAACTCGTCGTCTGGAGTATGTCTAGCTCTCTATTTCCGCTTGTTCTTGCGAGTCCTCTTATTTCTTGAAGAACTGAACGCCACTTTTGGGCCACCATTTCCATTGGACACGAGTGTAGTTGTAACCCCAAGCATTTGTGAGTTTCGTCTACCGAGTACCGTGTGCTACCTTCGTAAGTTTCTTGTTTCCAGTCGATATGAGTGCAGTCCTTGTCGGATTTATTTTTGCCTCTGCCGCTTATTCAAAATTTTGGGTGGCTTCTTGCATTCTTGGGAGGCCTGCCTTGTCATTTACGAAGAATTATACGCCGTCAGCGTTGGCTTTACATTTATCTGTAGTGCCATGCAACGTGATTCCCGTGATGGTGCTGTTGATTTTCCTCAGCAGGGGATCCAGAGTTATCGCAAATAGTTCCATCGAGAGCGGGCGGCCTTGTCTTACGAACGTCTGAAGTTGTATCGGTTTTGTGTTACGTCCGCTTACTGATGCGCTGGAGGTGACGCTGTTAAGTATATTCTTCAATATTCGGATGAAACAGTCTACGAGGCCGAGTTTTTCTAGAATTTTGTATAGATAGTCGTGGCTTACTCTGTCGAAGGCCTTACCGAAGTCCACCGACACGATCACAGCCTCGGATTTGTTTACTGCTTTAATCGCTATGGCTTTTATATATTCGGCAATGGTCCTTTTGGGCACGGCGCACGTCTCGTGAGGGAATTATAATTTTATAATTCTTCAGGATTTCCTGGCGTGACGTTGTCATGTTGAACAATAGGTTTCCTGCCGGTTATTTGCGCCTTTCTTGCACGACATTTCAACTGTGTGACTCGGAGTCTTCTTCAGTCACAACGTGTACCGCAAACCCACTCAGCCGACTTGTACCTGCAAGCCATCAGCTGCCACCAGCCGGCACAGAAAAATGGTGTACTCAGAACTCTGGTTCACAGGGCATGGACTCTGTCGGATCCTGATAAATTGGCGACGGAGACAGAACACCTACAATCTGTGTGTGACAGAAATGAATACTCTTCTCGAGATGATCAAAAGGCACTGCGCCCTGTCTGCCCGCCAGAAGTTCCTGAAGAGGTACAAGAAGAAAAGAAGAAAGCTGCATATTTGCCATACGTCGGGCCGATATCTGCCAAAATCAGCAGAATTCTCCTCAAACATAATACAAAGAGCGTGTCCCATCCGCCTACCAAGATTAAGGCTCTGCTAGGGAGTGTAAAGGATGACCTGAGTCTACAGAAACCGGATGTTTACCACATACTATGTGAATGTCGTATGGCATACATCGGCCAGACGGCTAGGACTGTTGACATCAGGTGCAAAGAATACCAAAGGCACACCAGACTGAGACAGACAACTAAGTCAGCGATTTTCGAACATTGTTTAGAACTCAGTCATTCTATGAACTACAATGATGCCAAGATTATAACAGAAACATCGAGATACTGGGACAGCGTCATCAAATAATCCATTGAGATCAAGGTCACGGAGAATGTCGTTAACTGTGACACTGGTTTCTAGCTGAACTCTGTCTGGAACCTGGCAATCGAATAATCCATTGAGATCAAGGTCACGGAGAATGTCGTTAACTGTGACACTGGTTTCTAGCTGAACTCTGTCTGGAACCCGGCAATCGATCTGCTGAAGATGCAACGAAGGCAACATCAAGGCCTCCAGAGGACTCAAGTATGAAGATGGAGTTAGAGAAAACAGCCCAGTACATATAACAATGGAAGCACGTGAAATGGTACCTCAGACAACAGAACGAATATGTGAGGACTTTCGACAAAGTCTCGAGCGACAATTTGAAGACCAGCGGCCTGAAAATAACACTGCAGCCGCTCCTGGAGGGCGGGTATGGACTTCGGACAGAACGACTGACACGGCGCTAGACGGTCACAGAACGTCCTGGATCGCTGAAGGGTTTGAATGACGACAGTCGGAAGATAAAATGTCTAGCATGACTCTGACGTCATTCTGAGCTGCATACGGCAAGACTGTAACAACAAAGTATGCGCACAGCCTTCGGAACGAATATCTGAATATCTAGAAGAAAACAGTATAGTCGCTGCTATTGGTCGGCGCATACACGGTCAGAGCACCTGACGTGGCGCGGACGGCAGACGGATCGCCTAACACAACCTAGGCCTAAATACCGGACTCGTTCCACACTGGAATCAGTCGGAGAAGAAGGCCTGCTTCCCGACGAGCAGTTCAGCTTCCGGAGGGGGCACTGGACAACACACCAACTGTTGCGACTAGTGAAGCAGGCGATGGGGGCGCTGGAGAGGAGGGAGTACCTTGGGGCGGCACTCCTACACGTCTCCTGCGCCTTCGACAGCCTGTGGCACGACGGACTAGTCTACAAATTACTAGTACAGGGAATTCCGGTGTCACACGTCCGCTTGATCCACTTCTACCTGGCGGGACGTACCTTCCACGTGAAGACAGAAGACGGGACCTCAACAGCACGGGAAATAGCCGCCGGAGTCCCACAGGGCTCAGTATTGGGGCCCCTCTTGTATACCCTATTGACGGCAGACATGCCGCGAACGCAACGGATGCAGACAGGGCTGTATGCCGATGATACAGCCCTGTACACCAAGCGCATCAACCCATATCTGATGCGAGGAAGATTACAAATAGCCTGCAACGAGCTGGGAGTTTGGGCCACCAAGTGGCGGCTCAAGTTCAATGAGGCGAAGAGCCAGGCTGTGATCTTCACGAAGAAACGTATACCTGAAGCTCTGCCACCAATCTGCATCATGGGAGGCCCCATCCTATGGACGAACACTGGCCGCTACCTGGGCGTCACACTGGATGGGCGCCTTACGTGGAAGACGCACATCACTGAAATACGGGGTAAGGCGCGTGGCAGAATGCGCCTCCTATGCCCCTTCCTCAATCCCACGACCACACCGTCTCCACACTGCGGAAAGACGCTGTATCTGGCACTTATCACGCCCATGCTGGAATACGCCACCATGGTGTGGGGGAATGCCGCCGAGACGCACATCAGTAGTCTCCAGAAGATCCAGAACAGCTGCCTGAGACTGGCACTACATCTTCCGCGTGATTTCAGCACGGCCGAACTACATCGGCTAACGGACGTGCCGACGCTGAAGGACCGCTTCAAGCAGTCGGCGAGACACTTCTATGCCGACACGACAAGATCCACGACTCTTCTCATCAGAAATCTGGGAAACCAGATTCACTGGCGGGGGACAACGAGATGGCCGGACTTGCTACCAGAGTAGCAACGCTGCTCAGACAGCAAGAGGAAGGAAAAAGAAGAGTGTCAAACTAGAAGAAACAAACCAAGACGCGATGAACCGAAAATCAAACCAGAGTGAGAAGAAGGAAAAGCGGCTAGACCTGCTAACCCTTCAACCCAACGAAGCTACAGCTTCGAGATGACACAAAGCAAAGCACTGGAATCAGCATCAGACAGAACCTGAAGAAGTCTGCCAGTCACGCAGTTGAAATATTGTGCAAGAAAGGCGCTAATAACCGCAGAAACCCTATTGTTCAACAGCTTATAATTTTTTTCATCGTCGTTTTTAACTTTTCTGCCACGCAGCGCTCTTATTTTGTAGTCAGCATTTGACAGCGTGATAGCTTTGTAATCCTCTATTTTTCACGGTTCGCCTTTCTTCGAGATTAAGGCTATGTGTCCGTTTGTGGAATCTTCTGGTGTTTTTGGCCGCCGATCACATTATTCACGACTTCGGTGAAGATGTTCCCAACGATACCCCAATACGCACGATAGAGTTCAGGGAGAATCACATCCGATCCTGGTGATTTTCCAGTTGCATTGGATTTAACGATGTTATGGACGTCTTCTTTTTCCATACTACCTTCGAGGTTCGGGTCCCCTACGTGGCAATTAACCGCGTTGAGTACTCAGCTACGGAGGCGGACGAAGGACTGATGGCAACACGCGGTAGCCTCTTAGCCACTTCCTGCTTGCGCCAACTGAGGAGCAGTGTCCTTGCTGCGGCCGTCTGTTGCCTGATACCGGCTGCTGTGTGGGTGCCTGTAGCGGCGGTACGATTCATGTCTGGTGCCAGCCTTGGAACTGTGAACTGACACGCCGGCGTCGCGCCTGTTGCGAACTACGCCACAGTTTTTCCTTATTTCATCGTGCTGTATGACAGATAACATTGTCACGATACAGGATGCCATGTTTTCTGATGTTTTTCCTGAATTTATTGTGGTGTGTGACAGATGGAACTGTCGTGCTGAACAATGATGCCACATTTTCGGTTTTTCCTCCTGTTATTATCCTTGTGTGTAACATAGCACTCTCATTATGTAGAAAGATGCTGCGCTTTCGGTTGTTTATCCTGGTTTTATCGTGGTGTGCGACAGATGTCGTTGTCATGACGAAGAATTATGTCACGTTGTCATTTGTTGTCCCAGATTTTATCATGGTGTATGCCAGTTGGCATTACATACATACATACATTAATCCTTGTTCTATAGATCACGAATACGACATTTCGTAATGATCTGGAACGCGTCACTTTAGAATAAGTTTTCTTTACACGAAATAATTAACTTTTTTTTTTTACAGTTACTACTTCATATCTAAGAATCCATCCATTGAGTAGAAGGAGTTGTCGTCCATAAATTCTTTTAATTTGGTTTTAAATGTTGGTTGTCTATCTGTCAGACTTTTAATACATTTGGCAAATGACCAAATATTTTTGTGGCAGCATAATTCACCCCTTTCTGTGCCAAAGTGAGATTTAATCCAGAATAGTGAAGATCATCCTTTCTTCTAGTGTTGTAGCTATGCACTTCGCTGTTATTTTTGAATTGGGATGGGTTATTAATGACAAATTTCATAAGTGAATATATGTATTGCGAAGGTACTGTGAATATCTCGAGTTCCTTAAATAAATGTCTGCTAGGTGATCTTGGGTGGGCTCCAGCAATTATTCTGATTACACACTTTTGTGCAATGAATACTTTCTCTCTTAATGACGAATCGCACCAAAATATGATGCCATATGAAAGCAGTGAATGACAATAGACATAGTAGGCTAATTTACTGACATGATTGTCATCAAAATTTCCAATAACCCTAATACCATAAGTAGCTGATCCTAACCGTTTCAGCCAATCAGCTATGTGTTTCTTCCAATTCAGTTTCTCGTCAATGCACAAACCCAGAAATTTTGAGTATTCTGTCTTAGCAACAGACTTCTGTTCATAGTCTATATTTATCAATGGTGTTATCCCATTTACTGTACAGAATTGTATAAACTGTGTTTTCTCAAAATTCAGTGAGAGAACCACTTAATAATTTTCTGAAAGACATTATTTGCAATTTCCTCAGCTCATTCTTGCTTGTTGATATGGTTACTATACTTGTATCGTCAGAAGAAAGAACTAGCTTTGCATCTTCATGAATATAGAGTGGCAAGTCGTTAATATGTATTAAGAACAATAAGAGACCCAAGGCTGAACCCTGTGGCACACCGTTCTTCATACCTCCTCACTTCGAGGACTCTGCTGGTTTTTGCAGACTATCTGTACTGTTAATTTCAACCTTCTGCATTCTTCCAGTTAAGTATGAATTAAACCATTTGTGCACTGTCCCACTCATATCACAATACTTAAGCTTGTCTAGAAGAACTTGCCAGCCGAAGTGGCCGAGCGGTTTTAGGTGCGTCAGTCTGGAACCGTGCGACTGCTATGGTCGCAGGTTCGAGTCCTGCCTCAGGCTTGGATGTGTGTGATGTCCTTAGGTTAGTCAGGTTTAAGTAGTTCTAAGTTCTAGGGGACTGATGACCTCAGCTGTTAAGTCCCATACTGCTCAGAGCCATTTGAACCATTTTTTTTAGAAGAACTTCATGATTCATACAATCGAAAGCCTTTGAGAGATCACAAAACATCCCAATGGGTGATGTTCGGTTATTCAATGCATTTAATACTTTATCAGTGAAAGCATATATAGCATTTTCTGTTGCAAAGCCTTTCTGAAAACCAAACTGACATTTTGTTAATACTTCATTTTTACAAATATGTGATGCTACTCTTGAATACATTACTAGCTGTAAGAAGTGAGATTGGGCGGAAGTTGTTAGCATCATATCTATGCCCTTTTTTATGTAATGGTTTAACCATAGCGTATTTCAGTCTATCTTGAAAAATGCCCTGTTTCAGTGAGCTACTACATATGTGGCTGAGGATCCGAGAATCTGGGAACAAGCTTTTAGTACTCTGTTGCCAATGCCATCAATTCCATGTGAGCTTTTACTTTTGACTGACTTTATTATTTTCCTATTTTCAGTAGGAGAGGTGGGTTGAATTTCAGTTTTATCAAATTGCATGGGTACTGCCTGTTCCATATACTGCCTTGCATTTTATAACGAATAGCTGGATCCTATTTTCTCCACAACCCTTGAAAAGTGATTATTAAAAATGTTTTCCACTTTTGACTTCTTGAAAACAAACTTTTCATTGCGTTTGGTAGAAATACAGTCTTCCTGTGCTCTCGGTTGCTCTGTTTCCCTTTTATCAACATTCCAAATTGTTTTAATTTTATTATCAGATGTTCTAATCTCAGACAATGCACATAATTCTGGATTTCTTAATAACTTTTCTTAATACAGTGTAGTATTTTTTTTTATAATGTTTCATTGTTTCGTGATAATTACTCCTCCTAGCTATAAGATACATTTCCCTTTCCTGTTTACAAGATATTTTTATCCCTTTAGTAAGCCATGGCTTTTCACATGGTTTCTTACAACTATATTTCATGTTTTCGTGGGGAAACTGTTTTCAAATATACTCACAAAGCTATCATGAAATTGATTAAATTTTAAATTAGCATCATGTTCCCTGTACACCTCATCCCAGTTTAACTTTTACAAGCTTTTCCAAAAATGTTGAATAGTTAAATCGTTAATTGAACGCACAATTTTGTAGGATTGTTTTGCATTACTGTATGGAGCTGTATCATATTCTGTAACTAGCTGTGCGTCATGATCAGACAGACCATTCTTAACAGGAAAAGTTTTTATTTGATTAAATTTATCTTGGTCTATGGAAACATTATCTATCAGTGTGCTGCTTTCCTGTACCACCCGAGTAGGAAAATCAATAAATGATGTCAAATTGAAAGAACCAAGTAATACTTCAAGGTCAAGCTTTCTATTGGACTCTTTCAGAAAATCTACATTGAAATCCCCACAAACAATAATTTTCTTTCCTCTGTCTGACAGATAACACAACAAAGAATCCAAGTTTTTCAAAAATAGTTTAAAATTTCCCAATGGGGACCTATCCACAGCTGCAATTATAAAAGTGCAATTATTTAGTTTAAGCTCACATGAACATACTTCTATATGTTACTCTATGCAAAAAATTTTAGTTTCCAAATTTTTCACACTATGACATATATGGCAGCTCCTCCAGTCTCCATAGTGCCTCTACTTACATGTGCTCAAAGCTTATATCCACCTACATTTGCCATTTCCATACTAGTGACTATATGATGTTCAGACAGGCATAGTACATCTATTCCACCCTCAGTTTCTAAATCTTCTACACAGACAAGAAACTCATCTACTTTGTTTTTTAATCCTCTGACATTCTGATGCAATATATTAACATTATTTTTCACTGTGCTTTTATGTGAATCTTGTGACACACTAACATTATTTTTCACTGTACAGTTATGAGAATCTTGTGATATTTTCACATCTCTAGTACTTGTTTGTCTGAACTTCTCACTAAACTTAATTTCAATCAATGTAGGATAATTGGACACTGGTCTTAGCCTAAAAAAAGTACTCCCATGAGATCAGTGCCCCTCCCCCCTCTTAAAGATTCTGCTATCATCCCAGCCAGTTTACCCTTCCCTTTCTTATTGAGATGCAGGCCATGTCTTGTGAAGTCCCACCTACCAATACCATCAATAGGAACCAAACCTATGCCTGACAAAGTAGCTGCCCGAAGCAGCTGATCTAGCTCCATATTGACTCTCCTGACAGAGCTGTTCAACTGGGGCCGATCATACCACATGAAAGCAGGAACCAAGCCAACATTTGTATGGTTCGTTGCTGATGCTATTTTTACCAGGTCAAACTTAATATTGTAGCCCTGACCCCTATCAATACTGTTTCCCGCTCTACCCACTACCACAACATGATCCTGCTTTGTACAGACCTTGCACAATGTATCCTACATCCTCTATCACTTGGCTAAGACATGCACTGGGCTTGAAAACACTTGTGACTTGGTACCTGTCACCTAATTTTTCTTGCCACTACCTAACAACAGAACTTTCCTCTTACTTTCTACTTTTTTTGCAACAGTTGGTTTCCTAGTGAAAGTCTTTTGAGTGCTGACTACACTTACATCTACTTGAGCCTCTTTCTTAGTTGACTGAGGTAGCAAGGCAGATCTACTGTTTGTGCCAATGATGAAACCGTCACATTCTGTTCTCTTTTTGTGGCCTCTGTTCTTTGCTACCCCTTCCCACCTGTCTTCACCCTTCTCCCCCCTTAACCCCAACAGTTCCTCCCTAGCACTATCCAGTTCAGCCTGAAGGGCTCTAATCTTCCCTTCCTGTTCCGCTATTTTCCTGTCCGTTGAACATATGTGCAATACCATGGAAGAGACCCATTTACTTCCCCGATTCCCATGCCAGTACATTCACGCCAATGTAACCATCTGCCGCAACAGCTGCACAGAACCCCAGAACTGACTTTCCTACGGCAGCTCAAACACTTCTCGCTCATGGTTGTTAACAATATTTTTTACAAACTGTATCTAGGGAATAAATGGAATATTCTATGTTCCTTGCTATTAACTACAGATCACAAGAGTCACTAAGTTATGTGGAACACTAATATACGTGTATACTATTAATATAGTAACGTAATGCAGTTAAACTAATGTTAAAAATCAAGTCCTGTATACCCGAAAAATTAGGCCTAAGATCGTGTATGCGTGATACGTACTTTCCGCGTTTTGAAGGGAAATAAAAGATAGAACTTAAAATCTTTCATTCCCCTAGTAGATATGGCACTACTAAATATACATGTAATGAAAACAACCTAAATTCTTCACTTAATACTTAAAGAAATGTCTTAAATTTGTATGTAAACTTACATCTAAAGTACGCAGAAACCGGCCCTTGGGTTATGTTTTTGTTTTTTTTTTTCCGAGAAATACTTTGAAACGAGTGAAGTCTTCAATAGATAACATAAAACAGACTCTAATTAACTTCTTTGCAGTGTAATATTAACTTAATTGATAGTTATTGTAGAATTAATTACATATTTTCACGAGCTTAATATTCAAGCGTGTGCGATCAGCGCCAGTGCTGCCAATGTACCATTGTCATGATGAACAATAATGTCACGTTTTCAGTTGTTTTCCATTATTTCATCGAGGTGGATGACATAGCATTCTGATGGTGTACAGTGATGATACATTTTCGGTTGTTTTCCTAATTTTATCGTGGTGTATGATATATGACATTGTTGTGATGAACTAGAATGTCACGTTCTCGGTGTGTATGGCAGATGGCATAGTTAGGATACAGATGCGTTTGTCGTACCACAGCCTAAGTCGTAATCCAGTAATATCTCATCCGAGGTTTATAAAATGCGACATCAAGTGGTATAAAATTGAACTAAATAGTCGTGCAAGTAAGCAGCAAGAAGTGAGCCCGCCTCTGGCTATCGTGACGGAAAAACAATTAACAAGTAAGTTTGTTTGACTGTTTTTATTACATTCTCTCACTCACTTGTTAGAAATTTCAGAGAAGAATATGATGATAAAGTATCTAATATGTATTATGTCTATTTTTGAGGTACTCTCCATTCATTTTAGCGTAATAAAATGGTAGAAAAATTTGAGGAATGCCTGCAGGTGTGGTTTCAAACAGAAGATGTCTCAATCAATCCCTAAGTCGTACCTGTGTAGAACTCGTTAATGTACCAGTACGATTTAGTAGTTAATGGAAATTACACACCAACAAAAAATTGTTTGTTTCAACTGATCAAAATGACAAAATGGTTCAAATGGCTCTGAGCACTATGGGACTTAACATCTATGGTCATCAGTCCCCTAGAACTTAGAACTACTTAAACCTAACTAACCTAAGGACATCACACAACACTCAGTCATCACGAGGCAGAGAAAATCCCTGACCCCTCCGGGAATCGAACCCGGGGACCCGGGCGCGGGAAGCGAGAACGCTACCGCACGACCCAAAATGACAAATAGAGCGAGGATGTAGACGAAGCTTTACTGAAAATCGTAATGATGAAACTTTATTTAATGAAGCATATAGAAGATATAATGTACCAAAGACTTCACTGTGTCAAAATCTGGAAAATGATATGACAGCAGAGATGGAAGGTGATTTAGCACAGCATATCATTAATTTAGAGCCTTATGTCTTCGGAGTAACTATTACTGAATTAAGCAAACTTGCCTACCAATGTCCTGAGAAATATCATCTACCACATCTCTTCAATAAAGAAAAAAGATAACAGGTAAAGAATGGTATTACAGGTTTATGAAATATCACCCAACTTCGTGCTTGCCCATTACAGGTTTATGAAAGATCATCCAACTTCGTGCTTATGAGTTACCAAACAGCGCGTTAATGAGTTTTGTTTGTTAAATATGAGGAAATATTAAATATGAGGAAATATGAGGAAATATTGTTAAATATGAGGAAATATTGACTGCTGACCGGATATACAGGGTGAAGCGAAATTCGCGCACCCGGGCCTTGCAGCGCGACTCCTCACATGTCAGCGATAAAAAAATGTCTGCCACAAAATTTCGTCCGGCGAGTACATCCGGCAGAAAAAGGACGTTAAAGTGTGGCAACACTGTAACCATATGTATGGTACCTATTTCAGCACTTCTCTGCTGCGCAGTACAGTTGGTGCAATGGCTAGAGTTAAGGGTTAGTACGCAGGAGGTCGACGGGTCGATCCTAGGTTAAGGCGCATATATTTTAATTGATAATTTCATTCGGACATTTCATACTGCAATATACACTGTTTCTTAGGTCACATCTACCCTAAATTTACAACATTTTGTAACGCTGAACATAACAAATACGTGGTTAAACAAATGAAAGACATAGACAATTGATACAAATGACCTGTCGTATGACAGAATAAGTGGTAAAACAATTACAGTTTTGAGATGCTAAAGACGAGCGCTCAGATGTTGCACACTGGCAACCAGTAACAATAATAATGTCCATATTAATGACCGAATGACCTTCACAACAGAATGCGTTGTCCTCAGAACAACAGATGCTCAAAGCGACCTCCCTGCACGTCCAAACATTGCGCAGTCCGCCAGATCATACAGCGCTCGACCCTTTGCAGTGAAGCTGCGTCCATAGTAAGAAGACCAGCATGAACACGTGCTACAAAGTCTTCCACACTCGTCAATGGAGTAGAGTACATGTTCGCCTTCAGGTGTCCCCACAGGGAGAAATCCAGGGGATTTAGGTCAGGTGAACGCAGTGGCCATACAACTGGACCACCACGTCTAAGCCATTTCCCCTGAAATGTTCTATCCAAATACTGTCGCACATCAATTGCAGAGTGTGGAGGTGCATCATCATGTTGGAACCATATCCTCTGCCGAAAATGTACTGGAACATCTTCCAGCGCATCAGGCAGATAGTTTGAGAGGAATGCATGATACCTTCGTGTAGTCAACCGGTCACGCAACATGTAGGGTTCCAAACATCTGTCGCTCAATATTCCGGGCCAAATGTCGATACCAAAGCGAACATGGTATTCACAGTCGCGGGTGGGTGCGGGTTAACCTCACAGAAAAGGTGGGCATTGTGCATATTAAAGACACCCTCACGAGTGAATGCTGCTTAATCCGACCATATTACGGTGTTCACGAATTCATCGTTGGCTTCCTGTTGTTGTTAGAACCATTCAAAGAATTGCATCCACTGATGGCGATCTGCAGGGTGCAGGTGTTGCGTGAAAGTATAATGATAGGGGTGCAGCCCATGCTCGTGCAGCACATTAACTACCATTAATTGAGAAATACACAGCTGCCTTGCTATGCTACGTGTACTTCCCTGAGGTTCTTGGTGTATGACCTCCAGAACAGCTTCCTCAGTAGCTGGAGTATGGCGGGTGCATGGATGACCTCTGATGGTGGAAGGAGAGAACCTGACTCCCAAAGGCGCAGCTCCAGATGATGAAACACATTTTTATCTGGATGGCGTTGACGAGGATATCTAGCAGCATATTCACGAGTGGCAACACCAGCACGGTTATCAGATGCACTAAGGACCAGAAACACATCCACATATTCATTGTTTATGTATGCCATATGTCTGCTACAGTGGTTAAGAGGTTTACAATGAGAAAATTCGACATGTGTATGCATGTACACTCATGCTCATCAATTAACGATAATTGCAGAATGTGGTGCCAAACAACTTGGCACTACACAAAACTGGCGCTAATAGCATAGGCACTTAGGGAACACACACGACACAGATCTGTAAGTCCACGGTGTTGGTGATAAGTTGAGAAAACCGTCCCGAAACACATGTGCTACAAAACGGTATTGTTTCGTGTGCATGTACCCCGACATCAGTATGGGATATGATCACCATGCACATGTACACAGGCCTCACAACGGGTTGGAATACTCTGGATCAGGTGGTCGAGTAGCTGCTGGGGTATAGCCTCCCATTCTTGCACCAGTGCCTGTCGGAGCTCCTGAAGTGTCGTAGGGGTCTGAAGATGCGCAGCGATACATTGACCGAAAGCATCCCAGACGTGCTCGATGGGGTTTAGGTCGGGAGAACAGGCAGGCCACTCCATTCGCCTGATATCTTCTGTTTCAAGGTACTCCACCACGATGGCAGCTCGGTGGGGCCGTGCGTTATCATCCATCAGGAGGAAGGTGGGACCCGCTGAATCCCTGAAAAGGCGGACATACTGATGCAAAATGAAGTCCCGATACACCTGGCCTGTTACAGTTCCTCTGTCAAAGACATGCACGGGTGTACGTGCACCAATCATAACCCCACTCCACACCGTCAAACCACGACCTCCATACAGGTCCCTTTCAACGACATTAAGGGGTTGGTATCTGGTTCCTGGTTCACTCCAGATGAGGACCCGGCGAGAATCACTGTTCAGACTATAGCTGGACTCGTCTGTGAAGATAACCTGGGACAACTGTTCCAATGACCATGTACTGAGTTCTTGACACCAGGCTTTACAGGCTCTCCTGTGACCAGCGGTCAGTGAAATGCACCTTGCAGGTCTCCGGGCGAATAAACCATGTCCGTTCAGTCGTCTGTAGACTGTGTGTCTGGAGACAACTGTTCCAGTAACTGCGGTAAGGTCCCAAGCAAGGCTACCGGCAGTACTCCATGGCTGTCTGTGGGCACTGATGGTGAGATATCGATCTTCTTGTGGTGTTGCACACTGTGGACGTCCTGTACTGTAGCGCCTGGACCCGTTTCCTGTCTGCTGGAATCGTTGCCATAATCTTGAGATCACACTTTGTGGCACACGGAGGGCCCGTTCTATGACCTGCTGTGCTTGACCAGCATCCAGTCACCCTAGAATTCTACCCCTTATAATGTCATCAATATGTGTTCTTTGAGCCATTTTCAACACACAGTCGCGATTAGCACGTCTGAAAACGTCTGCACACTTACTCGCTGCACCGTACTCTGACATGCACCAACACTCCTCTGCGTATGTGGGCTGCTGCCAGCGCCACCGTGCGACGACGGCAGGTGAAATGCACCGCATGGTCATACCCCGAGGTGATTTAAACTCGCACACCGCCCACCAGAGCGTTGTTTCACCATGTACCAGCATTATCCTTAATTTATGAGCATGAGTGTACATTGGAGTCTGTCACGGATGCATTACTCCGCTCACAACTAGTCCCTGTCTGGTGGACAGCGCATACAGTACAAACACGCCATCAGTCCTGCATGCTGTTCCACCTAACACGCATTATCCCTCTGACAGATATTGTTGTGCATGAGTCACCTTAACACTGCTAATTGTGACATGTTTGGTTTCGAATTACACTGTTTCCCTAACGGTAATAGACATGATGTTTCTACAATCCCATCGACAGAATAATAATCATAACAGTAATGAGCCGGCCGGTGTCGCCGAGCGGTTCTAAGCGCTTCAGTCTGGAACCGTGCGACCGCTACGGTTGCATGTTCGAATCATGTCTCGGGCATGGATGTGTGTGATGTCCTTAGGTTAGTTAGGTTTAAGTAGTTCTAAGTCCTAGGGGACCGATGACCTCAGATGTTGAGTCCCATAGTGCTCAGAGCCATTTGAACCATTTGAATAATAATGTATTGAGATAATACTAAACAGCATGCAGTTACCAGACTCAGTGTTGAAAGGCATAATTAGTGGGACCACGGTGATAACACATACACATAATAACCAAGTTTGGACATTATTCCCAAAGCACGTTGCTAGTCCTACTGGTAACATAAAGGCCCTAACGAAATGTAATGGACCTGAACGAGAGAAGAATAATAGTTGGTACTAATCTATGGGACCATTGCAGGAGGGTTCAAAGAAAACAGGTTTCGCATCAAATGGTTCAAATGGCTCTGAGCACTATGCGACTTAACTTCTGAGGTCATCAGTCCCCTAGAACTTAGAGCTACTTAAACCTAGCTAACCTAAGGACATCACACACATCCATGACCGAGGCAGGATTCGAACCTGCGACCGTAGCGGTCGCGCGGTTCCAGACTGTAGCGCCTAGAACCGCTCGTCCAATGCGGCCGGCGGTTTCGCAACTAGCAGATGAAGTGCTGCGAATAAATTCATGCCAACGACGTGGAAAGGGCTTCTTTCAAAGCTGACCTATCTTCCATTTCGACGATTTTAGCATGTAAGAGCAAATGTTTTCTAGAGGAGCCACTGCAGTCGCTGTTGATGATTGAGATACCAGATACTGTATCATCTGGACTATATTTACAAAACAAAAAACATATGCCTTAACACAGGATCGAACCGTTGACCTCCTACATGATAACTCAAAACTGCACCAACTGTACGACACAACCTAGATGCGCTGTCAGATACAGTTACCATACATGTGGTTACAGTGTTGCCAGATTGCCACTCTGTCCTTTTTCTGCTGGATGTGCTCGCTGGTCGAAATTTTGTGACAGACATTTTTTTATCGTTGCAATGTGACGAGTCGTGCTGCGAAGCCCGAGTGCGCGAATTTCGCTTCCCCTTGTATAACATGGATGAAAGCGCGTTATCCACTGATAACAAACCGTCTTAAGTAATTGCCCGAAAACGCAAACACTACGTGATCGCAATTAAAAGTGGAGAAAGGGATCTCACATCGATATGGGTGAGTGCAATCAATGCAGCAGGGGAATTCATACCTCCGATGTTAATATTTAAGCGCAGCAGAATGAATGATGCCTTAGAAAGGGGAGCTCCACAGAACACAGCATTTGGACGATCGACTCGGTGGATAACGCCAGAACTGTTTGTCCGATGGCTAGAAAATTTCATAAAATGTACAAAAATAGAAAAAAAGGAACCAGAAACAAATTTAGCGTTTACTGGATGGAAATAGCGTACGCACCAAAAATTTAGAGGCAATTCAATTGACTCGCGATTATTATACAATTTACTATAATTTCCTCCTTATACAATAATACCTGACATAGTCGGTATCATGGTAGAGCATAGTGTTCATTAGTCTCTATAAAAATCCATTGCACGCCAGTATCTGACGTAGTGGGTATCATGACAGGGTGGGTGAAGCATCGAGACTTTGTTGTAAGCGACTGGAGCTGTGACGGCATGCAAGAAGACCGGAAGAAGAAGAATGGAGTACTCCTTCCCGACAACATACGTGCAATAATTGTAGGTCCGTCGAACTGTGGCAAGACAATTGTTCTCATGTCGCTGCTAACACATCCGGATAGAGTTCGCTTTGAGGATGTATGTGTATTTTCAAAAACACTGTTTCAGCCCAAATACCGACTATTACAGGATATATTGCAAGGTGTAGATGGTGTGATGTACACGACATTCTGTGAGAGCAGTGATATCGCCTCCACCGGAAAAAGTAAAGCCAAACACAGAGTTCACAGTAAAGTCATCGAAGCACGGAAGGCCGTTCGAGAGAAGTTACGATTGATGAGGTTGGGGCATTTGAAGCGGGGGCAGACACTGCAAGAAACCTTTAAACTAGTTACTGAATCTTTCGATGAACACTCTGCGAAATTCCACATCGAAGACGATGATGGTATTGCCAATTTTGCTTCAAAAAATGGTTCAAATGGCTCTGAGCACTATGGGACTTAACATCTCAGGTCATCATCCCCCTAGAACTTAGAACTACTTAAACCTAACTAACCTAAGGACATCACACACATCCATGCCCGAGGCAGGATTCGAACCTGCGACTGTAGCGGTCGCGCGGTTCCAGACTGAAGCGCCTAGAACCGCTCAGCCACCAGCGGCCGGCTTGCCAATTTTATTAGCCGTCATAGCGACGCTAGGATAGACAAAACTTTTGGTGCCAGTGATGAAAAACTACGCATGTTGGGCACGCAGCCTATAACTTTAAATGAAAAAACAATACAGATCGGTTATAGACGGTTTCAAAGAACACCCGGTATGCTGAACCTTATTTTCTTAAGACCCGCGAGGGCACTTTACGTGCCACTGTCATTACCTCCCTTTCCTGTTCCAGTCGCGTATGGTTCGCGGGAAGAACGACTGTGAAAGCCTCCGTGCGCGCTCTAATCTCTCTAATTTTACATTCGTGATCTCCTCGGGAGGTATAAGTAGGGGGAAGCAATATATTCGATACCTCATCCAGAAACGCACCCTCTCGAAACCTGGCGAGCAAGCTACATCGCGATGCAGAGCGCCTCTCTTGCAGAGTCTGCCACTTGAGTTTGTTAAACATCTCCGTAACGCTATCACGGTTACCAAATAACCCTGTCACGAAACGCTCCGCTCTTCTTTGGATCTTCTCTATCTCCTCCGTCAACCCGATCTGGCACGGATCCCACACTGATAAGCAATACTCAAGTATAGTTAGAACGAGTGTTTTGTAAGCCACCTCCTTTGTTGATGGACTACATTTTCTAAGCACTCTCCCAATGAATCTCAACCTGGTACCCGCCTTACCAACAATTAATTTTATATGATCATTCCACTTCAAATCGTTCCGCACGCATACTCCCAGATATTTTACAGAAGTAACTGCTACCAGTGTTTGTTCCGCTATCATATAATCATACAATAAAGGATCCTTCTTTCTATGTATTCGCAATACATTACATTTGTCTATGTTAAGGGTCAGTTGCCACTCCCTGCACCAAGTGCCTATCCGCTGCAGATCTTCCTGCATTTCGCTACAATTTTCTAATGCTGCAACTTCTCTGTATACTAAAGCATCATCCGCGAAAAGCCGCATGGAACTTCCGACACTATCTACTAGGTCATTTATATATATTGTGAAAAGCAATGGTCCCGTAACACTCCCCTGTGGCACGCCAGAGGTTACTTTAACGTCTGTAGACGTCTCTCCATTGAGACTATAAACTATTCGCCTAAAGATCAGGAAACGTATTGTGAAATATTTCGTTTGATTGATCTGTATAAGAAGCAATGTGAGATGCAAATCCATTATAAAACCTATATTGGATGGTTTTGACACTCAGCATAAAAGAGTGAGCAATCGACGTCCGCCGTATAGTATGTTATGACGACCCCAATGATCTAACAGACCGGCTACGACTGCTCATAGCATCAGCTGCCGCTAGTAATACAGCTCATTCGAATGAAATTGTTTCAATAATTTCTGAGCTTAGGGAGACAGGTATCATCAAATAACTATGGAGAGTGTAGTTCGAGATCTGCACAAATCAGCAAGCGAAACATACCCTAGAAGATATGTTATGATGAAAGGCTTGAACGACCTGTGGCAGGCCGATCTTGTCGACGTGAGAGAATATTCACGAGTGAATAACGGATTCAAATATATTTTAATGGTCATTGATACTTATTATAAATTTTCCAGGGCATTACCCATGAAAGCGAAAACAGGGAAGGATGTCGCGCATGTGTTTGAGCGATTGCTGCAGGCAGGGACGAATCGAAGCCCAGGCAGCCTTCAAACAGATCACAGAGGCGAGTTTTACAATAGATATTTCGAGATTGTGATGACGCGGTATGGAAAACATCACTACTTGACATTCACCCATCTGAAGGCGAGTATCGTAGAACGTCTGAACAGAAGAGTGAAAGCCAAAATGTGGATGCGATTCAATCTTCGCGGCTCACACAAATGGACCGATATCCTCCTGCAAATAATTGCACAGTGTAATCGAACCAAACATCGCACAATAAAAATGATACCGATCGACAATAGATTTGTCGATACAGTAAACAATCGTATTAAAATGCTAGATCCATGCAAACAACAATTTAATGTATGTGATTTAGTATGTACCGAGTGGTTATAATTAAACTTTCATTAATTAACACGTTATAACATGGACACCAATTCCCATACACGTACCAAACTTGGTAGCATTAATTTCCAGAGTATGGGGTGCATTATTTCCATGCATCACAGCGCCACCGTCCAGTTCCAACTATGGCCACCAGACGCCATGATCAGTCATCGTGATTCATAGTGTCACACACCTGACCAGTCACAGTGCACTTGTTGACGTGTCAACATGAGTTTGGACAAAAGGAGTAGAGCATTATTGGTGAAGCTCTATTATCGAAACAACAGTAATGCTGCAGCTGCACTTCGAAAATGTCGCCAGCTGAAAGGCTCTTTCTCCACCTGATGTGCGGAGCATTAGGAAGAAGTCCAGCAATGTCATGTGCGAGTGTTACCAGTGATATCCTTTCACGCTGAATTTAAATCCCATGTCTGGACTTTTCTTTTAAGAGAACAAAATGACAAATTTTAAAACAATGACAAAGTCACATCGCAACAGGCCATATATTGAACGTTTCTAAAAACTTAAAACGCACCTCTCGTATTGCAGACCGCTCGATAGCGCTGACGCAAAAACAGAGGCGATTCTGATTACAAGCGGCTTGTTAACGCAAGCAACAGGATGGCAGGCAAGCGACGAATAGTTTTTCTCAATTAGTCCTGTCTCAGTATAGTCGTCAGTGATGACAGAGTATCCATGAGATTACGAATTGACACACCGGACCGACCAGCAAAATTACGAAACTAACTACTTCCGGCGGATTAGTTAAGTGTTCTGAATACTATGGTTCTTAAGGGTGTTTTCGCACCGCCGTAATTACCTCTTCCATTTATGTGCAGTTCTGCAGCGTCTTTCTGAAAGTCTCTGAAACTTCAACACATGTGGCTAGTTAAAAAAAACTGATTTAGGTGACACACTGGATCATCTACACTGAAGCGCCAAAGAAACTGGTATAGGCATGCGTATTCAAATACAGAGATATGCAAACAGGTGGAATTCGGAGCTGCGGTCGGCAACGACTACATAAGACGACAAGTGTCTGGCGCAGTTTTTAGATCGGTTATTGTTGCTACAATGGCAGGTTACGAAGATTTAAATGAGTTTGAACGTGGTGTTATAGTCGGCGCACGAGCGATGGGAGACAGCATCTCCGAGGTAGCGATGAAGTTGGGACTTTCCCGCACTACCATGTCACGAGTAACCTTGAATATCAGGAATCCGGTAAAACATCCAATCTCCGGCTGAAGAGAATCGTTCAACGTGACAGAAACGCAACAGTTTCACAGATTTCTGTAGACTGAATGCTGGGCCATCAACAAGTGTCTGCGTGCAAACCATTCAACTAGGAGACGAGGTACTGGCGGAATTAAAGCTGTGAGGACGGGGCGTGAGTCGTGCTTGGGTAGGTCAGTCGGTAGAACACTTGCCCGCGAAAGGCAAAGGTCCCGAGTTCGAGTCTCGTTCCGGCACACAGTTTTAATCTGCCAGGAAGTTTCATTCAACAAAACATCATCACTATGGGCTTTCGGAGCCGAAAGTCCACTCGCGTACCCTTGATGAATGCATGACAAAAAGCTTTACGCCTCGCCTGGGCTTGTCAACACCAACATTGCACTGTTGGTAATTGGAAACATATTGCCTGGTCGGACGAGTCTCGTTTCAGATTGTATCGAGCTGATGGACGTGTACGGGTATGGAGACAACCTCATGAATCTATGGACTCTGCATGTCAGCAGGGGACTGTTCAAGCTGGTGGAGGCCCTGTAATGGTGTGGGGCGTGTGTAGTTGGAGTGATTCATACCTCTGATACGTCTAGATACGACTCTGACAGGTGACACGTCTGATTACCTGCATCCATTCATGTCCATTGTGCATTCCGACGTATTTGGGCAATTCCACCAGGATAATGCAACATTCCACAGTTCCAGAATTGCTACAGACTGACTCCAGGAGCAGTCCTATGAGTTTAAACACTTCCGCTGCCCACTAAACTCCCCAGACATGAACATGATTGAGCATATCTGGGATGTCTTGCAACGTGCTGTTCAGAAGAGATCTCCACCCCCTCGCACTCTTACGGGTTTATGGGAAGCCTTGCAGGACTGTTGGTGTCAATTCCCTCCAGCACTACTTCAAACATTAGTCGAGTCCACGCCACGTCGTGTTGCGGCAGTTCTGCGTGCTAGCGGGTGCCCTACACGATATTAGGCAGGTGTGCCAGTTTCTTTGGATCCTCAATGTATGTTTAAACAAATATTTATTGTGTTCAGTCTAATTACATGATCCTAATGCTACTTCATAACCTCATCGACCAGCTGGGCCCTCATGAATGATTTGCCTGAATCAGTATGTATTCCCAAGCTATAATTTGAGAGTTGACGTGAGTAAAGTATGCTGCTGTGTGCCAGCGCAAGTGTAAACATAACTTGTTGCAAATCTATGGACACAGTGGATGTTTCACTTAAGGGAATCTGTGAATTTGTAATGTCGATTTTGATCAATTCCTGAGCTTTCTCGTCATTTTCTTCATGAGTTTGCAGCGCAGACTTGGCAAATTCATGAGAGGTAACTTAAGCCTGTGTACTCAGCTTATCACATGGTTCACGGATATCATTTCTTGGTGTACCGAAAGAAACATTGCTGAAGAATTTCCTGAAGATGGTAGAATAATATTCGTAAGTCACTGAAGAAGCCATAGGTTCTTCTTTAAAAGAAGCATACATACGACTTATATTTAAGTCCGGGCCGAAATATTCTTTATCTGACTTTCCTCTACGGTAGTGACTTTTATCTCTAGGAAAACTATTAATGTGTGCGTTGATTTGATTCACGTTTTCATCGTTGAACATTTTTTATGCGCAGGAGAACTTGCAGTGTGATCTCTACAGACCCTGTGCGTTGTTTCTCCCCTTTTAAGTTTCTCTTGAAGAGTCTGTAAGCGTCGGGAAAAAAATCCAAAAATATCTGAGAACATATTACTACATACTAGGACGCGTCCTCCTGATCCATTGGGTACTGTGTTATGCCCGCTGGCTTGCCTCCTGGCAACCGGAGTTACTTGAATGCACTTCATTAGGTACCCTGCTGCTCTTCAGGCAGTTGGTAGGACTATACAAACAGAAACTTTCTGTATTCATGTGACAATGATTTGCAGGAATATCTGCATTTACACAGCACCTGAAAACAAACGTATGTAATCGCAATGGGAATAGTAATAATGAAACTAAAATAGTAATATTCGTTATAGATATTTTATTATTATGTAATGGAAAACACACCGCAGTACCTATGGGTCGAACTTACATCAAGTGTAGGTGGTTGGTTGGTTGATTTGAGGGAAGGGGACCAAACAGCGACGTCATCGGTCCCATCGGATTAGGGAAGGATGGGGAAGGAAGTCGGCCGTAACCTTTCAAAGGAACCATCCCGCCATTTGCCTGAAGCGGTTTAGGGAAATCACGGAAAACCTAAATTATGATCGGCGGACGCGGATTTGGACCGTCGTCCTCCCGAATGCAAGTCCAGTGTGCTAAACACTGCTCCACCTCGCTCGGGACGTGTTGGTGGCTGCTTAGGAGTAGCAGCTGCCCCTTTAAACGTTGATTATGGGCCTCCATGAATTCTTAACTCTGAGTTTCTTTTTAAGTCAGCAACCTTTCCTTCCCATTATAGCAATAAATAGTGCCAAAAGAAATACACAGTATTCAAAGTACTAAAATGGTAGGAGCTCACGCAGACACAGGTTACAACAATCACTGCGTTTAGGCGCGTGGCACATTCAGCGTTCCTCTTGGCGCTACCAATGGAACAATCATTTTCCTACATCTGTCGGATGTCTTGTGAACTAAACGGAAACCTTTGTGGTGTCTCCAACATTTCCCATGTTATTTGCCTTGGCACATACAACGGTTTATATGAAAAACCTGAGCCGGCCAGGGTGGCCGAGCTGTTCTGGGCGCTACAGTCTGGAACCGCGCAACCGCTACGGTCGCAGGTTCGAATCCTGCCTCGGGCATGGATGTGTGTGATGTCTTTAGGTTAGTTAGGTATAAGTAGTTCTAAGTTCTAGGGGACTGATGGCCTTAGAAGTTAAGTCCCATAGTGCAGAGAGCCATTTGAACCATTTTTGGAAAACCTGATATTGCACTATTTTGGCACTTTCAGCGCTTCCCATTTCCAGTCTTCAATTGTTCCAGAGTAAAAGCTCTGTCGCCAGTCATTTCATTCTTTTACTATCTTCATATTGGTACCTTTACCTGTCATCTATTTTATCTAAGTCTATAGTTATACGACATCGGCCTTGCCGCTGCGGTAGCAGCGGTTCCTGCCAGACCAACGAAGCTAAGCGCTGTCGGGTTTGGCTAACACTTGGATGGGTGACCGTTCCGATGTGTCAACCGCTGTTGGCAAGCGGGGCGCACTCGGCCCTTGTGAGGACAATTGAGGAGCTACTTGGCTGAGAAGTAGATCCGGTCACGAAACTGACAACGGCCGGGAGAGCATTTTGCTCACCACATGGCCCTCAACATGCGCATGCAGTGACGTCTATCAGTGAGGATGACAGGGAGGTCGGCCGGTACCGTTGGGCTCCTGGAGGCTGTTCAGACGGAGTTTCCTTATAGTTATATAGTCCCTCAATGTCAGTATTCTCCATTATCCGCCATACTCTGCCGAGTTTTGAATGAAACACATTTCCCCACTCCATATACCGGTCTCCAACGGTTTTCTCCTGACGTGAGTCCTACTAAATTAAATGTGTTCGCAATTGCGAATACATTTCATTCGTTTCATACTGCTGTCGTTCGCCCCAGTGTCTGTCCCTTCAGATATGCGTGCTTGTCTGAAGGACTTTGCATAGTACATCGTATAACACAGACACTGCAAATACTATAATTCCCGTTGTCTGCGAGTGTTACCAGCCTTCCGCCTGCAACCGCACGCCGTCCTTATGGGACATTGCGCCAAATTCTGGCTTACTGGAATTCACTACGTCTGTGCAGAAATAGTTCATGGAAAAATTCTAACTTAAAAGATGTTACTACTATTTTTCGGCGTCATACTGGGTGAAAGTCTATCGTAATGGTCTAGTCCCTCGTTCAATATAACAGGATATCCCAAAGAATCCGAATTATCCCGAATTTACACTGTCGCGCGATGTAATGTGAAGCATATTCTCCAAAACGATGCAGTGTTATTCACTGTTGACACTGTTCACAGGAACAAAGGACAGATGTTGTGTCCCAATGAAGCGATGCCGTTCCCATGTTATCAATTAATTTGGTTTTAATTAAAACACAGCACTCTCAAAACTAAAGGCAATAGTGGTTGGGTGCATAAAAATCAACAATGAAAGGGAAAGTATTGGAGAACTCCGTCGGATGGAAGAGAAGGAGGAGGAGATTAGTGTTTAACGTCCCGTCGACAACGAGGTCATTAGAGACGGAGCGCAAGCTCGGATGAGGGAAGGATGGGGAAGGAAATCGGCCGTGCCCTTTCAAAGGAACCACCCCGGCATTTGCCTGAACCGATTTAGGGAAATCACGGAAAACCTAAATCAGGATGGCCGGAGACGGGATTGAACCGTCGTCCTCCCGAATGCGAGTCCAGTGTGCTAAACACTGCGCCACCTCGCTCGGTCCGTCGGATGCAGTGAACTACTCCACCATCGCTCAGCGAAACATCATACAGAGGGACGCGAGTGTTAGCCTGAAGTCCAGACTCTGTTTCACAAGAAATTAAAGAACAGTTATTCAGGAAGATGACGAAGCGGAAAAAGGTAGTCAGCGTCTCTGTAGGTGAAGGTACTGCTGTTGAAGAATTACTGACCAGCAGACCCCCATAAACAACCCCCCCCCCCCCTCCACAAATCAGACACTCATTCTCAGATGCTCCCCGCATTCTCTGTACACGACTGTGTCGAGTTGTGTACTTGATGCTGAACACCAACGTATTCATCACCCGTTAACTTTGAGGTGAATACCGTTGCAGTGCCAGTGCAGCATCCTCCAGGGACTTCGCCTCCAGCAGCAGCAGGCGTCTGCCTGAGATGGGGACTGCATGCAGGCGATTTGGTCTCATCACACCACTGGGTCACGTGCCGTGTGACTATCTTCAGCTGGCGACTGCCTTCCTGGTGGGTCACATGACTGAGCCTGGGTGGAGGCTTGTGGCGACCACGAGGTACCCAGGCTGTCAGGAGCTGTACCTAACACACGTCGGAGGCAACTTTGCCGATGACAATGACTGTCGCTGCTAACATGTGTTGTCTACTGAGCTGCCAATTGTTGACTTCAGCACCCAGCATTCTGGCAGCCACGTACGTCATTGAGTGAAAATAGCCTCCCACCTGCTGCAATCCCATCTCTGTCTGAAAATGAATTAAGGACTTTTGTAAAGAAGATTGTTCCACTAACGGCTTACTGGGTAGTGCCATTCACCCTATCTGAGCTACCCACGTCAGGCGAGGAAGCGGCACCTTTCCCTGACCTATGGACGGCTCACTCCTCCATCACTGTCAGGGTCACTTCCCAGGGCAAACAATCTGGTGTCAGAAGTGGTCACCTGACATCGACAACTGCCATCTGTGGATGAGGAATTGGTTTCTGATACCCCAACATCCGGTTGTCAGAAGTCTGTCAACATTGACTGCTGCCATCCATCGAGAGAACGCTCCAGCTGTGACGTTATCACCAACTATGGGTTGTAGTTTCGACAGTACAAGTGCAGTGAGTGAACTTTCTATTTTTGTTGCCTCTTCCGTTCTTGGACACAGAAATGGTACGGGTAAGTGAAAACAGAAATGGTACGGGTAAGTGAAATGCATAGAAATCTGCAGGTGCAATGTTTGAAACCGGAAGAACCTGCGGATTTGTCTCAGTTTAGGGGCAATTATAGGGAACACTATTTACGACTGGTGAGATACCAGCAGTGTAATTGGCTGGCGGGCCACGAGTTGGTTTGCATGCGGTCAATGCCAACGACATGAAATGCTTTGTGATGTTAAGGGCTTGACGTATCAGTGCATGGATTCAAGGTGGTTAGCTACTCACCGTAAAGTTTGAAGCCATTTCTTCTTGTTGTTTTGTCCGAGTTTTTGTAGCTGTTATCTCTGAAACTTTGCGCACTTTCAGTGTACTGTAGTTTTGGTAGATTTTGCACAAATACCAGGGTCACAAAGACAGAGAATGGTGATTAAGGAAGAGATTGAATCCTTGGTGAAATAGGTAACAAAGCTGGGGTAGAGTAACGCTGCTTTGCAAAGGCAAAGGGATACTTTGATAGTAGACAATAAGCTTAGACAGGTCAAATTACCTGGAGTGGTAGAAACAAAGTTTCATTCAGTATACCCACTACTTCGTTGACTTTGTTTGTAGCTAGTCTAGTGACCTATTTTGCAGGTAAAACGACTGAGGATATGTCAGCATTTATTGGTAATTTGGAAGCTGCTGCGAGTCTGGGTGGTCTGTTAGACAATGCATGTTTGCTCTCTAAGTTTTCATATATTTTAAGGTTTCAGATATATATTTTAACGGTTTTTGTGATAATATTTACTATATAAGTGACTTATTAGTGGCTTTTTCATTCACCTCTGCTTTTCTTGTGTTGTGACCTGATAGATGTGAGTGTTTCGTATCGAGTAACTTAACCTCTTACCTGTATTTACATTCCGCGCTGACCAGTTGCAGCTGTAGCGGCTCACTGAAAGCTAAGTACTAATTAATTGTTTGTGTATAGTGGTTTATTTTGGAACTTTAGCAGTCTTCAACCGGTGATCTTGGTGTTTTCTGGTGAAATAATTTCGGAAGAAATTTTTGGAAACTGCTTTCAGTTTCGTTACTGTGTCATTAGACGTTTGATTTTCTTTCTGTGTTAGTCTTTTGTTACATTCTCATTTGTTGTTCATTAATACTGTCAATAATAGTAGTTACTTCCCTTGTAGAGCAAGTTTGTGATTATTGTAGTCAGTTTTTCAACATCTTCTTATTGCAGTAGCGGAACTTAGATAAAGTAGTTTTGTTGTTTCAATAACTTTGCCGTAGGTTCGTGAGTAGTGGATTGCGGTGTGAGACTTGTTCGAAGTATTTTCACTGGGGGGAATGCAGTGGGGAAGCCAGTGGGCATTCTCGTGAGATCCTCTCCTGGAACTGCAGGTTATGTAGCAAGTCAGTTGATAGAGGAGCAGGAGCGTAAGATCTGTGCCCTTCAGGTGTGGTTGAAAAACGCACAGGGGGAGCTAGATAGGATGAGGAGGGCGAAGGGGGTTGAGGAATGGGAGCTGGCTGTTGGCAAGAGATATGCTAGGAGAAGGAGATTTTCAGATAGTTATACTATTGGTGTTTGCAATAGATATGACCAACTGTCAGAGTCTAGTGGAGAGGAATCTCTAGTAGCTGTAGATGTAGGAAGTATGCAGCTGACCTCAGCAATTACGGTGGCTAGGACAGTTGCAAAGTCGAAGAGAAAGAAGAAGGTTCTGCTGTTAGGTAGTTCTCATGGTAGAGGTGTAGGCCAGCAGTTGCAGGAAGTGTTGGGGAGTGAGTACCAGGCCACCAGCATTGTGAAGCCTAATGCAGGATTGGTTCAGGTGACTTTAACATAGGGGGTTTATGTAGGGATTTTACTAAAGAGGGTCAGGTAGTCATTGTGGGTGGGGCTGGTAATAGTATTGACAGGGATGGGGAGTATGACATAGATGGTGACCTGGAAAAGATAGCCACTCAGACTGGCAACACGAATGTGCATTTCGTGGAACTGTTTCAGCGTCACGATCGGCCTCATCTTAATACAGCCGTCAGGCGTAATAACATGAGACTTGGGGGTGCGCTGATGACAGAAGCCATGAGTAACATTTCAGTGGAGTCGGTGGAGTCTATCAGCAGGACGGGTTTCACTAGACATAGCCTGCACCTCAACAGGTATGGGAAGGGGAGGTTGGCAAAGCTTATAGGTGGCAGCACAGGTGGGGGTGGTGGGATCACTCATGGGAAAATTCCTGTAGTAATGAGAGTTAGAGCTGTACCTTTTTTAGATTGAAGTCAGTTGATAGGTATTCCTGCTTAAGGGAAGTCTCTCTAACAAAGAAACTACTTTCGACTAAGCTTAGGTATCCGATTAATGAGGGAATTAGTATATTTCATCAAAATATACAAGGTATTGGAGATAAAATTAGTGAACTGCTTGTAGATGTTGACTCTGAAATTATTGGAATATCTGAACACTTCTTAAATAAGGAGATAATTCAGAGGCTTCCATTACCAGGATACAGGTTGGCTGACAGCTTTTCGAGGAGCTCTTTGCAGTGTGGGGGAGTAGCCATGTATGTGAAAAACGGTATCCAATTTGAATCAATCGATGTTTCAAAGTACTGCACTGAAAAAGTGTTTGAATGTTGTGCAGGTGTGGTTAAATTTAGTGGAGCTAAACTTCTAACTGTTGTTATTTATAGATCCCCAGACTCGGATTTCGCAACATTTTTGCTAAAGATAGAGTAGGTTCTTGGTTCACTTTATAGGAAATACAAAAAGTTAGTTATATGTGGTGACTTCAATATTAATTGTATAAGTGATTGTGCAAGGAAGAGGATGCTGGTAGACCTCCTTAATTCATATAATCTTATACAAACCGTATTCTTTCCAACGAGGGTGCAAGGGAACAGTAGAACAACCATAGACAACATTTTTGTTCATTCCTCATTACTAGAAGGGCATTCTGTTAGCAAAAAGGTGAATGGCCTTTCAGATCATGATGCATAAATTTTAACTCTAAAAGATTTTGTGCTACAACACATGTTAAATATAGTATCAACTTTTTAGGAAAGCTGATCCAGTTGCTTTAGAGACCTTTGTAAACCTTATCAAGGAACAAGAGTGGCAAGATGTTTATAGTGCTGATACAGTAGACGATAAATATAATGCTTTCCTCAAGACTATTCTCGTGCTCTTTAAAATTTGCTTCCCGTTAGAACGTTCAAAACAGGGTACTAGCACAAACAGGCAGCCTGGGTGACTGACTAGAGGGATAAGAATATCCGGTAGAACAAAGTAGCAATTATATCAAAACGTTAGAAATAGTCAAAATCTAAATGCAGCAACCCATTACAAACAGTATTGTAAGGTGCTTAAAAATGTTATTAGGAAGGCAAAAAGCATGTGGTATGCAGATAGAATAGCTAAGTCTCAGGATAAAATTAAAACCATATGGTCAGTCGTAAAGAAAGTGGCTGGTCAGCAGAGACAGGTCGAGGATATAGAATCCGCGCGTAGTGGGAATGTTCGTGTTACTGATAAGTCTCATATATGTACAGTATTTAATAATCACTTTCTGAATATAGCAGGAGAACTAAATGGAAACCTAGTCTCAACAGGGAATCAAATAGCGCTCGTAGAAAAAAGTGTTCCGAGACTGTCACCTGAAATGCTCCTCCATGATACAGACAAGAGGGAGATTGAGTTAATAATTAAATCACTAAAGACCAAGAACTCTCATGGATATGACAGGGTATCTAGCAGAATACTGAAGTATCGTTCTATGTATGTTAGCCGAGTACTTAGTCATATCTGTAACTATTCCTTTAGGAGTGGTCGGTTTCCTGACCGATTAAAGTACTCGGTAGTGAAGCCACTCTATAAAAAGGGAGACAGGGATAATGTTGACAATTATAGACCTATTTCTATGCCATCGGTGTTTGCTAAAGTTATCGACAGGGTTGTATATACAAGGTTACTGCAGCATTTAAATTCACATAATTTGCTGTCAAATGTACAGTTTGGTTTTAGAAATGGTTTAACAACTTAAAATGCTATATTCTCTTTTCTCTGTGAGGTTTTGGACAGATTAAATAAAAGGTTGCAAACGCTAGGTGCTTTCTTTGATTTAACGAAGGCTTTTGACTGTGTTGACCACAAAATATTACTGCAGAAGTTGGACCATTATGGAGTAAGGGGAGTAGCTTACAAATGGTTTGCCTCATACTTTAAGAACAGAAAGCAGAAGGTAATTCTCCGCAGTATTGAGAGTGGTAGTGATGTTCAGTCCCAATGGGGCACTGTTAAGTGGGGCGTTCCCCAAGGGTTGGTGCTGGGGCCACTGCTGTTTCTCATTTATATAAATGATATGCCTTCTAGTATTACAGGTGATTCAAAAATATTTCTGTTTGCTGATGACACCAGCTTGGTAGTGAAGGATCTTGTGTGTAATATTGAAACAGTGTCAAATAATGTAGTTCATGAAATAAGTTCGTAGCTTGTGGAAAATAATTTGATGCTAAATCACAGTAAGACTCAGTTTTTACAGTTTCTAACTCACAATTCTACAAGAACCGATATTTTGATCAGACAGAATGGGCATATTATAAGCGAGACGGAACAGTTCAAATTCCTAGGCGTTCGGATAGATAGTAAGCTGTTGTGGAAAGCTCATGTTCAGGATCTTGTTCAGAAACTAAATGCTGCTTTATTTACCGTTAGAACAGTATCTGAAGTAAGTGACATTTCAACACGAAAAGTAGTCTACTTCGCATATTTTCATACGCTTATGTCATATGGTATTACTTTTTGGGGTAATTCTTCTGATTCCAAAAGAGTATTTTTGGCTCAAAAATGGGCTGTTCGAGCAATGTGTGGTGTAAGTTCGAGAACCTCTTGTCGACCCCTATTCAATAGTCTGGGAATTCTGACATTGCCCTCACAGTATATATTTTCTTTAATGTCGTTTGTTGTTAGCAATATTAGCTTATTCCCAAGAGTTAGCAGCTTTCATTCAGTTAATACTAGGCAGAAATCAAATCTGCATGTGGAATGCACTTCCTTGACTCTTGTGCAGAAAGGAGTGCAGTATTCTGCTGCACCCATTTTCAATAAGCTACCACAAGAACTCAAAAATCTTAGCAGTAGCCCAAACACTTTTAAGTCTAAACTGAAGAGTTTCCTCATGGCTCACTCCTTCTATTCTGTCAAGGAATTTCTGGAAGAGCTGAAAAATTAAGCAAATTCCAGTGTTACATTGTTGATTTTCTTTATGTAAACTTACTAACTGTCGCCTGAATATGTTACTTATATTTCATTTTATCTGTTTCTACTATCGTGTTATAATTTCATGTATTGACTCGTTCCATGACCATGGAGACTTCTCCTTAATTTGGTCCCTCGGAACAATAAATAAATAAATAAAATAAATAAATTAACAGGTGAGGCAAAATTGTACGTAATGTACTATGGGGGGTTGAATAAGGTACATATGTTTCAGCAACTAAAAATAGATCTATTCATCACTATCGGAAAAAGAACAATAGCAAATTCCTTAGAAAGCAGCCCATGGAATATCCCCAAAACAGAACGAACCGGTAGAAAGTTCTCAGATAGGATTAAGAAAATAAATGTACAAATTTGCCGGCCGCTGTGGTAGAGCGGTTCTGGGCGCTTCAGTACGGAACCACGCGGCTGCTACGGTCGCAGACTCGAATCCTGCCTCGGGCATGGATGTGTATGATGTCCTTAGGTTACTTAGGTTTAAGTAGTTCTAAGTCTAGGGGACTGATGACCTCAGATGTTAAGTACCATAGTGCTCAGCGACATTTGAACCATTTGTGCAAATTTATGATTTGACACAGCATAAGGTGGCAGATAAAATTATTCTAGACTGCAGTGCGAGTGCAGGATAGGAGAAGTGTTTTTTTCCTTAGAGGTAAAATGTTATAGGTGTGGACATGTGGGCCACATGAGGAAGCAATGCCACTAATCACAGTGCTACAAGTGTGGAGTGGTTGGACACCAAGCACAGCATTGTAGGAATAAGAAACAGGGTGGTAAAAGGTCGTTAATCAGCAACAGAAATTCCGCAGTCCCCGAACAGTGCTACAGAGACGTATGCAGATGCGGATAGTTGCTTAGTTGGCGTGATGAACGGTACAGAACTCAAGTTTTTCGGCGAACACAGCGGCTCATGTGTTAGTAGCGAGTCTCGATCTCATTGGCAAGAAGAGACTAAATTCCCCACGTAATAGATTACTGGAGTAGTGGAAAACGAAGTGCATCACTAGGATCAATGATGCTCAGTTTTTGTACTGGAGCAAGGAATTTTCGAGAGCAATGGAGATGTTGCCACATGTCGGTGAGGGGTACTTAGCAATCCTGAGGTTGCATGTTTTGAATAAGAATGACACAAAAACTGATCAGCATAACACTGTCGAACACAGTGGAGCATTGTTCCGACTGGGAGAGACAGTACTGTTAGCATGAAGGCGGAACCGATTTAAATGTGTCACTATGGCTCAGTTTGCATGATGAAGTGCCGAAATACACAGGAAAACTACTGTAGAAGTCTCCTTTCAGGAGCCGCGCGTGGTTCGCGCGGCCCCTCCGTCGGAGGTTCGAGTCCTCCCTTTGGCATGGGTGTGTGTGTTGTCCTTAGCGTAAGTTAAAGTTAAATCAAGCAATGTGTAAACCTAGGGGCCGATGACCTCAGCATTTTGGTCCCATAGAACTTACCACAAATTTTTTTTCGCCTCAGATTCAGGATTTTAGTGAGCATTGAGGTTGAGCAGGTGAGGTGGTGGGCTACAGGTGCAGAATGTCAAACTCGAAGAGCCGGTGAGGGTGGGTGTCATATGACTGACAGCATCAGTCAAACATCGTTATCTACAGCCAGGGAGGCGGCACTCGAGTGCCTTTCCCAACAAGTTGAAGGTGGCTGCTTGCAGTTACTTGGTACGGTTCTTACCTCAGGAAGGGCCATATCATTATCTACAACATGGATGCCTTCTCCGGCACAATGTAAAGCACCCTAAATCACACACCTGTGAGTGGTGAGAAATGTGGATGCAGCACTCTGGAGGCTGCAGGCATTGCGCAGGTAGCCCGCTTGGGAGTCTGCAGATGCAAATATTTAGCAGCTCACTAACAGCATGTCCCAGCGCTCTCGAAGTTGGACGCGCACTTAGACTTGTACCAATGGCATACCACGAATGGCGAGTGTCATAAATGCGGAAGCTCAGGACCCCAATCAGCAACACTGTGTGCAGTCAGGGAGGCAGTACCACATACAGCCAGGGAGGCGGCACTCGAGTGCCTTTCCCAACAAGTTGAAGGTGGCTGCTTGCAGTTACTTGGTACGGTTATTACCTCAGGAAGGGCCATATCATCCACATCTTCTATCAGTCAGTGTTGTGACTAAACAGCAGTGGCAGATTGTGGCAGCAAAGTCCCGTCACAGCCGGCTGGCAGCGGTTTCGGAGGTGATGTCTTCACACAAGCAGCAGGCAGCGCATCACAATTCGCCAACCAAGTTACCCTGTAACTAACGAGACTGTCATTCCGTCAGAATCAGAGATGCAGACAGGATGACAAGACACTGAGACCGAGGCTTCTGAAATGGTGCTATTTAAGTTGGACATAAAAGTGATCGTGGCAGGCAATGCGGTCATTTGCCCTCACTAATTGGAGTCCGCAGCTCGTGGTCTCGCGGTCGCGTTCTCGCTTCCCGAGCACGGGGTCCCGGGTTCGATTCCCGGCGGGATCAGGGATTTTCACCTGCTTCGAGGTGACTGGGTGTTTGCGTTGTCCTCATCATTTCATCATCATTCATGAAAGTGGTGAGATTAGACTGAGCAAAGGTTGGGAATTTGACGGGTGCTGATAACTGCGCAGTTGAGTGCCCGACAAACCAAACATCATCAACACTAATTGGAAGTGTCAGCAACCTTTCCCTATCTTTGGGTCTCAGTTATTGTCAGTTTACCTTGCCCTCATACCGGCAACTGAGGTCGGAGTTTAGGTATTATTCGATACTGGATGTCTTGCAGAATGACGTATTGGGTATTGTCATAGTGAACCATTTGCACTCCTTGCTTACGGTTTTGCTCGGTGTGGCAGTTTGTTGCAGGGGCGCCCTGCCTTCTGCAGCATTGGCACCCTTTGCCTGTTCCAGATTCCGATTGTGACACATGGAATGAGCTGACTTGGTTCTCTGCCATCTATACCAAGCAATAATTTTGAAAATTCATATTTGCATCAGGGAATGGGATCTGTTGTACAATACTGCTCTGGGTAAGCATAGGTACTGACCTACTAAATGATGTATTGTGTCTTACAGAGCCACTGGAATTTGGAACTCACTGACGACTTAGATATGTCGCACTGTTTTGTATGTAGGAGCAGTGCTTGATTTGTGACGGTACGAGCTGGTACCCCATACCGGTACCCTGGCGAAACAAAAATTCGAACCATTCGAACCACAGGTATTGAGATACGATATGATAGAACTTTATTTTTTACCAGTACAAGTGCTGTAGTCACACTTATAAAATGCTCGGAAAAGTGTTAAAATAACATTTTAAGAAGTTTACATTTCAAAAAATGCCCTGGAAGGTCTCAGTACCGGAATCTTTATTTTTAAAAATCAAGTACTGTTTAGGAGCGTGACACACATGCAGGAAGTGAATGGAGAATACATGGTTCTGGTTAGTGTGGGAATCTTGGCGCTGACAAAGTGTTTCTGCTGAAGGAATTATTAACTGCAAATTTTGATGTCTTGGATGAGGACGATTTAGACATCTTTGCCATTAGCAAACTGTCAGTGAATCTGGATAATGCCGAAGAGTACACATTTGAAGGGGAAAGATAGGGTACCTATAGAAACGCTATTGATACTGTTTGCGAATTTGGTCGGCCAGTGTGGCCGAGCGGTTCTAGGCGCTTCAGTCTGGAACCGCGTGACCGCTACGGTCGCAGGTTCAAATCCTGCCTCGGGCATGGATGTGTGTGATGTCCTTAGGTTAGTTAGGTTTAAGTAGTTCTAAGTTCTAGGGGACTAATGACCTCAGATGTTACGTCCCATAGTGCTCAGAGCCATTTGAACCATTTTTGCGAATTTATTCAACGCTAGTCGACCATTACCAGCAACACCCACGATGTAACACAGGATCCCGACTGGAGATAATCCTTCCGTACAGAATACCTCGTCACCAGCAACAAGTAATGAAATAGCTCGTTAATTAATAGTTAAATGATGGCATTACTGAAAAGTGTAATGGTCTCTCGGGAGCACCCATTGTCATTGCGTCCAAAACAGCATAGGACAGGATGAGAAAATACAGGTTCATTTGCAACTATCGTTACTAAATGGCAGAACTGTGACGGATGCATATCCAATACCGAATATCATGGAAATATTGGACAACCTGGTCCAGTGCAAGTATTTTTCCACAACAGCTCTGAAAAGTGGTTACAAACAGTTGGAAGTAGTACTAGAGGAACAGCTGAAGATGCGTTTAGTGTCCCATACGGACATTACCGATATTAGCAAATGCCTTTTGGTCTTAAGTATGTACCAGTGATCATTGGACGGAATGTTGCTGGGACTACAAACACATCAGTGTACCGTTCTACTTAAGTAATATGACTGTTTTTCTAAAGATCTTAGAAGCACACACAATGGGTGAAAGAAGTATTTAAGAGGTTACATTCAGACCAATTAACATTAAGAATTTAAAAATGTCACTTTGCATTGGCAGAAGTGAGCTGAGCTATCTAGGACATCTCATTAACCATGATAATGTGGAGATCAACCCGAGATTGGTATTTGTAGTCCATGATTTCTCACAACCACAAGCTCTGGAACAACTGCAGTAATCTTTATAAAAAAGATGTCAAAGTGTTTCCTATCATTGCTAGACCATAAATGCATTTTTGAAGAAAGGTGTGAAATTTTAATGGATGGCTGACCCTCAGTCAGCATTTGAGGGATTGAAAAAGGCACCAATTACTAGCCCTGTGCTAGTACTTCTGAATCATGAAAAAGAATTTATCCTTGACTATGACGTGAGCAACTAGGTCGTGGAATGCATTCTGAATCAGGATGTAAATGGTAATGAGCGCCCAGTTGTGTATGCATAAAGACAAATATAGCAGAACGGAATTACTCAACTATGGGGAAGGAGATGTTGAGCTTAATCTACAGTATCACTTATTTTCATTGTCCACTACATGGCAGGAAATTCAAAGCTGTTACAAATCGTACAGCATTAAAGTGGCTATTAGGACTTAAAGGTATTTCAAGCAGATCAATTTCATGGGCATTAAAATTAAGCAAATCTGATTTTGAAGTAGATCACAGGAAGCATGACACTGCAAGTGGTTTGAGTCAGAAAATTGGGGCCATGAAAGTCAAAGCCTTGCAAGTGACAGACGGTGCAGACAAGTGATGCAGACTGACAGCAATTCAAAATGACATCACAGTTTGTTAAGCACGATGGGCTACTATGCGGGACGACAAAGTTCGAGGCACATCTCATGGTACCTACATCACTAAAGGAAGAAGTATTAAAATAAGCTAATGATCGCGTTTTAGCAGGACATGGAGGGCAAAGAATGAAGGATCGTAGAGTAACTGGATGGTTTTGGTGGAGAATGAGAAGATAGGACATTGACCATTATGTGAAGAACTGAGTTAAATGTGCCAGTTTGAGCCCAATAATTACATATCAGGGAATCAACTTCATGTCTGCACTAATTAAGCAGCTATGGCATCTACTGCGAATCTGAAAACTAATAACTAGTCTCTTCCACTCTCAAGCAAACGAGAGGACTGAGTGCTTTTGCCGTACCATCGGTAAGATGTTAATTTATTATGTGAATAGTCACCATAACGACTGGGACGTTTATCTACCCTATGACATAGCTGCATACAACTCAAAGGTGCAAAACAGTGTTGGGCTATTGCCATACTAGGTTGTATATGGTAGGATGATGCCATCACTTTCCGAAGTTATTAAACCTAAATTAGAAAAAAAACAGGAAATCGATATACAAAATTTTGCAATAACATTGAAGGATGTGAAGAAGGCAAATACTAAAACCCTTGAGCAACTGGAAGGAAGGGCGCCACGAACTCTTGCTTTACTTGAGTATAGGAATGGCCAGTGGTTGCAAGTTCCTACACACCAAAGGGCAAAACGAAGAAATTTCTTATGTTTTACCAGAAGTTGTACCAAGTCATAGAGATGACATTGCCTATGAACGTGAAGTTGGAAATTAGCAGCACAAACTTCCATTGTCTACATTCGATTCGTTAAACATTTTAAGAGCACACTGGATATGCTACAAGTGTTAGTGACGTTACCTCCGAAGAAAGTGAAAGACAAAAAGAGAAGGAAGGAGACAAAACATGGCATGCAAGATTTACGCAACGTTCCATACGCACTCAGCCTGCGCCACAGAATATCGATTTTTATGAAATATATAGAATAGCTTTTTGGTAAAATATGTTATGGCTATATTAATGTTCTTTTTTAAAGGAATTATTATAACATGCTAGTACAGGATAATTAATTCTACATTTATTGTTACGATTTCTTGTAGTGGGATCGGTAAACAGTATAGATTATAACTGGAACGGGGAATAGGGGTATATTATGGTAATGGAATACACTGGGTGATGCTGAATTATGTGCATCCTTCCTTGAGGAAGGGAGAAACGATTCGTTTCCCATAGCTGTCGCTGTCGCTGTCACAATTAAATTGAATCTAACACATCCTTTGTTGTACTTGCTGTAAAATTCATTAGAAGTGTTGCAACACAGAACCTAACCTAGCGGAATAACACCTTAAACCCAGACCTCCACCTTCGTTGGATGAACTGATGTTCATGCAGAAAGATCGTATTACCGCAGAGCAAATCTCCCAGCACATTCAGTAGCGCAGTGAGCAGTGCAATATGGATATGACCACGGGTGTCTCAGTTTCTGAACCTGCTTTGCGGAACTTATATCTGTTTTTAGGGGAAAACTGCCTGAGCTGTTGAGCTTCTAGGGCACCACTTGCCAATGAATTTGGCTAACATAGAAAATAACGTTTAGATTAAGGAATAGGCAATGAGCCATATTGTTTATGCTAAAAATTAAACTAAGAGACCGAGAAAATCCTTGTATTGTGATGTCTAGTTGTAAGACAGATGTTAAGATGTTTGTAGACCAGAGATGTAAATGGGTCATAATCTGGTAGGTGGATATCTTCAAGGGAGGGAGGAGTATTGCACTAGGACTCTCTTGTGTGCGATGCTCAGCGACATCAGACTCCGTCTCACAAGAAGGCGTCTCCAGAATGAAAGAACAATTATTTAGGAAGCTGACGAAACGGCACAAGCTAGCCAGCGCCTCTCAAGTGTGAAGTTGGGCAATATAACAGCTCCGGCAAGGCTGCTGCAGTACCTGATTGAACAAGTAAATCATAACATGTTAAGCCATCGGCACCCAGTGGCGATGTACGTCCGCTATAGCCTGTTGTGTCTTCTGGGGTGGGAGCGCTGCTTTGTAGAAGCACTCTCATAAATATCCCACACCCCGTCCGCAAATCTAACACTCATTCTCAGATGTTCTCGGATGCTCGCCTCATTCTCTGTCCACGACTGTGTCGAGGTGTGTACACGATGCTGAACACCACCGTCTTCACCAGCTGTTAACTTCCACGTGAATACTGCTGCAGTGCCAGACGAAGCACCTTCTAGGGACTTCATCCCCAGTAGCACCAGGCATCTCCCTGAGCTGGGACTATGTGCAGATGACTTGGTGCCTTCATGCCACTGGCTCACTTGCTGGTGATTCCCCTTCTGGTGACCACCTCACTGGTGGGTTGCATAACTGAACCTGGTTGAGGGGCTTCCTTGTCTCTATCTTGGTGTTCGCTGGTTTCTGAGGGCCTTCATCATTACTGATCACTGCCCAGTGTGGATATATGCCTTCAATTTTGGCCATGCTGGATACTACAGTCTAAACATCGTCCTTTCCGGTGTGGTACACGGTGACCACGGGGTAGCGAAGCTGCCAGGATCTGCACTTTAAAACCATTCGTGGCTGCTTCGCTGACGTAAATGCCCGACGCTGCTAACACATGCTGTCTTGCTTACCAGCAGTTGCTGACTTCGGCACTAGGCATGTCGGCAGCCACCTACGTCACTGAGCGACAATAACCTCCTGCCTGCTGCAATCCCAGCTCTGTATTAAGAGGGTAATTCCAAAAGTAAGGTCTCATATTTTTTATAGGTGCATAGACCTGTTTATTTCTACAGTGGTTTACATCAGTTTACAGCTTGAACATTTAGCTATTTTTCGACATAATCACCATTTCTGTCGATGTATTTTTGTAGACGGTGTGGCAGTTTTTGTATGTCCATGTCATACAGCTCGCCGCCATGCTGTTCAGAAAGTTATGAACCTCGTCTTTCACCTCGTCGTCGGAGCTGAATCGCTTTCCGGCCAAATGTTCTTTTAACTTAGGAAACAAATGATAGTCACTGGGCGCCAAGTCAGGCCTATAGGGTGGGTGGGTGATTATGTTCACCGGCCGGTGTGACCGAGCGGTTCTAGGCGCTTCAGTCTGGAACCGCGCGACCGCTACGGTCGCAGGTTCGAATCCTACCTCGGGCATGGATGTGTATGATGTCCTTAGTTAGGTTTAAGTAGTTCTAAGTTCTAGGGGACTGATGACCTCAGATGTTAAGTCCCACAGTGCTCAGAGCCATTTGAACCATTTTTGATTATGTCCCACTGAAACTGTTGCAGGAGAGCAACGGTTTGCCGAGCGATGTGTGTGCGAGCGTTGTCATGGAGAATGTGTACGCCCTTGCTCAACATTCTTCTTCACCGGTTCTGAATTGCCCGTTTGAGTTTTTTCAGAGTCTCACAGTACCTGTCAGCGTTAATTGTGGTCCCAGTGCTCAACCTTCAACACTGTCTCCTCAGAAATTGACGGTCTCCCGCTCCTTTGTTCGTCGTGAATTTCGGTCCGTCCAGCTGCAAACTCTCTACACCACCTACGAACATTTTTGACATCCATACACAACTGACCATACACTTCCGTCAATTGGCGATGGATTTCAATCGGCGCAGTACGCTTTGCGTTCAAAAACCGGATAACTGCGCGCAATTCGCACTTGGCGGTAACATCCAACGGGAGCTCCATTCTCAACGGCTGCCAAGCCAAGACTGAGCGCCTCAGCGCGGCTTGCGCATGTTTACACACAGCGAGTGAAGCACTCTTCATAATAGTGTGGCGAACTTACTTTTGGGATTACCCTCGTAAAATGAATAAAGGGTTACTGTGAACGCGGATGTGTCCTTAACAGCTCACCGAGCGGTTCCAGTCACCACGACCTCTACAACCCACGTCGAGGCGAGGGAGCGGCATCTTTTATTGACCTATGAACGGCCATTTCCTCTGCACTGTCGGGGTCAACTCCCGGCTCCAACGCATCGTTTTTACATGTACTTGAGAAAAGATGAACTCAAATTTCGGAATGACTTTCGAAAGAGTATAGCGAAATTTCGTTCAGTGATGTCAGTTTCAAGTAGATTGGAGAAGATAATGTCACGTCTTAGAAAGGCTAATACCGCTGAATAGAATCTTAAAATCACTGTTAGGTTAGCACATATTATTAAATTAAAAAAACGCTTTTACTCTCAGAAACATGGGTATTGTACTAGTTTCACAATAGTTTACCAAAGGTGGTACGCAGAACACAGTGAATCTTAATAATATTTTTTATGTATCATTAAAACTACCAAAATTTCCAGAACTGTGAGGATGTGAAATGATACTCGAAATCTTAGGATTTTCCGCCCTGTCCAGAGACACAAAGTATAACATACCAGAAAAAGTTAATGAGAGCCACAGTCCATTCAGTAAAATCTGCTGTATTTAAATTCTAGCTCTCAATTCAGATTCAAACTGCACCCTGCGTATGATTCATACCAAACTTAGAGTTGTCAGGCGCATTTTCTCTAGTGTTTCGGCAGATTTTTAAAATTTGTTTTTGTGGTGTGTAATTGGAGGCTGTCAAAACAAATACTACTCATCATGGTTCTCATGCGATGCTCATTGTGAATGGAAAGCATCTGCTTGTTTCTAGTTACAAATAAAATGATTTTTAAAGCGGAATTTTATGTGCTTATTCGATAGAGCAGCCCCAAATTAGTCTTGTGCGCTATTTATTTTGTCGATATACTGTATATTAACAGAGACTGTTAAATAGGAAGAGAAAGCAATACTCCAGTACCGACTGAGTAACGTTTCTGCATGGCGGTAGCAGTCAGTGCGGCCTGCCAGTTGCTGCTGGAGTACTGTTTATTCTTCCAGTTTTACTGTCCCTGGTAATACATTTCTATAAAACGAATATGGCACTACACTAATTTGGGAGAGCTCTATGGCATGGCCACGTAAAATTACGGTTTAAAAATCATTTTAACCCAGCCGACGCCTCCTATATACACTGGGTGTCGCATGAAAGATATGATGAGCAGTATTTGTTTGGGCTGACTCCAGCTACACATGGCGAAAATATCTGTCGAAACATCAGAGAAAATGTGTCTGATGACTCTTACGAGAGACACAAGGTAAAATACACTATAAGGGGAAAAAACGACGCACCACGAAGGAATGATCGTATGGAACGGTAATCGGTAGATGTGATTTAAGGGCACAGACAGACAAAGGACTAAAATTTCAGAAAAAATGGATGATTTATTCAAGCGAACGAGCCTCACACTTTGAGCAAGTCAATGGTGTGTTGTTCCACCTCTAGCCTTTATGCAAGCAGTTATTTGGTTTGGCATTTATTGTTAGTTGTTGGAGATCATCCTGAGAGATTGTTGTTGTTGTGGTCTTCAGTCCTGAGACTGGTTTGATGCAGCTCTCCATGCTACTCTATCCTGTGCAAGCTTCTTCATCTCCCAGTACCTACTGCAGACTATATCCTTTTGAATCTGCTTAGCGTACTCATCTCTTGGTCTCCCTCTACGATTTTTACCCTCCAAGCTGCCTTCCAGTACTAAATTGGTGATCCCTTGATGCCTCAGAACATGTCCTACCAACCGATCCCTTCTTCTAGTCAAGTTGTGCCACAAACTCCTCTTCTCCCCAATTCTATTTAATACCTCCTCATTAGTTATGTGATCTACCCATCTAATCTTTAGCATTCTTCTGTAGCACCACATTTCGAAAACTTCTATTCTCTTCTTGTCCAAACTATTTATCGTCCATGTTTCACTTCCATACATGGCTACACTCCATACAAATACTTTCAGAAATGACTTCCTGACGCTTAAATCTATACTCGATGTTAACAAATTTCTCTTCTTCAGAAACGCTTTCCTTGGCATTGCCAGTCTACATTTTATATCCTCTCTGCTTCTACCATCATCAGTTATTTTGCTCCCCAAATAGCAAAACTCCTTTACTAATCTAATTCCCTCAGCATCATCCAACTTAATTCGACTACATTCCATTATCCTCGTTTTGCTTTTGTTGATGTTCATCTTATACCCTCCTTTCAAGACACTGTCCATTCCGTTCAACTGCTCTTCCAAGTCCTTTGCTGTTTCTGACAGAATTACAATGTCATCGGGATATCGTGTCAAATTTTGTCCAATTGGCGCGTTAGATCGTCAAAATGCCGAATTGGTTGGAAGACCCTGTCCCTAATGCTCCAAACATTCCCAATTGGGAAGAAATCTGGCGATCTTGCTGGCCAAGGTAGGATTTGGTAAGCGCGAATACGAGCAGTAGACACTCTCTCTGTACGTGGACGGGCGTTATCTTGCTGAAATGTAAGCCCAGGATGGCTTGCCATGAAGAACAACAAAGCGGGGCGTAGAATAACATACCGCTGTGCTGTGAGGGTGCCTTGAATGACAACCAAAGGGGTCCTGCTGTGAAAAGAACTAGCACCCCACACTATCACTCTTGGTTCTCGGCCACTATAGGGGGCGAGAGTCAGTTCTGTACACCACCGCTGTCCGGGGCGTTCCCAGACACGTCTTCGCTAGCCATTGGGGCTCATGTCGAAGGGGGACTCATCACTAAAGACAATTCTGCTCCACTCAATGAGATTCCACGTCGATTTAATCATTGGTCGTGGCAATTCCATGAACGGACAACACCTCATAATTCCATGTAGCCATACTCCAAGCAGGCGCATTGCTAAGACGATTCGACGGTAAATTCCATATGCGTTCTGTATAAACTTACTACTTGATATAACAACTTCTGGGCAGTTTTGATAAGCATTGATTTCTGTGAAGCCTGAGCCTCGAGGGCATCCTTCCTGCAACAGATGTCTGAATTGCATGTTTTACATTTCACATGTTGAGAAATAACAGAAAAAACGGCAAGAAAATTTATAATCTCATAGCTCAATCCGTAATTCACATCGAAATGGTGGTCACTGTCTTTCGATATCTTAGCAGAGGCACTGACACGTTCTGAACTGCTCTCAGCCTCATATCTATTCTTTGGAAGCTTTTATGACATACTACTACGACGCCGCGTTGGGTAAGATGTTTTCATACTTTTCTGCTCGAGTATATTTTCATACCACTCATTCTTACTTGAAAAATAAAAATGTATGCTATATGATCACAAACAAACTATCAAAAGTCAATACTGCACACAAAAATCAAGATTCGAAGCGAAAGAATTGCCTGTTTAGTACAAGTACTGAATCTTTCTGACACCAAGCAGATGTATTATTGTTTTGAAATACTTATAACTGTACCCAGGCCCTTCTGGGATATTGAGTTGGCGCAGGCAGACCGTTTCGTGTCATCCGAGGCGTTAGAGGAGGAGCTCGGAATCCATGGAACAAATTTGTTTCAGAGCTTAGACCTTTTGCCTCATATTTTAGAAGGTTCGAAGCATCTTTTAAGCCAATAAAAAGTGATTTTTAGAAAATTCCACAGTAGTGTTATCCTTTAAATTATACCGTGCATCCCAAAATGGCGCATCACGTTGCACTTTTCGTAGATAACATTCGGAGGACTGTAATCAATTTTGGAAGTCATTGTCATGAAGATGTAGGTGCAGTGAAATGTGGGCAGGATCAGTTACCATGGAATGAAGTATTCGCAGAACACTCGTTCGGTTGATCCTTCTCGTACTTCAGAGATGTCTCATAGCGATATTTGCAGGCCGGCCGGAGTGGCCGAGCGGTTCTAGGTGTTACAGTCTGGAATCGCGCGACCGCTACGGTCGCAGGTTCAAATCCTGCCTCGGGCATGGATGTTTGTGATGTCCTTAGGTTAGTTAGGTTTAAGTAGTTCTAAGTTCTAGGGGACTGATGACCTCAGCAGTTAAGTCCCATAGCGCTCAGAGCCATTTGAACCATTTTTGGGGTACTGCTGTTAAAATGTTAGTTTCATGATTTGATTAGATAAAATTAGATGTACTTTTCGTCCGAATTGATCCATAGTGAAGAGATCCTCTGGGATGTGGAACATGTCAGAAAATAAGACCTCCCACAAATCCCAAATGAAATTGCCTGTGGGAATGTGGAATCGATCAAAAAAATCATAAGCATATTTATATCTAAAAGGATATAAAACTTGTTACCTAATATCAAATTTCCAATACACTAAGGTGCATTTGATAATTCTTAGGACGTTGTAGCCACGTATCATCAAATAAAAAAAGTAAATAAAGTATAAAACATAGCACAGCACTTATCTACAACGATCGAATTACAGAACAAAATTTGAACAGAAGTCAGATTTTACGCAATATTCACATTACTTGATTTTATTAATGACGTACACGCATCAATCGGTTCTCCTAAGAAATTCATCAATGGAGCAGGAGTTTGCCACCAATAAATCCATTAGAATTTTCTCAAACTGACGCACCAGCGTCCTACATGCGGTATCCTCTGCAGGTAAATGGAAATGTCGTGTGGCTAGGGCCTCCCGTCGGGTAGACCGTTCGCCTGGTGCAGGTCTTTCGATTTGACGCCACTTCGGCGACCTGCGCGTTGAGCCTCTGCAGGTGAACCACTCGTTTCTAAAATTCTCCTAATAAAGCGAAATCGACCATTCGTCTTTCCTGCCACAGTTCTCACATGCTCATTCCGTCTCGTATCGCTTTGCAACGTTACGCCCAGATATTTAAAGGACCTGACTGTGTCAAACAGGACATTAGCAGTATTGTATCCGAACATTATATGTTTGATCTTCCTACTGATCTGCATTAACTTACATTTTTCCACATTCAGGGCTAGCTGCCATTCATCACACCAACTGGAAATTTTGTCTAAGTCGTCTTGCATCTTCCTACAGTCACTCAACTTCGACACCTTAGCCGGCTGGAGTGGCCGAGCGGTTCTAGGCGCAACAGTCTGGAGCCGCGCGACCGTTACGGTCGCAGGTTCGAATCCTGCCTCGGGCATGGCTGTGTGTAATGTCCTTAGGTTAGTTAGGTTTACATAGTTCTAAGTTATAGGGGACTGGTGACCTCAGAAGTTAAGTCCCACAGTGCTCAGAGCCACTTGAACCATTTATTTATATATATATATATATATATATATATATATATATATATATATATATATATATATATATATATACACAGGGTGTTTCAAAAATGACCGGTATATTTGAAACGGCAATAAAAACTAAACGAGCAGCGATTGAAATACACCGTTTGTTGCAACATGCTTGGGACAACAGTACATTTTCAGGCGGACAAACTTTCGAAAGTACAGTAGTTACAATTTTCAACAACAGATGGCGCTGCAAGTGATGTGAAAGATATAGAAGACAATGCAGTCTGTGGGTGCGCCATTCTGTACGTCGTCTTTCTGCTGTAAGCATGTGCTGTTCACAACGTGCAAGTGTGCTGTAGACAACATGGTGTATTCCTTAGAACAGAGGATTTTTCTGGTGTTGGAATTCAACCGCCTAGAACACAGTGTTGTTGCAACAAGACGATGTTTTCAACGGAGGCTTAATGTAACCAAAGGACCGAAAAGCGATACAATAAAGGATCTGTTTGAAAAATTTCAACGGACTGGGAACGTGACGGATGAACGTGCTGGAAAGGTAGGGCGACCGCGTACGGCAACCACAGAGGGCAACGCGCAGCTAGTGCAGCAGGTGATCCAACAGCGGCCTCGGGTTTCCGTTCGCCATGTTGCAGCTGCGGTCCAAATGACGCCAACGTCCACGTATCGTCTCATGCGCCAGAGTTTACACCTCTATCCATACAAAATTCAAACGCGGCAACCCCTCAGCGCCGCTACCATTGCTGCACGAGATACATTCGCTAACGATATAGTGCACAGGATTGATGACGGCGATATGCATGTGGGCAGCATTTGGTTTACTGACAAAGCTTATTTTTACCTGGACGGCTTCGTCAATAAACAGAACTGGCGCATATGGGGAACCGAAAAGCCCCATGTTGCAGTCCCATCGTCCCTGCATCCTCAAAAAGTACTGGTCTGGGCCGCCATTTCTTCCAAAGGAATCATTGGCCCATTTTTCAGATCCGAAACGATTACTGCATCACGCTATCTGGACATTCTTCGTGAATTTGTGGCGGTACAAACTGCCTTAGACGACACTGCGAACACCTCGTGGTTTATGCAAGATGGTGCCCGGCCACATCGCACGGCCGACGTCTTTAATTTCCTGAATGAATATTTCGATGATCGTGTGATTGCTTTGGGCTATCCGAAACATACAGGAGGCGGCGTGGATTGGCCTCCCTATTCGCCAGACATGAACCCCTGTGACTTCTTTCTGTGGGGACACTTGAAAGACCAGGTGTACCGCCAGAATCCAGAAACAATTGAACAGCTGAAGCAGTACATCTCATCTGCATGTGAAGCCATTCCGCCAGACACGTTGTCAAAGGTTTCGGGTAATTTCATTCAGAGACTACGCCATATTATTGCTACGCATGGTGGATATGTGGAAAATATCGTACTATAGAGTTTCCCAGACCGCAGCGCCATCTGTTGTTGAAAATTGTAACTACTGTAATTTCGAAAGTTGGTCTGCCTGAAAATGTACTGTAGTCCCAAGCATATTGCAACAAACGGTGTATTTCTATCGCTGCTCGTTTAGTTTTTATTGCCGTTTCAAATATACCGGTCATTTTTGAAACACCCTGTATATATATATATTTGCAGTGTGGGGTACTGCTGTTAAAATGTTAGTTTCATGACTTGATTGGATAAGATTTGATGTACTTTGAACCACATGAATCGACACCTTACCGTACATCACGGCATCAACAGCAAACAACCACAGGTTGCTGCCCACCCTGTCCGCCAGTCATTTATGTATATAGAGAACAACAGCAGTCCTATCACACTTCCCCGGAGCACTCCTGACAGCACCCTTCTCTCTAATGATCACTCGCCGTCGAGGACAATATACTGGGTGCTATTATATAATAAGTCTCCGAACCACTCACACTGTAACAACCCACCCGTTGCTTGTTCGATTTTTGCGTGTGTTCGCCCCTGACAAACAACTTACAGAGAAATTGGGAATGGAACTGTACGCAAAAATGGATAACGCTAGATTTAAATGTAGCCCTGTCACCCCTAATTAATCTGTGGTGGTAGTGTTGACGATAAATCACACCTGTTTTTACTTCCAAACATGAACGATCACGACCACTTAGGGTGTTCAATGACATCAAACACATACACAAAAATAAAACAAAGCAAAAGGGTGAATTCAGGATCAACTACTGAAAGTAAAGGCTCTACTGAATCACAATAATTTTATTATAACCTTCAGATCAATGCTGAATAAAACACAATGAACAATTTACAAATTATCCTCCTAACTGGCATTGGCAGTAACTGTGTTAAAATCGGTCCAAAACGCGATCTCTTATAACTTATATGCGAAGAACCACTACACCCCAAAGTACCGTGAAACCTCTGTGGAAACAGCAATTGCACGTGATCCAACTACTTAACGTTACTCCTAACACAGGCCGAAGCGGGAGCGATCTCACCGTAATATTGCTGTTGTAGCGACGGTCTCCGACGGCGACGGCGCGGCCGTGCGGTCGGCGTGTGGCATCTCGGAAAGTACAATCCTACAGTATTCGAACAACAGACTGCTGTCCTTAAATTTCTCTAATTGCGACAATGTTTCCGTCAGCAATGAGCTGGCACGGCTAACGTCCTCTCAGAATGAAAGACCAAGAGGGGAGACGACTTGGCTAGCGTCCTCTCAGTACGAGAGCCCAGAACGGAACACCGCTACCGAGAGTCGAGCAAGATCGCTCTTCACCTCTGTTTTCCCAGGTCAACTTTTACCGAGCGAATCACATCACTAGAAGCTCTCAAAATACCCAGTTTGCCAGTGCCGACCAGTGTACGGCCTGGGAATAGAACTCTTTTCCACAGTTCTTTTATTTCTACAAAATTTCACAAGTTAACTCCGCCCACGCCGGCTGGGAAGAACCACAGCTGTGGGCAATAACACGTTTACTGGAAGTTTTCTCAAAAGGGACCACTCGAGATTTTCCCGGCATGATTCCCTGTCGTAGCGAACACAGACTCTTGCATTGAAAGTTCTGTTATTCGGAACTCCTGGCCTGCCCCACTTGAGTTACTCGAAGGCGTAAAATTAGTGGGACATAGGCGAGAGCACGCACAGGAAAGCCCGTCCAGCTATCCACTGCTCTGTTTCGGTAAACACTTGAACACCTGCAGCCGCGCGTCCCTCAGAGGCTGGCGGCCGCTGTGGCCTCTCTAAACGGATTGCAGAACTTCCCCAGTTCACCATTCATACCGTCAGGTTGTGGCCATCGGTGGCTAGGCGGGGACGTAGCCGAGCTCTGTCTCGCACACTGCCTTTCCGCAAAATCTTATAATTACAAAATCGCGGAATTCTCGCATGCCGATGCGTTTCCACATAGATTTCCTACACCGTAATTTAGAGTATTACTCCAACAAAACCTAAAGTGTCACGCTAAATGGACTCATGTAAGGTGGAAGGCCGTTGCCACCTTACATAGCCCGCTCCTTCAAGACAATTTTGGAGCACAGGTGATGACTCATTTTGTGTCATCTCCTGTATTACAAAATTAGCATCCTGATCATTTTAACGATTCAGAACCGTTTCGAGAGTGTTGTTCACGGACAATTGACTGCCAGCTGCCCTTTATCAATCATTCTTTCTCTCATCCCTGGGATAATGCCTTCGTTGATGGAACTTACATTTATTGATGTAGTCATTAATTTTTTTTTATTGTTTACTGTAATTTCTCTGCCAATTGTGGACAATTCATGGCCAGAGTAAAAAGGAAATGTAAAATACAAGGACTCACGTCACAAAATCAATTTAAGGTACGCACTTTTGTGCTTTTCATCCGAATGTCAAACCAATGATTTTCACTGAAGGTCCTTTGAAAACTCAAACATACGTCCCTATACAATTTGAAATAAATAAAATATTTTATAACCTAAATGTAAATCAGAGTGACGGTAATGTCGTGGTCGTTCTTTTACAATTAAGGTGAGGCAAATAGCCATTAGTACAGTCTGTAAACACGCTATGTGTCACTGTTGCTGGACATTTATTTGTTTGTGGTGTAAGTGTCTTAATTATACAATCCTTGCAATGTCTGCCCAAGTCCAGTGCTTGGTTGGTGTACAATTGTGTAAATCCACATAGAAGCAAAATTGACAAGTTCTCTCGATATTTATGTAATATGGAACGACCACCTAAGTACTTTGTGTATTAACCTAACAGACATTCAAAACATGACAATATGGATAAAATGTACAAGTGAAATAAAATGATAATTAAAATCACACTTAAGACATAATACATAGATTGTCTCAGATTATCAAACATCAAAGTTTTAAACAAAATATAATTCATTTCAGGATTGTCTGACTGTCGGGGGTTAATTTAATTTTATTTTTTTAATCATATTTATGAGGGACAACTTCACCGCATTGGTGTCCAATTGTTTGTAGCTACACACACATCCTTATTTGTAATGTTTGTGTGTCAGGAACGGGAGGAACAATGAAACTAGTGAGCACAATCAGGAGCACATGAGAGCCCAGTGAGACCAACAATGGTAGCAAGATGTAGCCTTGGCTACCCATATCTTCTTCATGTGGAGACTACAGTACCGACTGCGTGGATCACAGCTCTGCTGCATGTAGGTGTCAATGTCCCTCACACGAGAGACTGGTGATCCTCTGATTTGTCCTCATCTGCAGAGACCTGATGCAGGCAGGCAGCAAGACAGAATTCCTTCTTTGGCTAGTGGTGGGTAGGGAGGATATACCATAAGATGTGAGCCGTTGCCTGGCTCAGGTCCAAAGTGAAGGTGCCGTAAGACACAAAGAGGTAATGTTGCACCGCCAGACACCGCGAGCGACAAATAGAAGTTATCAGTGATGCTTCTTCGAACTGGCCTCCCATCCACCACGTGCATACAGGGACCAGGTGTATCCCAGCTGCACGTCATTGACCTCTGCGTGTCAACTTCCAGTGTACCACAGCCTCCGTCATTGCAGGAGTTGGTCTGCATTCCATCGACCAGCTGTTCTTTCATCTCCCGATTTCCACCATCCTCGTTCCCGTGCCATCCAAAGTGTGGTGCGCCAATTTCCATGTCGCATCACTTTACCCCCTCTGAATTCTCTGATGACACATTTACATAATGACATTGCATAAGGAAATTATTTTTCTACTGTGGTGTCACCGCCAGACACCACACTTGCTAGGTGGTAGCTTTAAATCGGCCGCGGTCCATTAGTACATGTCGGACCCGCGGGTCGCCACTGTGTGATCGCAGACCGAGCGCCACCACAAGGCAGGTCTCGAGATACGGACTAGCACTCGCCCCAGTTGTACGGACGACTTTGCTAGCGACTACACGGACGAAGCCTCGCTCCTTTGCCGAGCAGATAGTTAGAATAGCCTTCAGCTAAGTCCATGGCTACGACCTAGCAAGGTGCCATTAGTAACATTGCATGTATCTATGGAGTCTCACTTATATCGTCAATAGCGATGTACCAAGGATGGATTAAAGTTAAGTATTACAGAAGCTATGTACTTTTCTTTATAGCATTCATTACGTATCCTGTTACAGACCTATCTCTTGCCTGCTAAACGCGTGCCTTTCGGCTTCCTCTCATTGTGTCTAGGCTGTCTTGTCTAGACACAACATTTTTGGCGACGAGTCAACGGAAAGGGTCTTGTTCTTTCTAATTGCTTACATTTACTTGTCATGGCTTCGCCATATGTACTGTCCGAATTTTATTGCTTGCAGAATCAGCAGACGCAGGCGTTATTGGATGCCCTTGGACAGCTCGTCCAGGGTCAACGTGCACTGCAAAACGATGCGGCCGCCGCCGCTTCACCGCTACCGCAGCCACAACATGCAGTTGCACCCCGATTTCGTCCCTATGAACCAGCTAAGGAAACATGGACGGAGTGGTCGCACCAGTTTGGATTTCATCTCACCGCCTACAGAATTCAAGGTAACGAGCGGCAGCCTCATTTATTGGCGTGTGTAGGGGTGCAAACCTACCGTGTGATAGTGAAATTGTTTCCCCGACGCGACGTAGCAACTCTGTCCTACGAAGAAATTTTGTCTGCTTTAGATGCCTATTTCAAGGAAACAGTTAATGTAGTTGCAAAAAGGTATACTTTCTTTCGTACAAAACGTACGGCCGGTCAAACTAATAGGGAGTGGGTTGCAACATTGCAAGGCCTTACAAGGGATTGTGCTTTTGAGTGTGAATGTGGACTCCCTTATTCAGATACAATGGTACGTGATGCAATTGCACAGAACGTTTCTGATGTTCGTATACGGGAACAGATTTTCAAACTAGTTAATCCCTCCCTTCAGCAAGTGATAGACATATTAGATAGACAAGACACACTTGACTTTGCACAGGAATCATTTGAAACTTCGCCAGCCGTGTGTCACATTAACCGGCCCGCCGGGCGCGCTGCACGGACCGATAAACAGCCCTCGCGCTCGTCCGCGCAGCTGCCGCCTAGCTCTCCACGTGTGCCGCGCAAGCATACTAATGCAGTGAAATCATGCCCGCGGTGTGCAACTAGACATTCGCGTGACAATTGCCCGTCACGCCAAGTTATTTGTTTTTACTGTAATAAAAAAGGACATGTTCAAAGTGTTTGCCAGAAAAAGCTCAGATCAGACACTCATCATTCCAGGCCCTTTGCTTCGCGCCGGAATCGAACCAAGGACACTCAGGCTCGTGGACCTTCGCCCATGGACATTCATGTAGTTAATTCCACTTCGTCCAGTGCCACTGTCTCTAACAGTGACTGTGTTCGTCCCACAAATACTGTGCGTCGACGTCGCCGGAAATCACGTCAGTTCAAATTGCACGCGAAACTCGCTCTTGTCATCGGCAGGACAATAAACTTTTTGTAGACTTGAACTTTGAAGGCAGAGTGATCCCATTCCAGCTCGATACCGGATCTGCAGTTTCATTGATCAATCACGACACGTACAATCAACTGGGCAAACCTCCGTTGCGTGCCGCAAATGTTAAATAGTTATTCAGGTCAGAATATCCCTGTGTTAGGACAGTGCAGCCTTCTTGCAACATACAAGGGACAAACAAACCTTGTGTCATTTTACGTTCTTCGCGTTCTTCTTCTGCAGTGAATTTGTTTGGTTTAGATTTATTTCAATTGTTTAACTTGTCTATTGTAAATCAGGTCCTATCAGTGAATCAGACTGTGCCTTCAGTGTTTCTCGTCTATGTGAGGATAGAGCATTCGATTCTTCCGAACTTGCTTGCATGTTCATTGATGCGGAAACCGATGACGTGGTTGAATCGTTTCCGATTGATTTTCGTCGTGTAGCTACAGCCACAGCTGCTGCCCCGGTCCTTGCTACCGTTTTGCGTTTTGTTGCTACGCAATGGCCTTTGTCAAAGTCTCGGATCGAGGATCCGTTGGTTCGCCGATTTTTTGCTCACAAGGAGAGACTTTTTGTACGACGTGGTGTATTGTTGTTGCGTTCTGATAATGATAAGTCCAGAGTCGTGGTCCCACGTTCGTTACAGTCCTCTGTCTTACGGCTTCTTCACCAAGGACATTGGGGTATAGTGCGAACGAAACAACTTGCTCGTCAGCACTGTACTTGGTTCGGCATCGATGCTGCGATTACGAATATGTGCTCTTCTTGCATGGCGTGTGCCGAACAACAATCCGCACCGCGGCGGAAATTCTACGCTTACACATAGATTTTGCTGGTCTGTTCTGGAATGCTCGATGGTTAGTTGTGGTGGATTCCTTCAGTAATTTTCCTTTTGTTGTCCGGATGTCTTCCACGACGTCTTCTGCCACCATCCAAGCGTTGTCTGCTATCTTTTGCATTGAAGGTCTTCCACAGACCATTGTTTCCGACAATGGCCCACAATTCATGTCCGCAGAATTTCAGTCATTCTGCACGGCCAATGGTATTCAACATCTGACATCCGCGCCGTTTTCGCCTCAGTCAAACGGTGCCGCTGAACGATTGGTCCGGACTTTCAAGTCCCAGATGTTGAAGTTGAAAGAGTCGCATTCTCGGGAGGACGCGTTGTTGCTCTTTTTGTCATCGTATCGCTCTCAGCCCCGAGATGGTCGCTCGCCGGCTGAGTTGCTCCACGGTCGTCCTCATCGAACCTTGATGTCTTTGCTGCACCCGCCGCATCAGGTTCCTGTGCAGCGGCAGACTTCTGCTTTTGCTCCAGGCGACGTTGTATTCTATCGCAACTATCGAGGTTCACGGCGTTGGCTCGCAGGGCGCATTCTTCGCTGCCTCGGCCGCGCGATGTATTTGGTTTTGGGGGCCTCTGGTGAGGTGCGTCGGCATCTCAATCAGCTGCGCCTCTGTCGTCGCACGGGTTCTGCCGCTCCCCGTCTGCTTTCAGCGACGGTGCCGTCCGGTCAGCGCCCTGGGGACCCATCTACTGGCCCGCCTCATCCCCAGGTGTTACCGACGATGCCTTCCATTTTGCCCCATGGCGACGCGCCGCCGCAGCCGCCGCCGCCGCCGCCGCCTGTTCTCCCGCCGGCGCCGCCCGCAGTGGACGCTTCGCTGCAGCCGCCTGGCGCCTCCCTGGGTCACGCGCCGCCGATCGCTTCCCGTGACCAGCTGTCCTCCGCCATGGAACTCTTGCCCGCTCCGGACCACATGACGTCATCGCGCGTCGGATCCCCAGACGCAATGGAGGTCGACCCTTCGGCCCCTCCTGTCTCTTTCCGGGCGCATACACCGCATGTTGACGTGCACCCTGGACTAGGTTTTCAGGCGTTTCCTAGATCCCCTCGGACCGAATGGCCGGGTGCGGGTGGCACAGCCTCGCCTGTTGTTAGGCTCCCCACCTCCTCGCATACGTCAACATGGGGTCCTCCCCACGGCGGGCGGAAGCCTTATAACACGACCGTTCGCCGATTTGCGGGGGAGGAATGTGGTGTCACCGCCAGACACCACACTTGCTAAGTGGTAGCTTTAAATCGGCCGCGGTCCATTAGTACATCTCGGACCCGTGTGTCGCCACTGTGTGATCGCAGACCGAGCGCCACCACAAGGCAGGTCTCGAGATACGGACTAGCACTCGCCCCAGTTGTACGGACGACTTTGCTAGCGACTACACGGACGAAGCCTCGCTCCTTTGCCGAGCAGATAGTTAGAATAGCCTTCAGCTAAGTCCATGGCTACGACCTAGCAAGGCGCCATTAGTAACATTGCATGTATCTATGTAGTCTCACTTATATCGTCAATAGCGATGTACCAAGGATGGATTAAAGTTGAAGTATTACAGAAGCTACGTACTTTTCTTTATAGCATTCATTACGTATCCTGTTACAGACCTATCTCATGCCTGCTAAACGCGTGCCTTTCGGCTTCCTCTCATTGTGTCTAGGCTGTCTTGTCTAGACACAACATCTACAATAACGGATGACCACAATTTCCATATTCATCATGTACAAAATTTTACATACATTAATTATTTTTCACTGTATATAAATTAATTTCGTGAAACATATACACGGAAAACATATCATTAGAACAAAATGAAATCTCCTTATAATACTAAGTCGTGTCTTAGTATCAATTTTTTTTTAAATCAGACTTGAGTGGAAAGGTAAGCTCTGGATTCAGGGGATCGGGATTCCATCACCTTCCTAACTACCACAGAGATGGCCATCTCTACAAGCTACGTAAATTTTAAAAATGTTTTATATACCACCCGGTATTAGTCGATGCATTCTGGGGTTTTACACCAGGTCTGATTTCCCTGCAGCAGTCCCTGTGAATCAAGCAGATACAACAAATTTCTTATCTTACCCAATGACCCTGGCTTGTTCGTTATAGTTACGCCTTTCGTATTCTCTTTCTCGTCTCCTGTTAGCCCTTGCCCATATTGTGGTCTCTTTATACCTGTTGACAGGAATTTTATTAGTGTAATGCAACCACAAAAGGAAACTGCTCACACACGCAGTTGTTCAGAAGACTTAAATTTCTCGACAAATATTCTTAAACACCGTTATTAATATCCGCTCTTTCCGCGACTTCAACACGCTATTCTCACAGAACTTTCTGTACTAAGGTGCGCTACGTACGCCACTGCGCATAGCTGGCCACCTCAAAACCACTTGTACACTTTGTCATGAGTAAACGCAACGGTGCGTCCCCACAACGGCATGCGGGACAGGCCACCTCATGTTTTAGCTGTCTCCTTTGACGGAGGTATGAATTCTGTGATCTCTTTTATCGCCTTTCAACAGAGAGCCACCTACTGGTGCAACCTTCTCAGAACGTATATCTACCTCTCAGCTCTCAACTAAACAGTATTTGTCAGGAATACTTGTCGATTACTTACTTCTAAAACACGACACATCAGACTTAATTTATTTAATCTAAATATCTTCTTCTAATTCTAAGTTTACTATTTGCAATTATTTACATGTTGTCTGTTATTCCACGAATGGTTTGATGTGGGAAATGGAGTGCACCCCAAGTGACTTTCCCATTTTTACGGACTTGACCTCCAGTGCGTACGCGTGTGCTATTCTCCGAACGCGTACGGGCCCGCTGTACGCCGCGAAGAACTTGTGGCACTGTTTTTTCTGCTTGTTGGACAAACGGTGCGTCTTAACCAGTACCTTCTCTCCAACAAATTGGCGTACACGCGTCCCTTTACCTGCGCGTGGTTTTCGCCTTTCCCCTGCAAGACGAATGTTGTGCAGAGCTTCCTCAACAATGACTCGATGATGTCGACGTGTCCTCGGAGGGAACTCGACCAGTTGTCGAAGCCTATCTGCTGGGTCTCTATTTTTTAATGTCGTGATAGGAGCCAATAACGTGGTACTGTGGGGTAGCTCGTTCATGACATCCTGAAAGTCTTTTAGGAAGACATCCCAGGTGGCATGCTTCTTGCTGCAGTACAGCCTACACAGGTTTCTTAGATCTTTCATAGTCCGTGCAGACGGGTTAGAGCTGGGGTGGAAGCGGGATATGAACACTGGCTTAATCTTGTGCCTCTCCAGTGTCCTCTTCCAAATCACCAACTTGTATTGCAGCCGGTTATCCGATAGAATACAGTCCACAGTTCCTACCTGCGTGAGGAAATCTCTGCAAAGCGCTCGACTCACTGTTCTCCCAGTCACTCTCTTTAACGGACTCAGTCACGAATTTGGAGATTAACTCGAGAACCACCATAATATATCTATACCCCCTTTGTGTGGTAGGTAAAAGCCCCATCAAGTCCGTTGCCGCAGTCTGTCATGGTTTCTGTGGTACTATAGGGTACAGTGGTGCTTGCATTGCCACTGTACTTGTCTTCGCCTTCTGGCATTTCTTACACACCGACAGAACCCTGCGGATTCTTCCCCCCATGTTGTTGAAGTGGCAGACGTTCCTTAATTTCAGGAAGCATTTCTGGGGTCTGAAATGAGCGTAGCTGAGGCGTGTATACCAAATTAGCTTGTTGGTAACCTCATCCGGTACACACACTACCCACAACGACTCAACAGGGTTTCTCCGGTAAAAATGTATCCCTTTCCGTAAAAGGTAGTGCTGCCTGATTTTGGTATGGGATCTATCTTCCCACTTCTCTTTTATCCCTAGTAGTATGGGATCTTTGTCCTGTTTGTTCTTAATGTCACGCACTGTGACGGAGATATAATTTTCAAACGCCACTTTCTGTAGGTAGAACAGAGAAAAATGCTCCTGTTCGAGTTCTTCTGCCACAGATTCTGTTACCCCCAAAGGGGAACGGGACACAGCATCCGCAATGACATTCGTTGGGTCTGGGACGTGGATCGTCGTAAAGTCATACTCCTGGAGAACAGCGATCCACATTGCAAGTCTTCCATGAGTTAGTTTTGTCGTTAGGAGGAACTCCAGAGCTCTGTGATCTGTGTAGACCCGCGTTTTTCGTCCAAACAGAAAATACTTAAACTTCTGGAATCCCCAGACCACAGCTAGGGCCTCAAGTTCTGTTACCGAGTAATTCCTCTCGCTCTTTGTTAACACCCTACTGCCGAACGCAATTGTTTTATGTATCTTCTTCCCGTTTTCCTCGTATTCCTGAAATACCGTGGCCCCCAGCCCAGTTTTTGCGCTGTCTGTGGCCATACAGAAATCCTGTGACAAATCAGGATGTGACAATCTCGGGGCTTTCGCGAGAGCTGATTTGAGAACATGGAATTCTCTATCTGCCTCAGCTTGGATAAAACTTCTAAGAGAGCGTTGTGATTCCCAGGTATTCTCCGCTATGATAATGTCATCTACATAACATGTAATTTTATCCCTCAGTTTGTCATCAAGAATTGTTCGGAGACCCCTAATAAAAGCCGCTGACGAAATGTTTAACCCAAAGGGGAGTCTTTTGAATTGGTAGCACCTACCAAACGCAATAAATGCTGTGTATTTTCGTCAATCAGGGTCTAATACAATTTGCCATAAGCTCGATCGCATATCGAGGGAAGAGAACACGGAAACTCCATGGAACTTCTGAAGTAGCTTGTCGAGCCTCTCCGGTCTGTCAGTTTCAGGTACAATAATCGTGTTAATTTGTCTAGAATCTAACACAAGCCGAATCTCTCTGTTCTTCTTGGCCACAATGCGCAAGAGGCTGTTATACTGAGATTTCGCGTGTTCAGTTACATCCTCCTTTAACATTCTCTCCAGTTCGGTCAGAATGCAATCTCGGTATGACCAGGGAATGGCGTATGGTGGTACCCGGAAAGGTTTGTGCTTTTTCACTTCGAATCTGTATTGGTAACCCTGGATCGAACCCGTCTTCCGAAGAAAGACTTTGACGTTGTCCCTCAACACGTTATCGAATCCTTCCTTGTCAGCGTACCTTATGTATTTTATTTCTTCTAATTTTATATTAATTTCCCCGTGGATTCCCTTCAACTGCACTTCAATGGATTCGCACTCTCTTCTACTCTTTCCATCGTGCTATTCATTTCTCAGATATGCCTGATTTGAGGATTGCAGCCTCAGGCAGCTCTTATGAATTTGACCCGAGGTTGCTTGCTCATCGAACCAAATATGAATTTTATCGTCTTCTCCTAGCGTCAATTCCTCTCGTCCCAAATCGAGTATCGCTTTATTCATATATAGGAAGTCCATTCCGATGATATCAATTGCAAGATTGGGGATTACAAACAAATTCGCCGTTAATTTATGCCCCTGACATTCGAACTCCAACCGTGTCTGTTGTGAAATATCCATGCTTTTTCCTAGAAGCACACCCCTGACTTTGGTCCTTTGTATTCCTAAAGTCGGCGGATTCAGCGTATTTTTGCATTTCCTGAACGTCTAACATTCTGCGTGGTGTCTGTTTGTTCTAAGTCATGTCTCCCTACCACTTTCGCGCAACGACGCTCTGAGCGTGTTTTTTAGGGAATTGACTAGTTTGAACCTGGGACCTGTTGCTGGTAAGACGACGCCAGACCACACATGACATGTAGAGTTCAGAAGAGTTCAGTGAGACTAGCGATGATATAACCAAATACTTAATGATTTCAGCCTCAGCTCCACTGCACTCCCTGTAAAAGAATCTTAATACTAATTAAATTTAGTGGAAGGGGTTCAAGGCTTTCCTATTTTTAGTTAGCTGGTAAAATAACGTCGAAAAAGCAGTTAAGTTTACCATTGGAAATTTTATTCTACTCACAAAACATTGTTTATAAATTGCACTATTGATAAAAGGAAATGTTTTAATACAGGATGATAAAAACCAACTGCGTTCAACAAAAATGTCAACGAATATTCCTTGAATGGATTTCCAAGTTCTACAATGGATCGAAGGATGACCTATGCCATATCACATCTATAATCTAGGTTTAAATTAAGTTTCACAAAAGAGAAAACTATCAAAATGGTCTACAGTGACCCTCAATTATCTTTAATTACTTATCTAACTTGTCATAAATTACAGTGGCTGATGTGGCTTCTCAATAATTATACAACAGAAAAATCATCGCGTTTCAGATTTTAACTTACGTAGCAAATGTGAATACCATGAGCTTCAATTGACGATCGACACTAGTATTACGTAAAAAGGGGATGTAACAGATGAGACTTCTGCAATTCTGAGTGAAGCCTTATGCGCTCAAAAATGCGGCATCGCGTGCGTTCATTACCTTGTCGGTGTTTGTCAGGGGGCGGCGGCCGGCGCAGCTCCATACAGCTCGCCGTCTCCGAAGCAACTCTCTCCTAACTTCTCCTTACTACAGTGTACCGAAGTTGGTTAAAAAAAAAAAAACTATCCGGCTGGGTTTTCATCTGACCAATCAGGGTCTCAATGTTAACCTTAAGCTCCGCCTACAAAAATTCTGTCTATCCAATGAGAAACGTTATACTTTTCGTGATGGGGCAATGTTTTTAAAGTTTGCAACGTAACAGAGACGCGAAAAAGTCTCACGCTAAAATTTGCAGCTGGTGTGGCCCTTTTAGTGTTATCGTAAGATCTATACTGTTCTTCCGGAGGGCTCTATCTTTTAACATGGGCTGGGGGGTGGTCCTGGAGGTTACTTTTCGTGGTGGGGCAATGTTTTTAACGTTTGCAACGTAACAGAGACGCGAAAAAGTCTCACGCTAAAACTTGCGGCTGGTGTGGCCCTTTTAGTGTTATCGTAAGATTTGTACTGCTCTTCTGGAGGGCTCTAGCTTTTAACATGGACTGGGGGTTGGTCCTGGTGGTTAGCTGGAGAAGTGGGTGTCCGTCCCTTATCGTCAGGCCTTCTAGCTTTACACGGTTCTGCTCTCGGCTTCTGTTCTCGTTTCTCCCCTCGGAACTGCGTCTGTCTCACGGTGGGAAGGTATGACATGCATTTAGGCATTCTGGTGTTAGTCTGTGGTATTCCATTTGCTCACTAGTTACTCGTATTACTTTGGTTAATTTAATGTCACGATTTATTCGGAGCTATGTGACATACTACTGGATTTGCTTATCATGTCAGGGTTTTCATGGAAGGTGTTGGATTTGCCTGACACCTTACAAACGCTTTCTCGGAAATTCCAGAAAGTTGGCTTCCACTGTAAATTGTCGCTGCGAGTACCAAATTTCCTATCTTAATTTGGACTACCGGATAAACTTCTTTATTCTGTTGTCCCTCCTTTTCTTCTAATAGTAATTCTGTCACTTCATCGTACTCTACGATGTTCATGTAACTGGTTTCTACTGAGGACACGGACGCATTAAGGGTCGTGTCCGTTCCGCGTCCTAGTCGATCATGTTCCACATCAATAACGTGAGACGCCCCAGGTTTTGGTGGTCGAGTTTCTACTTCTACTATGGCATTGTTTCTATTACCACCTTGCCAACCCTGATTCGGTTACTGACCTCTTCCCCACGGCTAATTGTAGGGAGAGCGCCTACCGTCGTTAGTGTACCTCTTACCAGGCTTACTGTTATTCTTATCCTGAGCAAATCCGTTGTGCTGCAGCACGTGTTTGTTTTCCAACTGTGAGCCGTTATTTCGTCGACCGTTTTGCGATTCCCGTTGTCAGTGTTTCTCTCGGGCTTGCTCCTCGTTAAACGCGAATTCAGGTTCCCATAATATTCCTTTGAATCCTTCTGTGTCGCTTCGGCACCTTCCGGCAAGTGTTTGCTGGTAGGCCATCTGTAGCTTCATATAACACAGGCGTATAATTTCAGCTCCGCTACAGGGATTGTCGAGATACTGGTTCATCTTTGTCATATTCTCGAAGAATTTTACAGGACTTCGGTATACTGCGCCTTTCATATCTCTAGACATCATTAATTCTTGCTTAATGCGTTCCTATGTTTCTTTTGACCTGAATTTGCCCAAGAAGGCATTCTGAATCGCATCATACGAGTTCAAGTCCTGACAAAGTTCCTTGTATATTCCGCTGTGGCTCCCTCCATATGTGAGCACACGAAATCGAGCTTATACATGAGTGGCCAGTGGGGAGGCAGAGACAGGTCAAATTGGCCTATAAATGTTTTGGGATGAAGACTATTGCCTTCATCTCTGTAATGGTGAAACTTCCTCACCGAGATGAAGTGTTTAAAATCAAACCTATCTTCGGCATGATAGTTTTTATTTCTTCCTACATTTTGTTGAATCTATATATCCGGGTGCAAACTTCCCTGTTCAGAAACTCTGTCTTCCTCTCTGTCAATGTGGGTACTCGATAAATGTTGCGTACCACGTACTACGCGACAGCAATTGTGCCCAGTCGACGTATACGTGCCCACCGAGTTTTCTACGGGAGTCGGTGCGGCGCTACGATATGCACTGCTGCTGCCGGCTCCCGCCGTGTTAATCGAGCCGTCCAAATTACCGGACAGAGAAGTCGGTTTATGCGCTCATAGCACCATTTGTTCAGCACTCACTACCTCCCTGTTGCTACCGTTGCCAGCTATTTCGCCAGGATGGCTACATCGAGTTGGTATTGTGGTTTTGCCGATAATGCGTATAACTTCATTCTACAGGTTTCGTTTTAACTCGGAGACTTCATATCTTAGTGCGGCCGTAGGCGCCACGTCTGGTTGTTGCTGTTGCTTATCCTCAACTCGCTTAATGCAACTCTGCAATTTGGATTTTCGCGGTACTCTTTGTCGAGTCGCGAGTTTCCTTCGCAATTTTCTTTGCCCCCTTTGCTATCAGATTCGCTTCATTGGCTGTTCTTTTAATTATAGCTACCTCCTTTTCTAATTTTGCACCCAGGTTCTTTACCTCCTCTTTCATTTTACTCATCATTTTCGCGCTCGCCTTCCCGGATTTTTCGAATTTTGTGTTAAGATCGGAGTTATATTTTTCGACGTTGGATATTTTTGTACTGAGATCGGAGTGAAACGCGGTGATGTCTTTTTTTATTTCTGTCTGCATTCCTTTCCAAATTTCTATAATGTTCCCTAGACCTGGTCCATTTTGAATTTCTGTCTCCTGTGTCAAACACTGAGCACCATTTCCCATGTTTCTGTTAACCTTTCTGAATCTAGAAACGTAATGTTTCTTCTCTGCCTCGTGATGACTGGGTGTTGTGTGATGTCTTTAGTTTGGTTAGGTTTAAGTAGTTCTAAGTTCTAGTGGACTGATGACCATAGATGTTAAGTCCCATAGTGCTCAGAGCCATTTGAACGTAATGTTTCCGTGAATCAGTCGGGTCGCTCCGGACTGAACCACTCGACTGGGGTCGGAAATAATTCGTTTCAGCGGCACCATGGCTCTGTGGGCTGTATCCTCCATAATTATGGATTACAACATCAGCCTCCACGTGCCTCGGTTCCTCAGCGTCGCTGTCGGATTCGTAGATTCTACTACCCACTGGGCTGAACCTGTTCTTATCATCACCTTCTGGCACCTGCATTTCACACTCGTCATTTTCACTTGCAGTACCCTCGCGACTGTCACCCATTACATCACTATTACAGACGAGATTCTTCTCTGCTGTGGCCCTGGCTTTCCCTCTCGTCAACATGTGTAATTTAATGTGAATCGTACACTCGACAACAACATATATTTTAGCCTCAAAAATAAAAAGGAACAAATTACCAATAAAAAAAATGCTAAACTGGGTGTGAGCAGTGAACAGAATACTTGCTAATAGGATTGCCCCACAAATGGTTGTGCACTTACTGTTCAGCATTTGCTGAGTACAAGTAACATTAGCACACACAACAAAAAGAACAACGCGCCTGCAGCATAGAAGCAAAAAACACGACAATAACAAAAAACACACAACTTATGCTACTTATTTTTATCCGTGATTCTATTATCCAAATGATCAGACAAGTTGGATAACAACGAAAAACAAAACTGAGGTTTCGCCTAACTGCATCTACTGCATGTTAGGCAGATCCCAAAATTTCTAATCTTAGGCATGGGTCAGCCATATGTAACACCGCACCCATTGCTTGTCCGATTTTTGCGTGTGTTCGCCCCTGACAAACAACTTACAGAGAAATTGGGAATGGAACTGTACGCAAAAATGGATAACGCTAGATTTAAATGTAGCCCTGTCACCCCTAATTAATCTGTGGTGGTAGTGTTGACGATAAATCACACCTGTTTTTACTTCCAAACATGAACGATCACGACCACTTAGGGTGTTCAATGACATCAAACACATACACAAAAATAAAACAATGCAAAAGGGTGAATTCAGGATCAACTACTGAAAGTAAAGGCTCTACTGAATCACAATAATTTTATTATAACCTTCAGATCAATGCTGAATAAAACACAATGAACAATTTACAAATTATCCTCCTAACTGGCATGGGCAGTAACTGTGTTAAAATCGGTCCAAAACGCGATCTCTTATAACTTATATGCGAAGAACCACTACACCCCAAAGTACCGTGAAACCTCTGTGGAAACAGCAATTGCACGTGATCCAACTACTTAACGTTACTCCTAACACAGGCCGAAGCGGGAGCGATCTCACCGTAATATTGCTGTTGTAGCGACGGTCTCCGACGGCGACGGCGCGGCCGTGCGGTCGGCGTGTGGCATCTCGGAAAGTGCAATCCTACAGTATTCGAACAACAGACTGCTGTCCTTAAATTTCTCTAATTGCGACAATGTTTCCGTCAGCAATGAGCTGGCATGGCTAACGTCCTCTCAGAATGAAAGACCAAGAGGGGAGACGACTTGGCTAGCGTCCTCTCGGTACGAGAGCCCAGAACGGAACACCGTTACCGAGAGTCGAGCAAGATCGCTCTTCACCTCTGTTTTCCCAGGTCAACTTTTACCGAGCGAATCACATCACTAGAAGCTCTCAAAATACCCAGTTTGCCAGTGCCGACCAGTGTACGGCCTGGGAATAGAACTCTTTTCCACAATTCTTTTATTTCTACAAAATTTCACAAGTTAACTCCGCCCACGCCGGCTGGGAAGAACCACAGCTGTGGGCAATAACACGTTTACTGGAAGTTTTCTCAAAAGGGACCACTCGAGATTTTCCCGGCATGATTCCCTGTCGTAGCGAACACAGACTCTTGCATTGAAAGTTCTGTTATTAGGAACTCCTGGCCTGCCCCACTTGAGTTACTCGAAGGCGTAAAATTAGTGGGACATAGGCGAGAGCACGCACAGGAAAGCCCGTCCAGCTATCCACTGCTCTGTTTCGGTAAACACTTGAACACCTGCAGCTGCACGTCCCTCAGAGGCTGGCGGCCGCTGTGGCCTCTCTAAACGGATTACAGAACTTCCCCAGTTCACCATTCATACCGTCAGGTTGTGGCCATCGGTGGCTAGGCGGGGACGTAGCCGAGCTCTGTCTCGCACACTGCCTTTCCGCAAAATCTTATAATTACAAAATCGCGGAATTCTCGCGTGCCGATGCGTTTCCACATAGATTTCCTACACCGTAATTTAGAGTATTACTCCAACAAAACCTAAAGTGTCACGCTAAATGGACTCATGTAAGGTGCAAGACCGTTGTCACTTTACAACAATGTGTGAACTTATCCTATATGCTCGCACCTTCGTTAACAGCCTGCAATGGGGTACCGTGTCAAGTGCTTTCTGGAAATCTAGAAATATGGAATCTACCTTTTGCCCTTCATCCATGGTGCTCAGTATATCATGTGAGAAAAGGGCAAGCTAAGTTTTGCACAAGCGATGCTTTCTAAAACTGTGCTGATTCGCGTACATAAGCTTCTCAGTCTTAAAAAAGCTTATTATATTCGAACTGAGAATATGTTCAAGGAGTCTGCATCAAACAGAAGTAAGTTTGCAGGTCCGTTCTTTTACCCTCCTTATATACTGGAGTCACCTGCGCCTTTTTACAGTCGCTTGGGACTTCGTGCAGGGCGAGAGATTCACAATAAATGCAAGCGTGGTAGATTATTCTTTGTAAAATCGAACTGGAATTCGATCCGGACCTTGTGATTTATTTACTTTCCAGTTTTTCAATTGTTTCTCTACGCCAGGGATGCTTATTACTATGTTGTCCATACTGGAGTCTGTGTGATGGTCAAATGACGATATGTTTATATGATTCTCCTGAGTGAACGATTTCTTGAACGTGAAATTTAAAACTTCGGCTTTCGTTTTGCTATCTTCAACTGCTACAAATGGCTCTGAGCACTATGCGACTTAACTTCTGAGCTCATCAGTCGCCTAGAACTTAGAACTAATTAAACCTAACTAACCTAAGGACATCACACACATCCATGCCCGAGGCAGGATTCGAACCTGCGAACGTAGCGGTCGCTCGACTCCAGACTGTAGCGCCTAGAACCGCACCGCCACTCCGGCCGGGCAACTGCTACACCAGACTGGTCAACAAGGGACTGAATGGAAGCCTTAGATCCGCTTCGCGATTTTACATAAGACTAGAATTTCATCGGGTTCTCCGACAGGTCTTTTGCTCAGGTGTGAGGTAGTAGTTGTTGAATGCTTAGCGCAAAGATCTTTTCACAGATGCCGCAGTCCCTACTAACCTTCACTTGTCATTTGTGCGTCCCCTTTTGAATCGACAGTGCAACAGTCTCTGTTTCCTCAGTATCCTCCGAATTTCGCTATTAAACCATGGTGGCTCTTTTCCATCGTTTATCCATTTATTACGCAGACAACTTTCCAGACCACGATTAACAATCTGCTTAAACTTTGCCCATAATTCCCCTACATCCACCTTGCTGGAACTAAGTGATGCCAGTTCGCTGTCTAAGTGAGATATTAATAACTGCTTATCTGCTCTATTTATCAGAAACACTTTCCTAGCATTCTTGACTGATTTATTAACTTTCGTAGTCATAGTTGCTGTAATGATATCATGATCGCTAATCCTCGTTTCTATACTGACACTGTCGATAAGGTCCGACCTTTTTGTAGCTACAAAGTCTAGGATATTTACATTGCGTGTGGGTTGCCGAGCTAGCTGTTCAAGACAGTTTTCAGAAAACGTGTTCAAAAGTGTTTCGCGTGTTTGATGACAGAGAATTGGCTAGGAACCATATATTAATGTCTATGAAAATTTCATTAACCGACCTTTTTAAGCTACACTTGATTTACTGCTTATTGCAATGTTTGTATCATCTGCAAACAAAACAAATTGGCATCTGGTTCTGTTACTGGTGAAAGGTACACTATAAAAAATATGGGTCCTAAGATGGAACCTTGGGGGATACCTCATGTAATTGGTTTCAGTTGGATGATGCCTAATAGCTTAATAAACATCTGTTTCCTATTGACACCCTTCGTTTTCTGTCTGATATCTAGGATTTGAACCATTTTGCAGCATATTCTATAGCACCATAATATTCTAATATACTTACACGAATATTGCGATTTACACAGTGAAATACATTGACATATTACTAAATGTATCAATACCCTGTAGTTTATTGTCTAATGAAGTAAGTACTCTCTCTCTGTATGTGTAGATAACGTTCTCAGTATCGGAACCTTTTACAAACCCGAATTGTGACTTGGATAATATTTTATTTGTGGTCAGATGCTTAAGAAGACGACTGTATATTATTTTTTCTAAAATTTTTGGGAATGCATCCAAAAGTCAAATTGGACGGAAGTTTGATGGTATTTCTTTATCTCCTTTTTCATACAAAGACTTAAACATATTTCAGTCATTCAGGAAATGTCCCCCTGATAGAAGACTGGTGATGCAAATAACTCAAAATGTTACTAAAGCTAGAGGCATACTGTTTAATCAACTTTGTTGATATATTATCAAGGCCATCAGAATTTTTTGATTTTAAAGATTGTATGGTGTTGTGAGGGTCAGTCATATTACTGTAGTTATTGGTAGTGACTGTTCTGAGATATTTCATGACAGCACCTACTGATCCTGACAACCCCAATCTTTTCTGTAACAGTTATGACGTACTTATTGAAAAGTTCAACAACACAGCACATATCTGTTATCCGTGTATCATTTACTGTTAATGTTTGTGCTCTTCTTCATCTCTGGTGCTGCCAGTCTCTTCCTTCACTATATCCTATATTGTTCTTATTTTGTTAAATGATGTGACTAGCCTTTCCTGATAATGCTTTTGCGTTGATGTCAGTATTATTATCTTTAATATTTTGCAGTATGTTTTATGATGCTCTACAGTATTTACATCAGAGCTGTTTCTTACTAATAGATACAGTTTCCTTTTTGTCTTACAGGATACATTTATTACTTGAGTAAACCATGGCTTTTTTATAGACTTTTGTCTAATCTGTGTTTTGTTTTGGGGGAAAACAGTTATCAAATAAGTTAAAATATTATTAATAAAGTGTTTTATTCCTCATTCATGCTATGAGAATTGTACACATCACTCCAAAACATGTCTTTGAGGAGTTTCCTAAAGCACTCAATTTTTGGCTTATTAACTACTCTCTTGAACTCAGATTTAATAGATTGTATATCCTGCTCAGTACTAACATTTAGCAAAAGGAACTACATGTCAGACTGAGTGGCTGCTTATTATTGGTTTTATAATATAATTTTATTCTTTAGACATTTCTATAAAGATATTATCAATGACCGTCCTTGAGCCCATAGCTATTGTAGTTGGGAAACTAACAGTATGAATTAAGTTGAATGACAATGTTACAGGCTGCAATAAGTTCTTACTGGAAGAGTTTTCAAGAAAATCCACATTAAAATCAGCTGCAAACATTAATTCTTTCTTTTTTGTTGTTAAATAGGTAAAAGAAATTCAAAGTGATTTATGAACAGATTAAAATTTGTGTTTCCCCAGCGTCTTCTCCACGCTTCCAGTTTCCAGGACTTTTTTAGAATGTTTGGAAAAACAGGTCGTGACTGCTTGGCACCATCTGGATACACTTCAGCATACAACCTAATAGTTTGGCGACATTCGCCGTAAACGATATTTACTTTTTGAACTGTCGTATATACTGTGAATATCTCAATAGCTTTACAAACACGTTATCTGATTGCTACGACAGTAGAGCACGTACTGATGGGCTTCGAGCGCAAGGGTAGACGCAAGAACCATACCTAAGTTACGTGTTTACTAGCATTTGGTACAATAGTTTGTGGAACGTCTTCTCCTGACGGCGGGACAGTGGTTTTCGGTGCTGTTATCTTGATGCTATTTGATCAAGTCCCATACATGTTATGTCGTTAGAGTTCTTGTACAAGCTTCTTTCAAATGCTGCAGAAAAAAGTATACAGTTCCAGTAGATAAAAAATAAAGTCGGTGTCGCAATTCGGCGACTATGAACAATAAAAATTACTTGCAAACGTCAGGAAATCCGCCATATTATCCACTATAACTTGGTGGAAACTGCATCTCGATAAATTTATTCATTCTGGATGTATTGGGAGTGGCGTGTCTTAACTCCCTCACCCTGTAAAGAGTGTCGTCTGCAATTTCACTTTAGCAGTGTGCAGCCGAAGTCAGCCCAAACAGATACTGCTCATCACGTCTTTCATGTAACTTTCAGTGTCGACGGAAGGCGTCGGTTTGTTCCCTGTTGCAAACAAAATTATTTTTAAAGCGGAATTTTGCGTGGTCACTCGACTGAGCCGTCTCACATTAGTCTAGTGGGACATCCGTTCTTTCCGTATGCAATAACGCAGACAGTAAAATACGATGAATAACCAGTACTCAAAAATCGACAGTAGTGCCCTGGCTCGTGCTGTTACCGCCCTACAGCGGTGCTGCTTAGTCGCTTCTAGAGAACTGGTTATTCTTTGTGTTTTACTGTCCCTGTTAATACATATCGAGAAACGAATATCTCACCAGACTAATTTGGGACCGCCCTATCGAATGGGCACAAAAAATTCCGCTTTAAAAATAATTTTACCTGTAACGGGACACAAACCGACGCTTTCCGTTAACACTTGACGTTGCATGAATGACATATTGGGCAGTATTTGTTTGAGATGACATCAGCTACATACTGGAAAACTAAAACTGCTGATATCTGACGAAACACGAGAGAAAATACGCCTGAAGAATCTGGGAGGGACATCCTGCATACATAATCTCATTTCTTTTCTTGACACTTAATTTTTGATAAGCTTCACATTTTATTTTACAATGATCAGCATCGTATTTTTTCTTTATTTCTGTCGAAGATATCAAGTAACTATTTCCACTTCATCTTTGCCATTTCAGCTGGAAACACAACTATGAATGTATGGATGAATACACTACTGATCATTAAAATTGCTATACCACGAAGATGACGTGCTACAGACGCCAAATTTAACCGACAGGAAGAACATGCTGTGATATGCAAATGATTAGCTTTTCAGAGCATTCTCACAAGGTTGGCGCCGGTGGCGACACCTACAACGTGCTGACATGAGGAAAGTTTCCAACCGATTTCTCATACACAAACAGCAGTTAACCGGCGTTGCCTGGCGAAACGTTGTTGTGATGCCTCGTGTACGGAGGGGAAATGCGTACCATCACGCTTCCGACTTTGATAAAGGTCGGATTGTAGCCTATCGCGATTGCGGTTTATCGTATCGCGACATTGCTGGTAGCGTTGGTCGAGATCCAATGACTATTAGCAGAATATGGAATCGGTGGCTTCATGAGGGTAATACGGAACGCCGTGCTGGATCCCAACGGCCTCGTATCACTAGCAGTCGAGATGAAAGGCATCTCATCCGCATGGCTGTAACGGATCGTGCAGCCACGTCTCGATCCCTGAGTCAACAGATGGGGACGTTTGAAAGACAACAACCATCTGCACGAACAGTTCGACGATGTTTGCAGCTGCATGGACTATCAGCTCGGAGACCGTGGCTGCGGTCACCCTTAACGCTGCACCACAGACAAGAGCGCCTGCGATGCAGTACTCAACGACGAACCTGGGTGCACGAATGGCAAAACGTCATTTTTCCGGATGAATCCAAGTTCTGTTTACAGCATCATGGTGGTCGCATCCGTGTTTGGCGACATCGCGGTGAACGCACATTGGAAGCGTGTATTCGTCATCGCCATACTGGCGTATCACCCGGCGTGATGGTATGGGGTGCCATTGGTCACACGTCTCGGTCACCTCTTGTTCGCATTGACGGCACTTTGAACAGTGGACGTTACACTTCGGTTGTGTTACGACCCGTGGTTCTACCCTTCATTTGATCCCTGCGAAACCCCACATTTCAGCAGGATAATGCACGATCGCATGTTGCAGGTTCTGTGCGGGTCTTTCTGGATACAGAAAATGTTCGACTGCTGACCTGGCCAGCACATTCTCCAGATCTCTCACGAACTGAAAACGTCTGGTCAATGGTGGCCGAGCAACTGGCTCGTCACAATACGCCAGTCACTACTCTTCATGAACTGTGGTATCGTGTTGAAGCTGCATTGGCAGCTGTATCTGTACACGCCATCCAAGCTCTGTTTGACTCAATGCCCAGGCATATCAAGGCCGTTATTACGGCCAGAGGTGGTTGTTCTGGGTACTGATTTCTCAGGATCTATGCACCAAAACTGCGTGAAAATGTAATCACATGTCAGTTCTAGTATAATATATTTGTCCAATGAATACCCGTTTATCATCTGCGGTTCTTCTTGGTGTAGCAATTTAAAGGCCAGTAGTGTAATTATGAGATACTCTGAGACAATAATTCTCGGGTATGCGGCCTGGTCTCTGTGTCACACAAGCACAATATTTCCGTAAGCGATCATGCTGCTATCACTATTGAAACATGGTCTCTTGCTGAAATATTGTGCCCGTTAGATATAGAGCTCCGGCAGTACACCCGAGAATATTAGTCTCTCATCAGTGCTGCCAGAAACTGTGAAGTGATATTCATCACACCGCGTAGAATTATATTTTGTAATTAGAACCTTCATCATTAATCATAGGATGCTTTTAACGCCCGAAAAGTTCCTCACAGTTGTTTTTCTTTTAATTTTCATTAATCGGGATGTCTTTCCCTACTGTGTGACACTCATTTCTGATGCGCATGACTACACTCGCAGTGTGTGTGTATGAAATGTCTGCCAACGTAGGCGACTTTGGGCTCTCACTAACTATCTTTTCCACGGTTTAAACAGCTGCACAAGACACGAACAACGAGTGCAAGTAAAAGATTTTCCCTTCCATGACGTGGTGATACAGCAAGCAGTACGTAGAATGAGGAGGCGAAAATAGTTTTTGTTGCGATGTTGAAATTACTGTCCATTAATTCAACAATGACGCGCGTTTCGCGTAATTCTAGGCACCTTCAGAGTGACATAAATTAAAATAAAATTGAATTAGAAAGGCTTGACCCTAACTTTGGGTTGGACGATATTAGGAAAATTAAAAACTGGACTTAACGATAAATGTTGAAAAGCAACTTACGGATATCCATGATAAAACATCCGCAAAGATAAATTGCCATCGTTATGTGCAAAAAAAATAGTCGAGGCAAAGATATGCTCCCGTCTCTACGACTTAACAGCCGTATTTACCTTCACGAAAGTTTAATTTATTGTATTTCAAAAAAATGGTTCAAATGGCTCTGAGCACTATGGGACTTAACTTCCGTGGTCATCAGTCCCCTAGAACTTAGAACTACCGAAACCTAACTAACCTAAGGACATCACACACATCCATGCCTGAGGCAGGATTCGAACCTGCGACCGTAGCAGTCGCGCGGTTCCGGACTGAGCGCCTTAACCGCGAGACCACCGCGGCCGGCTATTGTATTTCAGCTTCGACACATTTTTTCTAAGATAACTCTTGCTGTACGTAATGTACGTTCTCCAGACTCCTCGTTTCAACATGATATTGTTAGTTATTTAAAAAAGTTTCTAAATAATAAAGTATTCTGAAAAATAACGCTTCATAACTCACGGTGAACTAACGCCATCTACTGTGGTAAACGCACACTTGCCACAGGCCTGATGTGGCTCGGCGTTCATTAGTGTGTATATGGTCACAGGGTGTAAGGCGACGCTTCCAACATGTTTACCATTTTACAGATTGTACAGGCCTGACCCTGCCTTGTATTCACTGGACCACATTATGCGTCCCGACATGGCAATTACTTCGCATCTTTTTCCGTTTTTTTTCGTCCTTCACTTTGTAGACTATAACTTTCATATAAATGACAGGTTGCAGTTTTGGGTTTTTTAATTCATTCGGTTTATTCCAATATTATCGGATGATATGCTTTCAATACGTGATAGAAGCATATATTTGCCTCAACTATTTATCCCACACATGATGAAGGCAATTTATTTTTGCAGGTGTTTAATATCGATATCCATAACTTGCTTAACATTTATTGGTAAGCCCAGTTCATAATTTTCCTAATGTCGTCCAACACCAAGGTAGGGTTGAGCCTTTCTAATTCTGTTGTATCTTAATGTACGCTAATCTGAAGATGTCTTGAATTAGGCGAAATGGGCGTCATTGATGAATGAATAAACAGTAATTTCAACAGCGCAACCAAGACTGATTTCTTGTCCTCACAAGTGGAAGTTTCCTAAGAACGTAGCGGCCGTTCAGGGAAAGCACATTCGGATTAGGTGCCTCGTTCTAGGACAATGTATTACAAATATTAAAAACTTTCTATCTTTTGGTTTACTTACTGCTGACAACACTAAAAGGTGATTAATAACAGGTGGCGTTGGAGATTAGGCCTGTCGGACATATGTTGGGACATTAAGAGTAGCTCATATGAACAATAATATTTTGAACGATTCGCAAATTTGGCCATCGCATAGAATTACCCAGCGCACCAATGCAAGCCTCGTCAGTATTGATCGGGGATGCAGCCTTCCCCCACTCAGAAAATTTAATACGTCCATTTCCTGGAATCTCTTTGAGAGGGGAAGAAAGGGTACTTAACAAGAGGTCGTCGTTAATGATGGATAAGGAAGTCTCTTTAGCTGAGCATTGATTAGGACCGTGTCAAGATCAATGCATTGTTAGCACGCTATTAGAACTCTAGAGCAAACAGCAGTGCTTCTAGAACAGCGAGGAGTACCAGAAATACTTTCGAAAACTATGTTAACAGTAATTTACGTAAAATTATTTCAGTAACAATATGTTAAATACTGCAATTATTGTGACTATTACTTCATTGTGTGTACGAAAATAACAAAATTTGTAAGTAATTCGCACGCTGTCGTGTACTAAACCTTTGTTATACCGATTTACTTTACTTTTCATTCCTTCTGGTAGCTGCGTAATACGCCGCTCTGCAGCCTACAGATAAAGTTAAAAATCAATGAGGAGACATAACAATAAAACGAGGTGATAAAACGGTGACTGTTTAAAATTGGAACATGGCAAAAAGTTGCGAAGAAAACATAAAAAACAAAGAGGTCAGTGATGCTGATTAAAAACACTTAGGAAGTAGACAGACACAACTAAAAACACGGCGACAGTCTGATTTCTGTTCGCAGCACTTTAAAAACGGGACGCACAACACTGAACACTCACGAAAAACACTGCACTATAGAGTACGAAGGCATATGAGTATGGGGGGGAGGGGAGGAGGTATGTGTGTCAATTTTGAACATCATCTTTCCAACATGCAAATAACTTATGGGAATGCAGCCGGATAACGTCGTCGACAACAGAGATAGTTCGACAGATGATCACCCTGTCATTCTGAAGGCAAAACTGCAGCAAGTAAACGACGTGCACCGACATTTAAAATCTCGGTTTGCAGAGCAATCCGCGAAACACACACACACACACACACACACACACACACACACACACACATTATAAACACTAGCGCCACCGCAGCCAAAGATGGCCGGCGTCAGAAGTTATCAATAGTGAAAATTACTGAACACTAGATGAGGCAACATGAACTCTGCCCCTTTGTTTTTAGGCATGGGAGAGAGAGCAGGATTCCACGTAGAATTTAAGCAAGAACCTCCATCTCCATTTAACAGGTTACTTGCTAATTGAATTCAACCGCTTCCTTAATAACACTTTACCAATAGCTGGAAGTGCATGCCAGAATCTTCCTGTCATATTTCATAGGATGACCGGTGACGAGATGCTCGGCTGTTGTAAGCGGCCGGCCTGGGTGGCCAAGCGGTTCTAGGCGCTACAGTCTGGAACCGCTGCGGTCGCAGGTTCGAATCCTGCCTCGGGCATGGTTGTGTGTGATGGCCTTAGGTTAGTTAGGTTTAAGTAGTTCTAAGTTCTATGGGACTGATGACCTCTGCAGTTAAGTCCCATAGCGCTCAGAGCCATTTGAACCATTTGTTGTAAGCGTGTATGACTCTCATGCTCAGTACACCGGTCCTCCACAGTCCTGATGCTCTGGCCAATATACGACATGCCATAGCTGCAATAAATACGGCAGACACTCACCTTACGCTAACTAAGATCATACTTAACAGAACCGGAAATGACCTTAATTTTAGATGAAGCTCGGAAAACACATTTCACATCATATTTCCGCACAATTCGACCAATCTTACTGAAAATGTTCCCCGCGTAAGGGATAAAGGCTGTAGACTTGCGTGCCAACTCGGTGTTATCAACAGTCACCCGGTGCACGATAGGTCGATAGCGCAACGCATGTCTAATCTGTTTGTCACTATATCCATCCTGGCGAAAGGTGACCTCAAGATAGGCTAACTCATCTGACAAGCTCTCTGGGTCTGAAATGGCGTGGGCCCTGTGAACGAAGGTACGAAGAACCTCTTCACGCTGAGCAGGATGGTGACAACTATCAGCCTGTAGATACAAGCCAGCGTGAGTAGGTTTCGTGTACACATCAATCATGTCGCAACGCACCATCAACCTGACCTGACCAACACATCAAGGAAGGACAGGTAGCACTCCCTTCCCACCTCCATCGTGAAGCGAATATTCAGGTGGACTGAATTCAGGTGTTCCAAAACGTCATTCATGAGGTCAAACAACGAAAGCATCGTCTACATATCTGAAAAAAAAAAACACGCGGGTTTTAAAGCTGGCGACTCCAAAGCACATTTTTCGAAGTCTTCCATAAATAAATTTGCAATAATAGATGACAACGGGCTTCCTATCGCAACTCGATCTGTCTTTTCTGCTCATTGAATAAAAAGTAAGTGGTAGTCAACATATGCCGAAATAGGTTCGTTAATTCAACACTAAGCCTATCCTCATTCAAATGGCTCTGAGCACTATGGGACTTAACTTCTAAGGTCATCAGTACCCTAGAACTTAGAACTACTTAAACCTAACTAACCTAAGGACATCACACACATCCATGCCCGAGGCAGGATTCGAACCTGCGACCGTAGCGGTCGCGCGGTTCCAGACTGTAGCGCCCAGAACCGCTCGGCCACGCCGGCCGGCTATCCTCAATTAACCGTAACGAATCAGATAGAGGAACACGAGTGCTGAGAGAGAGACCACGTCAAAAATTAGCAGAGTATCGGAATCATTCGACGACGTTTCCCGGCTGCATTCCCGTAAGTTATCTGAACAATGTGTATGCCGGGAGAAACTCAGGTCTCATCTCTTTTCAATACTTCCCTCTCGCAGTAATGTTTGTTTTGCTGGTCCCCCAAAAGAGTGCTTTGTGCGATCACACGACACAAAAGCTACCTTACGCTTGCATCGGAGACAGCACGGCAGCACTCAGTTCATCTCGTCCATTGCATTCTTGCTGCGTCAACCCACAACAAGCGTATACCCGTGTCGTATAAGTTGCCGTTCCCACCGCATAATGGGCAGTGTAAACTTAGCTTTGATCAGGAAAGTTTCTACATCATATTTGTGCCTTTCTTGAAGTGCATTCTCGGAGCTGTGACTCAATGAAACAATAGTGGTCTACACGTTCAGGCATTGTTCGAGACTACTTTGCCCATCAGACCGGACTTTTTTTAAACCACCCATTATCTTACATGCCTCCCATTCACACGTACGAGTTTCCGGTTTTGGACGGATCACCAGTGATAGACGCCCAGTAGACGATATGACTAAACTACGTACAAATTCAGAGTATGAATCATTTCCACTCCGGGTGAGACAAAGATAAAAAGGAATATTGAGTTAAAATGTCTCTTAGACTGTGAAGCCATTATACTTCGATTAAAATAACTTAGTGATCGGCGGTTCAGCGAGTCGAGTGGTAAGAGACAGCCGGCAGTCAATCACAGCTCTTTTTTAAGCGCAACGCGCTCGTTGTGTTTTTTAAGATACAAGCAGAGGCTTGTCAAGCGTGGCTGCCTACAAGCCGCTATTGCTCTCCCCCTTTCTTCCAGCTCCCACTGCAGTCTATCAATCAAATGGTTCAAATGGCTCTGAGCACTATGGGACTTAACATCTATGGTCATCAGTCCCCTAGAACTTAGAACTACTTAAACCTAACAAACCTAAGGACATCACACAACACCCAGTCATCACGAGGCAGAGAAAATCCCTGACCCCGCCGGGAATCGAACCCGGGAACCCGGGCGTGGGAAGCGAGAACGCTACCGCACGACCACGAGCTGCGGACGTCTATCAATCATGAAAGTGATGTGCACAGTCTTCTGGGACAGCCAGGGTGTGGTTCTATTGGATTCCCTGGAACCCAGAGAAACTGTCAGTTCAGCACGCTACAAGACGACACTGACTAAGCTAAAGGCCCAAATTTCCAGAGTAAGGCCAGAGAAGAAGACCAGCTTTCACCTGCGACACGATAACGCCAGGCCCCACACCAGTTTTGCGATCACGCAGCTCACTGCAAAATTCGAGTGGATTGTTTACCACATGCACTGTACAGTCCCGATTTAACGCCTTCACACTTCCATCTCTTTGGGCCTCTGAAAGATGGACTACACGGTGAACATTTTCAAGACTCTGATGCTGTTGTCAAAGGTGCAAGGAAGTGGTCAGTCTCAGCTGGTTCTGAATTTTACAAGCGCGGCGTCCAGGCTCTGGTTCATCACTGGCAAAAGTGCATCACGAAAGATGGTGATTATGTGGCAAAATGACTATCTGTAGCTGAAATATTGCTCTATTTAGCTGTGCTGTTGTGATTTATGTATCTCCTGTAGTTTCCATGAATAAAATGGGAGGGATTACTTTGGGAACGACCTTCGTATAATGTAAGACGAGGTTTTCGGCAAATGAGGGCACAGTTAAGGGGCATATACTTTGGTATGTGATAAGGAGTCATTAACTCTTGTATCGATCGTGATATTGAAATAAATATGACTTTGTAAATGGAATAATATACTATTTAGCGGCATCCTAAAGCGTTTGAAAAGACGAGTACAGCGCTATAATGCTTGTTAATGTTGAAGTTGAAACTCTTCGCAAAAGAATCCGACAAATTCTAAAACTGAAATGCAAGTCAGGCTGGATCGGCTGTTGCCTTGCAAACACGTTCATTTAGATTACATAATTGTATCATGTCTTTCGACTGTTTACTTGTCTGCACTGCAGAACTGGCAGGAGCCATACGATTTTGCAGTGCCTGTAATGTTAAGAACGATGCAATGTTCCTTCGGACAAGCATGCGTGCGCAGCGACTACAGCACCAATGTCCGAAGGAACGTCGCAGCGTTCTACTTAAAAACAGAAGCACTTCAGTATCGTATTTATCCGCCGATACCAGGCAGCGAATTAAATTAGAATGTCTTCCCCCGTACAGAAAGATCCGTACCTAAAGACTGGAAAATTGCTCAAGTCACAGCAATACCCAAACAGGGAAGTAGGAGTAATCCGATGAATTCCTGGCCTATATCACTAACGTCAATTTACCGAAGGGTTTAGGAACATATACGGTGTTCGAACATTATGAAGTACCTCGAAGAAAACGATTTATTGACACACAGTCAGCACGGATTCAGAAAATATCGTTCTTGTAAAACACAACTAGCTCTTTATACTCATGAAGTAATAAGTGCTATCGACAGGGGATCTCAAATTGATTCCATATTTTTAGATTTCCAGAAGGCTTTCGACACCGTTCCTCACAAGCGTCTTCTAACCAAACTGCGTGCCTACGGAGTATCGCCTCAGTTGTGCGACTGGATTCGTGATTTCCTGTCAGAAAAGTCACAGTTCGTAGTAATAGACGGAAAGTCATCGAGTAAAACAGAAGTAATATCTGGCGTTCCCCAAGGAAGTGTTATAAGCCCTCTATTGTTCCTGATCTATATTAACGAGTAGTGTAAGCAGCAGAGTGGTGGTTTGCAAGACAGGAAAGTGATCTGCTCGTAGACCATGATCAAATCTGTGCAGCAGATTACCCACCGTGGCTGGTGCACCGGCCTGAGTGTGGTTTTTGGGCGGCTTCCCGAGCTCGTTTAGGCAAGTACTGGGCTAGTCCCCAATTTTCGCCTCAGATAATACGATACACAAACAGGTAATATAAGATAATACGATACACAAACAGGTAATATACCATCACGCACAGAAGAAAGTTTTCACGATTCAGACACATGACACACGACATTCCTCCCATAGGTAACTGACGGCTGTTGTGATAGGAAGGGCAACCGGCTACAAAATTAAATAAAATAAATTAGCCAAAAGTTTGAATACAGAGGACTCCGTATTAAAACGGGATTAACGCCACGTAGAAGAAGCACTTCAATCTTATTTTGTTCCAGATCACCAATATAAATTTTTCAGTCATAAAATCTAAGCTCAGGATTGGGAAGGTTAAGGCAAATGCATGCGTTTCTCGTGAATAAACTTCTGTGAAGAGTTTGAGAAAATGAATCGTAGTTGGGAAATGTTCCCTGGCCCATATCGAATGGTTCAAATGGCTCTGAGCACTATGGGACTCAACATCTGAGGTCATCGGTGGTCTAGAACTTAGAACTACTTAAACCTAAATAACCTAAGGACATCACACACATCCATGCCCGAGGCAGGATTCGAACCTGCAACCGTAGCGGTAGCGCGGTTCCAGACTGAAGCGCCTAGAATAGCTCGGCCACAGTGGCCGGCCCCCGACTCATATCCATATCAAACAGTTTCTTCTTCTTTGTGTGAAGAATGTATCCTGAATATTTCGCTTTACCTGTTTATTGCATCCTTAATATGTTGATGTTGCTGTCTGCCGTAGGGTATAACAAGAACGCAGAGACAGCACTTCACGTATTGCGCGGGACGGAAATGGTAATAAAACACTTTCTTATTCTTTGTATGAAGAATGCGTCGTTAAGGGCGTAACAAGAAAACAGAGATAGCACTTAATGTATTGTGCGGGACGGTAATGGTAATTTTTCGTCGGAGGTTCGCTGTCTAGAAATGCACAGTTTAGGTGCTGTGAAGTGTTTGTGAACAATAGTGTTAATGTGTAAGGGGCAGTCAAGCGAAAACACGTCATATGAAAAAAAGTAATAAATTGTTTAGTATTTCAAAAGTCATCGCCGTAACTGTTAACACATTTTGAAAGGGTCCTGTAGCCACCTTTCATTAGTCCGGTAGCCCATTTTCATTATCATTTCTCTTTCTTTTCCTCGTTTCTCTATTCTCTTTACTCTCATAGTAGTGTGATTGAATGAATGTGGTTGTGTGTCACGTTGCTAGACGGTGGCGTAGTCTGCTCCAGAAAGTCTGCGATAGTCGTACAGATTCAGCAGCAGTTGTACAGAATAGCCTACTCTCGTAGTGGTCAAGTCGGCAAAGAGGTTTCCGTTACTTGTGAGAAATCGACCTGCGTTAGGTTGGTGGCGGAAATGGCATCTTGGGGTTTTCCGGTCCACGCGGAGCGTGGACGAGGCTGGAGAAGCGGGAGGCAGTCTGCCGCCGGTACGGGAAGCGTCCACAGCTGTGCTCCAGTCGAAGAAGGGTGAGTTAGACTGACCGTGTGGCGCGTTGTTACCTGGCGAGGGGAGAGTTGTTAGCCTTTGGTCTCGCTTTTCAAATCTGGAAGATTGCTTGGCCTTGTCGCAGCAAGGAATGCAAAACTTTGGCAGATTTTTCTTTTAGCAAATTTCTGTAGCAGACTTGGATCCGCCGGAAGAGCGCCACACAAAGGTGTCGATAAGAAGTGAGCACTCGCTTCTGTATGAATGTCTGCCTTCAGCTGTGCCTGCATAAGCTTTCACCTTTCTAAATATTTAGAGCCTTGCCTTCTCGTAAATTTTCCTAGCTTTATGTGTCTTTCGTCCGTGGGGAGCCAACCACGTGGTAGAACATTATAGTTGTTGGGCTACCGGCATCACTAACTGTCCGATCGCATGTTTGTTTTAGATAATGTTAACATGATTGTGTGATGTGATATTGTTGGAATTTGGCACTATACCTAGAAATTGTGTCTCCACAAACCACGTGTTATCAGGAATCGTGTACATGCCTCACACCCTTATCTTAAGAATAAATGATTTTATCTACAATTTTCTCTTGTGTTCCGAGATTACGTTTTTGCGCCTAAGCCACTCACCTCGTAGCTTTCCCGTTAGCACATCCAATGCATTTCCTTATGCACAGGTCTAGTGATTAGTCTCCCCTTGTATTTTATAACAAATGCTGTAGATTAAGTCTTATTTTCAGGTGTGTTGCTGGGAGCTGATCTGCACAGTGTTCTTGTATGTGCTATTTTATTTTAAATGTTTGATTGTCGTGAACAGTGCACGGGGAACACTATGAGCGACATAACAACGTACGCATGTTTGTGAGTTTTTGGTCTGTGATCAAATTAATTTATTTTCCGACTCGACCAGATCTTTGATTAGTTGTATGGTTTGAGTCGGTGGCGACCCTATTCTTCTCACGTTGATTTCATAAGCAATAAGTATTTCCATTCCCAATAATAAGGAATAACCCGTAGTAACAATTTAGTTACAATTTATCCCACTGTGAAGCGATATTACTTCTTCGTGAAAAAATTTTTGCGGTTGCCTGCGGACCCATGATAATACCCATGCATGGACCCGTTTTCCAGAGGATGAAGGATTGTGGCAGGAGGAGGGGGGGGGGGGACAGCACTCTAAAATTGCCATCCATTGTTACACGTCAGAGAACTGACAGCTATCAACTCCATATTTGGTATCGGTAGATTACCTTGACACTTGAAAGATAAGCATGTCATGATTACCTTCAAAGTAAACCTTTTTGTATTATTAAAATGATTATGGATACAATAAGTTTTTGAAATTGATAATCTAAAATTATATCATTTTATGGTTAAATCTGATATATATGCAACAAAATGATCAATAAGTTACGAAATAAAACAGTAAAATACTTAGGAAAGCTATATTTTATTCATATACAAATGATATTAAATTGATACTGATTATGAAAATTCTCAAGTAGGAAAAAAAAATCAGAAACGTGAATGCTGTTGGCTAGAAACAAAAAGAGTCAGTCATGGAGAGCTTTTGACTAATCTTATTTGCAAGTGAAAATACAGAGAACAAATTTTAAAAATGCTAATATGCTGTAATCCATAACTCTTCTCTCACATACGTTCAAATTTAAAAAATGTAGTTTTTCATATCAAATGATAGTTTACAAATTACAGTTCGAAACAATAAAATGATTGATTGTTTTCGTAATAAGAGTTGATGAAGAAAAGAATTACACTTGATATGAAATTACACAAAATTTAATATTACACCTGGTCCTGTTTGAAAGCGAATAACAATCACCGAAGCTGTTGTCCGAATTTGTTAATGACAAAGTTAGCAAAATCATGTTTTTCAACCACTTTTCTTCTCTGAACACTTAACTTGTACAACTCACATAACCTGCTTTCACTCACTATAGAACACAGCCACAGTTAACTCTTCGTAGAGTACTGAAGGATCGTTCAATCGTGCGTATAGTTGCAGGCAAAGCAAGAACAGTTAATAGAGCCTTTTTATAACGAGGAAAGAACTCTGCATGATTATCGGTAATATCAGTGATTGATAGATTTATAGGTATTTGTTCTATCATTGACCAAAAATCATTCTACAGTGTTGCTTCAGATGAGAAGTTACCAGTATTATAACATTTTTGAGCGGCAGTGGATGAGCAGCAGTGGCTCAGAAAACTTTTAGCTTTTCCGGACTATAAATTATCAAATACACACAAAATTTCTAGTGAGTACTTTCGATTATAGAAATACTGATAGCCATTCAGAGCACATCCCGATGTCAAATACGTGTAGGAAGTTGTAGAATGAACCTAACCAGTATTGTGAGTTGAGGAAACCCGTGAAAATCCGCTTACGATATTGGTGGCCACATACAGACCCTTAGTCGTCCGAAACCAAATCGAGGAAATCGGAAGATACGTGTCGGAAGAGGATGTTTTTGTAAAAGAGAAAGGACCACCGGAGAACTCTCCAGAGAATATAAAGCCGCCTGCTGTGCTGCCTTCTCATGCTAAAGGTATACATCGTTCATCCCCTTCTCCCAGAGCTCGAATTATTTAGTTATGACTTCAGCTGACGACTTGAGACGAATTGTTTACTATTTAAAACATCAGTCACTGACTCTCTCTGGGCCATGGTAACCCTTAAAAATGTGAATTATCGTTGTCTCAGGCTTTAGACTACCGAAGTCCACGGAATTAGCTTCATGTAGAGTCTGAATGTCTGTAGCTGGCAGAAGCGTTCCTTTGTTCTTAAATAAATATAATAGCCTAAACTAACTCACCAAACGTCCTTACGCAGGCTACTCATCATTTCAGAACTATAAAATGGCGTAACATACTCTTCGACGTCTTCACGTGATGAAGACAACAAAGCTGCTGTGAAAGCGACATTGACACATAGAACCGTGCACACGGTACCGCACGTGGCGTTTTGAAAAGCTCCCGAAGAGCTGCGTTTAACTATTGTAGATTACGTTAAGAAGACTGCGACGGGGAATTGGATTCTGCTACACCTGGGATACGCCTCGTAGCCAACTTGACAACAATACTTTAAAGAAGCCAATAAATGAAGTCGGTACTACACACAAAAGGAGCTTTTTCCCGCCTTCTTTTGGTCCTCAGTACAGCAGCGTGCTCATTGTTATGAAACTCAGAGCAACTCACAAACAATTGAAGCCTGTGCTCCATAATCCAGTGTCTGTTGTTACATCTTCTAAAGAGAAGACGGTAATTGCTATCGTATTGTGTCACCGCGATCAGTTACATGATACTACAATTACACTACTGGCCATTAAAATTGCTACACCTAGAAGAAATGCAGATGATAAACGGGTATTCATTGAACAAATATATTATACTAGAACTGACATGTGATTACATTTTCACGCAATTTGGGTGCATAGATCCTGTGAAATCAGTACTCAGAACGACCACCTCTGGCCGTAATAACCACCTTGATACGCCTGGGCATTGAGTCAAACAGAGCTTGGATGGTGTGCACAGGTACAGCTGCCCATGCAGCTTCAACACGATACCACAGTTCATCAAGAGTAGTGACTGGCGTATTGTGACGAGCCAGTTGCTCGGCCACCATTGACCAGACGTTTTCAATTGGTGAGAGATCTAGAGAATGTGCTGGTCAGGGCAGCAGTCCAACATTTTTTGTATTCAGAAAGGCCCGTACAGGACCTGCAACATGCGGTCTGCATTATCCTGCTGAAATGTAGGGTTTCGCAGGGATCGAATGGAGGGTAGAGCCACGGGTCGTAATACATCTGAAATGTAACGTCCACTGTTCAAAGTGCCGTCAATGCGAAGAAGAGGTGACCGAGACGTGTAACCAATGGCACTCCATCACACCGGGTGATACGCCAGTATGGCGATGACGAATACATTCTTCCAATGTGCGTTCACCGCGATGTCGCCAAACACGGATGCGACCATCATGATGCTGTAAACAGAACCTGGATTCATCCGAAAATATGAAGTTTTGCCATTCGTGCACCCATGTTCGTCGTTGAGTACACCATCGCAGGCGCTCCTGTCTGTGATGCAGCGTCAGGGGTAACCGCAAACATGGTCTCCGAGATGATAGTCCATGCCGCTGTAAACGTCGTCGAACTGTTCGTGCAGATGGTTGTTGTCTTGCAAACGTCCCCATCTGTTGACTCAGGGATCGAGACGTGGCTGCACGATCCGTTACAGCCATGCGGATAAGATGCCTGTCACCTCCACAGCTAGTGATACGAGGGCGTTGGGATCCAGCACGGCTTTCCGTATTACCCTCCTGAAGTCACCGATTCCATTTTCTGCTAACAGTCATTAGATCTCGGCCAACGCGAGCAGCAATGTCGCGATACGATAAACCGCAATCGGGATAGGCTACAATCCGACCTTTATCAAAGTCGGAAGCGTGATGGCACGCATTTCTCCTCCTTACACGAGGCATCACAACAACGTATCACCAGGTAACGCCGGTCAACTGCTGTTTGTGTATGAGAAATCGGTTGGAAACTTTCCTCATGTCAGCACGTTGTAGGTGTCGCCACTGGCGCCAACCTTGTGAGAATGCTCTGAAAAGCTAATCATTTGCATATCACAGCATGTTCTTCCTGTCGGTTAAATTTGGCGTCTGTAGCACGTCATCTTCGTGGTGTAGCAATTTTAATGGTCAGTGGTGTAGCTAAACGACATCACGGAAAATGACTTCTCTAAGTGTATGTGAATTCTGTAACGTATTGCCCCCCTCTCTGAGACGACTGCGCGTGCACCTTTTCGTGTGAAACAAATTAACACCCACGAATGTACTTCTTCAGGGCTCCAAGACTATCGAAATCGTATGTGGAGAGATCGGGATTGTACGGAGGATGTGTAACGGCTTCCCAGCGAAACTTCTGCAGCACAGTCGAAACAACAGGCACGCCAGCTCCGGGAAGGTCATGATGACTGCAAGGGCCCAGTGCTTATAGACTTGTTGGAACACGGCACCACAATTAATGCACAGCGGTACGTGGACACTTTGCAAAAATTTAAGCACATCATCAAGTCCAAACGCCCAGGAATGTTGACGGACGACGTCATTCTGTTGCAGGATAATGCCTGTTACATTTTACCAAGATATTTTTCAACGAAAATTATTTTGAACGATTATTTTAGGAGCCTACTCGAAGACCTTACACATCCTTCATACAGTCCCAATCTCTTCTCGTGTGATTTCCGTATTTTTGGAGCCCTGAAGAAAGGCATCCGTGGCCGTAAATATACTTCTGACGAAGAGGTGCACGCCTGGATACAATCGTGGTTTCGTAGGCAATAGAAAACATTTCTCTGTGAAGACACTGACTGTCTTGTCTCGCAGTGGGATAAATGTATTAAGAGTTATGGCGATTACTTTTGAAATAATAAACATGTTACAAACTATTTCTCCATCTGCCTCGTTTTCATTTGACTGCCCCTTATATCCTAGGGAATGTTTGGTAGTGTAATAGTTATGCAACTTTCCCGTCATCAGTGTAGGAAAGATTCATGGACTGCACCTAGTAACACTGTTGTACATGAGCTACGTCTTCCCAGAGTCGTTTGTTCCGGTCATACACTGTCCAGTCACATTAAGGTGACCACTTGTCAGAAACCTGAATAACCACGTTTTGCAGCACGGACTGCTGCGAGACATGCAGAAAGAGTTCGTGACGCTCTGGAAGGTAGCAACAAGGTCATGGCAACTCCAGTGCTGTGGCCAGCTGAGGTAGATTTCTCGGTTGAGGTTCCCAATCGAGACGGTCCCACAGATTCTCGATTGGGGTTTAATCCGGGGAGTTTGATGCCCAGGGGAATATAGTACACTCATCCTGGTGCTCTTCGAACCATGCACGAACGCTGCGAGCTGTGTGACACATTGAAGTGTCCTGCTGGTGGATGCCATCGTGCCGAGGAAAAACAAATTGTATGTGGGATGTGAGGGTGGATATGGTCCCCAAGGATAGATGTATACTCGCGTTAATCCATTGTGCCTAACAGAGTGACGAAATCACTCATTGAATACCATGAAAACATTCCTTCTCCCGACCTGGTCCCTATTTTGGAAATTTGTGGTAAGTTCCTATAGGACCAAACTGCTGAGGCCATCAATCCCTAGGCTTACACACTACATATATAACTTAAAGTAGCTTCCGCTACCCGGTGCAGCCCTGGTCCCTTCCAACGATTGTTGCAGTGTGTTTGATGGAGCATAAAACGCGATTCCTCTGAAAAGGCCACCTTTCGCTATTCAGTGGATGTCCAGTTGCGGTTATAGAGTGCAAATTTCAGCCTTCGTTGCCAATGAACAGCAGTCAGCACGGCTGCATTTATCAAACGCCTGCTGTGCACACCCATACTCAGTAATTTTCTCTGAACGGTCGTTGAGGAGACACTGTTGGTAGCCCCTTGGTTCATCGTGGTGCTTAGTTGCTCGAAGGTTGAACTTCTATTCGCCCGTACACACCTTCGCAGCTATTGTTCACTCCTGTCATCTATGGTCCGTGGGACACCACGTTTGCTCGGTAGCATTTTTTGATACGGCCACTTTGCCATGCACGGTATACTTTAATAACGGTGGACACGAACAGTTTAAAAACTTGGCCGTTTCAGAAATGCTTCCTCCCTTGGCTCGAAATCTAAGAATTATGCCGTTTTTGACATCAGATAAATTGTTCTGTCTCCATATTACGACAACCACTGCACTGTTTACCACGTCGCCCTGTTACGCTTTAAATGCCTTTAAATGCCTTTCAATGCTAGTGCTGTCACATGTTGTCTGTGAGTGGTTTTGCATGTTGACGTCGAACATAGACAGAAGCACATTAATGGGAATGGACCGTGTAATTGGATACTTGCATTGTGTAGCAGTGCAATGACGTTGTCGTCAGCATTACGACAACTTCCAGTACCCAGGTAAAGAAGGAACCAATACGCACCTTGTAAAGAGCAAGTTGATGGCAACGGAAGTACTGCAGCAGGCCTATATCTCTGACATCGATCTGTTGCAGAATTTTAGAACATGGTTTTTGCTCGCGTATCATGTCATTTCTGGAAACCCAGAATCTACTCTGTAGGAATCAACATGGATTCCGGAAACAGCGATCGTGTGAGACCCAACTCGCTTTATTTGTTCATGAGACCCAGAAAATATTAGATACAGGTTCCCAGGTAGATGCCATTTTCCTTGACTTCCGGAAGGCGTTCGATACAGTTCCGCACTGTCGCCTGATAAACAAAGTTAAGAGCCTACGGAATATCAGACCAGCTGTGTGGCTGGATTGAAGACTTTTTAGCAAACAGAACACAGCATGTTGTTCTCAGTGGAGAGACGTCTACAGACAAAGTAACCCCTGGTGTGCCACAGGGGAGTATTAAGGAACCATTGCTTTTCACAATGTATATAAATGACCTAGTAGATAGTGTCGGAAGTACCATGCGGCTTTTCGCGGATGATGCTGTAGTATACAGAGAAGTTGCAGCATTAGAAAATTGCAGCGAAATGCAGAAAGATCTGTAGCGGATAGGCACTTGGTGCAGGGAGTGGCAACTGACCCTTAACATAGACAAATGTCATGTATTGCGAATACATAGAAAGAAGGATCCTTTATTGTACGATTATATGATAGCAGAACAAGCACTGGTAGCAGTTACTTCTGTAAAATATCTGGGAGTATGCGTACGGAACGATTTGAAGTGGAATGATCATATACAATTAATTGTTGGTAACGGTCCGCAGCTCGTGGTCGTGCGGTAGCGTTCTCGCTTCCCGCGCCCGGGTTCGATTCCCGGCGGGGTCAGGGATTTTCTCTGCCTCGTGATGACTGGGTGTTGTGTGATGTCCTTAGGTTAGTTAGGTTTAAGTAGTTCTACGTTCTAGGGGACTGATGACGATAGATGTTAAGTCCCATAGTGCTCAGAGCCATTTTTGTTGGTAAGGCGGGTGCCAGGTCGAGATTCATTGGGAGAATCCTTAGAAAATGTAGTCCATTAACAAAGGAAGTGGCTTACAAAACACTCGTTAGACTTATACTTGAGTATTGCTCATCAGTGTGGGATCCGTACCAGATCGGGTTGACAGAGGAGATAGAGAAGATCCAAAGAGCGGCGCGTTGCGTCACAGAGTTATTTGGTAAGTGTGATTGCGTTACGGAGATGTTTAACAAACTCAAGTGGCAGACTCTGCAAGAGAGGCGCTCTGCATCGCGGTGTAGCTTGCTGTCCAGGTTTCTAGATGGTGCATTTCTGAATGAGGTATCGAATATATTGATTCCCCCTACTTATACCTCCCGAGGAGATCACGAGTGTAAAATTAGAGAGATTCGAGCGCGCACGGAGGCTTTCCGGCAGTCGTTCTTCACGCGAACCATACGCGACTGGAACAGAAAAGGGAGGTAATGACAGTGGTACGTTATGTGCCCTCCGCCACACACCGTTGGGTGGCTTGCGGAGTATAAATGTAGATGAAGAAAAGTTTCCGCCTCATTATTTGAATTTGGTAGCAACTGAGAGAAACCCAAGAGTGACTGGAAATTTGCAAGTACCTCACACCTACAAATCCTTGATCCGCCTCATGCTTTGTTATGCCAGCATCGCTTGGATTCCCGCCCCTCCCAGATTCTACAACGCCCTCCAAATCCTAGAACACCACACACTCTGTCTCATCTTCCATATCTGCCTTCCGTCCCACATGCAGATTCTCTACGACCTCATCCCCTTCCCACATCTTCTTCGTTTCCTCAACCACAACGCACCCTGTACATCGTCCGCCAACTCGATCCCCCCACCCACTGGTGTCTTCTATCCTCTCTACCCCCAGCCCATGGAAATGCGTTTACCGTTGTGTCTTGCCCTCTCTCCATCTCCACCTCCTTTCTCAATGCAACTTCCTGGATGATGAGCTTCATCCTGATATCTACCCCTCCTACCAGTTATACCCCACCTTCTCCCCTCCTGTTCCTCAGGGCTCCCTTTCCACTCCTTTTCCCTTCCCCTAAGCAGTTTTCCTCCCTCCTACACCCTCCTCCCTTTCCTGTGCCTCCCTTCTGTGTCTCTGCACTCTCTCTTGACTTGTCTTCCCTCTCCATCTCCTGCCCCACCCATCTCCTGCCTCATGGTGCACCCTCCAGTCCCCTTTTTTTTCCTCCCATCCCCTCCAGCCACACTCCCCCTTCCTCTCCCCTCTTTTTCCCTCCTGTCCAGCCTCCTCTCCCTTGGCAGGTCCCTTCCAGCAGTTTTTTATTCACGAGTGCTCCAACCCTTACAGTGGTTTTTTAAGTGTCTCCCACTGTGTGTTTTTATACTGTGGCCAACTTTTAACCTGTGCTTGTGACTCCAGTGTATTATGTGCTCCATGACCCACCAGCTGTGTTCTTTTAACTTTATGTCAACATTTTTTTAACTGTCCAACAATGAACGTCCCCATGTCAGTGTTTATTTTAACCCCCAATGTCCCCATTTTTATTTTTTATGTATAGCTTCCCCTTTTTATTTAACTGCAATGTCACTCCACTGAAGAGTGGTGGATTGTGCCACTGCCAGCTCTCCCCTTCCCATATGGGGCAGGGCAAATGAAATCACAATAAAGAAAAAAAATTGGAAATACCATATTGTCGCCTTGGGTTTTTTCCAAAATTTCTGTACTTTCCATAGTACTGTGTGATCAGTGAATGCAGGTCAATCTGAATCAGTTTCTGAGCGAAATTCCGAAGTGAACCGCAAATAATGGCCGTTTTGAGTGGTGAACATCAGAGAAGGCCATTGCTCACAGAGGCACGTAAAGCTGCGCCTCTTCAGGGGACAAACAACACAGAAACTGTACAGTAGCTCACTAAAGCCATGTAGTGCGGCCCAACGACTCGCGATTTTACAACTTTTCAAATGATGAAAAGTGTCGAGTGCACCGATGTTCCAGTGATGTATTTGACTCGCAGTGTGTGGACGGTGTAGTGCCGGCTGGAGGTTCTTCTGTGATGTTTTGGGATTTGTATTCGTTTTGTGACTTGAGACCTCTTATGCAGGTTGCCATGAACCTGGATGTTTATTTCTACTTTCTTAGTGACCGAGCGTTGCCCTTTGTTCAACACCTTTAGGATGAATATGCTGTAAACACTTCTGTCTTCCAACATGACAACAGTCATGCTCGCAAGGCTGCATGCAAACGCTCCTGGTTTGACGAACATTCTTGCATCCTGTCACACCTTGACTGGCCCGCTAAATTACCTGATCTTAATCTATAACTGAACACCTAATACTTTTTTTTAACTGAGGGTGAAACGTAGCACAAACATTCCCGCAATTTGACAGCCAACATCGTACGAAATCGTGCCGAGTGCTTTGTCCGAAAATTATTTTGAACAATTATTTCAGGAGCCTACTCGAAGTGTAAATGGTTGCGAAAACATATTTGACCTCTTAGCAACAAATAATCCTCAGCACAAACGGAGCATCATGATGGCTGCAGGGATTAGTGACCACAAGATCGTTGTAGCGAGACTGAATACTGTAAGAGTCTCCACTCCTTCCAAACTACCTCTGTAGTTGCCTTACATTCAGATAACTAATATCGACAGCAATTGACACACATATACCCAAAAAATTAATAAGAGGTGGTACTGATTACCCATGGTACACAAAACAGGTCATAACACAATTGCAGTAGCAACAGAAACAGAATCCTGAATTTAAATGAGCACAAAATCTCCAAGACTGGCGATGTTTTACTGAAGCTCGAATTTAGCATAAACTTCAATACGGATGCTTTTATTAGTTTCTACAATGAAACATTGTCTCGAAATATGGAAGAAAATATAAAAAGATTCTGGTCATATATCTTCACTGCACGATAGCAATGATAATGTTACCGAAGACAGTGCCACTTAAGCGCAGTTACTGCACACAGGGTTGCGAAATTCCTTCACCAATGAAGACGAAGTAAATATTTCAGAAGAACAGCTGCCCACATAATAACTTGGAAGTACATAACCACGTTGTAGTGAATAGCTTACATCACTTAATAAAAGCAAGGCCAGTGGTCCTGATTGTAGGCCAATTAGGTTCCTTTCAGTCTGTGCTGATACAACAGCTCCAACTTAGGAGTCATATACAGGGTGGTCCATTGATCGTGACCGGGCCAAATATCTCACGAAATAAGCGTCAAACGAAAAAACTACAGAGAACGAAACTTGTCTAGCTTGAAGGGGGAAACGAGATGGCGCTATGGTTGGCCCGCTAGATGGCGCTGCCATAGGTCAAACGGATATCAACTGCATACATTGCACCATTTAGATTGCCATCGATAAAATGGGGGCCAATTATCCTTCCTCCCATAATGCCGCACCATACATTAACCCACCAAGGTCGCTGATGTTCCACTTGTCGCAGCCATCGTGGATTTTCCGTTGCCCAATAGCGCATATTATGCCGGTTTACGTTACCGCTGTTGGTGAATGACGCTTCGTCGCTAAATAGAACGCGTGCAAAAAATCTGTCATCGTCCCGTAATTTCTCTTGTGCCCAGTGGCAGAACTGTACACGACGTTCAAAGTCGTGGCCATGCAATTCCTGGTGCATAGAAATATGGTACGTGTGCAATCGATGTTGATGTAGCATTTTCAACACCGACGTTTTTGAGATTCCCGGTTCTCACGCAATTTGTCTGCTACTGATGTGCAGATTAGCCGCGAAAGCAGCTAAAGCACCTACTTGGCCATCATGATTTGTTGCAGGTCGTGGACGACGTTTCACATGCGGCTGAACACTTCCTGTTCCTTAAATAACATAACTACCCGGCGATCGGTCCGCACACTTGGATGGTGCCGTCCAGAATACCGAGAAGCAAACATAGCACACGCCCGTTGGGCATTTTGATCACAATAGCCATACATCAACACGATATAGACCTTTTCCGCAATTGGTAAACGGTCCATTTTAACACGGGTAATGTATCACGAAGCAAATACCGTCCGCACTGGCGGAATGTTACGTGATACCACGTACTTATACGTTTGTGACTATTACAGCGCCATCTATCACAAAGCGAAAAAAGTGGTCCAACTAAAACATTCATATTTCTTTACGTACTACACGAATATGTAATAAAAATGGGAGTTCCTATTTAAAAGCCGTCCGGAGTGGCCGAGCGGTTCTAGCCGCAACAGTTTGGAACCGCGCGACCGCTACTGTCGCAGGTTCGAATCTTGCCTCGGGCATAGATGTGTATGATGTCCTTAGGTTAGTTAGGTTTAAGTAGTTCTAAGTTCTAGGGGACTGATGACCTTCGAAGTTAAGTCCCATAGTGCTCAGAGCCATTTGAACATATTTAAAAAAAAAACGCCGTTGGTATCCGTTTGACCTATGGCAGCGCCATCTGGTTTCCCCCTTCAAGCTAGATGAGATTCGTTCTTCGTAGTTTTTTCGTTTGATGCTTATTTCGTGAGATATTTGGCCCAGTCACTATCAATGGTTCAAATGGCTCTGAGCACTATGGGACTTAACTGCTGTGGTCATCAGTCCCCTAGAACTTTGAACTACTTAAACCTAACTACCCTAAGGACATCACACACATCCATGCCCGAGGCAGGATTCGAACCTGCGACCGTAGCGGTCACGCGGCTCCAGACTGTAGCGCCTAGAACCGCACGGCCACTCCGGCCGGCCACTATCAATAGACCACCCTGTATAGGAGGTGAGCAAAAATATGGAAACATCAAAAACTCTACGCGTTATCATGCTTCACATGGCGTAGGAAAACCATTGACATTCAAAACAGTTTCCAGTCGTCTCGGAATGGATAAATACAGGTCCCATACGGCTTTCAAGAGAATCTTATACAATTCTTCCCCAAAATAGTTGTAAGTTCAGTAACGATGATGGAGGTGTAAAAGTAAGTCACAAAGACTCAATAATATCGAGATCTGACGACTGTGGTTACCGGGGAGATGCGATAATTCATTCTCGTCTTTGAATACAGCATCACCACTGAGGAACAAACGTTATACCATGGGATGGACCTGATCAGCTAAAATGATCAAGCAATCCTCGGCAGTATTCGACCTTGCAGAATAAGCGCGGAGCCCACGGAATACCACGATATGCCTGTCCAAATAATCACCGAACCACCGCCATGTTTCAGCCTTGGAAAATAAACTCGGCCAGAAGTTGGAAACATTGTGAAACAAGATTCATCAGACCAAATGACATTCTTCCATTGCTCCATAGTTCAGGTTTATGACTTCAGCAACACGTTTTCCTGTCACGGGCATTTGCATCAGTGATGCGTGGTTTTGAAATTCCAGCTCTCTCTCAATTTCCTGCTTATGGGGACGGATTCCTGTTGTTTTGGTTCTGCCAGGGTTTGCGAGTGCGACGTTCACTTCTGCAATGACTTTTGCAACTGTCGCTCTCTTACTTTTCGTCACAATCCTCTTCAATGATCGCCGGCCGCGGTGGTCTAGCGGTTCTAGGCGCTCAGTCCGGAACCGCGCGACTGCTACGGTCGCAGGTTCGAATCCTGCCTCGCGCATGGATGTGTGTGATGTCCTTAGGTTAGTTAGGTTTAAGTGGTTCTAAGTTCTAGGGGACTGATGACCACAGATGTTAAGTCCCATAGTGCTCAGAGCCATTTGAACCATTTTTTTTTTCTTCAATGATCGCCTGTCATGACCACTAAACACTAAACGTAACTTAGTGGATGATATTTTTTCTGTTTCATACTTTGTCATAACGCACTCGCAACTCCATAGAACACTATTCTGGCCATGACTGACATGTACAACGTACTGAGGACATTGCACAGCTGCCGTTCATAGTGAAACACAACAGCGCAAGATATATATATGTGGAGTGAAATGGCGACAGGGAGGTCATTCGAGCAACCTCTAAAATAACTATACCACATACGATAATTATCTTGCCGACGTCGAGTAAGTACGGGATAAATGCAAAAGAAAAAGAAGAAAAAGAAAGCTCTTATGGTACAAAAAGTGGCAACTGACTGTGTGAACAGTGTGGGGTCATCTAAATGAGTACTCAAAGGAATCCGTAAGTTTCGGTTACACGATAAATAACAAAGGCAGTCAATTCAGCTAAATACTTAGGGATTACAATTACGAATAACTTACATTGGAAAGATCACATAAATAATGTTGCGGGGAAAGCGAACTAAAGACTACGTTGCATTGGCAAAACAGAAGATGCAACAAGTCTAATAAAGACTGCCTATGCTACGTCTGTCCGTTCTCTTCTCGAGTATTGCAGTACGGCATGGGAGCCGTATTAGACAAGATTGACGGTGAACATCGAAAATGTTCGAAGATGGACAGCTTACTTTCTATAATCACGGAATATGGGAGACAGTGTCACGGATATGATACGCGTTTTAGGATGGCAATGATTAAAACAAAGGCGTTTTTCATTGCTGCGAGATCTCTTCACCAAACTTCAGTCACCAACTTTCTCCTCAGAATGCGAAAATATTTTGTTAGCGTCCACCAGGATAAATGATCACCGTAATAAAATAAGCGAAATCGGAGCTCCAACGGAAAGATTTAAGTGTTTGTTTTTCCCGCATGCTGTTCGAGAGTGGAATGGCAGAGCAACAGTCTGTAGGTGGTTCGACGAACTCTCTTCTGGGTCCAGGCACTTATGGCGAATTGCAAAGCAGTCATGTAGACTGTTCGTATGTAGACTGTAGACTTTTTCTATAACTCTGCGGGATCTAATTGTCAATGGATGAATTTGACATACCTGAAAAAAAAATATTTGCTCATCCTCGCTGGATCGAGGCCATTATCCAGTGTAGAGTCTGTGTTAAGGTCAGTTGACACTAGCCGTCACGTCAAGTCAAGTCACGGGAGATCAAAACATTCCACAATGCATTTCGAATGGCTGCATTCACAATGGCCGTCACGTCACGTCACATCACGGCACCGTCAACGTCTCTCGGGAACAAAGTTTCGACAGCTGATACCAGCGTCCGTTGTTGATCACGTGACTAAGCTTATTTCCTCTAATGCACAGCGATGCCCTCATTCACCATACTTCGTATCGTCTTGCTTTCGTTGGGCCTTGGTCTTCTAGTTGATATCAGTTCTTATTCTACTTCTTTGTTATTCGTTCTTCGTAATTTTTTATTATTTGTTATAGACTGAAAGCAGTTGAGGACAGCCATGCGAAATGAGATCACGCGACCTCAACTAACTTGATGTGACTTGACGGCTAGTATGAATTGGTCTGCACACGGTACCAGTGTGATGTCTGCTGTGAGTGATGAACTTTCTGTCCAGTGTGCTTAGAATGCGGCACGGCGACGGCAGACGGCTACGCCGGCTCGCTGTGGGGCCGAGGTATTTCTGATGGGCGCCTTTGTTCAGTCGACCTCGTGCTGGCCCGCCTAACTGGCTGCCGCTCCGCTTGTCTAAAGCGGAACTCCCGCACAGAACTCCTCAGCACGGCGGCACTTCATGCACCGCTCCCAGACCAGAGTTTAACGTCTCATCGACGAGCGAGGAGGTCGTTATAGATGGAGTATTATGTTTGATTTAAGGGAGGATGGCGAATGTAACGACTGCGCCCTTTTCGAATGAACTACTCCGAGATTTGCCCTGGACGATTTAGGAAAAACATGGAAAACCTAAATCTGAAGGGCCGACGGGATGTGAATTACAGTCTTCCTGAATCCAAGTCCAGTGCCTGATTCGACCTCAGAGGTGAGGACCTGTAGCACTAATCTGTAAACACATGGGGGGGGATAACTTCAGAATGGTTCCATCTTACTTTGAGGTTGTATTTTCAGCTCGTAGGTTGTTTTGAAGCAGCTCCCCGCGCTACTGTAACCGGTTAAAGCCTCTTCCCCTTCAATCAGCCTGAACATGCTTACTGTAGCCAAGCATCAGCCTTCACCAGTTTTCTCTCCCAAACTTTCCTCTGTTACAGTATTAACTATTCCTAGACGCTTCAGGATGTTTTCTATCGATCTATCCAAGTTGTGCCATAAATTAGTAATTTTCCTAATTCGATTCAATATCCCTTCGTTAGGTACCTGATGTATCCATCCAATATTCAACAATAGGCTATAGCATCACATTTTGAAAGCACGTATACTCTTTTTGTCCATACTTTTTATCATCCACATTTCGTTTCCATACAAAGCTACACTCCAGACATATCTTCAGAAAAGACACCCTTTCAAATTATTGTAGATATTACCATATTTCTCTTTTTCAGGAAAGTTGTTATTGATGTGATTAGTCTGCGTTTTTATATAATCACTAATTATGCCGCACAGACTGAAAACTTTTCTACTACTTTGAGTGTCTCATTTCGTAATTTAATTCCCTCGGCGTCACCTAGATTGTTACGACTTTAATTTAATTTTCTTGTATTCATCTTAAAAACTCATTTCAAGATACCATCCAATCACTCAACTGATCAAGTATTTTTGTCGTCTCTGACAGAATTAGATTGTCATCGGCAGATTTTGAAGTAGTTATTTATTCTCCCCGGACTTTCATTTTCTGCCAAATTTCTCACTGGTATTCTCTACTTCCTCTCTGTGCAGATTGAATAATATGGGTGACAGGCTACACTTATATCACACTTTCTTCTCAGTCCCTCGACTCTTAGTACTGCAGTCTGGTTTCTGTACAAATTGTAGACAACCTTTATCTTTCTATATTTTATCCCTGCTACCTTCAAAATTCCAGAGTGTGTATTCTAGGTACAACTGCCAACAATTATCTCTAAATCTACGGGGTGGTTATAATTAAACTTTCGTTACTTGAGCCAGTGTAGACGGAGAACTATTAACCGTATGGGGATCATACTTTTTAGGAATGATGTTCGGACAGAGCACTGCGGGATTTGCGTTGTTAGTACCTTTGGTATCACGTAAAAAATATTACTTTATTCTTTAAGTTAACCGAAATATCCTTCGAGTGGCTGGTATCCACTGAGGTGCAAAACTCACTTGCACCTAACACAGATGGCGGTGGTATTGCGTACACAAGGTACAAAAGGGCAGTGCAATGGCGGAGTTGTCATTTGTACTCAGATGATTTATGTGAAAAGGTTTACGATGTGTTTATGGTGGCACGACGGGAATTAACAGACTGTGAACGTGGAATGGTAGTTGGAGCTAGACGCATGGGGCATTCCATTTAGGAAATCGTTAGGAACTCAGTATTCCAAGATCCAAAGTGTCAAGAGTGTACCGAGAATACCAAATATTGGGCAATCCCTCTCACCACAGACAACATACTGGCCGTTGGCCTTTACTTAACGATCGAGATCAGCGGCGTTTGCGTAGAGCTGTAAGTGCTAACAGACAAGCAACACTGCGTGAAATATCAAAAATCAGTCTGGGACATACGACGAACGAATCCGTAAGGACAGTGCGGCGAAATCTGGCGTTAATGGGCTATGGCAGCAGACGACCGACGCAAGTTCCTTTGCTAACAGCACGACGTCGCCTGCAGCGGATTTCCTTGGCTCATGATCACATCGATTGGATCCTAGACGACTGAAAAACCGTGGCCTGGTCAGATGAATCCGAGCTTCGAGTGTAGCGCAGACCTCATGAAGCCATGGACCCAAATTGTCAACAAGGCACCGTGCAAGCTGGTGATGTAATCTGTGTCTACATGGAATGTACAGGGTCCTCTGTTCCAAATGAACTGATCACTGGCTTACTTCGGTTACTTAGATACCATTTGCAGCCATTCATGGGCTTCATGTTTTCAACAACGATGCAATTTTTATGGATGTGCCATGTCACCGTGCCGCAGTAGTTCGCGATTGATTTTAAGAACTTTCTGGACATTTCGAGCGAATGGTTTGGCCACACAGATCGCATGGATCCCATCGAAAATTTATGAGACATAACCGGGAGGTCACTTCATGCACAGAACCCTGTATCGGCAACAGCTTCGCAATTATGGACAGCTAGAGAGGCAACATGGCTCAGTATTTCAGCAGAGGACTTCCAACGGCCTGTTGAGTCTATGCCACGTTGAGCAGCTGCACTACGCTGGACAAAAGGAGGCCCGACACGATATCAGGATGTATCACATGACCTTTTTCACCTCACTGTATAGCGAAGCGTAGTGAAATGCTCACTCGATTGTGCAGATAATGGTTGGCGTGGATAAAATTTCGAAATAATTTGTAGCTACTTTTACACCTGTCATCGAGAGCTGGATGTCGCGCCGCACCATTAACTGCCAATATTAATCATGCCACAAAATTGTAATCCTGAAAGGAAAAAAACAGATAAACTTCCAATCTAAGTAACTATGCAAACACTGTAATACAGGGATAAAGTCCCAGCATAGGCCAGCGTAGACATTTACTGGTATCTCCTGTTATAGTCCATATATCTCTAGCATAAGCCAGCGTAGACATTGATTGGTATCTCCTGTTATAGTCCATATATCTCGGTATAACGTTTGAATAATCAAGATGGCAATCTCCTTGCCTAAGTTTACACACATCTAACTTTTATCATGAATCGATACAGAGTGTTAATACTTCATTCTTCGGCCTGTAAGCGGAAGAATGCATTAGTTTACGATTCTAATCTCGCTGAAGATAAAGATTTTTAGCTCTTTTGTGAAAGAGCCAATCAGTAAAGATATCCTAAGACAACTTCTCCCCTGAAAGTTTCGTCGCTACCTTGATTCTATACTGTGTCGATCTAAAGATAAAAAACTTGTTGAACTACACACTTGCTAGTGCCTGCTTTTTCTGCTTGTCAGTTGTGTTGACTTAATTGACTTATTGCGATAGTCTTCTCAGTAGTGCCACGTGACTGTCCAAAGCCCACCCTCCTTGCGACCTTACATTCCCGTGACCACCGCTGCCTGGAATCATGTACATTGTACAGCGACTACATCCCTGCCAAGTCTTTCAGCAGTATCGCAGGAAAAAAAAATCCAGCATCTCGTAGCCCTATTACGCTACCTCATTCGAACTCAGTGAGGTGTTGATAATGGCGGTTTTGTCGCCTCAAAGGCATTCTTGACTAACATCAAGTCACCATATACAATCTAAAAGGTAACTAACGCTCATGACCGTTTCAGCATGTGTTTAAAGGCAACCTAATTTGCATCCTCATAGTGACGCTACTAGCATCACTCTTTTGCGACTATAGCGAAATTTGAATAGATATCATCTTTGATGTAGAGACACGCCTACCAACTTTGGCTTATGTCGCACAACTCATTCTTTGTGTTGCGATCTTTTTCTGTCAGTGTAGCGTAAAACGAGGTGAATCCGATCAAAAACGGCGATTTTTTAGGAATTTCATCCATTTGCTATTGTGATATCGGAATAAAAATTCAGTATGTTAATTGCACAACCTTGATAGTGATATGTTCATGTATTATGTTATTTTTAGTTTATAATTGCGGTTATTAACTTAATTGTTGATCGGTTTCACCTCCTGAGTTGGGGCGATTACCATTGTATTTTGTATGCGGGAACGGAATCAGACTTCCAGTGGAGTGAATCCGATGACTATTTTGATTTAAAAAACGTATATTGCTGAATTTGCAACAAAGTTTTACAATTTCTAGACTAAATGAATTTTTACAAGCACATTAAACTTGAGATTTTTGCTATAAAAACACTTGCATTCACCAAATTTGACAAACAGATATTAATTTTTAGTTATTGTATGGTCATAATCAATGTGAAAAGAATTTGCTCAATGTCATAATCATCTATCCCTTCAAAAATAAATTTACCGCGCCTTCTATGTTCTGGAACAACTTTTTTGAGATTTTGGACTCTTCCTACCTCAGTTGCACCGTCAGTGTCTGGAAAGACAAAATAAACGTTACCATCAAGAACTTTCTTTCTCAGAAATGTAATTTCATAGGTGTTATTAGAGATACTTTCAATTTTACTAATAAAAACCTGAACCTTTTTTTTCGCAGGAAATTTTACTATGGTGAAATCATTTTCATTGAAGTCACTGGTAACAATTCCTTTTACATGAGGTAATGCTAAACGCTTTGCTTGGCGCGGATTTCCTTTTGTTTCATTAGAGTGAACCTATTTCAATTGCATTTCGAAGGCTGCTTCCCAAGAAACGTTTGATGAGCTCTCGCCACTTGCATTGTTATCAGTTACGTCTGGAATCTGTGAAATAACTTTATCGGGACAGAAAGGAAAAGTTCCTGCTTTTCGGAAGCCAGATATTACATTTGATTTGGTCGTGATAGCTACATTTTCAAAGTTTTTTTCTCAACAACTTGGGAAATTCGGATTTTAGCACCACTCCTCTATTCTTTCTTTTCCAATCATCTAGCACATTTATCCAAGCGAGTTTTAAAGGTCTAGAAAAAGGCCACATCAAGTGGCTGACACAAATGAGTAGAATTAGGTGGTAGAAGCACAAATTTAATGTCCTGTTCCTGGCACAGTTTAATCACGTTATATGACAGATGACTCGAGAGATTGTCACCTATAATCACTTTATGTCCATGTAATTGCGGGGCATAAGACAAGACAGTTTCAACAAACTATGATTCAAACATTGTTAGGTCAAACCGACCACTTTGATTCCTATTATAACCTGCACCTGTTATGCCCCCTTCAGTCCAAGTATCGTAAAGCTGTTTTGCCCTATAAACAGTGTATGGTGCGAGGACTGAGCCATCGGCAGCTGCTATCATCACACTGACACTTGACTTAGAACTATCCACTATCCTTTCAGGATGTCTTGTGCCTCGCTTCACTGTTACTTTCACTTGTCCAGGATCTTCACAAAAGTTTGTCTCGTCATAGTTTATAATTTTGGAGGGAGGGGCACCGCGGTGGTCTAGCGGTTCTAGGCGCTCAGTCCGCAACCGCGCGACTGCAACGGTCGCAGGTTCGAATCCTGCCTCGGGTATGGATATGTGTGATGTCCTTAGGTTAGTTAGGTTTAAGTAGTTCTAAGTTCTAGGGGACTGATGACCACAGATGTTAAGTCCCATAGTGCTCAGAGCCATTTGAACCATTTTTTTTGGAGGGGCACCACGCTGAAGTGAATGTAGTGGTGTGGACATGTTGGGTCTCTTCAGCGCTTTTTAAAATAATCAATCACTGTTTCTCGGGTACCTGCTGCCTTTGCCCTCTTCACATTTTCACTTACTCCCATTGTTAGTTCTTTATTTATTTTCAAAAAAGATTTTACCGACTCGTGCCCAGGTCGATTGTCACGAAATCTGT